>NW_027139548.1:2531784-3164730 GCF_035084215.1 Heptranchias perlo
CACATCTCTGGGCGGTGACTTGTCAACAATCGGTTCCTACAAATACAATCCACGATTAATTGTTTTCTCTCAGTGTGCATAACATAACCAAGTTCAGTCGGCAACTGTTAACACGATCTCCAGCCCTCCTGGAATCGGTCTTGTTGCTATGGTGATATATCCTCTGCTGTTTGATCTTTTCCAAACTGTGTTTTACAATCCTTTTAACAGAACTTTCTCCTTTTCATCGTCCTTTTCTTTCAGACATGCGAAAGCCGATTCAGTCTCAGGCTTCTGTTTATCTGATGATTTTTTCCTACATAAAGCAGCTGGGAAACGCCTGCAGTAAGTAATGGTCAGGATCAGGTACACAAGACTGAGTGACTTTATTGTGCAGCCTCCAGGCATCACCTTTAGAAATGTCAAAATTAAATCCACAGGGGTGTGACACATGAACTCTCTGGCCTGCTCCATCTTCTGCTGTTCTGCTCGTCAGCACTCTCACACACTCCAGTCCGGTCACAGAGTTTGTTTGGTGATTTAATTATTTCTGTGTTCTATTCTCACTCCTGTCACTACCTTCCTGTCACTTTTTATGTTTCTCCATCTTTCATTGTGTCTGTTCTCTGTTCATATCGTTTATCCCTGTTTATTTTCTGTGCGTTTTTCTATCTTGGTATTTCTACCTCTACTTCTATCACTTTGTAATTCTTTGTCAATCTCTCTCGTTTCATTCACGTCTGCTTGATCTCTGTGATTATATATATGTTTATATGTATCAGGATGGTATGTTGCCTCCCTGGTGCTAGGGTCAAGGATGTCACGGAGCGGCTGCAGGGCATTCTGGAGGAGGAGAGTGAACAGCCAGTAGTCGTGGTACATATTGGTATCAACGACATCGGTAAAAAAAGGGATGAGGTCCTGCACAGTGAATTTAAGGAGTTAAGAGACAAATTAAAAATCAGGACTTCAAAGGTAGTGATCTCAGGATTATTACCAGTGCCACGTGCTGGTGTGTATTGGAACAGGAGAATTAGACAGGATCAATGCGTGGCTGCAGGGATGGTGTAGGAGGGTGGGATTTAGATTACTGGGACATTGGGACCGGTTCTGGGGAAGGTGGGACCTGTACAAGGTGGACGGGTTACACCCGAGCAGGACAGGGGCCAATGTCCTTGCGGGGATGTTTGCTACTGGTTTTGGGGAAGGTTTAAACTAGAGTGGCAGGGGGATGGGAACCTGAGCGGGGAGTCAGAAGGGAATAAAGTTGAGAGCAGCAAGAGAGGGGAAGACCCAGGGGAAATCTACAATACAAATAGTACAAACAGTTGTTCAACAACAAGTTCAAGGGAAAAGCGTAGAGCAGCAGAAAGAAAGTGTACTTTAGGCACGACAGATAAAATAAAAACTAGAAGGCGTAAGGCAATTAACCCAGTAACAAAGCTGTGGCAGGGGGTTTGAAACCTGAGGAGGGAGACAGAGGTAAGCGTGTCAGGAAGGGACAGAAGGTATGAAGTAAAAGGTAAAGTGTTTAAAAAGGGAAAAGCAGGAACTAAGTGTCACAGAACATATTTGAAAGTTCTTTATCTGAATGCACGTAGCATTCCTAACAAAATGGACGAGTTAACGGCACAAATAACTACGTATGGGTATGATCTTGTGACCATTACATAAACATGGCTGCAGGGTGACAAGGACTGGGAATTAAATATGCCAGGGTATTTAACAATCAGGAAGGAGAGGCAGGAAGGAACGGGAGGTGGGTTGGCTATGTTACTAAAGGAAGGAATCACTGTAATACAGAGAAATGATATTGGGACAAGGGATCTGGATAATGAAACAGTTTGGGTAGAGATAAGGAATAATAAGGGGAAAAAAACACGAGTGGGCGTAGTATATAGGCCTCCTAATAGTTGCTGGAAGAAGTATTAATCAGGAAATAGCCGGGGCATGTAATAAGGGAACAACTATAATTATGGGGGATTTTAACGATCATATTAACTGGACACATCAAATTGGGTCGGGCAGCCTTGAAGAAGAGTTTATTGGGTGTATTAGGGATGGATTTCTTGAGCAGTATGTGACTGATCCGACAAGGGTGCAAGCAACCTTAGACATGGTCCTGTGTAATGAGCCAGGATTAGTTAATAATGTCCTAGTTAAGCATCCCCTTGGAATGAGTGACCATAACATGGTTACATTCCATATCCAATTAGAGGGTGAGAAGGTTGGTTCTCAAACAAGCGTACTGAGCTTGAATGAAGGAGACTATGATGGTATGAGAGCGGAATTGATTAAAGTGGACTGGGAAAATAGATTTAAGGGTAAGACGGTACATTAGCAGTAGTGTTCATTTAAGGAGTTATTTTACAACTTTCAAAAAAATAATATTCCACTGAGGAAAAAAGGGTTTAAAAGAAATGACAGCCATCCGTGGCGAAGTAAAGAAATTAAGGATAGTATCCGACTAAAAACAAGGACATATAAGGTCGCCAAACTCAGTGGCAGGATAGAAGATTGGGAAGTCTTCAAAATACAGCAAAAAGTAACTGAAGGATTGATTAAGAAAGGGAAGATAGATTATGAAAATAAATTAGCAAATAATATAAAAACAGAAAGCAAGAGTTTCTACAGTTATATAAAAAGAAAAAGGGTGGCTAAGGGAAACGTAGGTCCCTTAGAGGATGAGACCGAGAAATTAATGGTGGGAAACATGGAGATGGCAAAAATGCTGAACAAATAATTTGTTTCAATCTTCACAGTCGAGGAAACTAAGAATATCCCATCACTGGAAAAAAAGAGGGCTCTCGGGGCGGGGGTGTGAGCTAAATATGATTAAAATCACTAAGGAATTGGTAGTCAGTAAATTAATGGGACTCAAGGCGGATAAATCCCCTGGACCTGATGGATTACATCCTAGGGTCTTGAGGGAAGTGGCAGTTGGGTTTGTGGATGCTTTGGTAATAATTTTCCAAAAATCTCTGGACTCGGCAAAGGTCCCGGCAGATTGGAAAACTGCCAATGTAACACGCTGATTTCAAAAGGGTAGTAGGCAGATGGCTGGAAATTATTGACCAGTTAGCCTCACATCTGTGGTGTGTAAAATTTTGGAGTCTATTATTAAGTAGACAGTAGTGGAACATTTGGATAAACATAATTTAATTGGGCAAAGTCAGCATGGCTTTATGAAGGGGAAGTCATGTCTGACAAATTTGCTTGAGTTCTTTGAGGACATAACGTACAGGGTGGATAAAGGGGAACCAGTGGACGTAGTGTATTTAGACTTCCAGAAGGCATTCGACAAGGTGCCACATAAATGATTATTGCTCAAGATAAAGACTGGATTGGGGGTAATATTCTGGCATGGGTGGAGGATTGGTTATCTAACAGGAAGCAGAGAGTTGGGATAAATGGTACATTCTCGGACTGGCAACCAATAGCCAGTGGTATTCCGCAGGGGTCGGTGCTGGGTCACCAACTCTTTACAATCTATATTAACGATTTGGAGGAGGGGACCGAGTGCAACATATCAAAGTTTGCAGACGATACAAAGATGGGAGGGAAAGTAGAGAGTGAGAAGGACATAAAAAACGGAAAAGGGGATATAGACAGGCTGGGTGAGTGGGCGGAGGTTTGGCAGATGCAATGCAATGTTGCAAAATATGAGGTTATTCACTTTGGCAGGAAAAATCAGAGAGCAATTTATTATCTTAATGTCGAGAAACTGGAAAGTACTGCAGTACAAAGGGATCTGGGGGTCCTCGTGCAAGAAAATCAAAAAGTTAGTATGCAGGTGCAGCAGGTGATCAAGAAGGCCAACAGAGTCTTGGCTTTTATTGCTTGTGGGATAGAATGTATAAAACAGGGAGGTATTGCTGCCGTTATATAAGGTATTGGTGAGACCGCACGTGGAATACTGCATACAGTATTGGTGTCCACACTTAAGACAAGACATACTTGCTTTCGAGGCAGTACAAAGAAGGTTCACTCGGTTAATCCCTGGGATGAGGGGGTGGACATATGAGGAGAGGTTAAGTAGATTGGGACTCTACTCATTGGAGTTCAGAAGAAAGAGAAGCGATCTTATTGAAACACATAAGATTGTGAAGGGGCTTCATCGGGTGGATGCGTTAAGGATGTTTCCATGGATGGGTGAAACTGGAACTAGGACGCATAATCTTAGAATAAGGGGCTGCTCTTTCAAAACTGAGATGAGAAGAAACTTATTCACTCAGAGGGTAGTAGGTCTGTGGAATTTGCTGCCCCAGGAAGCTGTGGAAGCTACATCATTAAATAAATTTAAAACAGAAATAGACAGTTTCCAAGAAGTAATGGGAATTAGTGGTTACGGGGAGCGGGCAGGAAATTGGACATGAATTTAGATTTGAGTTTAGGATCAGTTCAGCCATGATCTTATTGAATGGCGGAGCAGGCTCGAGGAGCCGATTGGCCTACTCCTGCTCCTATTTCTTATGTTCTTATATGCTTTCCTTCTCTCTTTCTCTCTATATTTTCTCTCCTGCGTGACGAACACTGTTTATCTCTCTCCGACTCTGTCTCTGCTCCTCTTTGTTTCTATCTCTCCCACACGCACTCCGTCCCTTTTATGTGAATCTGTCTTAATTTTCTGCGTTTCTTAAATTGGTATTTTTATTTTGTCCCTCTGATCTCATTCCGCCTGTCTGTCTCTCTCTCGCTGTCCCCTTCTCTCCCTGTCTCTCTCTCCCGCTGTTCTCTCTCTCTCTCTGTCTCTAACTCCGTCTCTTTCTCTCTGCCTCTATCACTATCTCTCTTTCGCTCTCTTTCTGTCTTTCTCTGTCTCTGTCTCTCTGTCTCTATCCCTCTCTTTCTTTCCCTCTCTCTCTCTCTGTCTCTCTGTCTCTCAGTCGCTTTCTCACTCTCATTCTCTGTCTCTCTCTATCTTTCTATATCACGATCTCGGTCTCTCTCCCACTCTCTATCTGTGTGTGTGTGTGTGTGTGTGTGTGTCTCCCTCTCTTCGTCTCTATCTCCCATTCATTCTCTTTTGTCTCCCTCTCTCTCCCACTCTCTCCCTGTCACTATCGCTGACTCTCTCCCTCTGTCTCTCTGTCTCTGTCCCTCTTTCTTTATCTCCCCGTGTCTCTCTCTGTCTCGCTCACTGTCTCGATTTCTGTCTCTCACCCTTTGTTATCTGTCACTCTCTATATTTCTATATCTTTATCTAGCTCTCTCTCACTCTCTATCTCTGTGTGTCTCTGTCTCTGTCTCTGTCTCTCTCTCACTCACTGTCTATCTCTATCTTTCTGTTTAACTATCTCGCTCTCTCGTTCTCATCCTGTATCTGTGTGTGTGTGTATGTCTCTCTCTGCCTCTTGCTCTCTGTCTCTCCCTCTCCCTCTGTCTGTCTTGCCCCCCTTCTCTCTATCTTGTCTCTCTGTCTCCATCTCGCTTTCTCTCTCTCACCCATCTCCCTCTCTCTCTCATCATTCTTTTGTCTCTCTTTCATCCTCTTTCTCCCTGTCTTTCTTTCTGTATCTCTCTCCCCCTGTTTCTCTCCCTCTCTCCCTTTCTCACTCTTGTCTTTCTCTGTCTCTCTCTAGTCTTCCTGTCTCTCTCTCAGTCGCTCACCCTATGTGTCTCTCGCACTCTTTTTCTCTCTCTATCTTTCTGTAGCATTATCTCAATCTCTCACTCTCTCTACCTCTGTGTCTCTCTCTCTCACTGACTCTCTCTCCTTGTCTCTCTCTCGTCTCTTTCGCTCGTTCTCGCTCTCTGTCTCTCTATCTCTCTCTCTCTGCCTCTCTCTCTGTCCCTCTCTCTCTGTTTTTCTCTCTCTGTGTCTTTCTCTCTCTTTGTCTCTCTCTGCCTCTCACCCTTTCTTTCTCTCTCACCCTCTGTCTCTCACTATCTTTATGGATCACTAGCTCGCTCTCTCCCACTGTCTATCTATGTCTCTCTCTCTCTAGCTCCCTCTCTCTCTCCTTTCCTCTATCTCTCTGTCTCCGTCGGTCTTGTCTCTCCCTCTTGTCACTGCATCTACCTCTCTCTCCCTCTCTCTCCATCTCTCTCCATCTTTCTCTAACTCTCTTTTTTCCCTCTCTCCCTCCTCCTCTCCCTCTCTCTCTCTCCATTTATGTGGAGTGCACCCATTCTGGTCAGGCCCACAGCAGTGAATCTGATTATCAGCCTTGCCCATTTTCCAGGGTGGCCGTTTATTTAAAGTCCAGCCTTTAGTGCCTCCATTTTCAGCAACAATTCTTTAGTCGTCTGTAAAGCAAAATTCCGCCTCAATAGGCCAGATTATCAGTAAAATATTAAATTATAATCAGATTTTAAGATCATTTCACCGCTCTGTGCTGCGAATATAAAATTTACTTTCCGTCCCCTGGGAACTGAATGGGATGGAGAATGAAATGGGATTAATTTCTGGTGCTTGAAAACCCTCAGCTTTTTCTACATATCACGAATTTAACAATTGGATTGAGTGGGTATTTCACCGCGTTCTTCAGCTCCTCTCTGAATTTACTCTGGGTTAGAACATAAATACACGTGTTTGTGCAGAAACTGAGAAGTTGCAGCTTCTTTGCTGTGTGTTCAGTGATATAAAGAGGGTCAGTGGTGGAGTAAAAATATCGAGTGACTGAAATTCGCAAATAAATTTAAAAGGCAACCTGTGTCACCCATAACAGTATAAAACTGCCCGATATAATGAAGAGTAAAATGATGGATTTCTTTCGGTTCTCCATCTCTGCGTCCTTGTCATTCCTGCAATTACTTCGGGCCCGGAGTCTCCTGCGGACTTGACTGGAGACGAAAATACGCTTGACCGTCAGAATATTGAGCAGCAAAATCAGACAGAGCGGGACAGAAAGGGTTAAAATGAGGTCAAGGATCTCAAATACGGCCCATGCGGGGAAAGCACGGAAGCTCGGTTTAATCTCACAACCCCATAGAACATTATCAGTTATATAGTACGGTTTAAGTGTAAAGTACCAGGGGAGAGTCTCGAAACAGCCCAGCACACTCACTGTCCCCAGAACCACATTCCCCGTTCTCTCGGTGCACTATTTAGTTTTCAGCTTCTCACAACAAATGGCCACAAATCGATCAAAGGTGAAAGCGACTGTGAATCAGACAGAAAGCGCTGTGGCTGCAGAACCCAAAGAGGCAATAACACTGCACACAGGAGTAATGTCCAGGAACGACCCCGGGAGATAAATCAGTACAATCCACCCTAATATCAGCTCAGTGATAACGACCATGAGATCGGCCACTGCCGTTCCCACCAGGTAGACACTGATACATTTGGAGAGACCGCACTTTCCTTGGGACAGGATCACAATCGCAACCAAGTTAACTGTAAGAGAGACAAAAGGAAGCAGAGAAATTACTGATCAGATCACGAGCCAAAGCAGCAGTTTGCAAGGATCTGGCGTGAAATCTCCAGCTTTGTTGCTGCATCGAAGGGTGGAAAGTGATTGATTGACCTGGGCAGCGCTTTAAGGCAGAGAGATGTTTTTAAACACAATGATCAATAATGAATTGGGAGATGGGTACAGAAAGTGAATAAAGTGAGCACCGGATCCACTGGAATGGCTGAGTGAGGGCGCAGTGCCGGTGGGGAAGGGAGAAGTGGTTTTACACAACGGGAATGCAACGGATTAAAGCCGGATTTGGGCTCCAGACGGACGGGCAAAGAGAACGAAGTGTCGAAACGGTGAGGGGACAGGGGGAGGTGCAGCTGTTTTTTTGCTCTTGGTCAAGAGAGCCGACAGGATCTGGCATCAAACGGGAAAGGCAGCTGGAGACCGAGCCAATGAGTAAGATTTGGAGGGAGAAAAGAAAAGGATATGTCGGAGCAGGAGGGGAGGCATCAGCAGACGGCTTTGGAAAGCGGATAAAGTGGCAGGGGATGAGAAGACATAAGGTGGGGGAGAATCTGCAATGGGAGGAGAATCTGCAATGCACAGGGAGAGAATGCAGCAGAGTGTTAGAGCAAATCTAATCCATAGGTCCCCCGAATACAATCCAACTAATATATTCAACAGTTCATGTTGTCGTTATTGGTGTCAGGAAACGAGTGGTGGTTATAAAATGTATTCTACAAATGTACTTTTTACATTCAATTCAAATTTAACTGAAAAGTATTAATTAAATCAACCAAGCTTCACAATACAGTATCCGAATAATTCATCACGATCAAGGAATTACTGATTCTGTTATTTAAGTAAATTTTAATTATGTTTAATGTTTTGTTGTAAAACAAGGCACATTCACAAAAACAGACTGAGGACCTGACAGGGATATAGAAATGAGCTGTGAGTCCCACAATAAAAACTCCCTCAATCTGATCACATCATAATAAAACCTTCAAGTCACATTTTCTGTGTTTAATTGCACCGGAAGATTCAGCGGTTCATTCTGATGAATTATTTACACCACAGCCTATCGCTTTCCCCCTCAGTCGCCCTCTCTATCACTCACTCTCCTCTCTTTCTCTAATCCATTTTCATATCCGAATAAATCCTATTATCCTGCGCCTGCGTTCTGTTCATCAGCCTCGTGTTCCACCGATCATATTCTCACTGTCAGTTTGTTAAATAGTGAAGCCTCTGTGGAATAGTTTAATGTTTCTACAGATCCACCTGTTCACCAAACACTGTTCGCTTCATCTCCAAATCATGGAATAAACATAATCGAATGCCACTTCCAGACAGATCTCACAATAATTGTGGTTCCCTCTCCTGTAATTATAAAGTGAAGTGATAGATGGCGGAAATGTTCAACTAACTAAACTCCAACAACATATTTACATTCTACACCTAAATAGAACGCCTCCTGATTCCAACAGACACAGGGCAAACTGATACAACATAACATCAAAACAATTCATTTCACAATGAAGTCCACTGAATTCATCCACAGTGAAGCAGAGAGGGAGATGTGAAAGAGTCAGCAACAAACTCAGTTCAGTCGCCACATATCTGAAGCGGCGTCAGATACACACATAATGAAATAATACTTCATAACAGAGATAATCAATAAATACACTGAGATCCCAGTTAAACTGAAGCCTGTTATTGGGGAGGGAGGACATTGTGCTGCCTCCTTGTAACACTGAGACCGTGAGCTGTCTCATTATCAATCACTGAAAACACATTGATGAAAACATATTCCAGGACAGGTTAGTTCCCCAACATGAAACTGTTAACAGCTCCTGATGGTCTAACACCATCTCTTTGCACAGACACTTGATTCCATTACATTCAGTTAGAATAATCCAGTAACAATGCTAGGTTTATGTTTACAAATGTCACGACAGACGAAATATAACTCCTACAAGAATGAATGTTTAGAAGTTAAGGAGATACCATTATTCAATGGTACATTCAGTACAGACAATAATCCAGTAACAATGCCAAGGTTGGAAAGAGCAGGGACTTAATACATTCCATCATTCAACCGATGGAACAGAACAGGCCACTGTGTAAAACATGTTCCTGCAGTTTCCCAGTTGGGAGAAAAATAATTTGCCTCGTACAGCAGTAGAGTCAACACCGATTTACACTATTAACAGCTGAGATAACGCCTTACCTAGAACTCCACTGACTTCTGTTGGCTTGAAATCCACAGCTCCGGGAGGCACTCTCAACGAATCCATTCCAACGAGCCCAGATTTATACAGGGCATAAGTCTCCACTAAGACTGTTATACCCCCGATCATTCTTATTGGTTACAGTCACTGGAACAAACACGCTGCATCAGCAGCTTTGTGTCCGATGTATATAATGTGGTGGATACAACACAAACTGCTCAAAGTCCAGCGCATTATCTTAACCAGACCAAACTTAACAATAAAGTTAACATCTGTGCTGATACAGGACTGATCCAAAAATAAAGAGCGGTTTTATTTACAGTTTTTATGTAATTGTAATGACCATGTTCACTCCTGGAGATTCATTTATAATTTGTAACGATTTCTCCGCAGCGTACACTGAATCCAGGAGCACAAGGATTCCCGTTTCAATCTGTTCCTGCAGTTTCCCAGTTAAAATATGAATTTTGAGTCGCTGACGCGGGCTCATTTGAATAGCAGGTTGAGGATTGCAGTCCAGAAAAGACTGTGGGTGATATTAGGGGACGGACAATGAGCGGGCCCCATTGACATTCCTCTCTCCGCTATTTTACTGCAGATTGGTTAACTGCTTCAGTAAAATTGGCCCCGTGTGATCCCGAGCTGAGCTCATGACGCGACTTGACCTCCATCACAAAGGCCCCGGGATTCACTCTCCCGCCTCCATTCCTTCATCAGCCCATCGCCATTAAAACCATCATCAATGCTTCTCCTCCCTCCAGACTCCATTCCTCCATTGCACTGCTGGCCGGTCTCCTAAACTCCACCTTCCACAAAGGGGAGCTCGATCAAAACTCAGTCGTTCGTGTCCAACCAGCACCAGGTGCTGCTCGGCCTCACTGTCCCTCACTGGCTCTCAGTTCCATAGCCCATAAATGTGAAATTCTCATCCTTGGGTTTAAATCCCTCCATGGCCTCCCCCTCCCCTTGCTGGAGTCCATAATTAAGGATAGGATGACTGAACACCTCGAGAATTTTCAGTTAATCAGGGAGAGCCAGCATGGATTTCTGAATCGTAGGTCGTGCCTGACAAACTGAATGAATTTTTTAAAGAGGTGACTAAAGTACTGGTTAGGGGAATTTCAATGGATGTTATTTATATGGACTTCCAGAAGGCAGTTGATAAGGTCCCACATAAGAGACTGTTAGCTAAGTTAGAAGCCCATGGAATCGAGGGAAAAGTACGGACTTGGTTAGGAAATTGGCTGAGCGAAAGACGACAGAGAGTAGGGGTAATGGGTAAGTATTCACATTGGCAGGATGTGACTAGTGGAGTTCCACAGGGATCTGTCTTGTTGCCTCAATTATTCACAATATTTATTAACGACTTAGATGAAGGCATAGAAAGTCACGTATCCAAGTTTGCCGATGAAACAAAGATTGGTGGCATTGTAAGCAGTGTAGATGAAAACATAAAATTACAAAGGGATATTGATAGATTCGGTGAATGGGCCAAACTGTGGGAGATGGATTTCAATGTAGACAAATGTGAGGTCATCCACTTTGGATCAAAAAAGGATAGAACAGGGTACTTTCTAAATGGTAAAAAGTTAATAACAGTGGATGTACAAAGGGACTTAGGGGTTCAGATACATCGATCATTGAAGTGTCATGAATATGTGCTGAAAATAATCAATAAGGCTCATGGAATGCTGGCCTTTACATCTATAGGACTGGAGTACAAGGGGGCGGAAGTTATGCTGCAGCTATACAAAACCCTGGTTGGACCGCACCTGGAGTACTGTGAGCAGTTCTGGGCACCGCACCTTCGAAAGGACAAATTGGCCTTGGAGGGAGTGCAGCGTTGGTTTACTAGAATGATACCCGGACTTCAAGGGTTATGTTACGAGGAGAGATTACACAAATTGGGGTTGTATTCTCTCGAGTTTAGAAGGTTAAGGGGTGATCTGATCGAAGTTTATAAGATTTTAAGGGGAACGGATAGGGTGGATAGAGAGAAACTATTTCCACTGGTTGGGGATTCTAGGAGTAGGGGGCACAGTCTAAAAATTAGAGCCAGACGTTTCAGGAATGACACTAGAACACATATCTACACACAAAGGGTGGTAGAAATTTGGAACTCTCATCTGCAAACGGCAATTGATGATAGCTCAATTGCTAAATTTTAATCTGAGATAGATAGCTTTTTGGCAACCAAAGGTATAAAGGGATATGGGCCAAAGGCAGGTATATGGAGTGAGATCACGGATCAGCCATGAACTGATTAAACGGTGGAGCAGGCACGAGGGGCTGAATGGCCGACTCCTGTTCCTATGTTCCAAAATGTTTACCGAGAAGGCACAAGTCAGGAGTGTGATGGAATGCTCTCCACTTGCCTGGATGAGTGCAGCTCCAACAACACTCAAGAAGTTCGACACCATCCAGGAAAAGCAGCCGACTTGATTGTCGCCCCATCCACCACCTTAGACATTCCCTCCCTCCCCTATCAGCGCACCGTGGCTGCAGTGTGTACCATCTGCAGGATGCTCTGCAGAAACTCGCCAAGGCTTCTTCGACAGCACCTCCCAAACCCGCGACCTCTATCACCGATAAGGACAAGAGCAGCAGGCACATGGGAACAACACCACCTGCACGTTGCCCTTCAAGTCACACACTATCCTGACATGGAAATATATCGCCGTTGCTTCATCGTCGCTGGTTCAAAATCCTGGAACACCTTACCTAACAACACTGTGGGAGAACTTTGACCACACGGACTGCAGCGGTTCAAGAAGGCGGCTCATCTTCACCTTCTCAAGGGCAATTAGAGATAGGCAATGAATGCTGGCCTTGCCCATATCCCATGAATGCATTAAAAAAAACACCAGCGGAGAAGTCATGGTGTTGGACGCGGAGTGAAACACACTAAAGTATTTATAAAGAGAGGAAGCTGACACAGCAGGGGAGACCTCACAGTTTTGGACATGTTTGAAATACACTGAAATTTTTAAAAACACTGAAAGTTGACACACCGGGGGAGACCTCACAGTGTTGGACAGGCAGTGAAATACACTGAAGTGTTTAAAAACACAGAAAGCTGTCAGCAGGAAAGACCTCACAGTGTTGGACAATGTTTTTTTAACGCCGAAAGCTGAAACATCAGGGGAAACCTCACTGTGATGGACAAGGAGTGAAATATACTGAAGTGTTTATAATCACTGGAAGATGACACTTGGGTGCAGGAGTAGCCACTGGTGCTGAGACCCTGATCTGTGCTTCTGCCATCTCAAGCCTTCATTTCTCCAACTCTCTCGCCACCTGATATATGTAAATCAGCCGAGCGAGGAAATCCAACCGAGAATCATAGAATCATGAAGCACAGACGAAGGCCATTCGGCCCATCGTGGCTTGTGCAGGCGCTTTGAAAGAGCTATCCAATTAGTCCACTCCCCCGCTCTTTCCCCACAGGTCTGGACATTCTCCTTTACAATTATACATCCAATTCCTTTCTAAAAGCTCCCACCTGGGCTAGTGCCAGGAGCGGTGGAGCAGTTCCCAAGCACAGTCAACGCAGCTCCTGTGGGTATACTGCCGAGGAGGAACATCCAGCCCTAAGTTTCCACTTGGGGGCACCGTGAATATCAATAACCGCACTCAAGGCCTCGGCCTACCTGTGGGTTAAGTCACGTGAGATCTCGCCGTGACAACAAATGAATCACTCGACCCTGCTGTGCTCTCAGTGCTCCCGGATCTGTTCAAATGTTCACACGTGGATTCCGCTCTACTTACCCGCTCGGCCAAATGATGACCTTAGCCCGCTGTCCATTCCAGCCCATTCCCCATCTACTGCTACTAAATGATAGCACAGAAGGAGATCCATTGGATTTTCTACCTATTCCCTGTGCCATCTCATGGTGTGACCCGTCCAGTTAAATGGGCCTCACCCTGAGATCTCACGGTGTGACCCGTCCAGTTAAATGGGCCTCACCCTGACATCTCACGGTGTCACCCGTCCAGTTAACTGGGCCTCATCCGTATTTATTCTATCAAAACCGTTCATGATTTTGAACACGTCCATCAAATCTCATCTTCATCTTCTCTGTTCTACAGAGAGCAGACCCAGCTTCTCCAGCCTCTCCACATAACACTCATCCCTGGTAACATTCTTGTTAATCTCTTCTGGGCAGCCTCTAAGCCCTTGACATCGTTCCTAAACTGCGGTGCTCAGAATTCGACAAAATACTCCAGCTAAGGCCGAACCAATCGTTTATAAAGGTTTTGCATTACTTCCTTGCTTTTGTACTTTATGCCCCCCATTAACAAAGCAAACTTTGAAAATGTACTCTGCATACCCAAATTCAAATCATTAATATACAATCAAAAAAAGCAGCGGTCCTACTATTATCCACTTGGGAACACCACTGTTGACTTCCCTCCAGTCTGAAAACCAACCGTTCACCACTATCCTCCGCTTTTTGTCCCTGAGCTGATTTTCTATCCACGATGCGACGGTCCCTTTAATCCCCTGGGCTTTAATTTTGCTAAGAAGTCTATAACGTGGTACTTTATCAAATGCCTTTTGAAAGTCCACATACACAACATCAACCGCACTTCCCTAATTAACCCACTCTAGAATTCATCAAAAAACTCAAACAGGTTAGTAAAACACGATTTTCCTTTAACATGTCCGTGCTGACTTTCATTTATTATCCCTCATTTTTCGAAGTGCCAATTAATTTTGTCCCTGATTATTGTCTCTAAAAGTTACCCCAACACCAACTTTAGGCCGATTGGCCTGTAATTGCCGGGTTCACCGCTCACTTCTTTTTTGAACAGGGGTGTGACATTTGCAACCCTCCAGTCCTCTGGCACAAGCCCCATATCTCAGAAGAATTAGAGGATTGTGGCCAGAGCCTCTGCAGTTTCCACCCTCACTTCCCTCAGTAACCCACGATACATCCCATCTGGACCGGGTGACTTTCATACTTTGAGAACTGCCACTCTTTGAAGTACCTGCTACTTATCTATTTTTATCCTATCCAATATCGCTACTACATCCTACCTTACTGCTACAACGGAAGCATCCTCTTCTCCACTCAAGACCAATGTGAAATATTCATTTCGTACCTCAGCCATTCCCTCTGCCTTCACAAGAAGATCTCGTTATTTGTCTCCAATTGTTCACACCCTTCCTTTGACCAGTCCTTTTGTATTTATATGTTTATAATAGACTTCTGCGTTCCCTTTTATGTTAGCCATCAATCTATTCTCATGCTCTCTCTTTGTCCCACTTCCTCCCTTATATAAATCTCCTCTGAACTTTCTGTATTTAGCCTCGTTTTCTACTGTATTATGTACCTTAAATTTGTTATACGCCTCCTTTTCTGTTTCATTGTCATCTATATATCTTTAGTCATCCAGAGAGCTCTAACTCCAGATGTCCTGCCTTTCCCCCTCGTGGGAATGTGTCCACACTCTACCCGAGCCATCTCTGCCTTGAAATCCTCCAATTGTTCAGTTATTGTTTTGCTACCGATTTTTGATTCCAGTCAACCTGGAAAATACACTTAGTATTCGTAAAAAAAATTCCCTCTCCTTCCCAGATAACAGTAGAGAGCAATTATGATAACTCCCTGAAATCATCACTCTTAGTAGAATATCTGTGGTCTAACTCTATGCTTGCCTTACCAAAAGAGTGTGGGTTGATTATGAGATGTTGGTATGTCAACGGCTCCATGACTCGGATTTAACCAATTGGTTTCACTCAATACATTCAGCATGCTCCTGGTACACGTTGCTTGAGCTGAAACGGTCCGTGGAATTCCCTGTGCAACCGTTGCTACTTAAACTTGTTATGTAAGTCTGCCCGTAGTTATTTGCTATTCAATTGCGACATGACTCTGGTGACGTGTTCATGCCTATTAAGCGTTCGTGTGCCCAAATGTTACAATAAGTTCTGATCTGTAACCGTTAAACTCTATTTAGTGCATGAATTTGACTGGGGTTCTTCCTTGACGGTTTGGCAAGAAAGAGTTTTAGGTAAACCGAATCGAGGGTCAGTAAATTAAATTCGTTTTGATCCGAACTGGGTGAAATGTAAGATCGTTCGGGAACCGAATCAGGCAGCATTCACCCCTCCAGATAACTGGGAGGGAAAAGCCCAGATAATTCCGTGGTAAGCGGTTAAAGGAGGAAACCAAGGACTCGCCTGGTTCCTCGGCATATATCTTTCAGGATATCAAAAGCAGCTTTCCTGGAACAGGACATCCAAGACTTTGGGAAATACATGAATTCACAGCACAGCAGATTCTGTGCGACTGTTGCTGTGTACGGGCCGCTCCAAGACAACACAATGAGAAGTCATCTGTTTGCACTTCAGTGGAGTGCATCTAACTGGGTGGCCAGCTTTTGATTTGTTAAAATAGGGATAGGCACCAAACACTAAGCCATGAAAATAACTGCGAGGTTAAATCACAGAAGGCCCATCATGTCTGTACCAGCCGAAGAATAGAGCTGTCATGCTTTATAGCACTTGCCAGCAATTGATCTGTAGCCTTGCAGGTTACAGCACGTGAAGTGCATATCTAAGTACTTTTTAAATGCGATAAGGGTTTCTGTCTCTACCACCCTTTCAGGCAGTGAGTTTCAGACCCGCATCACACTTTGCGTGAAATAATTTCCTCATCTCCCCTCTAATCCTTCTACCAATTACTTTGAGTCTATACCC
Source organism: Heptranchias perlo (assembly GCF_035084215.1). Taxonomy (NCBI): domain Eukaryota; kingdom Metazoa; phylum Chordata; class Chondrichthyes; order Hexanchiformes; family Hexanchidae; genus Heptranchias; species Heptranchias perlo. The sequence goes on from NW_027139548.1 coordinate 2,548,047, forward strand.
TCTGTTTATTGACCTATCTGATGAGGGAAATAGGTCCTTCCTATCCACTTTATCTAGTCCAGTCATTATTTTATGCTCCTCCATTAAATCTTCCCTCACCCTCGCTTGTATTTTAAGAAAACAATCCCAGACTATCCAATCTTTCCTCATAGCTAAAATTCTCCAGTCCTGGTAACATCATCGTAAACCTCCTCTGTACCTGGTCTACAAGAATCACATCATTCCTGCAATAAAAAAAATGATATTAAATAATAAAGTTCTTATTTTTGTCCCCTGAACTGTAGTATATGCAGTAACAGCAGTTTTCCATTTAAAGGTTTATTTCTGTTGCATTTCTTGGGGGAGTGAATGGACGTCAGCATCGTCTTCTCTACTCAAGACCAATGTGAAATGTTCATTTCGTACCTCAGCCATTCCCTCTGCCTTCAGAAGAAGATCTCCTTTTTTGTCCCCAATTGGTCACACCCTTCCTTTGACTACCCCTTTTTAAAATAATTTTGCGTTCCCTTTTATTTTCGCCACCAAGCTATTGTCATGGTCTCTCCTTGTCCATATTAAACGCTTTTGTTAAATCTCCTCTGAACTTTCTGTATTTTGCCACGTTTTCAACTGTATTATTACGTACGTTATATTTGTCATAAGGCTCCTTTTTCTGTTTCATTGTAATCTCTATATCTTTAGTCATCCAGGAAGCTCCAACGTTGGATGTCCTTCATTTCCCCCTCGTGGGAATGTGTCTACTCTGTACCCAAGCCATCTTTTCATTGAAAGCCTCCCTTTGTTCAGTTATTGTTTTGCTGCCGATTTTTGATTCCAGTCCACCCGGAAAATACACTTAGTCTTCGTAAAAAACTTCCCTGTCCTTCCCAGATAACAGTACGGAGCAATCATTATAACTCCCTGAAATCATCTCTCTTAGTAGAATATCTGTGGTGTTGCCATGTGGAATTAATATAACTCCCTGAAGACATCTATCTTACTAGAATACCTGTGATGTAGCCATGTGCAATTATTATAACTCCCTGAAATAATCTCTATTACTAGAATATCTGTGGTCTAACTCTAAGCTTGTCTTACCAAAGGAGTGTGGGTTGATGATGAGATTCTGATATGTGAACGGCTCCATGACTCGGATTTACCCAATCGGTTACACTCAATACATTCAGCATGCTCCTGGCACACGTTGCCAGAGGTGAAACGGTCCGTGGAATTGCCTGTGCAACCGTTGGTACTTAACCTTGTTATGGGAATCTGTCTGTAGTTTTTTGCTATTTAATTTCTGCATGACTCTTGTGACATGTGTTCATGTCTATTAAGCGTCCGTGTGCCCAACTTTTACTATAAGTTGTGATTTCTAATCGTCAAACTGTATTTAGTGCCTGCCTTTGAATTGGCTTCTTCCTTGATGATTTGGCAAGAAAAAGTTTAGGATAACCTAATCGAGGGTTAGTAAATTAAATTCGTTTTGATCCGAACTGGGTTAAATGTAGTACAGTTCAGGAACCGAATCAGGTAACATTCACCCCTCCAGAAAATATCGAGGGAAAAGCTCAGACAATTTCTAAGTGAGCGGTTAAAGGATGTAACAAAAGACTCGCCTGGTTCCTCGGTGTATATCTGTCAGGATATCAAATCCAGCTTTCCTCGAACTGGACCTCCACGACTTTGGAAAATACATGAATTCACAGCTCAGGAGATTCTGTGCCTGTTTCTGTGTACGGGCCACTTCAACACAACACAATGAGAAGTCCTCTGTTTGCACTTCAGTCGAGTGCATCTAACTGGATGACCTGCTGTTGATTTGTTCAAATAGGGACAGGCACCACAAACTAAGCCATGAAAATATCTCCGAGCATAAATCTTAGAATCTAAGAAATTTACGGTACAGAAGGCCCATCGCTCTGTGCCGGACGAAAACGAACTATCATGCCTAATCCCACTTGCCAGCACTTGGTCTGTAGCCTTGCAGGTTACGGCACGTCATGTGCATATATAAGTACTTTCTAAATGCGATGAGGGTTTCTGCCTCTACCATCCTTTCAGGCAGTGAGTTTCAGACCCTCATCACACTTTGGGTGAACAAAAATCTCCTCAGCTCCGCTCTAATCCGTCTACCAATCACTTTCAATCTATACACTCTGTTTATTGACCTATCTAATAAGGGAAATATGACCTTCAGATCCACTTTATCTCGTCCCGTCATAATTTTATGCACCTCAATGAAATCTTCCCTCAGCCTCGCTTGTTTCGACGAAAACAATCCCAGCCTATCCAATCTTTCCTCATTGCTAAAATTCTCCAGTCCTGGCAACATCATCGTAAACCTCCTTTGTACCCTCTCTACAAGAAAAACATCGTTCCTGCAATAAAAAAAACAATTGAACCAAATAAAGTTCTTATTTTGTCCCCTAAACTGTACTATATGCAGTAACAGTATTGTTCCATTCAAAGGTGCATTTATGTTGCACTTCTTGGGAGAGCGAATGGACGGGAAACATCAATGGATTGGGAGAGTGAACGGAAGGATATCTTCAATGGATTGGGAAAGTGAATGGGCCGATACCATTAATTGATTGGGAAAGTGAATGAGCGGATCAAATTAATGGATTGGGTAAAGTGAATGAACTGATAACATTAATGGATTGGGTAAAGTGAATGGACGGATACCATTAATGGATTGGGAAAGTGAATGGACGGATACCATGAATGGATTTGGGAAAGTGAATGGACGGATACCATTAATGGATTGGGAAAGTGAATGGACGGATACCATTAATGGATTGGGAAAGTGAATGAACTGATAGAATTAATGGATTGGGAAAGTGAATGGACGGATACCATTACTGGATTCGGAAAGTGCACGGATGGGAACTATTAAAAGATTGGGAAAGTGAATGGACGTATAACATTAATGGATTGGGAAAGTGAATGGGCGGGAACCGTCAATGGATTTGGGAAAGTGATTGAACTGATACCATCAATGGATTGGGAAAGTGAATGGACGGGAGCCATTAGTGGATTGGGGAAAGTGAATGAACGGATACCATCAAGTGATTTGGAAAGTGAATGGACGGATGTATGAGTGTAAGTTTAGGTATCCATGATTACCCAAGGAGCATGGTCACCCCTTGGGTAAGTACATGAAACCACTAGTAGCGGAGGAGCAAGTCACCTCTAGTGTAAGTGTAGGGACACCACTAGTACCGGAGGGGCACTGTCACTTCTACTTTAATGTACGAGGACCACAGGTACTGGAGGAGAACTGTCACCCCGTATGTAACTGTCGGATCGATCTAATACCGGAGGAGAACATGCCACTCGCACCGGAGAAGTGCGGTTAACTCAAGTGTAACTCCGGGGTTCCATTAGTACCAGAAGAGCAAGGTTACCTCTGGTGTAAGTGCAGGTCGACCACTGGTACAGAAGGAGCACGGTCACCTCTAGTGTAAGTGTGAGGTACAACTTGTATCGGAGGAGGTGGGATACCTCTAGTGTAAGTGCGGCGGAATTACTAGTACTGGAGGAGGACTGTCACCTCTAGTGTAAGTATGTCTATCACCAATACCAGAGGAACATGGTCACAACTAGTGCAAGAGTAGCGGTACCTCGAAGACTGGAGGAGCACGATCAATTCTTGTTCAAGCGAAGGGATATCAATAGTACCTGAGCTGTAAGGTCACCTCTACAAGTTGGTGTAGAGTTACCACTACTACCGGATCACCAAGGTCAACATTTGTGTAAGTGTACCGTGTATCACTAATACCAGATGAATACGGTCACCCCTAGTTAAGTGCAGTGTACCACAAGTACCGGAGCAGAACTGTTAGCCCCAGTGTAAGTTTAGCGGCATCACTAGCAGAGAAGGAGCACAGTCACGCTGAGTATAAGTGTAGGGATACCACATGTACAGGAGAAGAACCGTCACCTCCAATGAAAGTTTAGGTTTACAACTAGTGCCTGAAGAGCAGTCAACTGTAATGTAACAGGAGGGTTCCTCTATTACCGGAAGAGCGCAGCTACCTCTAGTGTAATTCTACGTGTGCCATAAGTCCCAGAGGAGGATAGACACCTCTGGTGTAAGTGTAGTGTAACAATTGTACCGGAGGAGCAAAGTCACCTCTAGTCTATGTGTACGGTTTCACGACAGAAGATAGACGGTCACATCTGGTGTAAGTGCAGGGTACCACTTGTACCGGAGGAGGAATGAAACCTCTAGTGTAAGTGTAGGGGTACCACCAGTACCGGAGGAACAAGTTCTCCACTGGTTTAAATGTAGGGGCACCTCTAATCTCGTACCGGAGGAGAACGGTCACCTATCCTGTAGCTATAGGTACCACTAGAAAAGGACGAGTGCGGTCAGATCCAGTGTAAGAATACGGTATCTCTAATACAGAAGGAACGGAATCACCTCCAGTGTAAGTTCATGGTGCCACGAGTACCCGTCGAGCAAGTCACCACTAATCTAAGTGTAGTTGTTCTACTAGTACCGGAGGAGTGCAGTCACATCAAGTGTAAGTGTAGGGGTAGCAGCAGTGCCGGAGGAACACGGTCACCACTAGTGTAGTAGTGGAGGAGAACGGTCACCTCTAGTTTAAGTGTAGAGGTACCACTAGAACCGGAGGAGAACAATCACCACTAGTGTAACTGCAGGGGCACCACCAGTGGAGAAAGATCAAGCTCACCCCTAGTGCAAGTGTAGGGTACCCTAAGTACCGACGGACACCTCTGGTCTAATTGTAGGGACACCACTAGTAGAGAAGGAGCACGGTCAGAGTCGGTTCACAACCAGTAATGTTAGTATGGGGTCATCACCAGTAATGTTAGAATCGGCTCACGACCATTAATGTTAGAGTAGGGGCACCACCAGTAATGTTAGAGTAGGGTCACCACCTGTAATGTTAGAGTCGGGTCACCACCAGTAATGTTAGAATCGGCTCACGACCATTAATGTTAGAGTAGGGGCACCACCTGTAATGTTAGAGTAGAGTCACCACCAGTGATGTTAGGCTCGGGTCACCATCAGTCATGTTAGATTATTTTCACCGAGAGTAATGTTAGTGTACGGTCACCTAATGTTTGAACCGAGTCACCACCAGTGATCATCAAATTACAAAATACATTTTAATCATGTAAAGGGCGTGTAAAGATTTTATTGGTTTCTTGATGCATCAAGAACCTAGTGCAGTTTCCAGGAGGGATGTTCTCCTCACGGTTCACATTCCCTCAGGGATTACTTTCCGTTCATTGATGTGAATGGACTGAGTTTCACGCTCTGAGCTGTACAATTTCCACATTGACGTCCCGGGCGCCCTGAAGAGGAAAATCGCGCCTTGTTTTTTAAGTGACTGTAACTAACGCCAATTATTGTGTAACCTGATTTTCTCACGGGAACAACGATTGTTCTATAAAGGGGGAGTATTTACGGATCTCAGATGCACTCCAATCGGAACCGTAAAGCCGGATAGAATTCTTCTAAATAATGGAAATGCCAACAATTCTTCATGTAAAGGAGATTTACTACCCGATTCTCGCATCCTTTGGTTTTCCTGGTAAGTCAATATAAACTGTTGTTTCATAGCTGTTCACTATCTCACTGTTAATGATTAGGTAAGAAATTCCAAGAATGTCCTCATTTCAAAGTCACTTATGCACCGGGATAAAGTGGTGACTATCAGCGGGAATCCGAGCAATCCGCTCCCTGGTGAGGCCCTGCTCTGCTCGGTAGATCATGGGCAACGGATGACCAACTTTCTTCCCTATACGAAGGAGGGCGAGGCTGATTCCCCGGCCTCACTGACAGCACATAGATAATTAAAGAATGTGTTGCCGAGTGCTCCTGTTAATCATTTTATTTGTACCGTTGTTCCTGTATAATTTAAGTTGTCAATTCCTCGGCCTGCAGCCACCTCCACCCAAAAGGAGATTTTGAAAGATAATTTGAGAATTAATTGCCGCTCAGGGAACTGGTCACCTCCCCTCGGCTACAAAGATCCTTCGCGGTTCCACCAGTTCCCGCTTTGTTACCGAGCAGCTCCCTCGGGGCGATTGGAAACAGAAAACGTCCAGGGTTTCGACCTAAATTGAAGCTTTTGTCCAGGATGAATGTTTTATTTGAATTCAAATCTTTCCAGTAATTGCTGTGAAATTATATTTAAAACTGCTGACACCTGATGCAGCTCCCGAGACCCCGCTCGCCAATGAAACTGAAGGAACTAAATGTAAATTTCGATATATTCGACTGTGGGACCGCAGCAATAAATTATAAAATTGAGTCGGTGCATCACATGGGTATGAGCCTCATGGCGGGATGGTCATAGCGCTCAACACTGTATTGAAATGTGTGTTTGGACGTATGTAAGGAAATCCGTTTACTTATTCACTGCCGAAAATTAACAACTTACAGAACCATCCAAAGTTTCCCTTTCAGGCGCTTTTATTTGCACCTGTACCGTCCCTGCGAGGTGCTTCAGCTGAGATTGGACTGCACAGTTATTGTGTTAGTGGAACCTCAATCCAGTGTTAGTGGCGACAGCGATGGAAATGAAATTCGGGACAGATGTATGTTGGACGGATAATCCGCTGTCGCTTGTTTTACACGATAGCCAGAAATCCAAATCCCACCGTTGAATCATCAGGTCCTGGGTGCCGGTGGCAGTGGTGACGCTCTTCGTTACCATTCCCCAGACTGATTCCTAGTGACCCTCCCCCCGCTGCCTTGACAACATCTGGCTGAAATAAGCTGGAACGACAGCGGATTGTCAGTCCCTCGACATTGAGTGTTTAAATAAAGTGTCGTCATCGCTCGACTTTAATAAAAAAAAAGAACCCGCGTGCATTACCCGAAGTAGGAAAACATCGGAACATTTCCCCACAATATGCTGTGAGATTTATCTGAGTATCCCCGTTACTTACCTCTTGTCCCTCTTTCTTACAGCGAACTTAATGACAATCGTGATTCTCTCCAGAGGAAATTGTGGCCTTTCCAAATGTATCTCTATCTATATGGTGGCCATGGCAACAACAGATCTACTGGTCATCATCTTCAATGTAATGGAGCATCAAATTGTCAGTAAACACTTTCCACTTTCATTCCTGTCCTACACTGTCATTCGTAAGTTAATGCTCTACATTAATTGTACCAACCTGGATATGTCGGTGTGGTTCACAGTCTCGTTCACATTTGACCGGTTTGTATCTATATGTTGTCAGAAATTTAAAGCAAAATATTGCACAGTGAGAACTGCGGCTGCGGTTATAACAACGCTCTCTGTGCTGATCTGTTTAGAAAACATTCCCTATTGGTTTGTATTTGAATATAGACAAATAATTAACAATGTTCAGTGGGGTCTCCGCCCGAGATTGGCCTTTTATTCATCGCCTGCAGGTGCAGTGTACACATGGTTAGAAAGTATTTTAATTTTATGGATTCCTTTTGCTTTAATATTTCTGTTTAATTGCTTGACAGTCAGACGCATTTTATTGGCCAGCAGAGCCCGCAGGGGCCTCCGGAGTAACACCAGTGAGAATAAGAGCGATCCAGAGCTGGCGAACCGAAGGAAATCTATTATTTTACTGTTCACTGTATCTGGTAGTTTTATACTGTTGTGGCTGACAGCTGCTGTGAATGTTTTAGCTGTCGGTCTGGCCTTGCATTACAGACCCGATTATACAGCGCCTGCCTATATCGCCTCTCAAACCGGAAATATGCTCATATATTTGAGTTCTTGTACAAACACGTGTATTTATGCAGCTACCCAAACGAAATTCAGGGAAGAGCTGAAGAAAGTGGTGAAATCTCCTTTGACAATTCTTCTGATATCGGTTAAAGAAATGAAAAGTCAAACCAAAGCATGCTGTCCGAACTCGAGCTCAATTGCAGTCCGTGTTCCATTTTAGAATGGCCGTCTTTATTTGTTGTGAAATGAACAGGGTTCAGAAAACATTTCTTCTATTTTATGCCCTGAGTTTGATATCTGCTGCTTCCCTAGGGTGAACAGAATAGTTTTCTGATAAAACAGCGTAATTCCTGCTCAAGATTCAAAGAGAACAGTCATGATTGAGGTTCAGCAGTTGGGTGGAACATGTGGGCGGCAGCGGTAACTGTCTTACACTCTTGGTACTGGAATAGGACGCGCAGGTTTAATTAATTGTGAAAGTTTTCTTTAGTATAGATAAAACGAAGCGAGTTACTATCATGGTTATTTGAAATTATTCTGTAATCTTGGTGTGAATGTTGCAGGCCCAGGTCTCCCCATCAGACACCGCTCCCCATTGTCTCCTGGCCCAATAGAACGGGACCCCTGTCTCCTGATAAGTGATTAATGGTGGAGATAGTAGGAAATTGACTCGTCAACGTGACGTTAGGCACCCTGTTGAAAGATATTGAATAAAATATTAATTGATCATCAAAATGTATAAATGTTACAACAGACCAATTGGCCAAACCAGTCGTTGTCGGCGTTTTCCCTCCACTCGAGAAAATAGTTCGAATCACTTTATCCGCCCAATCAAAACCCCTGCAAGCTATTCTATTTTGATTCACACACCTGTAAATTTTCATCTGAAATATGGACATGATTTCTGCCTCTGTAATTTCCTCATTTTCGCAACTCTCCATGTCAGGAGGTTTCTCCCACGCTCAGTCCTAAATGTCTAACATTTATTCTGAAATCTCGGGCCGTCATTTCTTGATCACTCAACTAATGGAAGTTTTCTGCTTCAATCTATCCTCTCCCTCCATTCTTATCTTAAATCACCTGGACACGACTCGCCACAAGATATCAATCTGGTATCAGTACACAATCTAGTGAAACTCAGGAACGTGCAGTCAAGATGTTTAATTGATATATTTCTCTTGGAGATGGTGGTGTGCTTGCTTGAACTGAACAATGAGAAGAATGTATTTAACAGTTTGGCCATTACTCGAAACATCGGGACCGTGCAGGGAGAGATTCTAATCAAACACCTCCAGACGCCCCTATATGTTGAGAAAGAGCCAGAAAGGGCAGGAATGGTTTCTATCGGATTTCTTGTGCTGCCTGATCTTGGGATATCGCTGTGTTTACAGAAGTGACGTGTTGCTCATGAAGCAACAAGCATGCGATATCGATAGATGCATGGAAGGGGAAGCTAGATAAACACATGAGGGAGAAAAGAGCAGAAGGTTATGCTGATAGTGTTAGATGAAGAGGGCTGGAAGGAGGGTCGTGTGAGACATAAAGACGGCTATGTGCCAGTTGAGCTGAATGGCCTGTTTCAGTGCTTTACATTCTCTATAATTCTATGTAATCTTCTGATGAAGCTGCACTGAAGAACGGATCCAAGACATGGTCACTCCCGCTGACACCACCACTACATGAAATGGTTAATGTGGCACTGGACAGTATGTGAAACCAATGGGTAGAGATATGTGCAATAGAATAGATCGAGACAGATACATAATGCCGATGAGATATTGTTCAGTGTTGGCCTCAAATACGGTATCGACAACAAAGGGGGCACTGCAAGGAAATGGAAATTCACACTCACCTGAAGTGTGCCAATGTGATACTGTATTGGTTTCTCCTTATATTATGGTAATGTTAACCTTTTGCCTTTGCTTATTAAGCAGGGAAGATTACGTCAATTTATGTCCCATTTGGCTGTTGGGCCAGGGCTGACCCTCAAGCAATGGACAGTTTCAAGATGAAATAAGAAGAGACTTCATTAAAGAGGAATCATTATACACTGATTCATAAATTTCAGGAGAACTTAATCATTTGATTACAATGTGGGAAACCAGTTAGTTCTTCCAACGAAAATATCTGGGCATACATAACCAAGTGAATTGGAGCGAGTGATACAGAAACCAGAATGCACTTATTAATTGAGGTAGAATTGCGTGTGTATGGATCAAGGGAGAAACTATGGATGACATAACGAAGTAAGGGAATTATACTTGTTAGCCCAATCGAAAAAGAGCTCGGTTTGGAAAGAAAACTATCGTTATTGATAAAGAATAAGTGAATTTCATTCTCCTTATGTGGAGTTGTATTTTAACTTCCATATAATTATGTGATCCATAATTGTGTGTATTTCCAGGTACAGGGAGTGAGAAAATATATAAAAACTGTTTGTTTCTAATGAGTATTCGGATTGGTAAAGGTCTAAGATACTGAGCTCAAAACTGTAAAACTGTTGAATCCACAACTAACCATCATCAAGTGTGGTTGTAAGTGCAACTTTTTAAGTGTATGTTTAAGCACTATTGTATGCACTGTGGGCTTAATAAACTAATTACACCTCACTTCAATGTTCAAGAACCTTATTGTAAACCTTTCGCTGACAATAGCCTGAGTACTTTAATTGTGAATGGCCTTCATTTATTAATTGTTATTCATTTAATTCTCATGTTATTCCTTTACTCGTCAATCTTTGACGTTCCAGTTGATCCTGGGATTCTCCAAAATCCAAACTCCACATGGTTGCAGATCCCCGTTGATCCCAGGCTGTGCTTATCTGTCTGGCATCGATCTTCTGGTGAAATGGTGGTGGGTTAAATGCAGTTCCGTGTAATCGTAACTGAATCCATCCAACCGGATACAGACGACCAACAGTATTTAAGGCACGAATCCAGCAGCAGGCAGAGGTTTTAATTCCATCAGTCAGCGACGAATCTGCACCCAGCTACAATCATGAGAAGCCGATGTGCGTTCAATCACATCATGCAAAATCAATAGGTAAAATAGAAAACAAAGTCATGTTCAAGTAAACCATTGCATTACCTTGTCAAATTCAATCACATAATGTGGTGAGTCCCCTCCCCATCTTTCTAATCAAACTGTTGTTCTTTTCCCTTGAATTCCTCTATTTCCAATTGAACAGTTACTGTATTTCCCTGACATTCCTGTCTCCTCTATTTCTAATGAAACATTTACAGTCTTACCGTGTCGCCTACTTGTAAATAAATGGTTGCTGTGTTCCGCTGGTCCCCATTACTAATTAAAGATTTCCTGTATTCTCTTAATTCTCACTGTTCTGAATCCTTAATTGAACAGTTACTGTGTTGACCCTATATTCCACTTGATTCTATTTCTAATTGAACAGTTACTGTGTTCCCCCATATTCCTCTTTCCTCTCGATGTCAATATCTGAATTGACCTTCCCTGCACAGAGTCGTGGATCTCACGGGCAGACGGTACTGATCTCGCGTCTCCTCAAATGTATCTATGTTATTCGCCTCAACTATTCCATTTGGTGGCAAGATCCACATTCTAACTTCTAAATAATTTTCTCTTCAATTCCCTATTGGATTTATTAATAACTATCTTATGTTTATGGCTCCTAGTTTTGAATGTCCCAACAATCTGAAACATTTTCTCTATATCTACCCGCTCAAATACCTTCATTATTCAAAAGACCTCTTCTTGATCCCCCATCAGCCTTCTCCTTTCTGGAGAAACGAGCCCCAGCCTCTTCAATCTTTCCTGCTAGTTATAACCTCTCAGTCTTGGTATCATCCTCCCAAATATTTTTGCTCCATATCCAGTGTCTCGATATCCTTTTTGGAATATGGAGACCACAACTGTGCACAGTGCACTAAGTGTGGTCTAACTAAGGTTCTATTCAAGTTTAACGTAACTTCTCTGTAGGAGTCGGTGGTCTCGTTAGTAATCCTACCAAAACACAACACTGCACACTTATTTCTTTTGAAATTCATTGGCCATTTACATTTCCATTCTGCAAGTTTCTTATCGCCTTATTGCATTTTTTACAGTCTTCCTCATCATTAACTATCCCGCAACCTGTCCTCTAATTTGGTGTCAGCCGCAAATTTTGATACTGGACTACAAATTATCATCTCCAAATAATTTGTGCAAATCGTGAACAACTGTGTACCCAGCACGGACCCTTGTGTAACACCACTTTCCACCTTCCACCAGTTTGAGTAACTACCTTTAATCCCCACACTCTGTTTTCTGTTTTGCAGCCAGTTTGCTGTCGATTCTACCACTTGTCCCCTGACTCCACATGCTCTGACCGAGTCGACTATGTGGTACCTTATAAAAGTCCTTTTGAAAGTTCACTGCATTTGGAAAGACTTTGGATTGGGACATAATGATGGATTGGGAAATTCAATGTACTGGGATATATAAATGGAATGGGAAACACAATGGACTGGGATATAACAATGGATTGGGAAAGTCAATAGACTGGGATATATCACTGGAATGGGAAAGTCACTTGACAGGGATATATGAATGGATTGGGAAACAAAATGTTCTGGTATATTTCAATGGATTGGGCAAGTCACTAGACTGCGATATATCAATGGATTGGGAAAGTTAATGATCTGGGATATATCAATGGGTTGGAAAACACAATGGACAGGGATATGTCAGTGGATTGGAAAAGTCAATAGACTGGGTTTTATCAATGGATAAGGAAGTTAATGGGATGGGATATATCAATGGATTGAGAATCACAGTGGACTGGGATATGTCAATGGTTTGGGAAAGTCAATGGACTGGGAAATATCAATGGGTCGGGGAATACAGTGGAATGGCATATATAAATGGATTTGGAAAGTTAGGGATTGCAAACATCAATGGTTTGAGAAACAGTAGCGGATTGGGAAAGCCAATTGATGGAGACATATCATAGGATGGTGGTGATTTATCAATAGTCCGACAAACTGATCGTTGCTTTTATTTCTGACTCTGCCTCTGTCAGTCTGTCCGTCACTATCTCTGCCTTCATCTATCTCCACCTGTCTCAGTCTATTTGTCTGTTTTAATGTCCGGGTTCCTTTGTCCCCTTTTTATGTTGCTCTGATACAGGAGGTGATTCTATCGGTTGGGGGCCAAGAGACACGGGGTCCCGAGTGAGCTGTACACCCTCTCTCCCTTTCTCTCTAATACCACTATCACATTTGTGGATCATAGGGTCAGAGAAGGAAACGGATCGGATTCCCATGTGGCTATTTGCGCCTGCAGCTCAGCAACCTTACTTCCCACGCTCGGTGTGTTTACACACATGCACCGTAAACCGATCTTAGACTTTCTTGTGTTCTCCCTTAGTCTAATCCCATCAAATACCGTACTATTTCTTAGTCTAGTGTTATCTGTCTCTCCCAATCCTTTGTGCACCTTGTTTATCCTTTTGTGGTGCCCATCCCCATGCCAAATTAGTTTAAACCTCCCCCTTTTTCATCGGCCGTTCGGCCCATCTGCGTAAAGAAATTTCCTCTGAATTCCTTATTTGACAAGAAGAACAACTTCTCAAATATATAATATAATGATATAATGATTTATAATTTACAACGAATGTACAAAACTGCAAACAGGCCAAAAGATCCAACTGCTATTTCTATTTTATAACAACAGCTTCTTGTATATATAATATATCTTAATATATATATTATATATATATATATAAATATATACTTGATAGAATACAGTGCGGCACTGCAAAATGCCATTCGTATCATCGAAGTAAAGAAGTTTCCCCTGAATTACTTACTTGATATCAACAACAACTATACATCCGAAGAACAGCATCTCAGACAGCGCAGCATTGAGAGAGTCAGCCTGGATTGTGTTTTCCGTCCCTGGAGTCGGATTTGAACCCTCGACCGAAAAGGAGCTGTCCAGCTTAACTCCACTTTCCAGCAATTGGTTCGTAGCTCTGTCGGTAACGGCACTTCAAGAGCACATCCAAGGAACTTTTTAAATGAGTTGAGGGTTTCTGCCTCTACCACCCTTTCAGGCAGTGAGTTCCAGACCCCCACCACCCTCTGGGTGAAATAAATTCTTCTCAGCTCCCGTCTAATCATTCTCCGTATTACTTTAAAACTATGCCCCCTTGTCACTGACCACACTGCTAAGTGAAATAGGTGCTCCCGATACACTCTACCGAGTCTCGTTCATAATTTTTGAAACCTCAATTAAATCTCCCCTCAGCCTCCTTTGTTCCAAAGAGAATAACCCCAGCCTATCCAATCTATTTCCATAGCTAAAATTCTGCAGCCTTCGCAACATCGTCATAAATTTTCTCTGCACTCTCTCTCGTGCAATCACATCTTTCCTGTAATGTGGCGACCAGAACTGCACGCAGTACTCAAGCTGTGGCTTAAACAATATTTATAAAGTTCAACCACAACCTCACTGCCCTTATATTATATGCCTCGGCTAAGAAAGGAAAGTATCCCATACGCCTTTTTAGCCACCTTATCTACCTGCCCTGCTATCTTCAGGGACACGTGGACGTGCACTCCAAGATCCCTTTGTTCTCCTACACATCTCAGTATCCTCCCCTTTATTGTGTATTCCCTTGCCTTTTTTGCCCTCCCAAAATGCATTAACTCACACTTCTCCGGATTGAATTCCATTTGCCACTTTTCTGTCCACCTGACCAGTCCATTGATATCTCCCTGCAGTCTGCAGCTTTCCTCCTCACTATCAAACAGACGGAACATTTTGTTATCAACTGCAAACTTCAAGCCCCCAACATTCAAGTCCAAACCGTTAATATAGAGAAAAGGAAGCAAGGGACATAGTACTGAGCCTTGCGTGACCCCGCTGGAAACGCCTGGGAATGATTGCTGGGGATGTGTAGAGGGGAACTTTGTGTCTAACACTTGCTGTACCTGCCTTGGGAGTGCTTGACGGGACAGTATAGGTGATGCTTTACTCAGTATCTAACACATGCTTTACCTGTCCCTGGGAGTGTTCGAATGGAGAGTGAGCATTACACTGTGTTTAGCCCTTGCTGTATCAAACTTTGGAGTGTTTGGTTGGACATTGCAGAGGGAGCTTTACTCTGTATCTCAGCATCACCGTATCTCTGCTTGCTGAGTTTGACGGGACAGTGTAGCGGGAGCGTTATTCTGTATCTAACCCCATGCTGTACTTGTTCTGTGAGTCTTTGTTGGCACAGTCTGTAGGGAGCTTTTCTCTGCATCTAACCCCTGCTGTAACTGCCATGTGAGTGTTTGATGGGACAATGTAGAGTGAGATTCACTCTCCATCTAACCCCCGCTTGGAGTAGTTTTTAATACCTCTATCAGTGGATACAATGAGGGACAGAGTATTAATCCGGAAATCGGAGGAACAGGTAACAAGTGTAATGTAATGATTGTAGGGAGACTTTAATCTTCGAGGAGACTGGGCAAGACAAATTGGCAAAAGTGGTCTGGAGGACGTCATCATGGAATGCATTTAAGACATTTTGTGGAACTCCCACAAGGGGGAAAGGAAGGGCCAGTAAAGCCAGAGTTCCATGGATGACAAAAGAGATGGAGCATGAGATGAATCAGAAAAAGGGGCGTATGACAAATGTTAGGTTTGTAACATGTGAGAACCAGGCTGAATATAGCATGTTCAGAGGGGAAGTGAAAAAGGAAATAATGGGGCAAAGAAACAGTATTGGAATACATTGGTGGCAAAGAGAAAAGGGAAACCAAAAGACTTCAATCGGCATGTAAACAGACAATGGGTAATAAGAGTTGGGATATGGCCGATGAGGGACCAAATGGGAGATCTGATCATGGAGGCAGAGGGCACGTGGTACGTACTAAATAAGTACTTTGCATCTGTCTTTAACAAGGAAGAAGTTACTGCCAGAGTCTCAGTAAAGGAAGATGCAGTTGAGATACTGGATGAGCTAAAAACTCATAAAGAAGAGGTGCTAGAAAGGCTGCCAGAACTTAAAGTAGATAAGGTCACATGATCTGGATGGGATGCATCCTACGTTGCTGAGGGAAATAAAGGTGGAAATTGCGGAAGTACTGGCAATAATCTTCCAGACATCCTTAGATACGGGGGTGGTGGCAGAGGATTGCAGAATCGCAATTGTGACACACTTGTTCAAAAAAGGATGCAAGGATAAATCCAACAATTACAGGCCAGTCAGTTTAACCTCAGTGCTGGGGAAACTTTTAGAAATGTTAATCCGGGATAGAATTAACAGTCACTTGGACGATTGTGGATTGAATGGGGAAAGCCAGCACCGATTTTTTAAAGGCAAATCTTGTCCAACTAACTTGAAGAGGTAACAGAGAGGATAAATGACGGCCTTGCAGTTGATGTGGTGCATATGGACTTTCAAAAGACGTTTGATAAAGTGCCGCATAAGGCTTGTCATCAAGATTAAAGCCCATGGAATAAAGAGGGCAGTAGCAGCATGAACATAGAATTGGCGAAGTAATAGGAAACAGAGAGGAGTGGTGAACGGTTGTTTCTCGGACTGGAAGGAGGTTTACAATGGTGTTCCCCAGGGGTCGGTATTGGGACCATTGCTTTCCTTGATATATATTAATGACTTGGACTTGGGTGTACAGGGCACAATTTCAAAATTTGCAGATGACACCAAACTTGGAAGGGGAGTGAACAGTGAGGAGGACAGTAATAGCCTTCAAGAGGATATAGTCAGGCTGGTGGCACGGGCAGACACGTGGCACATGAAATTTAATGCGGAGAAGTGCGAAAGAATGAAGAGAGGAAAAATAAACAATATGTTATAATTCCAAAGAAGATGCAGGAACAGCGAGACCTAGCGACATATGTGCAAAAATCATTGAAGACAGCAGGTCAGTTTGAGAAAGCGGTTAAAAAAGCACACTGTATCATGGGCTTTATAAATAGAGGCATTGAGTACAAAAGCAAAGAGGTTATGAAGAAACTGTATAAACACTGATTCGGCCACAACTGGACTATTGTGTAAGGTTCTGGGCACCACACTTCAGGAAAGATGTGAAGGGCTTTCAGAGAGTGCAGAAAATATTTTATTAAATGGCTCCACGGATGAGGGACTTCAGTTATGTCGATAGACTGGAGAAGCTGGAATTGTTCTCCATTGAACAGAGAAGGTTGCGAGGAGATTTGATAGAGGAGTTCAAAATCATGAGGGGTCCAGACAGAGTAGATAGAGAGAAACTGTTGCCATTGGCAGAAGATTCAAGAACCAGAGGACCCAGTGTTGAAGTGATTGGCAAAAGAACCATGGTGACATGAGAGAAAACTTTTTTGCACAGCGAGTGGTTAGGATCTGGAATGCGCTGCCCAAGGCGGTGGTGGAGACAGATTCACTCATAGCCTTCAAAAGGGAATTGGTTAATACTTCAAGGGAAAACATTTGCAGAGCTATGGGGTAAGGGCGGGGGAGTTGGAGCAGCTGGATTACTCTTGCAGAGAGCCGTCATAGGCTCGACGGGCCGGATGGCCTCCTTCTGTGCTGTAACCATTCTATGATTCTATGTAAATCAAAATGGTACTTTTAATGCAGTAAAAAGTCCACAGTTTCTTAACTGGAGCAAATTCAGACAAAAATTCACCAAATTCAGACAAAAATTGACCAAAAATTGACCAAAATCTTGGCCAAAGAGATAAGCTTTAAGAAGCATCTTAAAGGAGGAGAAAGAGGTCGAGAAGCGGAGAGGTTTAAGAATGGTATTCGAGAGCTTAGGGCCTAGAGGTCTGAAGACATGGTCTACAATGGTGGGGCACATGGAGTGGCCGATGCTGAAGAGGCCACAGTTGGAGGAATGCAGACTTCTTGGAGGGTTGTAGGATTGGAGGATGTTACAGAGATACAGGCAAGACCATGGGTGGATTTGAAAATGGGGTAGAAAACACTGGTGGGAGCAGTTTATAGTCTCCCGAACAGTAGCTATACCGTTGGATAGAGTATTAATCAAGAAACAAGCGGAGCTTGCAACAAAGCTAATGCAATAATCGTGCAGGAATTTCATCTCCCGATAGACTGGGCAAATCAAATTGGCAAAGGCAGTCTGGAGGGCGAGTTCATGGAATGCAATAGGGACAGTTTACTTGAACAATATGTTGTGGAACCAACCAGGGAACTCGGCTATTTTAGATCTTGTATTGTGTAATGAGACAGGGTTAATTAGTAATCCCATAATAAAGGACCCTCTGGGCAAGAGTGATCATAATATGATAGAATTTCACATTGAGTTTGAGAGTGACATAATTAAATACGAACCAAGTGTCTCAAACTTAAATATAGCCGATGACATAGGTATGAGGGGCAAGTTGGCTCAGCTAGATTGGGATATTAAATTAAAAGGTATGATGGTAGATAAGCAATAGCAGACAGTTAAAGAAATAGTTCAGAAATCTCAAACAACGTACATTCCACTGAGAACTCCACGGGAAAAGCGATCCATCTGTGGCGAACTAAAGAAGTTAAGGATAACATTAGATTAAAAGAAGAAGCTGTTGGTGTTGCGAAGGATAGAAGTGAGCCCGAGGATTGGGAGAGTTTGAGAAACCTGCAAAGGGTGAACAAAGATTGATGGAAACTTAACTGGACCAGCCACATCAATACTGTTGCTGGAAAAGCAAGTCAGAGGCTGGGTATTCTGTGGCGAGTGACTCACCTCCTGACTCCCCAAAGCCTTTCCACCATCAAGGCACACGTCAGGAGTGTGACGGAATACTGTCCAGTTGCCTGAATGAGTGCAGCTCCAACAACACCCAAGAAACTCGACACCATCCAGGACAAAGTAGTCCGTTTGATTGGCACCCCATCCACCTCACTAAAAATTCACTCATTTCTCCACTGGCACAACTTGGCTGCAGTGTGTACAATCCACAGGATGCACTGCAGCAACTCGCCAAGGCCTCTTCGATAGCACCTCACAAATCCGCGACCTCTACCACCGAGAAGGACAATGGCAGGAGGCACATGGGAACAACACCACCTGCACGTTCCCCTCCAAGTCACACACCATCATGACTTGGAAACAGATCGCAGTTCCTTCATCTTCACTCGGTTAAAATCCTGGAATTCTCTACCCAACAGCGCTGTGGGAGAACCTTCACCACACGGACTGCAGCAGTTCAAGAAGGCGGCTCACCGCCACGTTCTCAAGGGGAATCAGGGATGGGCAATAAATGCTGGCCTTGCAAGTGGCGCCCACATCCAATGAACGGACAAAAAAAATACCATTAATTATGCTAACACCTCTGTTATGTGGTCCCTTGTCAAACCCATTTTGAGTGTCCAGATACACAACATCAACCACACTACCTTCATCAACCCTCTCTGCTACTTCATCAAAGAACTCAATCAAGTGAGTCACACACGAGTTTCCTTTGACAAACGCATGCTGACTTTCATTTATTACCCCATACTTTTCCAAGTAACAAATTATTTTGTCACAGATTATTGCTTGTAAAATTTATCCACCAGCGACGTTAAGCTAACTGGACTGTAATTGCCTGCTTTATCCCCCGCCCTTTTCTTGAATAGTGATATAACGTTTGCAATTCTCCAGTCCTCCAACACGATCCCTGTATCTCAGGAGGATTGGAAGATTGCGGCCAGAGCCTCTGCAATTTCCACCTTCACTGCCCTCAGTAACCTGGGATGCATCCCATCTCGACAGGGTGAGCTTTCTACTTTGGGTGCTGCCAATCTTTTCAGTACATCCTCGTTGTCTATTTTGTATCCTATTCAATATCGGTACTTCCTCCTCCTTTATTTCAACAATGGCAGCATCCTCTAGTGAGGACGGGTGCAAAGTATCCATTTAGTGCCTCAGCCGTGCCCTCTGCCTCCACAAAAAGATCTCTTCTATGCCCCGAATTGGTCCCATTCTTCCTTAGACTGCTCATTTAATATTTGTATGTTTATAAAAGACTTTTGGGTTCCTCTGCATGTTAGCCACTAATTTATTCTCATACACTCGCTTTGTCCCTCCTGTTTCCTTTTCTTTACATCTCCTCTGTACTTTCTGTATTCAGTCTGGCTCTCCAGTTATTGACTAATGATAGCAATCAATCTCTATGAATTAGTCTAAGTCAGACCCAGACATCAGGCGAGGAAAACCCCAGTGTTGGAGAGCTTTGGGGACCAGAGATCCAAATCCATCCTTTTCCTCCCGAGCACTTACCACATGTCAAGTCTTAAATTACTCACACACCATATCCCAAAATGTTATTTTCTGAAAGAAATGCACCTATTTTTCATTGAAATGAATCAATACAAACTGCTTCCACAGTATCCTGAGTGAGCTTGTTCCATAGATTGATCACTCACTCTGGTTCTTTTGCCAATTACCATTAATCTAGGTCCTCTGGTTACCGACCTTTTCTGCCACTGGAAGGAGCTTCTCCTTATTTACTCCATCAAAACCCTTCATGATGTTGAACACCTCTATTTAATCTCCCCTTAACCTTCTCTACTCTAAGGAGAACAGCCCCAGCTTCTCTATTCCCTCCAAGCAACTGAAGTCCCTCACCCCTGGTACCGTTCTGATGAATCTCCTCTGCACCCATTCTAAGGCCTTCACAGCCTTCCGAAAATGCAGTGCCCAGAATTGGACACAATACTCCAGCTAAGGCCGAACCAAGGCTTTTTTTCAACGATTTGACATAACTCCCTTGCTTATGCGAAGTTTTGCCGAGCTGCTCTCATATCCTAATTCGAACACCTCGAGGAGACGTTCTCTGGAGGTTTTTCCGATTGTCCACCATAAAAGTTTATGCGATTTCTTCTCCAGTAATTCCGCGGATCTTCTGCCGAAGTTGCAGCGAGGATATTGGTCCTGTTATGTCCCTGAGGTCTTCCCTTTGTGACCTGTTCTGTGACAGAGGTCCTGACTCTAATGGAGTGGATCTGTCCAGGACGAGTGATAACCAGAGCCCTCGCTGTCCACTTATTGGCCATAAAATACCCTTACACTTAGACTTCGACAGTGAGCTTATAACCCAAATTGTCGCCGGTTACCTTATTGGAACAAGGGGTCTTCGTCATTGTGACGTGGTGCAAATGATATCCTGTGATTTCGAGGGAAACTCAATCACAAACTACATCCAAACCAGGCGGTAATAACTGGTGGAAAATATTAAAGGCCGAGAACAGCACCAGACACCAAGAAGAGATAAAATCGGATAAGCCTCCCCTTGCAAATTCACGCCTCTGCCGGCTGGAGGAGTGACCGGTGTGACGACGTGTCCTTTTTGGAACCTGGCGTGAAATTGACGTCTGTTGGTTCGTAATTCGCAGAAGCTGAGAACTGTTAAGGTTAAATTAACTTTGGCCGATAGGGTAAAATGGGCGCAATCGAATTGGCTGCCCATTACACGCCTCACCTGATAGCCGATATCGCCCATTCATTATCGTCCTGTTACAATTACTGGACGATTAAAGGAGAATAGCGCAGAAGATTAGAGGGACGGGAACAAACTGGATTAAAAATGGTTCGAAAGGAAAAAATAGAACACAACAGGAAAGGGCAATTTTTCAAACTGGCTGGAAGCAGGTCGTGGTGTTTGACGTAAGTTGATTTTAGGACCATTTCTGTTCACTGTGCGGATCAATGATTTGGAATTAGACTTGGAGGTCGTGGTATCGAAATTTCGAGATGATACCAAAATAGGCGGTACAGGTTATTCCATAGAAGCCCAAAGGAAACTGCAAAGGGATGTTGATAAGATGGGAGAATGGGCTCAAAAGAGGCAGATGGAAATTAATGTCAGTAAGTGCGAGGTGATGATCTTTGTTGTATTGAAAATTGCATAAAGATGGAAGGACATTAGTGCAGTGATAAGAGGGGACTTCAATTATCCTAATATAGGCTGGGAAAATAACAGATTAAAGAACAAAGTGAGGGTGGATTCCTGAAATGTGTACAAGAGAACTTTGTGATCAATATGTTTCCAGCCCAACGAGGGACGAAGCAGTGCTGGACCTAGGTCTCGGGAATTTAGTGGTGCAAGTAGAACATGTTTCAGTGGGAGAGCATGTGGGGAACAGTGGTCACAATGTCATTAGGTTTAGAATAGTTATGGAAACGGACAGAGTAGAAATCAAATGTGAAAATATTCATCTGGAGGAGGGCTAATTTCAGTGAGTTGAAAAGGGATCTGGCCCTGGTGGATTGGAATCAAAGATTGGCAAGAAAAACAATAAATGAGCAATGGGAGACCTTCAAGCGGAGATAGCTTGAGTAAAGATAAGACACATTCCCATGAGAGGGAATGGAAAGGCATCCAAAACTAGAGCTCCCTGGACGAATAAAAATATAAAGATTAAAATGAAACAGAGAAAGGAGGCTTATGATAAATGCTGGGTTCGTAATTCAATAGAGAACCAAGCTGAATACAAATAGTACCGGGGAGAACTGAAAAAAAGGAAATTAGAGGGGCAAAAAAGAGAATGAGAATAGATATATAAGGGTAATTTTATATAGGCTAATAAAGAAGGGAGCCCAAAAGTCTTTTATAAACATGTAAATAATAAAAGGGAGTCAAAGGAAGGAGGGGGCGATTATGGACCAACAAAATCGATCTTCATTTGAAGGCAGGGGCTGAATATTCTGAAAGACTAAATGAATACTTCGCATCTGTCTTCACGAAAGTAGAGGGTGGTCTTTTCTCATCAAGCAATTCATCTGCTCCAAAAGTGGTCTCCTTAATCACCTTGGCAGTAACAGGGATCCTATCCTGAAGTTGGAGTTTTATGTACAAAGTTCAGGTGTAGTAGCGATAGTTTTACCTTGACTCTGATCACTTCTTTCCTTGACATGTCACTGTGATTGCTAATGTTGAGGCCGAGGGCGTCAAATGCATGGGCTAAAAATTCAAATGTTCCATAGTTTTCACTTTAAAGTTGACGTTTGAAAAATGCAGGCATCCTGTTCAACGCTAACCACTCGAGTACTTCCTTGGCCTCGATATATAATTATTATCAGAAAACATCGAGCGGCATTGATTCGATTCACACCCCTATGAGTTTGAACAATGGTGGATGATAACTCCCCCTTCTCCCATTCAGTAGTCAGATATTAATGAGTCAACACCCTCTCCAGTTGACTGTACCTTAGCAACCAGGTCCAAAATGTCCTGCTAAGAACAATCGGGGCATAATTACACAATGGAAATAATCCATCAAAGAACAGAAATAGGTTATGTTTTCCACATTACTTTTCGAAAGCACAAGGGCTGAATAACTAGCTGAGATTTCCTTTAGCGTTACATGTTAGCAACATTGTACACCCGGGAGGATATTTTCGTCTGATTGCTATATCTAATAAAATCATGAAACTGTGTTTTCAAAACATTTTTATTGTTTTTGCCAGAATTAGTGAATTTCGACATTCCTCATGCCGTGTTGACCGAGGTACATAGAAGCATAGGACTATGGAGGCCATTGAACCCTTCGGGCCTGATCATTCAATAATATCACGGGGGATCTGCATGTTTTCTATGTTCATAAACATTTACATTTACAATGTTCTTAATTCAGAACGACCAGTGAAAATCCCCCCCGTCCATTATATTCTAAAGCCAAATTGTGACTTGAGAATCAAGGTAAAGGATACCTAACAATATTTATATTACTCAAGATGCAATGTAAAAATTACAGAACAACATTCACCTAAGGTTGCAAGTTATTCTCTTTTAGTGGTAAAGGAAAATTACCTTTTGTAATTCTATATAGAAGGATTGAGAGGCATTTGCTACCCCAGTAGTTAATCAGCATTCGGTGTGTGTGTGTGTGTGTGTGTGTGTGTGCCTGCCTGTGAGTGTGTTGTGTGTGTGTATATGTGTGCCTGTGTGTGTGTCAGTGCCTGAGTGTGTGTGCGTGTGTTTGTACCTGCGTGTTTGTGTGCGTGAGTGTGTGTGAGTGTGTGTGTGTGTGTGTCTGTCTGTCTGTCTCTCTGTGGTCTGTGTGTGTGTTTGTGAAATATATCAAGCAGTTTCGTATTCAGAACGAAATAAATATCCCGCTTATTTCTACGATGTATGAAAATTGACTTTATTACGTGACTGTATGTATTGGATATTTCACTGGACTAGCCATTCTGAGGCTGAGACTGATAACCCATCAGCTCAAATCCCACCATGGCAGTTCCAGAATTTGAATTCAGTTTCACAAAAACTGGAAATAAAATTCTGGTGTCAGTAAAAGTGATCGTGAAGCGGTCGGATACTTGCAAATGCCCCAATAGTTAAATAATGTCGGTCAGGGGAGGAAACTTGCCGTCCTTACCCAGTCTGTCCCTATATGTGACACCAGTCCCACATCAACGTGGTCCGCTATGAAGTGCCCTCTCAAGTGGCCCGAGCGAGACACTCAGTTGCATCAAAACCGCTTCCAACACCACCAGCTTCTCAGGGCAACCAGGGAATGGGGAATAAATGCCGGCCTTGCCAGCGATGCCCACACCGCCAGAATGAATAACAACGAAAGTTGCTGAAGAAGACTCTGCCTATAATTGAAGTGGGTTCAGCAAGCCAATCAGCCATCAGGGCAACAAGAGATGTGCAATAATTGCCGGTCTTGCCAGCGACATCCACATGCCAAGAATGAATAAAAAATACATACTTGAAGGGTTGAGCGTCAATAGGTTTTTTCACAAACTTAGGAGGGAACATAGGAACAGGATTCGGCCATTCAGCCCATCGAGCCTGTTCAGACACATGCTGTTTTAACTTTTATTTTACAATTTCACCTGGTTTTCCACTTAACAAAGTAAAGCGAAATTCGTGACGTCGCAGTTTGCTTTCTGAAAAAGCTATTTTGCTTGTTAAGATCATGTTGAGCAGTTTTTGGAGACAGGCGGGAAGTTTGCACTCGGGAAAAATACCAGCTGGGAACCTGCTCACCAGATAGTGTAAAACGGGCGAACTCGAATTGACCGCCTATTCTAGGCCCAGTCAGATATTCCCTTCCAATTGGAAACCGTAATCGGTTATGGTGTAAAACAAGCGAGTGATTCGATCTCGCCCGTTTTAACCCATCACCCACAAGTTAAAATCACACACAGCTGGACTTACTTCGAACTTTGAGGAGCGAAACGTTTTGTTACAGTCGTGGGACTATTCAACTTTGATCGCCATTCACACGCCCCATCTTCTATTCCGAGTGCGATTAGCGTCGATTGAAGTCAATGGAATTTAAAATTGGGTGAGGATTATAAAATGACGGCTGATCTATAATCCTCACGTTTTGCGACCCGACGGAGTTGATTTTAACCGCCTCCCCCAACTCCCCCCCCCCCTCCCCGACTATCTGTTCACCTTGGATTTGCTCTAATTGTTACATTGACTGGTTGAGCGTGGAGCTCAGCACCAACATGGGCGGTCAGTCCCACTACTCTCTGGACTTTCACCGAGGCCGTTGACTGTACTCGCCCAACAGATGAACAGTAAACTGTACAATAGCCACAGTCCGCTGCTCAAACTCTCCCCACCGCGACCCCGCCCCCGTCCCCATCACCCCCCATGCTCCGCTCCTGAAAGCAAATTGAAATGTTGATAATCTGGTCTGCTCCCGAAATATTAACATGACATTCCCAATGTTACCTGACCGGCCTATCACCTTGCACCCTCTGTAAATTTCAGCTTATTCAAAAAGCTGCTCCCAGTATTCTAACTCGCATCAAGTCCCGTTCACCGACCGCCCCGCTGTGTTCGCTGACACACATTGGCTCCGATTCCGCGGCGCCTCGATTTTAAAATTATCATCCTTGTTTTCAAATCCCTCCATGGCCCTCGCCCCCTCCCGATCTCTATCACCTCCTCCAGCCCTACAACCCACTGAGATCTCTGCGCTCCTCCAATTCTGGCCTCCTTTGCATCCTCTGATTTTCATCTCTGTCTTGGTCCTGAAGTCTGGAGTTGCCTCCTTAACTCACTCTGCCCCTTAAGACGTTTCTCAAAATGTACCTCTTTGACCAAGCTTTTGGTCACCTGTCCAAATATCTCCTAATGTGGCTCAGTGTTAAATTTTGTCTGATTTACGGTCCTGTGAAGCGCCTTGGGATGTTTTACTACGTTAAAGGCGTGATATAAACGCAACTTGTTGTATCTGTAGTCTCCGTGGATAGTGCCTGACCTGTTGAATTTTTGTAGCATTTACTGGTTTTGTTTTCCAGCTACTGCAATTGCGTTTTTTTCCTGTGGCTTATTTTGTTCCTGTTGCAACTCTCAAGCTTTGCAATTTTTCAAAAACCCGTTATAGATAAAAAGTGAATAATCCAATAAATGTATTTTTTATCTGCAAAGCAGACAATGCACACAATCTTTT
The DNA here is from genome assembly GCF_035084215.1 of Heptranchias perlo. Taxonomy (NCBI): domain Eukaryota; kingdom Metazoa; phylum Chordata; class Chondrichthyes; order Hexanchiformes; family Hexanchidae; genus Heptranchias; species Heptranchias perlo. The sequence continues at coordinate 2,574,084 of NW_027139548.1, forward strand.
GAACAGTGATCCATTGGTTTATTATAATTAATCATGTTGGATTTCAAAGCGTAAAATTGATTGTACAAATAAAAGCAAATAATTTGTTTGCAATACCGATCGATCCATAAATCAGCCTCTTAAAATCCGAGAAACGCCCTATCCAGGCAGGGAATGTGACAATTTGGTAGCAACGATGCACTTTCTAAATGAAGGAACGAGGAGCACGATGAGGCCATTCAGCCGCTCGAGTCTCTTCCGCCACTCAATGAGATCATGGCTGATCTGTGCCTCAACTCCATCCACCAGCCTTGGCTCCATATCCCTTAATACACTGAGCGAGCACAAAATCTATCAATCTCAGATTTCAAATTATTAATTGAGCTCGCATCTCCTGCTTTTTTGTGGGGGTGAGTTCCACATTTCTGCCAACTTTTGTTTGAAGTGCAAATGTCTAACTTCTCTCATGAATGGCCTGGCTCTGATTTTAGGGCTATGTCCACTTCTATAAGGTAACGATGTACGAATACTTGGGACACTGATTCACCTGCAATATTCATTGGCATCACTGGCGCCATTGTTTGATGTTAATAGTTGGGGTCATTTTATCTTCCGGCGATTGTGTTAAATGGTCGATATCGAATTGGCCATTCGTCACACAACTGGACAAAGTTCCCTTTGAATTGAAGTAAATGGAGAACTGATTGGACAGGGAGAATAATGATCGGACATATCTATAGCGACCATTTTACACAATCGTCAAAAGTAAAAGTTATCCACAGTGAGTGCATTGATATCTTTCAACTTCTGAAGGACATGAAACGGGCAGCAGCTGAAAATGTGCAAAAATCGGGCGAGGTGAATAATGGGATAAAGTTATGGTGATATTATTAAGGGATAAAGGCATGGTGTTCGAATTTAGGAGCATGAAGTTATGTTGATACAATTGAGGGGGATAAAGGTATGTTGAAATAATTGAGGGGGATAAAGGGATGGTGATAAAATTGAGGAGGGTAAAGACATGCTGGTATAATTGAGGGGGATAATGGTATGGTGATATAATTGAGGAGGAGAAAGGGATGGTGATATAACTGAGGAGTATAAAGTTATGGACAGATAATTGAGGAGAATAAAGGTATCATGATATAATTGAGGAGTATAAAGATAGGGATATATAATTGAGAATAAATGTATGGTGATATAATTGAGGAGGATAAGGGTGTGGTGATATAAAAGAGGAGGATAAGTTTATGGTTATATCATTGAGAAGTCTAAAGTTATGGTTATATAATAGAGGAGGATATGGTATAGTAATTTGATTGGGGAAGATATGGTATGGTAATTTGATTGGGGATGATATGGTATGGTAATTTGATTGAGGATGATATGGTATGGTAATTTAATTGAGGAGGATAAGGGTGTGGTGATATAATTGAGGAGGATAAAGATATGATTATATAATTTAGGGTGATAAAGGTCTGGTTATATAATTGAGGAGGATAAAAGTACGGTGATATAATAGAGGAGGATAAAGTTATTGCTCACATACGAAATAATATTTGCCCTTATTTACAAATGATGATGGAAGTGAAAATCCTGGAGTTCAGTAGGATGATATGGAGCATTTATTTAAGAGAATTGTGGAAAATTAATTTATTTTTGTATAACTGAAGGTGAGCAGATAGCACATTTATGGATGGTTTAAGTCTGAGCTGAGCAGGGATGATAAGATATATTCGGAATATGGGAGCGTTGGACAGGCACAGCCCCCTCGAGCTGTTCCACTGTTCAACCAGATCATGGTTGATCTGTACCTCAACTCCATTTACCCGCCTAAGTTCCACATCCCTTCGTAACCTTGCTCAACAAAAATCTATCAATGTCACTTTAAAAAGTTTCGATTGACCCCCAATCTCAACAGCTTCAAGGGACGACCAATCCACAAGGCCTGTTAAAGGCCCGGGCGATGAGTGAAAAATCTCTCCCGATGTATCCCCATTTATAGATTCCACAAGTGCTTTTGTGTTGACTGTTCTTGATGGGGCGGATGAAGGCTGTTTCTGCCAAGATGTTAATCCTGGTCTCAGCACCGACCAGAGGAAGCGTTCTGCGAGGATTGGACGCCCAGAACATAGCCCGCCTGATTTAACTTTCAATTTGAATTATGGGGACAATAAAATGGGCGAGTTCTGGGCCAGGTGCACAATCCGGCTCGGCCAATTCTCTTCCCTACCCCAGATTCAAGCGATGTTAGCACTCAGACAGTCAAACAAAACAAAATTTACATCAATTAAACCGTGTGGAAAGGACGGAAGGAATTTAAACTTTTTTCGATAATGTAAAACTGATGATGTCAGATCGGCCGCTCGTTGCACACCTCTCCTAATTTTCATTTCCTTTGTTATCAACAGCGGGCTGTTGTTGAGCAGTTCTCCGATGTGATTCCGCCCACTTGGCACTAAGGATCCACATTTACAAATGGTTCAATTCTGACCAGGGAAATGGATTCATATTTATCGATGTTTGGCTATTGTCTTATACTGACCAGGGAGGATATATCAAGATTTAAAATGGTATCGGCGCTATTATACTGACAGGGGATGGTTAATCAACATTTATAGGTAGTCAAGGGGCTATTGTGCTGACCAGAGAAAATGCATCCGATTTAGTCGATGGTGAGGGCGTTGTTGTTCTCATCCAGGAAGATGAATCCACATTTACAGTTCGTGACGGTGATATTTTCCTGACCAGAGAAGATGTCGCAAAGTTAGTGGATGGTGAAGATGCTACTGTTCGCATCAGGGAAGGTGAATCAACAATTACAATTAGTGAAGGTGCTATTGAACTGATGATAGAAGCTATATCCGAATTAGCAGAAGATTAACGTGCTAAGGTATTGGCCTGCAGATAGTGAAGGTGCTATTGAAGCGATGAGAGAAGGCTTATCAATGTTAGTAGATGATGAAAGTTATACTGCACTGGCCTGGGATGGTGTAGTTTGATTAGCAGATGATGATGGTACTTTATGAACCTGGGAAGGTGTCGTCTGATTCAATGATGACGAAGGTACTGTATTGATCTGGGAAGGTGCAACCTGATTAATAGATGACGATGGTACTGTATTGACCTCGGATGGTTTGCTCTGATGTACAGATGATGATGATCCTGAATTGACCTCGGATGGTGTAGCCTGATTTACAGACGATGAGGGTATTGTATTGACCTGGAATGGTTTTGACTGATATAAAGATGATGATGTTATTGTATTGACTCGGGATTGTGTAGCCTGGTTTATGGATGATGATCGGACTGTATTGACCTGAGATGGTGTAGTTTGATTCATAGACGATGATGGTACTGTATTGACCTGGGATGATTTGATCTGATTCATAGTTGATGATGGTACTGTATTGACCTGGGATGTTTTGGTCTGATTTCGAGACGATGATGGTGCTGTATTGACGTGGGATGATTTGGCCTGATTTATAGTTGATGATGTTACTGTATTGATCTGGGATGTTTTGGTCTGATTTATAGACGATGAAGGTACTTTATTGACCAGGGTTGGTCTTGCCTGATTTAAAGATGATTTTGTCACTGTATTGACCTGGGATTGCGTAGCCCGGTTTACAGATGATGTCAGTGCTGTATTGACCTGGGAAGGTGTGGTTTGATTTATATTCGATGATGGTACTATATTGATCTGTAATGGTTCAGTCTGATTTACAGATGATGAAGTTACCGTATTAAGCTGGGATGATGTGGCCTGACTTATTGCTGATGATGGTACCGTATGGACCTGTAAGGTTTTGGACTGATTTATTGATGGTGATGGGACTGTATTGCCCTTGGATGGTGCAATCTGATTTATTGATGATGATGGTGCTATATAAATCTTGGAAGATTTGGCCTGATTTATTGATGATGATTGGACTGTATTGTCCTTTGATGGTGTAATCTGATTTATAGATGATGCTGGTTCTATTTTGATCTTGGAGGATTTGGCCTGATTTATAGATGATAATGTGACTGTATTGTCCTCGGAGGATGTAGCCTGATTTATAGATGTTGGAAATGCTCTAATAATGTCCTGTGGTGAGATATACACCACAGAAGGTAATGGCAATGCTGAATGTAAAGACTGAAGGAGCACTGGTCTCACCGTGACGGCCGATGATGGTTGCAAGCTTTTACTCGCCAGAGAGCGAGAAAGCAGAATAGTGGGTTCAGTCGTCGATGGGGCCTTCAAACTGTTGGAAGATGAAGGCACAGTCCCACTGGACAAAATAGGCACAGTCGCATTGCTCAAAATGGGCAAATTCGCACTAGTCACAATGGGCACACTCGCATTGGTCACAATAGGCACAGTCTCACTGGGCGCAATGCGCGCAGTCGCATTGGTCGAAATGGGCACAGTCTTACTGGTCACAATGGGCGCAGCCTCACTGGTCACAATGGGCACAGTCTCACTGGTCACAATGGGCACCGTCGCATTGGTCACAATGGGCACAGTCTCACTGGTCACAATGGGCACAGTCTCACTGGTCACAATGGGCACCGTCGCATTGGTCACAATGGGCACAGTCTCACTGGTCACAATGGGCACAGTCTCTCCGGTCACAATGGGCACAGTCTCACTGGTCACAATGGGCACCGTCGCATTGGTCACAATGGGCACAGTCTCACTGGTCACAATGGGCACAGACTCACTGGTCACAATGGGCACAGTCCCATTGGGCAAAATGGGCACAGTCGTACTGGTCACAATGGGCAGAGTGCCATTGGTGAAAATGGGCACAGTCGTACTGGTCACAATGGGAACAGTCCCATTTGTCAATATGGGCACAGTCGTACTGGTCACAACGGACACAGTCACACTGGTCACAATGGGCACCGTCGCATTGGTCACAACGGGCACAGTCGCACTGGTCACAACAGGCACAGTCGCAATGGTCACAGCGGGCACAGTCGCTCTTGTCACAATGGGCACAGTCGCATTGGTCAAAATGGGCACAACCACACTGGTCACAACGGGCACAGTCGCACTGGCCACAACGGGCACAGTCGCACTGGTCACAACGGGCACAGTCTCAATGGTCACAACAGGCACAGTCGCACTGGTCACAACGGGCACAGTCGCACTGGTCACAATGGGCACAGATGCACTGGTCACAACAGGCACAGGCGCACTGGTCCCAATGGACACAGTCCCACTATTCGCAATGGGCACAGTCGCATTGGTCACAACGGGCACAGTCTCACTGGTCACAATGGGCACAGTCTCACTGGTCACAATGGGCACAGTCCCATTGGTCAAAATGGGCACAGTCGTACTGGTCACAATGGGCACAGTCCCATTGGTCAAAATGGGCACAGTCGTACTGGTCACAATGGGCACAGTCCCATTTGTCAAAATGGGCACAGTCGTACTGGTCACAATGGGCACAGTCTCACTGGTCACAATGGGCACAGTCCCATTTGTCAAAATGGGCACAGTCGTACTGGTCACAATGGGCACAGTCGCACTGGTCACAACGGACACAGTCGCACTGGTCACAATTGGCACCGTCGCATTGGTCCAGATGGGCACAGTCGCTCTTGTCACAATGGGCACAGTCGCATTCGTCAAAATGGGCACAGCCACACTGGTCACAATGGGCACAGTCCCATTGGTCAAAATGGGCACAGTCGTACTGGTCACAATGGGCATAGTCCCATTTGTCAAAATGGGCACAGTCGCACTGGTCACAACGGGCACAGTCGCACTGGCCACAACGGGCACAGTCGCACTGGTCACAACAGGCACAGTCGCACTGGTCACAACGGGCACAGTCGCACTGGTCACAATGGGCACAGATGCACTGGTCACAACAGGCACAGGCGCACTGGTCCCAATGGACACAGTCGCACTATTCGCAATGGGCACAGTCGCATTGGTCACAACGGGCACAGTCTCACTGGTCACAATGGGCACAGTCTCACTGGTCACAATGGGCACAGTCCCATTGGTCAAAATGGGCACAGTCGTACTGGTCACAATGGGCACAGTCCCATTGGTCAAAATGGGCACAGTCGTACTGGTTACAATGGGCACAGTCCCATTTGTCAAAATGGGCACAGTCGTACTGGTCACAATGGGCACAGTCTCACTGGTCACAATGGGCACAGTCCCATTGGTCAAAATGGGCACAGTCGTACTGGTCACAATGGGCATAGTCCCATTTGTCAAAATGGGCACAGTCGTACTGGTCACAATGGGCAAAGTCGCACTGGTCACAACGGACACAGTCGCACTGGTCACAATTGGCACCGTCGCATTGGTCCAGATGGGCACAGTCGCTCTTGTCACAATGGGCACAGTCGCATTCGTCAAAATGGGCACAGCCACACTGGTCACAATGGGCACAGTCCCATTGGTCAAAATGGGCACAGTCGTACTGGTCACAATGGGCATAGTCCCATTTGTCAAAATGGGCACAGTCGCACTGGTCACAACGGGCACAGTCGCACTGGCCACAACGGGCACAGTCGCACTGGTCACAACCGGCACAGTCGCACTGGTCACAACAGGCACAGTCGCACTGGTCACAACGGGCACAGTCGCACTGGTCACAATGGGCACAGATGCACTGGTCACAACAGGCACAGGTGCACTAGTCCCAATGGACACAGTCGCAATATTCACAATGGGCACAGTCGCATTGGTCACAACGGGCACAGTCGCACCAGTCACAGCGGGCAAAGTTGCACTAGTCACAACGGGAATAGTCGCACTGGTCACAACGGGCACAGTCGCACTGGACACAACGGGCACAGTCGCGCCAGTCACAGCGGGCAAAGTTGCACTCGTCACAACGGGCACAGTCGCACTGGTCACAACGGGCACAGTCGCACCAGTCACAGCGGGCAAAGTTGCACTAGTCACAACGGGCATAGTCGCACTGGTCACAACGGGCAGAGTCGCACTGTTCACAACGGGCACAGTCGCACTGGTCACAATGGGCACAGTCCCACTATTCACAATGGGCACAGTCGCATTGGTCACAACGGGCACAGTTGCACTAGTCACAAAGGGCACAGTCGCACTTGTCACAACGGGCACAGTCGCACTGGTCACAACGGGCACAGTCACACTGGTCACAGCGGGCGCAGTCGTACTGGTCACAATGGGCACAGTCATACTGGTCAAAACGGGCACAGTCGCATTGGTCACAACGGGTACCATCTTACTATTCACAATGGGCACAGTCGCACTGCTCACAATGGGCAGAGTCGTAGTGGTCACAACGGGCACATTCTTACTGGACAGAACGGGCACAGATGCATTGGTCACAATGGAAATAGTCCCATTGGTCACATTGGGCATAGTCACATTGGTCACAATGGGCAGAGTCACATTTGTCACAATGGGCACAGTCGCATTTGTCACAATGGGCAGAATCACATTGGTTACAACGGGCACAGTCGCACTGGTCACAACAGGCACAGTCACATTGGTCACAATGGGCACAGTCGCATTGGTCACAATGGGCACAGTCGCACTGGTGACGAAGTGCACAGTCGCACTGGTCACAACGGGCAGAGTCGCACTGGACACAACGGGCACAGTCGCAATGGTCACGAAGGGCACAGTCGCACTGGTCACAGTGGGCACAGTCGCACTGGTCACAGTGGGCACAGTCGCACTGGTCACAGTGGGCACAGTCGTACTTGTAACCAAGGAAGTCACTAACGATGCTGTGGATGTTGGAGACTGGACTGTTGAATTAAGGGCTAGACGTGCTGTACCGAGTGAGGAAGTGGTTTGTATTGACACAGGGTGAGTGGGCAATAAAGCCGCAGTTTGTCTCCTCGTGGACGTGGCTGTACTTTTGGTGCGTTGACTCACAATCCTGGAATTGGCAGAAAGCGGAGATTGAGATTCGCTGAGCGCCGGGAGCCCTTTGACCGTGGATGGTGCCCCAGTCAGAGTTGTCACTGTGCAAAGTTGGAGACACAATGTAAAGAGATTATTGGAGTCAACGGGGTGTCAAATTGGACATGGGCGGGGGATTCAAAACAGGCAGAATCACATTTTCTGCCCGTTGTCCAACAGACCTGATATTCACTTCTATTGAAGTCAATGCAGGGCGTTTAATTACCGCCTGTTTTGTGCCACCGCCAATTTCATCTTCCAACTTCTGCAGCTGAGCTCGAAATCAGCACTTTTAAAAAGTGCAGCTCCGGTGCAAACAAACTCTGAATTAAAGTTAGTGTGTCCATGGTCAAATTTGAAGCTCCCTGTAGATATCCACAGTGGGAAACCGCTTGCTGGGTGCCAGCCCTCACAGACGGTTGAGGGCTTTCGAGAATTGCGCCCGAAAAACTCTTCGAATGTAAAGGATTCAGGAATGCCAGGACGTGAATGGGGAGAATGCCCACTTCAGTGGTCTTGACAAATACCCCCGAGAACATATCGGGAAACTGGCCAGTGATTAAAACTAAGATTTTAAAAATATGAGGGTAGAACTTAATCTTTACCGCTGGATGTTCACAATCCTCTCGGCGGGGGATGGTGGTCGACATTTAACTGCTCTCTGAAGTGGGCGAGCAAACCACAGATCGGGGCAACAAGGTCTGATCCTATCTGTGATTCCAGTCCGACACCAATGTGGTTGACTCTTAACTGCTCTCTGAACTGGGCTCGGAAGTCATTTCGTGACATCAACCAAATACCAGCGGTTCAAGAAGAAGCCCCATCACCAACTTCTGAACGGCATCTCGCGGACGGACAATAAATGCCGTCCTTGCCAACGATGCCCATATCCTAAGAATGTATTTTAAGATAGGAAATATCTGGCGGGTTCTGTAAGGGTCCTTCCACCCGCCCAGCTTAACTTTCTTCCACCCAGGTTTAACACAGCGGGCGACAAGAACGAAAATCCAACTCTTTGCTGGTATTTTGGATTCCTCGCATTAATTTCATTCTACTCTCTGGAACAATTGACTCTTTATTGTTCAGTTTCCTAACCACATGGGCGTAGATTTCAGCCTCTCTTTTCTGGTGGGAGCGCATAAAGGTGAGAAAAAAGGAAATTACTTGCATTTATTAGCGCCTTTCATGACCTCAGGCGATCCAAATTGCTTTACAACTAATGAAGCACTTTTGAAGTGTAGTCACTGTTGTGATGTAAGAAACACGGCAGCCACTTTGAGCACAGGCAGATCCCACAAAATGGCATTGTGATACTGACCAGATAATCTGTTTCCGTGATGTTGCATGAGGGATAATTATTGGCCCGGAGGCCCGGGAGAACTCCCCTGCCCTTTTCCGAAATAATGCAATGGGATCGTTTACGTCCACCTGAGATGGCAGACAGGGACTCGGTTTAAAATCTCATCCAAAAGATGGCACCAGCAACAGTGCAGCGCTCCCTCAGCACCGCACTGGGAGGGTCGGCCGAGATTTTTTTGCTCAACTCTCCGGAGTGGGCCTATGAACCTGCGCCTGTTGACTCAGAGGCAAGAATGCAACCAACTGAACGACGCTGACACCTCCAAAATTTAAAAAAGGAAATTCTGGAGGTGACGATAGCATGCTGGGAGCGGAATCTGCCAGGTTTTCAAGGAAATCCTGGAGGTGAGGATTGCATGCTGGGAGCGGAATCTGTCAGGTTTTAAAGGAGATTCTGGAGGTGAGGATTGCATGCTGGGAGCGGAGTCTGTCAGGTATTAAAGAAGATTCTGGAGGTGTGGGTTGCATGCTGGGAGCTAAATCTGACAGGTTTTAATGGAGATTCTGGAGGTGAGGGTTGCATGCTGGGAGCGGAGTCTGTCAGGTTTTGATGGAGATTCTGGAGGTGAGGGTTGCATGCTGGGAGCGGCATCTGTCAGGTTTTAATGGAGATTCTGGAGGTGAGGGTTGCATGCTGGGAGCGAAATCTGACAGGTTTTGATGGAGATTCTGGAGGTGAGGGTTGCATACTGGGAGCGAAATCTGACAGGTTTTGATGGAGATTCTGGAGGTGAGGGTTGCATACTGGGAGCGGAGTTTGTCAGGTTTTAAAGGAGATTCTGGAGGTGAGGGTTGCATGCTGGGAGCGGAATCTGTCAGGTTTTGATGGAGATTCTGGAGGTGAGGGTTGCATGCTGGGAGCGGAGTCTGTCAGGTTTTAATGTAGATTCTGGAGGTGAGGGTTGCATGCTGGGAGCTGAATCTGTCAGGTTTTCAAGGAGATTCTGGAGGTGAGGATTGCATGCTGGGAGCGGAATCTGACAGGTTTTCCTCATTTTTTTTTCATTGGCGGGTTGTGTTAAGGCCGCGTAATCTTCCCGCCTAATTTCCCTTCATAAACCCCGCCCAGGCAATACTTAAAGATGCAGCGGTGGGTGAAATTAGACATGTTCGGGAACACAAATGGGATTCGCTTTTGCCGACCGTTATACAACAATCCCGATACCTCTCGTTTTGCATCCCCGCCAATGTCCAATTTCATCATCCATATTGACTCCGTTCTGTTTCTGTGCTCTTACCTTCGTCAGCAGGACAGGCTATCTTGTTCACGTCCAGGTAACTCTTTCCTCCCAGGGCTATCGCCACCTGTGAGATCGTTGCAAGGTCCTTAATGCTTCCCTCAGAAATTTCATGCATCATTTTCAGCGCCGATTTGGTGCAATTATAGACACGTGATGTGTACACGTTGATGTGTTCGGCCAGGGCCTGTGGTGTAAAGAGGGGAACAGTAAATTTAACATTCATGCAAAAAATGATTCAAAAATAATTTAATCTGAGCACCCATCAACACTTTCTGAAAGCACTGCCGCATAAAGTGGAAATCAATGGAAATAAAAATGGGGAGAGACGTAAAACGGCCTTCAGATTCGCTATCACCCGTTTTATATCATCACACAAAGTCAAGATCAATTCCTAGGTGCGTTCTGCTAGGGTTCAGTTTATATTAGATTACTGTGTGGTTAGACCATACTTAGAGTACTGTGTACAGTTCTGGTCTGGTGAGACCACACTTGGAGTACTGTGCACAGATCTGGTCTGGTGAGGCCACTGTTGGAATAGAGGGCACAGTTCCAGTTTCCAAATTACAAAAAAGGACATAGAGACACTGGAGAAGGTGCAAAGAAAGATTTAAAAGGAAAATACCAGAACTGAGAAGTCTCACGACCAAGAAAGATTGAGCTGGCTGGGGCTCTTTTCTCGAGAACTGAAAAGGCTGAGAGATGACCTAATAGAGGTCTTTAAAATTATGAAGGGTTTCGATAGGCCCACATAGAGAAGATATTTCGACATGTAGGGTTGTCCAAATGTACGGGTCATAAACATAAGATAGTTAACAATAAATCCAGTAAGTAATTCAGGAGATATATATTTGCAAAAAGACTCGTTAGAATGTGGAACTCGCAGTTGAGGCGGCTCGAACAGCTGCATTAAACGGGAAGCTCGATATACATGAAGGAGAAAGGAGTGGAAGGATATGTTGATAGGCTTAGATGAAGTAGGATGGGAGGAGGCTCGAGTGGAGCATAAAGACCGACATGGACCAGTTGGGCCGATTGGCCTGTTTATGTGGTGTAAATTCTATAATTTCATGCGAAGATTGACCTGCTGGAATTTGAAGTCAACTAGTTTCCCCACATAACCCAGCATCCTGTTAATGTTGCTTCCTGCAACTTCATAGTCTTTAACTTGATTAGCATAAAGTCGATTATCATTCTGGTCATTTTAACTTTAGGTAATGGTGTAAAATGTGTGATATCGAATAAACCGTCCATTGCACATGGCGCCCCATTTTTAAATTCCATCACATCAGTCGTATGGATGAGTCTCCGATTCTTCCAATACACTGCACTTTGCATTTGTTAACACGGAACGTCAGTTGATCACATTAAGCTTCCATGCACCGATATCACAGTATCATTTCTAAACTCTAATTGTTGTTGATTTATCACTCAATATGGTGTGACAATGCAGTTACTAACGTATGGCCCTCAGTTCCCATTAAACTCAGAATCCATTAGCCGATTTCACATCATCTTACCTGCATGGCCAGCCCTGTACTACTCAGGCTCCCAATGGTCCCGTCCTCTCTCACTTCACTGAGGATCCGCCTCGTCGTCCACATTAAGGCCCTCGCAATGTCAAGTCGAGATCTACCTCTTGGTTGTTGCGAGCGTAACAAACATGTGAGACTAAGTGCAGCGGTGGCCATCGTATCTACAACACAGGAAACATGTACCATCCTTTCGTGGAATACTTTACAGTTAATTGGCTGCTGATGATCCAATCAGAGCTGCAAATCACGCAGTAGCTGTAGCATTTGAAAATGATAAATATTGGTGAAAGCACAATTTTAAAGGTTTCCAGGAACAGAGTGACCAGGGGGTTCACCTACACCAATCTTTGAAGATGGCAGGACAAGTTGAGGAGGCTGTGAAAATGTCAGACGGGATCGTTGGTTTTATAACTAGAGGCATAGAGTACAAAAACAAAGACGTTATCAATTTATAAATCACTGATGAAGCCCCAGCTGTAGTATTGTGTTCAATGCTGGGCACCACTCATTCGGAACGGTGCCAAACCCTTAGGGAGGACACAAAGGAGATTTACTAGAATCGTACCAGGAATGAGGGACTTCAGTTATGTGTAGAGGCTGGAGAAGCTGGGGTTGATCTCCTTCGAGCAGAGAAGGATAATGGGAGATTTAATAGGGGTCGTTAAAATAATGAAAGTCTTTGATACAGTAGATCCGGAGAAATGGTTTCCACTGGCAGGAGGGTCGGTAACCAGAGCGTCCGATTTAAGATAACTGACAAATTATCCAGGTGGGAAATGAGGAGAATTTTTTATGCAGCGAGTTGTAAAGATATGCAACGCACTGCCTGAAATGGTGGTGGAAGCAGATTCAATCGTAACTTTCAAAAGGGAAGTGGGTATATTCTTGAAAAGCAAAAGAAATAAAGGTCTATGGGGAAGAAGAGGGGGCATTGGGACTAATTGGACAACTCTTTCAAAGGGGCGGCACAGGCACGACGGGCGAAACGGCCGCTTTCTGTGCTTTAACATTCGATCATATTCGAAGCCCCCGAGGCACGAGCGACCCAAGGACCCAATAGCTGAAGGGACGCTTCCCAAATTCCCGCTCATTTGAACCTCAGTCCAGTGTCCAATAGAGTTTCTCCCCAACGCAAGTTTCCCAATCCCTGACAAGCAGCAGCCTTGTCATGAATATGGAACTGTATAGGCTTCAGATGGGAATGGGACTGGGGTTAGGGGACAAGACTGAGGCGGTGAAGTGCTATTTCTATACAACATGTATGGGGTGAAAATGGACATGAACGGGGACGCAAAAATCAGGTGGAATCGCAATGGTCGCCCGTTATATCAGGTGTGTTGTATAACAGTCGCAAAATGCAATTCCGCCTGTCCCATCAGCAATTTCACCCTCGCACTCTTTATCCGACCATGACCTTTGAACTCAGCACCCCATTTCTTCAACCAAAAATACCAACAAATGGATATTTTTCGAACAATAAAATGAAATGTGGAATTTGCACATACATACCTACAGTTAATTCTTTCCCATGTTGTGAGATCTTCCTGAGATGAACCAGGGCGAAATTGTGAATGATAAAGCGATGGACAAGTCGCTCCTCCTGACACAGAGCCAGGATTGCCAGACTGGCTTCAGTAAAGGTCTTTTGAGAATATCCAGCGCTTTCTGAAAAATACAGTGATAGTCTCCGGTGTTAGATTTGCGCTCGACTTCTGGAACACAGGAACTACAGCTGTAAGAATCCTTCAGTAGTTCGTTCCAGATCTCCTTAAACATAATGGTGGCGTTCTCTGTGTGTCAGAGGTCAGGTCAAGTAATTAAATGAATTATAGAATTACATTAAATTTACAGCACCGAATGAGGCCTTTCGGCCGAACAGGCCGATGTCGGCGTTTGTGCTCCACACGAGCCTGCTCCCACCCTTTTCATCTCATTCTATCAGCTTACCCTTCCATTCATTTCTCCCTCATGTGTGTATTTAGCTTCCCTTTAAATGCATATATGCTTTTCGCCTCAACTACTCCTTGTGGGAGCAAGTTCCACATTCTAACCACTCTCTGGATAAAGAAATTTCTCCTGAATTCCCAATTTATTGATCAGTGACCACCTTTATTTATGGCCTCCTAGTTTTGGACTAACCCACGAGTGGAAACGAGTGGAATAGGATTAGAAATTGTGGGGATTATTACAGACTGAGGTGAGAATGGGGCTGGAGGTTATAGTTTGAGATAAGAATGGATTGGATATCATGGAGATACGTACAGACAGAAATGGGATTGGAGATAATGGGAAAGGTACATGCTGAGGGGGAAATTGGAGTGGATGTTTTAGGAATATGTTCAGACTGACATGGCAAAGGGAATAGAGATTATGGAGTCAGGAGCACATCCAAAACCCTTCTGCCCTCATCCTAAATCACACGAAATCCCGTTCACCCATCACCCCCTGTGCTCGCTGACCTACATTGGCTCCCGGTCTGGGAACACCTCGATTTTAAATTTCTCATCCTTCATTTTCAAATCCCTTCATACCTCGCCCCTCCCTATCTCTGTAACCTCCTCCAGCCTTACAACCCTCCGAGATCTCTGTGCTCCTCCAAATCTTACCTCTTGCGCATCCACGATTTTAATCGCTCCAACCTTAGCGGCCATGCCTTCAACGACCTAAGCATCAAGCTCTGGAATTCCTTCCCTAAACCACTCCACCTCTGTAGCTCTCTCTCCTCCTTTAATATGCTCCTTAAATTCAACACCTTTGACAAGATCTCACATATCCTAATATCACTTTATGAGGCTCGGTATCAAATTTTGTTTGGAAATCTTTCATTTGAAGCACCTTGGGACGTGGTACCATGTTAAACGCGCGATATAAATGCAAATTGTTGTTATGAGGACCGATACAGACAGAGATGTGAGTGTGATTGGAGATTATGAGGACAGGTACAGACAGAGATGCGAGTGTGATTGGAGGTTATGGCGACAGGTGTAGATAGGGGTGTGAGTGTGATTGGAGGTTATGAGGATGGATACAAACAGAGAGTGAGGGTCATTGGAGGTTATGAGGGCAGGCAGAAACAGAGATGTGAATGTGTTTGACGATATGAGGACAGATACAAACTGAGATGTGAGTGTGATTGTAGGATGTCCTGGTATCATTGTATCAAGGTATGGTACAGCACAGGAGGAGGCCTGCCGCCCTATCATGCCGGTGCCGACTCTTTGAAAGAGCACGCCAATTATTCCCATTCCTCTCCTCTTTCACCACAGACCTGTCATTTTTTTCCCCTTCAAGTATTTATGCAATTCCTTTGAAACTTACAACTGAACCTGCTTCCACCACGCTTTCAGGCTGTGCATTCCAGATCACAAGTTGCTGTGTAAAAAAAATGTTTCCTCATGTCGCCTCTGGCACTTTTGCAGATCACCTTAAATCTGTGTCCTCTGGTTACCGACCCTCCTGCCACTGGAAACAGTTTATCCATATTTACTCCATCAAAACCGTTCATGATTTTGAACACCTCGATCAAATCACCCCGTAACCTTCTCTGCTCTAAGGAGAACAGCCCAACCAGTCTCTCCGCATAACTAAAGCCCTTCATCCCTGGTACCGTTCTAATAATTCTATTCTGCACCCTCTGTAAGGCCTTGACATCCTTTCTGAAGTGTGTGGCCGGAATTATACACAATGCTAAAGCCGAGGGCTAACCAGTGTTATATCAAAGTTTAGCGTAACTTCCATGCTTTTGTACTCTATGCCTCTATTAATAAAGCCCAGGATCCCATATGCTTTTTTCACAGCCTTCTCAACTTGGTCCTGACACCTTCAACGATTTGTTCATATGCATCCCCACGTCTCTCTGTTCCTGCACCCCCTTTAAAATTGTACCATCCAGCTTATATTTCCTCTCCACATTCTTCCTTCAAAAATGTATCAATTTACACTTCTCTGTGTTAAATTATATCTTCCATATGTCTGCAGATTTCACCAGTCTTTCTATGTCCTCCTGAAGTCTGTTACCACCCTTCACATTGTTTACCACATTTCCAAGTTTCCTGTGATCGGCAAATTTGAAATTATACCATCTGCACACACGTTCAGCTCATTAAAATACATCAAAAAGAGTAGTGGTCCTAATATTGGCCCCTGGGGATCACTGCTCTATACTTCCGTCCAGTTTGAAAAACAACCGTTCACCACTTCACTCTGCTGTCTGTCCCTTCGCCAATTTTGGATCCACGATGGCTCTGTCCCTTTAATTCTATGGGCTCACAAGTCTATTTTGTGATACTTTATCAAATGCATATACACAACATCAACCGCAAAGCCCATATCAACCCTTTCCGTTACTTCATCAAAGAACTCAATCAGGTTGGTCTAAAACGATTTTCCTTTAACAAATCCGTGCTGACTTTCATTTATCAGCCCATGCTTTTCCAAGTGCCTGTTAATTTTGTCCCGGATTTAATGTCTCTAACAGATTCTCCAGCACCGACGTTAGCTTGCCCGCCTTGTAATTGCTGGGTTTACCTCACTGTCCTCTTTTTTGAACAGGGGTGTATCATTTGCAATCCTCCAGGCTTCTGGCACCGTCCCCATTTCTAAGGAGGATTGGAAGATTGTGGCCACAGCCTCCGCAAATTCAACCTTTACTTCCCAGAATAATCAAGGATGCATCTCCTCTATACCTGGTGACTTTTCTATTTGGAGTACTGCCAATCTTATAAGTACTTCCTCTTAATCGCTTTTATGTTATCCAATATCGCTACTACCTCCTCCTTTACTACTACAAAGGCAACATCCTTTTCTCCAGTGAATACCGATGCAAAGTATTCATTTAGTACCTCAGCCATGTCCTCTGTCTCCACAAGAAGATCTTTTTTTGTCCAAATCGATCCCACCCTTCATTGACGAACATTTCACCACTCTTATTTTACGGGGACAGATACAGACTGAGATGTTAGTGTATTTGGAGTCTAAGAGGAAAGGTCCAGACCGATGTGAGTATGATTGGTGGTTTGAGGAGAGGTGCAGACTGAGATGTGAGTGTGATTGGAGGTTATGCGGACAAGGACAGACACAGATGTAAGTGTGATTGGAAGTTTGAGGACAGGTACAGACTGAGATATGAGTGTGATTGGAGGTTATGAGGACAGGTACAGACTGAGATATGAGTGTGATTGGAGGTTATGAGAATGAATACAGACAGATATGAGAGTGTGTTTTCAGGATATGAGGACAGGTACAGACTGAGATGTGAGTGTGATTGGACGTTATGAGAATGAATACAGACAGATATGTGAGTGTGTTTTCAGGATATGAGGACAGGGACAGACAGACATGTGAGTTTGTTTGGAGGTTATTAGGAAAGGTACAGTTAGAGATGAGAGTATTTTTGGAGTTTATGGGGACAGGTACAGAGGAACAGACAGAGATGTGAATGTGTTTGGACGTTATGAGGACAGGCACAAACTGAGATGTGATTGTGATTGTAGGATTTCCTGGCATCATAGTATCAAGGTAGGGTACAGCACAGGAGGAGGCCGACCGCCCCATCATACCTGTGCCGACTCTTTGAAAGAGCAGGCCAATTATTCCCATTCCCCTGCTCTTTCACCACAGTCATGTCATTCCTTTCCATTCAAGTGTTTATGCAATTCCTTTTAAACTTAAGATTGAACCTGCTTCCACCACGCTTTCAGGTGCTGCATTCCAGATCACAAGTTGTGTGTGAAAAAATGTTTCCTCATGTCGCCTCTGACTCCTTTGCAGATCACCTTAAATCTGTGTCCTCTGGTTACCGACCCTCCTGCCACTGGACATAGTTGATCCATATTTTTAATCTCAAAATCGTTCATGATTTTAAATACCTCGATCAAATATCCCCTCAACCTTCTCTGCTCCAAGGAGAACAGCCCCACCAGTCTCTCCGCATAACTAAAGCCCTTCATCCCTGGTACCGTTCTAATAATTCTATTCTGCACCCTCTGTAAGGCCTTGACATTCTTTCTGAAGCGTGGTGCCCAGAATTGTACATAATGCTTAAGACGAGGCCTAACAGATATTCTGCTTTGGATACTGTTGGGGGAGATGGCTTATCAGGGGAAAGCAGCAAGAGCCAGGTTCGGGGCACCACGGGTGGCTCTGCTGCACAGGAGGGGAGGAAGAAGAGTGGCAGGGATATAGTGATAGGGGATTCAATTGTAAGGGGAACAGATAGGCATTTCTGTGGCCGCAAACGTGACTCCAGGATGGTATGTTGCCTCCCTGGTGCTATGGTCAAGGATGTCACGGAGCGGCTGCAGGGCATTCTGGAGGGGGAGGGTGAGTAGACAGGGCTGATAGCCGGCGCGGACACGATGGGCCGAAGGGCCTCTATCCGTGCTGTATGACTCTATGACTCTATGACTAACCCGTGTTTTATCAAAGTTTAGCGTAACTTCCTTGCTTTTGCACTCTATGCCTCTATTAATAAAGCCCAGGATCCCATATGCTTTTTTAACAGCCTTCTCAACTTGGTCCTGCCACATTCAACGATTTGTTCATATGCATCCCCAGGTCTCTCTGTTCCTGCACCCCCTTTAAAATTGTACCATCCAGTTTATCTTGCCTCTCCACATTCTTCGTTCAAAAATGTATCACTTCACACTTCTCTGTGTTAAATTATATCTGCCATATGTCTGCAGATTTCACCAGTCTTTCTATGTCCTCCTGAAGTCTGTTACCACCCATCACATTGTTTACCTCATTTCCAAGTTTCTGATGATCGGCAAATTTGAAATTATACCCTCTGTACACACGTTCAGCTCATTACTATATATCAAGAAGAGTAGTGGTCCTAATACTGGCCCCTGGGGAACACTACTGTATACTTCCCTCCAGTCTGAAAAACAACCGTTCACCACTTCACTCTGCTGTCTGTCCCTTCGCCAATTTTGTATCTACGCTGGCTCTGTCCCTTTAATTCTATGGGCTCACAAGTCTATTTTGTGTTACTTTATCAAATGCATATACACAACATCAAACGCAAAGCCCGTATCAACCCTTTCCTTTACTTCATCAAAGAACTCAATCAGGTTAGTCTAACACGATTTTCCTTTTAACAAATCCGTGCTGACTTTCATATATCAGCCCATACTTTTCCAAGTGCATATTAATTTTGTCCCGGATTTAATGTCTCTAATAGATTCTCCAGCACCGACGTTAGCTTGCCTGCCTTGAAATTGCCGGGTTTACCTCACTGTCCTCTTTTTTGAACAGGGATGCGTCATTTGCAATCCTCCAGGCTTCTGGCACCGTCCCCATTTCTAAGGAGGATTGGAAGATTGTGGCCACAGCCTCCGCAAATTCAACCTTTACTTCACTCAGTAATCCAGGATGCATCTCCTCTATACCTGGTGACTTTTCTATTTGGAGTACTGCCAATCTTATAAGTACTTGCTCTTAATCGCTTTTTATGCTGTTCAAAATCGCTACTACCTCCTCCTTTACGACTGGCATGGCAACATCCTTTTCTCCAGTGAATACCGATGCAAAGTATTCATTTAGTACCTCAGCCATGTCCTCTGCCTCCACAAGAAGATCTTGTTTGGCCCAAATCAATCCCACCCTTCATTGACGAAAAGTTTACCACTCATATGTTATGGGTACAGATGCAGACTGAGATGTTAGTTTGATTGGAGGCTGACAGAAAAGGTACAGACTGATGTGAGTCTGATTGGAGGTTTTGGAGACAGGTACAGAATGAGATGTGAGTGTGATTGGAGGTTATGAGGACAGGTAGAGACTGAAATAGTGACATGCCGTGGAACATAATTATCTCGCGCTACTGAAGCAGAAGGAGGCCTCGATAGGAATTAATTGGTTTTTGTCGGGATTGACGGATGTTCTTGTCCTACTTGCCAAAGTAAAAAGTAGGTTGAAGACGCCAACGATGATCGGGAACTCAGGAGATACTTCTTTACCAAGAAATGTAGAAGTTACAACCACGTGGAATAGTTGATGCCAATAGCGTCGATGCATTTAAGGGGAATCTAGCTCAGCACATGAGGGAGAAAGGGATAGAAGGATATGCTGATAGAGTTATAGGAAATAAGGTGACAGGTGACAGGGAGCATAAACGCCGGCACAGACCAGTTAGACCGAATGGCCTGTTTCTGTGCTGCAGACTCGATTTTACTCAATGTAAAAATGTTGCATTTGAGGGGAATGCTTCAGAAGGAAAATCAAGGCCAAGGAATATAAAGAGTTTTAATCGATCTGGAAGTACGTGATGCAATGTTACTTCATTTCAACACAGTGAGGATTCAGGGTTGACGATGATTGCGTGGGGATGTGCAATTGGAGAACGACCGAGAGAGGAAACTTCGGCGGAGCACTGTCTATAATAATAGTAATAAGATAGAGACAAATAAAAACACTCTTCATCAACCCAGAATCCTCACGATTGTCCAGTGGAGAGAGGGTGAAGACGAGTAGGGAGAAGGAGAAATCCTTTCTGATGAGAAGATTTGCTTGTCTGTTTTGCAGCAGTTTGAGGGAGGTGCGAGAACAGCCTCCCAAATATGGGAGCAGCTTCAAGTCTTGGACAGAATGACCCCGGGGCAAAAAGGGTTAAATTATAAGCACAGGTTTCACAGACTGGGCTTGTGTTCCCTCAAGTGTAGAAGATTAGAGTTTGATCTAATTGAGGTGTTTAAGATGATTAAATGAGTTGGTAGGATAGATAGAGAGAAACTATTTCCTCTGATGAGGACTCCAGAACAAAGGGACAGAACCTTAAAATTAGGGCTGGGCCGTTCAGGGGTGATGTCGGGAAGCATTTCCTAACATAAAGTGTGGTGGAAATCTGGAACTCTTCTCCCACCCACACACCCCAAAAAAAGATGTTGATGCTGGGGGTCAATTGAAAATTTCAAAACTGTGTTTGACAGATTTTTGTTCGGCAAGTGTATTAAGGGTTACGGAACCACGGTTTGGTAATTTACTGAACTCCAACTTCGGTCGAGCTAAGATACAGATCAGCCCTGATCTAATTGAATAATGCAACAGTTTCGAGGTCTGAATGACCTAATCATATTCCTATGTTCATTCTTATGTTTCTATGACAGACTTGGACTTCATGATGAGTTAACAACTGTTGAAAACGTGGAGAATTTAGCACACATGAGGAAACCAAACTGCTTGGAAGAGCTTCAATTGGATTGCTACATTGTGTTTGCTGAAAGGTGCATGTCAATCTCTATGCAACTAACATGACTGTAACCCGCACTGTTACCGTTAGAAGATGTTATCTTAGATACTTCATGCAGTTCTCTGTCCAGCCTTTCTCGAAGCATCGCCACCAAATTCACCTCCTTGTTCCCTGCTGATATCTTGGCTGAGTTTAGACACGAGGATCTGAAGGCTAAAATGTAGAAAGCCAGCAGGTCGATGGGGAAGTGCTCACCTGCGGCAGAAGGACGAAAGAGACTTAATTTGTTTTGACTGCTTCCATCACAACCGAACTGCTAAGTGGTTATAAATACGGCCTCTACACCCCTGAAGGCTTGTATCGATATTCCGACTTATCTTGTCTCTCAGAATCGACTCAAAGTGCTTCGAAGTGCAATAACTTTTTGGAAGTGGATGCGCCCTTGTTTTTTTATCCCAATCAGCATCCATTTTGTGCACAGCAATATCCCACAAACAGCAATGAGGTGAATAGCCAGTTAACCAGTAGTTAATCCTTAATCAGCGACTCGGTAATTTGATTAACTGGCTACTTATCTCATTTCTCTTTGTGGCATCTTATGTGAAATTGGCTGTCGAGTTCGTCGACAAAAGAATAGTGGCTGCACTTCATTGGCTCTGAAGCAAAGGCACTATCGAAATGCAAGTTTTTTTCTCCTACTCTCTCTTCCTTTCTTTAAACTAGTGTTAGTTGTGGGATAAATGTTGGTGAAGATCCAGGCAGAACTCCTCGTTGTTGTTCCAATAAAGCCGTGGGATCTTCAATGCACACATGAAAAGACTCAAGGGGTAATTTTAGTTTTTGCGATGGTGTAAAATAGGCGATATCGAATTATCCGCTCGTTATATGCCTCAACCGATTTTCACTTCCATCAGAATAGGAAAATTAGGCGTGTTGTATAATGGGCGGCTAATGCAAGTTAGAATAGGTGACAGTATGAAGAATTCAGATTTCAAAACAATGAGATGGCAATGAGCAGAAACAAGTGCAGTGTGGGGGATTTAGAGGTTAGGTGGAAGAGCAGAGGAAAGTTTGGACACTATGAACAAAGATCGTGTTATTAATGGGAGGCCTGCCCATTCATCCATTCACATGAGGGCCGAAATCAGCCAGGAGTCTCTCTCTCCCTCTCCCTTCATTTGTCTGTGTCTGTTTCTGTTTCTCAAACACAAACATACACATGCAACAAATGCACACACAAAACAGAGCCACACATAGTCACACAGAAACACACACAGAGACACATACACATACACACATACACATACACATGCATATACAAGCACACATAGGCACACACATATGCACACAAAAGCACATGCACATCCACATACACACACATAAATACAGATTCATGCACTCCCACAAACATACAACCTGCACATATACACACAGAACCACATACATAAATACATACACTTACATAAACACATGCATATACAAACACACATAGACACACACGCACATGTACACATAAACACATGCACACTCTTAGATATAGATACACACACACACACATACACATACAACTATAAATGGCACCTTGTTGCCAGTGAATCACAGGGACCTTTATTAAAATGCAGAATATTTGATTGAGAAATTGTAGACGGTAATATAATGAATTATACCGGGGAAACAAGGAGTGTTTTATGAGGTGAGAGCATTCAACTTTGCTGCTTACGGTCATGGAGCTGCAATTTTAACATTAGCCTGATTATTTCAAAAGCATGAGGGCCTTCAATAAGATCATAGGAATTATTCGACGATAAAAGACCGAGGTCCATCTTGTTTTTCTTCTACCACCCCGGTAGTCGCACAATCCAACGACAATGAAGTTGTTAAATAATCCCAGCAATCAATTTCTATAAATTAGTCGACAACAAAGCCAGATATGAGGCGAGGAAAACCTCCAGTCGTGGAGAAAGTTTGGGAACGATTGCCCCAAAGTCACCTGTTCCTAACAAGCCTGTTACACTTACCGCATGTCATAAGAACATAAAAATACAAGAAATAGGAGCAGGAGTAGGTCATACTGCCCCTCGATCCTGCTCCACCATTCAAACAGATCATGGCTGATCTTCAACCTGAACTCCACTTTCCCGCCCGATTCCCCGAGAGTCCAATACCAGAGCGATCTCAGCCTTGAATATACTCAACGACTGAGCACCCACAGCCCTCTGGGGTGGAGAATTCCAAAGATTCACAACGCTCTGATTGATGAAATTCCGCCTCATCTCAGTCATAAATGGCTGACCACGTATCCTGAGACTATGCCCCTGGTTCTCGACTCGCCACCCAGGGGAAACAACCACTCAGCATCTACCATGTCAAGCCCCCTCAGAATCTTATATGTTTCAATGAGATCGCCTCTCATTCTTCCAAACTCCAGAGAGTATCGGCCCATTCTACTCAATCTCTTCTGATAGGACAACCCTCTCAACACAGGAATTATTCTCATGAACCTTCGTTGCACCGCATCCAAGGCAAGTATATCCTTCGTTAGATAAGGAGACCGAAACTTTATTCCATACGGCAGGTGTCCCCTTGCAATAAAGGCCAATATGCCAATTGCCGTCCTGATTGCTTGCTGTACCTGCATGTTAACTTTCTGTATTTGTCTCAAATTGCTTATATACTCCATCTCAAAAATGTTATTTTCTGATGTCAGACAGAGAATTTGATATGAATGGGCTATAAATTGTTTCACTGGCATCACGGGGCCATTCCTCGGGTCCAAGATCCTTCATTACCAATAGTTTGGCAACAACTCCACCTCTCAATAAAAACAAACATTTAAACCAGATATATCCACCTTACCTATTAAATGATTCCTTACCTGCCCCCACCTTTCTGACAGCCGCCTCGCTCAGCCTCCGGAGAATGTCTCCTTCCCTCTGCAGATCATGGTCTCTCCCCAGGCGCAGGGCAATGAAAGCCTCCGGGTCTGGGTCCACGGACAGATCACTCAGTTTCCTTTGTATATTCTGGAGAAGTGATTTCTGCTGATCAACGGGAGCTGCTGGAACCCACAACCCAATTATTGTTCGACTCTGGAGTAATGAGCATTAAAATACAAACTAATTTATAAAGAGCTTGTCGAAAATCAGAAGGAATCCGTGGAAGGTGCATACAGTACAAGAACATACAGCAGGTACATTCATTGTAGTAAACAGCGAGGAGGATAATAACAGACTACAGGAGGACATAGGCAAACTGGTGAAAAGGGCAGACACATAGCAGATGAAATTTAATGCAGAGAACCAGAGGCGAGATGAGGAGAATTTTTATTTACGCAGCGAGTTGTTGTGATCTGGAATGCAACTGACTGAAAGGGCGGTGGAAGCAGATTCAATAATAACTTTCAAAAGGGGAATTGAATACATACTTGAAGGGGAGAATATTGCACGGCCATGGGGCAAAGAGCAGGGTCAGTGGGACGAATTGGGTAACGCTTACAAAGAGTCAGCACCAACAAAATGGGCCGAATTGCCTCCGTTTGTGCAGTAATCCCTCTGTGATTCTATGAAGAATGAAGCAGCAGGTTTAGATTAAGCAGGAGAAAATGGAAGAACAAATCGCACTTACTGCAGTGTTCGGGTGCTGCCGGGTACGAGGCAGTGAAGAGTAGGAGGGAAAGGATCATCGCCGAGGACATTGTTGACCTGGAGCCGCGGGCCCTGTGTCAGACCCTCCTGAGCGGAGTCGGGGAGGTAGACGGAGCAGCGTGGGCTGGACTGGAACTTGTAAACTCAATGTTTCGGATCAGTGGGCAGGTTCACCTTTTAACGTGGCAGTCGGAGGCGGGTTTTAAGTGCGATGGAGTGAAGCAGTCTTTGGTGAAACCAGGAAAAGTAATTAATTCTCTTTCGTCCAACCAGCAGGTTACACCCCGCTCGCCCACTGTCACGGTTTCTCACATGAAGCTACCGAATATTTAACTTGTTTTTTCTGCGCCGATTTGAGGAACAACAGTGTAGAAAGTGTGTTCAGGAACACTCGAAACAAGAGGAGGCCGTTCAGCCCATCGAGCCTGTGACATAGGAATAGGAGGAGGCGATTCGTCCTCTCGAGCCTGTTAAATGGGAACAGCAGAGACGATTCCTCCCATCGAGCCTGTTACATAGGAACAGGAGGAGGCGATTCCTCCCCACGAGCCTGCTCCGTCATTCAATCAGATCATGGTCGATCTTTGCCTCACCTCCATTTAATCGCCTTTGTTCCATATGCCTTGATACCCGGAACCAATAAAAATCTATCGATCTCAGTCTTGAAAGTTCCAATTGACCTCCAGAATCCACATCCTTTTGTGGGAGAGAATTCCAGATTTCCAGCACCCTTTCTGTGAAAAAGCGCCCCCTGATTTCAGTCCTGAACGGCCGAGCTCTAATTTTAAGGTTGTGCTCCGCTGTTCTGGACTCGCTCACCAGAAGAAATAGTTTCTCCCTTTCTACCCTGGAACCTCAGATTAAAAGTCGGATGAGACGTTAAACCGCGGCCCCTTCTGCCCTTTCAGGTGGACGTTAAGATCCCACGACCACTATTTCGATAGAGCAGGGCGCCAAATCTAATTAGACGGGGTTTGGAAAGGAAAATCGAATGCGGCGTGCCATGGGCGGCTAATTCGATATCACCCGCTGTACATCATCGCCCGAAGTTAAAATTCCTCTTGGATGAGAGTGCTGAACGGGCCTTCCGCCTGTTATAGGCCCTCCTTGATATTCTGTTCTCTGGAAGCCAATGCGACAAAATATTGGGTGTGGAGTATAAGTGGCGGTCGATATAATACCGCCCGTTTTGCGCTACTGGCCACAGGACATAGAGCATAAGAAATAGGAGCAGGAGTCGGCCATACGGCCCCTCGATCCTGTTCCGCCATTTAATCAGATCATGGCTGATCTTCGACCTCAACTCCACTTTCCCGCTCGATCCACATGACCCTTGAATCACTTAGATTCCTAAAATCTATCGACCTCAGCCTTGAATATAATCAATGACTCAGCATCCACATCCCTCTGGGGGAGAGAATTCCAAATATTCAAACTCATGGTTTGGAATGAGCAAAGCACTGTACAGTTTCACTCCAGATCTGTATCGTACTAATGCACCGGGCAAATCAAATCGTTTCCTCCCGCTCAGTTTGACTTACAATAGATACTTTTGGACCGGGAAAGCCCAATGACTCACTTGGCCACCTTTTTCTGCAATTCCGACTCCACTGCTCCAAATTATAATATCCAACGGGTCGGTAAGTAAGGCGACTGTCCTGATCCCCCTCCCCGCCCCCACCAAACTTCCTGATATTCCCAATCAAGTTGCCAATATCCCCTTTTTGCAAAGAGGCACTTTCTGGGCTTTGTTCTGTACTTCGCCGTCAGAAGAGATCCTCAGTGCTTATTGATATCGGTGGAATAATGAGATGCTGAAATGTAACAGGGAGTTAGCCCTGGATTCCCCTCACAGAATATTTAAAGGTTTCACAGCCCACGCTCTGTAATCGACAGCCCAGTCCCTGCCATATCCTGTTCAAGGAACCAGACACGGATCTTCTTTGGCATATGCCCATTGGGACACCGCAGGCTGCCTACCCAATGCAGGGGAGAGGCGCCTGAAAAATGGCTCGACCTCAATCACCATTATCAAATAATCAAAGGTTAAATTCAGCACGTCAAATGGAACTGATCTCTCTCCAGTGATTCACGGAATGGAACTGATCCTTCTCCAGCGATTTACGGGATGGAACCGATCACTTTCCACCGATTCACGGGAACATGTCAACAGAATCTCATTTAGAAATCAGCAATAATGGAAGCAGGAGGGTCCCACTCAACAACGCCACCGATGAAAGAAAGAAAGAAGCAAACAGAGATAAGATGGAAATAAAGAAAGGAAAGCGACAAAGAAAGGCTTAGAATCATGGAATCATAGAATCCTATCGCACAGAGTGAAGCCATTCGGCCCATCGTGCCGATGCAGGCTTTTTGTTCGAGCTTTCTATCCAATTAGTAACCTGATCATTTCCCTTCAAACATTTATCCAATTCACTTTTGAAAGTTATTATTGAATCTGCTCCCACCGCCCTTTCAGACAGCGCATTCCGGATCATAACAACTCGATGCGCAATTTTTCCCCTCATGTCGACTCTGGCTGTTTGGCCAATTATTTGCATTTATATGGCGCCTTTCACCACCTCAGGACGCCCCAAAGCACTTTACAGCCAATTGCGTAGCTATTGAAGTGCAGTCACTGTTGTAATGTAGGAAACGCCTGAATCAATTTTCGGACAGCAAGTTCCCACGAACAGCAATGTGCTAAATGGCCAGATCATCTGTTTTAGTGATGTTCGTTTCGGGATAAATATTGGCCAAGATAACGAGAGAACTGTTTTGCTCTTCTTCGAAATATCGTCATGGGATTTTTTCTGTCCACGTGAGAGGGCAGATTAACCTCTCGTCCAAGAGACGGCACCTCCGACCATGCAGCACTCCCTTAGTGGTGCACTGAAGTGTCAGCTTAGATTATGTGCTCAAATCTTTATGGTGGGACTTGACTCCGAGGCGAGAGTGCTGCCAACTGAGTCACAACCAGCAAAGTGAATGTTATAGCTTGTAAAGTGCATATTTTAAATGTGTCCAATTCTAAGCACCACATATTAGGAAGGAGTTCTGGGCCGTGGATAGCGTGCAGAGGAGATTTACTAGAATGACACCAGGGATGAGGGACTTCAGTAACGTGGAGAAACTAAAGAAGCTGGTGTTTTTCTTTTTACAACAAAAGAGGTTAAAATTATGAGGGGTTTTGATTGAGTAAATAAGGAGAAACTGTTTCCACTGGCAACAGTGATGGTCACCCGAGGACACAGATTTAAGATAATTGACAAAAGAACCACAGGTGAGATGAGGAGTTTTAAACAGCGAGTTGTTATGATCTGGAATTCACTGCCTGGAAGAGAGGTGGAAGCAGATTCAATAATAACTTTCAAAAGTGAATTGGAAAAACACCTGAAAGGGAAAAATGTAGGGTTTGGGGAAAGGGTAGGTGAGTGGGACTAATTGGATAACTCTTTCCAAGAGACGGCACTGGAACGATGTGCCGAATGGGCTCCTTCTCTGCTGTATTATTCTATGATTCTATGATAAATGTGTAACTGAGTACAGCGATACAGAGGGACAGCAACAAAGGGCGATAGGTAAAGATGTGACTAAGTACAGTGATAGAGAGAGATACCAAAAAAAATACACAGAATTACATAGAATTTACAACACAGAAACAGGCCATTCGACTTATCTTGTCTATGCTTGTATTTATATTCCACTCCAGCTTCCTCCCAACTCTCTTAATCTCACCCCAACGATATAGCCCTCTATTCCTTTCTCCCTCATGCCGTTATCCAGCTTCCCCTTAAATGCATCTCTGTTATTTGCCTCAACTACTCCACGTGGCAGCAAGTTCCACATTCTCACCACTATCTGAGTAAAGAAGTTTCTCCTAAATTCCTTATTGGATCTTTTAGTGATTTTATTTATGGCCTCAAGTTTTGGATTTGCAACCGAGTGGAAACATCTTCTCCACGTTTCCGCTATCATATCGCTCCTCCAGAGGGAGATAGATAAAGGTGTGACAAAGTACAGTGTTTGATACAGAGAGAGAAAAACAGTGGGAGATAGAAGAAAATGTGAGTGAGTACAGTGAGACAGAGAGACACCAGCAGAAGGAGACAGATAAACATGTGACTGAGTACAGTTTATACAGACAGAAACAAACAAAGCGAGATCGATGAAGGTGAGACTCAGCACAGTGGTACAGAGAGATACCAACAGAGGGAGATGGATAAAGATGAGATTGAGTACAGTGAGTGACACAGAGAGAAACCAACCGTGGGAGATAGAGGAAAGTGTGACTGTGTGCTATGATACAGAATGACAACAGCCGAGGGAGATAGATAAAGACAAGACAGAGTACAGTGACACAGAGAGACACCAACAGAGGGAGATAAATAAAGGGGAGACTAACTATTGTGAATATACAGAATCTGTATTTACAGTAGAGGAAGAGGATAGCATGCCGGACACCCCACGGAAAATAATTTTGAATGAGGGACGGGGATTCACCGTAATTAACATAAGCAAATTAACAGTAATGTCGAAAGTAATGGCACTGAAGAGTGAAAAATCCCCAGGACCAGATGGTGTCCATCCCAGGGTTATAAAGTCCGTAGGTGAGAACATTGCAGATGCCCTAACTATGATCTTTCAAACTTCTCTCAATTCAGGAACTGTTCCTTTGGCGTGGAAAGTTCCCTCTCCTCGTTCTTCCTACCGAAATGTATCACTTCGCATTTTTCTGCGTTAAATTTCCCCTGCCACTAGTCCGCCCATGCCACCAGCCTGTCAATATCCTCTTGGAGTCTATCACTATCCGTCTCACTGTTTGCTGCCCTTCCAAATTTTGAATCATCTGCAAATTTTGAAATTGTGCCCTGTACACCCAATCCAAAGTGATTCGTACATATCAAGAAAAGCAGTGGTCCCAGCACTGACAACGAAACATAGAAACATAGATAACAGGAGCAGGACGAGGCATTTCGTCCATTCGAGGCAGTTCCGCCATTTATTATGATCATGGCTGATCCTTTATCTGCACATCATACACCCGTTCTCTCCCCATACCCCTTGATGTCTTGTGTTTCTAGAAATCAATCCAGCTCCTTCTTAAATATATTCAGTGATTTGGCTTCCACAGCCTTTTGTGGTGGATAATTCCACAGGTTCACATACCTCAGAGTGAATAAATGTCTCCTCTTCACAGTCCTAAATGTCCTACTCCGTATCCTGAGACGATGGCACTTCGTTCTGGATTTCCCAGCCAGTGGAAACGTCCTCCCTGCATCCAGTCTGTCTAGCCCTGTCATAATTTTCTATGTTTCAATGAGATCCCCTCTCATTCTTCTGAACTCGACTGAATACAGGCCGAGTAGGCCCAATCTCTACTCATAGGACAGTCGTGCCATCCCAGGAATCAGTCTGGTGAACCTTCGCTGCATTCGCTCTAAGGCAAGTATATCCTTTCTTAGGTAAGACCAAAACTGCACACATTACCCCAGGTATTGCACCCGCTCCAAGGCCATTATATTCTTCTTGAGGTGCAGTTCCCAAACAAAATGAAGTGCTCCTGATGGGGTCTGACCAAGGCTCTAGAAAACTGAGTCAGAACTTGTTCCCTTTTGTGTTTCAGACCGCTTGAGAAAAAGGCCAAAATTCCATTAGCCTTTTTGACTGGGCATCTAACAAGTTACTCAACAAACATTAAATCGAATGGGATCCTGCAGGACACTCACGGCGTTTGTTTTTAGCGAGGTGGAGTGAAGTAGAGAGTGTTCGTAAGTGAGATTGCCATGGTGTGATTTCACCAACAGGACAAATCTGCTTTTAATTATATACAGGGTTAAGATCTTAACTGAAAGATTCTAAATTAAAATGTCATCTAAACTACTGAAACTGTTGAATTGTAGCTGACCTTTGCACCATCGGTTTATTTACCCTTTTCGTGTTAACAATCCTCTGAAAAACAGACAAAGGCCCCAAAAACGTCCAGGACATGTGTGCGAGACAGTACGGTTACTCCATTGGATAATGTAAGAAATGACAAGCTGTTTCACCTTCTCTAGAACAGTAGAACCAGAGGACACAACCTGCGCTTGAAGATGTTAAATTCGAAATAGTCTGCGGAAACATTATGCCAGTGAGCGAGTGGCCGATCTAGGGAACAGGCTCCTTTCCCAATCTATATAATTAAAATTAGAGGACATGGGAATTTAAAGGAACAGAGTAACTGCAAAATTAGAAACACAATAAATGGGAATTCAGGGAGGCAGTGTAAAGGTTTGGATAGAATTAGAGAACAGGGGAATTTAGGGGAACACAGTAACAATTTAATTGGTAATAGAGGTCAGAGGAATATAAGTGACAATCGCAATTGTTCAATTAGAAATAGAGGAAAGAGGAATATGGAGGAACACAGTAAATGTTCAATTAGTGATAGAATCAAGTATAAAGTAGAACGTCGTGGGAAGACAGTAACTGTCCAATAAACGATTGAGAACAGGGAATATTAGGAGAATACAGGAAATCTATAATTAGTAATGGGGACCAGCGGAACACAACAACCGTTTATTTAGAAGCAGGCGACAGGAGAAGACTGTAACTGTTTCATTAGAAATAAAGGAGACAGGAATGTCAGGGAGATACAGTAATTGTTCAATTAGAAATAGAGGAACTCAAGGGGTAAGAACAACAGTTTGATTGGAAACAGCGGGAGGGGAATCACCATCTTATGTGATTGAATTTGACACGGTAACGCAATAGTTTACTTGATCACGACTTTGCTTTCTATTTTACCTATTGATTTTGGATGATGTGGTTGAATGCACATCGGCTTCCATGACCGTAGCTGGGAGCAGATTCGTCGCTGACTGATGGAGTTAAAACATCTGCCTGTTGCTGGACTCGTGCCTTAAATACTGTTGGTCGTCAGTATCCGGTTGAAAGGAAATGTGCCCATCATACGGAATTGCCCATAATCCACCACCCGTTCACCACGAGATCGATGCCAGCCGGATAGGCACAGCGAGGGATCACGTGGACCTGCAACCAGGTGGAGTTTGGATTTTGAAGAATCGCAGGATCAACTGGAACGTTGAAGAGTGAAGGGAAAAGGGGGCACTGAATCACAATTAATAAATTAAGGCCATTCACAATTAAAGTACTAAGGACATTGTTAGCGAAAGGTTTACAATAAGGTTCTTGAACATTGAAGTGAGGAGTCATTAGTTTATTAAGCCCACAGCGCATTCAATAGTACTTAAACATACACTTAAAAGGTTGTACTTCCAACCGCACCTGATGATGTTTCGTTGGGGATTCAACCGTTTTACAGTTCTGAGCTCAGTATCTTAGACCTTCACAAATCCGAATACTCATTACAAACAAACAGTTTTTAGACATTTTCTCACTCCCTGTACCTGGAAATACACACAATTATGGATCACATAATTATATGGAAGTTAAAATACAACTCCACATAAGGAGAATGGAATTGACTTATCCTTTTACAATAACAATATTTTTCTTTACAAACCGAGCTCTTTTTCTATTGGGCGAACAAGTATAATTCCCTTACTTCGTTATATCATCGATAGTTTCTCCCTTGATCCATACACATGTAATTCAACCTCTTTTAATAAGTTCATTCTAGTTTCTGTACCACTCGCTCCAATTCAATTGGTTATATATGCCCAGATGTTTTCGTTTGAAGAACTAACTGATTTCCCACACTCTTATTAAATGATTAAAGTTTTCTGAAATTTATGAATCAGTATGTAATGACCTCTCTTCGTTGAAGTCTTATTATTTCATCCTGAAACTGACCATTGCTGCAGGGTCAGCCTTGGCCCAACAGCCCAGTGAGACTTTAAATTGACGTATACTTCCCTGCTTCATGGGCAAAAACTAAAGGTTAACATTACTATAAAATAAGGGGAAACCAATACAGTATCACATTGGCACACTTCAGGACTGTATGAATTACCATTTCCTTTCAGTGCACCCTTTGTTGGCGTTACCGTATTTAAGGCCAGCGTTGTACAATCTCTCATCAGCATTATGTATCTGTCTCGATCTATTCTATTGCACAGATCTCTACACGTTGGTTTTACATACTGTCCAGTGCCACATTAACCATTTCATGTAGTGGTGGTGTCAGCGTGACTGACCATGTCTCAGATCCGTTTTTCAGTGCAGCTTCATCAGAGAATTGCATCGAATTATATCGAATATGAAGTACAGAAAAAGAGCATTCGGAGCAACTAGCGTATGCCAGTCTTTATGCCTCACACGACTCTCCTTCCAGCCCTCGTCATCTCACTCTATCAGCATAAACTTCTATAATTTCTCCCTCATGCGTTTATCTCGTTTCCCCTTCCATGCGACTATATGTATCGCATGCTGGTTGCTTCATTTCTGTGAACACTGCGCTATCCCAAGATCAGATTGCACGAGACATCCGGTAGAATCCATTCCTGCCCTTTCTGGCTCTCTCTCAAGAGATCGAGGCGTCTGGAGGTGTTTGATGAGAATCTCTCCCTGCACGGTCCCAATGTTTCGGGCAGTGGCCAAGCCATCCAATACATACTTCTCATTGTTCAGTATAAGAAAGGACACCACCATCTCCAAGAGAAAGATATCAATTAACAATCTTAACTATACGTTCCTTACTGTCACTAGATTGTGTATTGATATCAGATTGATATCTTGTGGCAAGACGTGTCCAGGTGATTAAAGATAAGAATGGGCGGGACAGGATAGATAGAAGCAGAAAGCTTTCATTAGTTGAGGGATCAAGAACTCACGGCCGTGGATTACAAAATAAATATCAGAGATTTAGGACTGAGGGTGGGAGAAACCTCTTTTCATGTACAGTGACGAAAATGCGGAAATTAGATGAGCAGAAATCGTGTCCATATTCAAGACGAAATTCTACAGATTTGTGAATAAAAATTGTTTGAAAGGATTTTGGGACTGGGCGGATAAAGTGATTGGACTATTTTCTCGAGTGGACGCAAAACGCCGACAACGACTGGTTGGGTCAAAAGGTCTGTTACAACATTCCAACATTTTGATGATCAATTGATATTTTAATAAATATCTGATAACAGAGATGCCTAACGTCACATTGACGAGTCAATTTCCTTAGTCACTGATCAGGAGACAGGGGTCCCGTTCCATTGGAGACAATGGGGAGCGGTGTCTGATGGGGAGGCCAGGGCCTGCAACATTCACACCAAGATTTCAAAATAATTACAAATAACCATGATTGTAACACCTTCCATTTTTTCTACACAAAGGAAAACTTCAACTATTATTCAAACTGGCACGTCCGATTCCAGTACCAAGAGTGTCAGACAGTTAACGCTGCCGCCCCACATGTTCCACCCAACTGCTGAAGCCCAATCTTTGTAAACATCGTTTAATAGGACAAAGTCAGCATGGCTTTATGAAGGGGAAGTCATGTCTGACAAATTTGCTTGAGTTCTTTGAGGACATAACGTACAGGGTGGATAAAGGCGAACCAGTGGACGTAGTGTATTTAGACTTCCAGAAGGCATTCGACAAGGTGCCACATAAAAGATTATTGCTCAAGATAAAGAATCACTGGATTGGGGGTAATATTCTGGCATGGGTGGAGGATTGGTTATCGAACAGGAAGCAGAGAGTTGGGATAAATGTTTCATTCTCGGACTGGCAACGAGTAGCTAGTGTTGTTCCGCAGGGGTCGGTGCTGGGTCCCCAACACTTTACAATCTATATTAACGATTTGGAGGAGGGGACCGAGTGTAACATATCAAAGTTTGCAGATGATACAAAGATGGGAGGGAAAGTAGAGAGTGAGGAGGACATAAAAAACCTACAAGGGGATATGGACAGGCTGGGTGAGTGGGTGGAGATTTGGCAGATGCAATACAATATTGGAAAATGTGAGCTTATGCACTTTGGCAGGAAAAATCAGAGAGCAAGTTATTATCTTAATGGCAAAAAACTGGAAAGTACTGCAGTACAAAGGGATCTGGGGGTCCGAGTGCAAGAAAATCAAAAAGTTAGTATGCAGGTGCAGCCGGTGATCAAGAAGGCCAACAAAATGTTGGCTTTTATTGCTAGGGGGATAGAATATAAAAACAGGGAGGTATTGCTGCAGTTATACAAGGTATTGGTGAGACCGCACCTGGAATACTGCATACAGTTTTGATATCCATACTTAAGAAAAGACATACTTGCTCTCGAGGCAGTACAAAGAAGGCTCACTCGGTTCATCCCGGGGATGACGGGGTGGACATATGAGGAGAGGTTGTCTCGATTGGGACTCCACTCAATGGAGTTCAGAAAAATGAGAGGCGATCTTATTGAAACATATAAGATTGTGAAGGGTCTTGATCGGGTGGATGCGGTAAGGATGTTCCCAAGGATGGGTGAAACTAGAACTATGGGGCATAATCTTAGAATAAGGGGCTGCTCTTTCAAAACTGAGATGAGGAGAAACTTCTTCACTCAGAGGGTAAAGGTCTGTGGAATTTGCTGCCCCACGAAGCTGTGGAAGCTACATCATTAAATAAATTTAAAACAGAATTAGACATTTTGCGAGAAGTAAAGGGAATACGGGGTTATGTGGAGCGGGCAGGAAATTGGACATGAATTTTCACTTGAGGTGAGGATCAGATCAGCCATGATCTTATTGAATGGCGGAGCAGGCTCGAGGGGCCGATTGGCCTACTCCTGCTCCTATTTCTTATGTTCTTATGTTCTTCTGACTGTTCTCTTTGCATCTTGAGCAGGACGTGCGCTATTTAGCAGGAATCTGTTCTGTTCACCCTCGGGAAGCAGGAGACATCACACTCAGGGCATAACATAAAAGAAATGTTTTCTGAAGCCTGTTCATATTCACAACAAAGGAAGACGGCCATACTAAAATGGAACTCGGGCTGTAATTGAACTCACGTGAGGACAGGAAGCATTGCTTTGACTTCTAATTTCGTTAAACAAAACTAGAATAAATGTCCAAGGAGATTTCACCATCTTCTTCAGCTCTTCCCTAAATTTCGTTTGGGTAGCTGCATAAATACACGTGTTTGTACAGGAACTCAAATACATGAGCAGAAATCCGGTTTGAGTGGCGATATAAGTAGGCGCTGCATAATCGGGTCGGAACTGCTCGGCCAGACCGATCGCTAAAGAATTCACGGCAGCTGTCAGCCACAACAGTATAAAACTACCTGATACAGTGAACAGTAAAATAATAGATTTTCTTCGGTTCACCACCTCTGGATCGCTCTTATTCTCACTGCTGTGACCCCGGAGGCCCCTGCGGGCTCTGCTGGCCACTAAAATGCGTCTGACTGTCAAACAATTAAACAGAAATATTAAAGAAAAAGGAATCCATAAAACTGAAATACTTTCTAACCATGTGTACACGACACCTGCAGGCGATAAATAAAAGGCCAATTTGGGGCGGATACCCCACTGAACGTTGTTAATTATTTGTGTATGTTCAAATGCAAACCAATAGGGGATGTTTTCTGAACAGATCAGGACAGAGAGCGTTGTTATAACCGCAGCCGCAGTTCTCACTGTGCAATACTTTGTTTTGAACTTCTGACAACATATTGATACAAATCGGTCAAATGTGAACGAGACTGTGAACCAGACCGACAGATCCAGGTTGACAGAATGAATGTAGAAAATGAACTTACGAATGACAGTGTAGGACAGGAATTGAAGTGGAAAGATTACCGTGAAAATTTGATACTCTATTACATTGAAGATGATGACCAGTAGATCTGCTGTTGCCATGGCCACCATATAGATAGAGATACATTTGGAAAGGCCGCAATTTCCTCTGGAGAGAATCACGATTGTCACTAGGTTCGCTGTAAGATAGAGGGACAAGAGGTAAGTAACGGGGATACTCATGAATCTCACAGCATATTGTGGGGAAATGTTCCGGATGTTTTCCAAATTAGGGTAATGCACGCGGTTTTTTTTTAATATAGGCGAGCGATGACGACACTTTATTTAAAAGAAAGTAAACACTAAACACTCAATATCGAGGGACTGACAATCCGCCGTCCTTCCGGCTTCATTCAGTCAGACGTTGTCAGAGGGTCACTCGGAGTCAGTCTCGGGAATGGTAACGGAGAGTGTCCCCACTACTACCGACACCCAGGCACTGAAGAGTCAACGTGGGGATATGGACTTTGGACGATAGTGTAAAACAGGCGACATCGGATCATCCGTCCGTCAGACATCTGTCCCGAATTTCATTTCCATCGCTGTCGCCATTAACACTTGATTGAAGTTCCAATCACACTATAACTGTGCGGGCCAGGCAAAGCTGGAGAACCTCGCAGGTGCAAATAAAAGCGCCGTAAAGGGAAACATTGGATGGTTCTGTTAGTTGTTAATTTTCGGCAGTCAATAAGTAAACGGATTTCCTGACATACGTCCAAACACATATTTCAATAAGTGTTGAGCGATAATCCATCCCGCCATGAGGCTTAGACCCATGTGATGGACCGACCCAATGTTATATTTTACTTCTGCGGCCCCATGGGAGAATAGATCGAATTTTACATTTAGTTCCTTCAGTTTCTTTGGCGAGCGGGGTCTCGGGAGCTGCATCAGGTGTCAGCAGTTTTAAATATAATTTCACAGCAATTACTGGAAAGATATCAATTCAAATAAAACATTCAGACGAGACAAACGCTTCACTTTAGTTCGAAACTCTGGGCTTTTTCTATTTATAATCGCCCCGAGGGAGCTGCTCGATAACAAAGCGGGAGCTGGTGGAACCGCGAAGGATCTTTGCAGCCGAGGGGAGGGGAGCATTTCTCTGAGCGGCAATTAGTTCTCAAATTATCTTTCCACTAATCATGTTCGGTGGGGGTGGCTGCAGACAGAGGAAGTGACAACTTAAAGTATACAGGAACAACGATACAAATAAAATGATTGTCAGGGGCACTGGGCAACACATTCTTCAATGATCCATGTACTGTTAGTGGGGGCGGGGAATCAGTCTCGTCCTCCCGCGTATGGGGAAGAAAGTTGATCGCCCGGTGCCCACGATCTGCCGATCAGAGCAGGGCCTCACTGGCGGCGCGGGTTCCCGCTGATATTCATCAATTTATCCCGGTGGATAAGTGACTCTGAAATGAGGACATTCTAGGACTGTGTTACTTAATCATTAACAGTGAAATAGTGAACAGCTATGAAACAACAGGTTATATTGACTTACCGGGAAAACCAAAGGATGCGAGTACCGGGTAGTAAATCTCCTTTATTTGAAGGATTGTTGGCCTTTCCATTTTTTAGAAGCATGTGTGAATTCTGTCCGGCTTTGCGGTTGCGATTGGAGTGTTTCTGAGATCCGTAAATACTCCTCCTTTATAGAACAATCGGTGCCCCGGTGAGAAAATCAAGTTACACAATAATTGACGTTAGTTACAGTCACTTAACAAACAAGGCGCGATTTTCCTCTTCAGGGCGCCCGGGACGTCAATGGGGAAATTGTACACATCACGCCATGAAATTCATCAATGAACGGAAAGTAATCCCTGAGGGAATGTGAACCGTGAAGGGAACATTCCTCATGGAAACTGCACCAGGTTCTTGATGCCTCAAGAATTCAGTAAAATCTTCACACGCCCATTACATATTTAAAATGTTTTTTATAATGTGATCATTGGTGATGACTCGGTTCGAACATTAGGTGACCGTACTCTAACATTACTATTGGTGACAATACTCTGACATTACTGATGGTGAACTGAATCTAACATTACTGATTGTGGGCCAACTGTAACATTACTGATGGTGACCCTACTTTAACATTACTGGTGGACACCCTCCGTTAACATTACTGATTGTGACCCTACTTTAACATTACTGGTGGACACCCTCCGTTAACATTACTGATTGTGACCCTACTTTATCATTTCTGATGGAGACTCTACTCAAACTTTCCAGTTGGTGACCCAACTCTAACATTATTGGTGGAGACAGTACTCTAACATTACTGATGGCGGCCCTACTCTAACATTACTGATGGTGACACTACTCTAACATTATTGGTGACAACCCTGATCTAACATTACTGGAGATATCCATATAATAAAATTGATGTTGGTGACGTTACTATAGGGTTTTTGGTGTTGTTCATAAACTAACATTACTATTGATGACCCAATTGCAACGTTTCTGGTGTTGACCCGACTCTAACATTACTGGTGGTGACACCATCCTAATATTACACTGGTGGTGAACCTACTCTGACCGTGCTCCTTCTCTACTAGTGGTTTCCTACAACTAAACTAGAGGTGTCCGTTCTCCTTCGGTACCAATGGTACCCTGCACTTACACTAGGCGAGACCTTGCTCCTTCTCTACCCGTGGTGCCCCGACAGTTCCACTGGTGGTGATCGTGCTCCTCCAGTGCTAGTGGTACCTCCACACATAAACGAGAGGTGACCGTTCTCCTCCACGACTACACTAGTGGTGACCTTGTTCCTCCTGTACTGCTGCTACCCCTACACTTACACTAGATGTGACTGCACTCCTTCGGTACTAATGGAACACCTACACATAGGTAAGAGGTGATTTGCTCGTCCGTTACTCGTGGCACCCTGAACTGACACTGGAGGTGAGCGTGTTCCTTCGGTACTTGTGATACCCTACACTTACAGTAGATGTGACTGCACTCCTCGGGTTCTGGTGGTACCGTACAGTTACACTCGGGGTGACCTTGCTCCTTCTCTCCTCTTGGTGCCCTCCGGTAGTAGAGTAACCCTACAGTTACACTACAGTTGACTGCTCTTCTGGTACTAGTGGGAAACCTACACTTTCACTGGAGGTGACGGTTCTCCTCCGGTACTAGTGGTACACTAAACTTGCACCAGAGATGAAAGTATTTTCGGCACTCTTGGTACCCTAAACTAACACTAAAGGTCATCACGCTCCTCCAGTATTTGTGGCATCGCTCAACGTAAACTCGAGACGACTGTGCTCCTTCTCTGCTTGTAGTGCCTCTGAACATACATTAGGGCTAACAATTCCGCTCCGGTACTTGTGGTACACTGCACTTAACTTGTGGTGACCGTGTTCCTATGGAATTAGTGGTACACGCTACACTTACACAAATGGTGATCCTGGTCATCCGGTAGAAGTGCTAACTCTAAACATGCAAAGAGTGTCACTTTGCAGCTCCGGTATTTTGGTACCCCTATTCTTACACAAGAATTGATCGTGCTCCTCCAGTATTAGAGGTACCCCTACACTTGCACTAGTTTTGACCATGTTCCTCTGATAGTAGTGTTATACCTACTTACACTCGAGTTGAGAGTCCTTCCCCAGCACCAGTAATACAGCCACACTTAAACTAGAGATATCCCACCTCCTCCGATACAAGTTGTACCTTACACTTACACTAAGGTGACCGGGCTCCTTCTGTGCTAGTGGTAGACCCGCACGTACACCAGAGGTAACCGTGCTCCACTGCTACTTATGGTACCCTCTAGTTACACGAGAGGTAACCGCGCTGCTCTGGTGCTTGCTTGACGCCTTGAATTACACAAGAGGTGACCGTTCTCCTCCGGTAGTAGATCTATCCTACAGTTACATTAGAGGTGACAGTTCTCATCCAACACCTTTGGTCCTCGTACATTAAAGTAGGACTGACAGCGCCCCTCCAGTACTATAAGTGCCCGTACATTTAAACTAGAGGTGACTTGCTCCTCCGCTGCTCGTGGTATCATGTACTTACCAAAGGGGTGACCGTGCTCCTTGGATAACCGTGTGCACTAAACTTGCTCAAATGTATCCGTCCATTCATTTTCCCAATACATTAATGGTTCTCGTCCATTCATTTTCCGAATCCATTAATGGTTCCCGTCCATTCATTTTTCGAATCCATTAAAGGTACCTGTCCATTCACTTTCCCAATTCATTCATGGCATCCGTTCATTCACTCTCCCAATCCATTGAAGTTTCCTGTCCATTCATTCTCGCAAGAAGAGCAACACAAATATACCTTTGAATGGAACACTACTGTTACTGCATATACTACAGTTTAGGGGACAAAAATAAGAACTTTTTAATTTCACATTATTTTGTTCAATTGTATATTTATGACAGGAAAGATGTGATTCTTCGGGAGAGGGTACAGAGGAGGTTTGCAATGATAATGCCAGGACTGGAGAATTTTAGCGATGAGAGAAGATTCGTTCGGCTGGGATTGTTTTCCAGGAACAACTGAGACTGATGGAAGATTTAATTGAGGTGCATAAAATTATGATGGGATTACATCAAGTGGATAGGAAGGACCTATTTCCCTTATCAGATGGGTCAATGAACAGAGGGTATAGATTTAAAGTAATTGGAGGGGATTAGAGGGGAGATGAGGAGATCTTTTTCACCCAAAGTGTGATGGGGGTCTGAAACTCGCTGCCTGAAAGGGTGGTAGAGGTCGAAACCCGCATCGCACTTAAAAAGTACTTTGATATGCACTTGACGTGCCGTAACTTACAAGGCCAGGGAACAAGTGCTGGCAAGTAGGATTAGGCATGGTCGCTCGTTTTCGGTCGGCAAAGACTCGATGGGCCTTCTGCGCCGTAAAATTCGATGATTCTATGATTCATCCTCGCTGTTATATTCATGGCTTAGTCGATGGTGCCTGTCCCTATTTTAACAAGTCAAAAGCTGGCCACCCAGTTAGATGCACTCTATTGAAGGGCAAACAGAGGACTTCTCATTGTGTTGTCTTGATGCGGCCCGGAAACAGCAACAGACGCACATAATCTCCTGTGCTGTGAATTCATGTATTTTCCAAAGTCGTGGAGTTCCTGTTCTAGGAAAGATGGATTTGATCTCCTGACAGATATATGCCGAGGAACCAGGCGAGTCCTTGGTTTCCTCCTTTAACCGCTCACGAAGGATTTGTCTGGGCTTTTCCGTCCCAGTGATCTGGAGGGATGAATGTTCCCTGATTCGGTTCCTGAACTGTCATACATTTAACCCAGTTGGGATCAAAACGAATTTAATTTACTAACCCTCGATTAGGTTATCCTAAAATTCATTCTTGCCAAACTATCAAGGAAGAAGCCAAGTCAAAGTCATGCACGAAATACATTTTAAAGGTTTCAAATCACAACTTACCGTAAAATTTTGGCACACGGACGTTCAATAGACATGAACATATATCACAAGTTTTATGCAGCAACTGAACAGCAAATAAGTACTTGCAGACTTACATAACAAGGTTGAGTGGCAACGGTTGTACAGGCAAATCCACGGACAGTTTCAGCTCCAGCAACGTGTGCCACGAGCATGCTGAATGTATTGAGTGATACCGATTGGGTAAATCCAAGTCATGGAGCCGTTCAAATACCAGCATCTCATAATCAACCACAATCCGTTGGTAACACAAGCATAGAGTTAGACCACAGATATTCTAGTAAGAGTGATGATTTCAGTGAATTATAAAGATTGCACATGGCGACACCACAGATATTCGAGTAAGAGTGATGATTTCAGGGAGTAATAATAATTGCACATGGCTACACCACAGATATTCTACAAAGTG
Organism: Heptranchias perlo; assembly: GCF_035084215.1. NCBI lineage: Eukaryota > Metazoa > Chordata > Chondrichthyes > Hexanchiformes > Hexanchidae > Heptranchias > Heptranchias perlo. The sequence goes on from NW_027139548.1 coordinate 2,616,515, forward strand.
AGATGATTTCAGATATTTATAATAATTGCTCCGTACTGTTATCTGGGAATGAGAGGGAAGTATTTTTACGAAGACTAAGTGCATTTTCCGGGTGGACTGGAATCAAAGATCGGCAGCAAAACAATAACTGAACAATGGGAGGCTTTCAAGTAGGAGATGGCTCGGGTACAGTGTAGAAACATTCCCACGAGGGGGAAAGACAGGACATCCAAAGTTGGAGCTCCCTGAATGACTAAAGATATCGAGATTACAATGAAACAGAAAAAGGAGGCTTATGACAAATTTCAGGTACATAAAACAGTAGAAAACTAGGCCAAATACAGAAAGTTCAGTGGAGATTCATAAAAGGGTGCAAGAGGGGCAAAGAGAGATCATGAGACTAGATTTGTGACAAACAAAAAATGGAACGCAAAATGCATTTCTAAATATATGAATACCAAATGCGTAGTCAAAGGAAGGGTATGACCGATTGGGGACAAATAGAAGATCTTCTTGTAAAGGCAGTGGGAATGGCTGGGTACGTAATGAACATTTCACATTGATCTTAAATAAAGAGGAAGCCGCCATTATAGAATTAAAGGAGGAGCTGGGAGCGATATTGGGTCGCATAAAAATAGATAAAAAGGAGGTTCTTAAAACAGTGGCAGTTTTCAAAGTATGAAAGTCACCTGGTCCAGATGGGATGCATCCTGGGTTACTGAGGGAAGTGAGGGTGGAAATTGCAGATGCTCTGGCCACAATCCTCCAATTCTCCTGAGATATGGGGCTTGTGCCAGAGGACTGGAGAGTTGCAAAGGTCACACCACTATACAAAAAAGGTTTGAATGATGAACCCGGCAATTACAGGCTAATCGGCAAAACGTTGGTTTTGGGGTAACTTTTCGAGACAATAATCAAGGACAAAATGAATTGGCATTCGGAAAGATATTGGATAATAAATGAAAGTCAGCACGGATATGTTAAAGGATAATCGTGTTTGCCGAACCTGAGTGAGTTCTTTGATGAAGGAATGGAAAGGGTTAATGAGGGTAGCGCGGTTGATGTTGTGTTTATGGACTTTCAAAATGAATTTGATAAAGTACCACATAATAGACTTCTTAGCAACATTAAAGCCCAGGGGATTAAACGGACAGTCGCAGCGTGGATATAAAATCAGCTCAGTGACAAAAGCGGAGCGTAGTGGTGAACGGTTGTTTTTCAGATTGGAGGGAAGGAAACAGTGGTGTTCCCAAGTGGACAGTATTCGGACCACTGCTCTTTTTGATTTATATTAATGAGCTGTATTCGGGTATGCAGAGTACAATTTCAAAGTTTGCTTTATTAATGGGGGCATAAAGCACAAATGCAAGGAAGTAATTCAAAACTTTTATAAGCGATTGTTTCGGACTCAGCTGGAGTGCTGTGTCCAATTCTGGGCACCGCAGTTTCGGAAAAATGTCAAGGTCTTCGAGGCTGTCCAGAAAAGATGGACTGGAATGTTACCAGGGAAGAGTGTTGCGTGGAGAGACTGCTGCATTACTAAATTGATAGTCAAACGTTATGAATTGTACTGAGACGCTGCCGCATTCCAGGAGTTGTATTGCACCCGTGAGAGAGTCTCAAACTGAACTGGTGCATTCTGGGAGTCTGCTACTCGGCTGAGAATCTTGTTTGCAAAATTGCTACGGAATATAAGGACCCGACTGCAGGGAGAGAAGTAAGATTAGCATTAAGATTACCGGAGACATTTTTCACAGACAATTGCTCATGTTCAGGGGATGTTTCATCGCTATTCCATCTTTATTTTAATAACACCGAATATTGGGCCGTGTCTAAAATAGGCGGCAAACGAACCGAATATTGCACTGGGCCTTTAACAGGTGGCGATGGAACTGAATATGGGACCGTTCCTGTAACAGGGGCTGAATGGGACTGAATATTGGGCCCTGCCAAGAACAGGCGGCGTTGCAACTGAATATGGGACCGTTCCCATAACAGGGGGTGATGGGACTACATATGGGACCGTGCCTTTAACAGGAGGTGAAGGAACTGAATATGGGAACGTGCCTTAAACAGGCGGCGAAGGAACTGAATATTGGCCCATTTCGAGAGCAGACGGCGATGGGACTGAATATTGTGCCGTGCCTATAATGATGCGAGGTATACATGGGAACGGCCAGAACTTAAACGTGCAAAACATGACCAGAAAGACCAACGCAGTTTGGATGCTGAAAATCCAACAGAAGAGCAGGATGCTGGAGAGAAGGAGACAAAAGGACCCATTAAAAAAGTGATATTTATCGACAGCACCTGGAATCAAACGAACAAAATAATTACTGGTGAACGTCTTCAAGAATTACTTCATGTCGAACTAAGAATACAAAAGATACATTTTGGCATGTCAGAAAGGAAAACCAGACACGGATCTCGCAACAAGTGAGGCCATACACTACTTTCCAGTTGATCATCATAGACTGATTTTAAAAGTAAACTATAATGTGGTATATGACGATCTGTTTTGGCCCACTCCTGCTCTTATTCCATATGTTCATATGTATGTATTAATACAAAACTCGGCAGATTTGTTCTGAATCTCTGATATTCTGCCAGATTCTCTTTTCCGTCTTCTTTAGTATTCTTTACCGAGCAGATGTAGACGGTACATTTACGAGTGCCAGAGTACATCCAGGGCAGTGAGTACGGGGTTATATCAGATTAGAAGATGTACCAGCGAGTTACAGGTGTCATTAAATGTCAGGTTGCCTGAGGTTAAGGAAGGTGAGAGATGAGCCAGTTAACTCAGGTGCAGTTACCAGGGCCTATTGTGGATTCAGTCAGGAGCAGAGGACATGAGTCGAACGGTAACGTTTCACCAAAGCAGAGTCATCAACCAACGTTCTAGAAGTAAACATCACCATCCCAGGGGATGAGGTCGGTCAGCTCAACGGCGCCTCTCAAAAACATGAGGTCATCTAATCTCTGGAGACAGCAGGTGGATTGCAATAGAAATTCGTTTTGGACGGTGGCTCAAAACGAGCGATAGTGTTTCGGCCGCCCGTCTTACAGAACCGACTGGTTTATAAGCGATTTGGTTACCACTGAGGCCCAGCTAACACTAGTATGGAATGAAACTTAGATCCATCTGCATGAATGAGCTATGCTGCAGATGTCAAGATATCAATAGGATTGCAGGAACAATGTACATGAAGACCTCAGAGTGAGAGTGTCTGGTCTTGGGCCTACCCCAGTTTAAGCACTGATAACTAAAATAGTGCATCGTCAGTGCAAGTGACTGGGTGGGAACCTACTCTAACATTATCCGTGATGACACTACTCTAACATTGCTAGTGGTGACCGTACTCGAACATGACTGGTAGTGATCCTACTTTAACATTGCCGGTGGTGACCCTATTCTAACATTATTGATGGTGATCAAACTCTAACATTACCGGTGGTGACCCTACTCGAACATCACTGGAGGTGACCCCACTCCAACATTACATCTGGTCATCCTACTCTAATATTACTGTTGGTGACTCTTCTCTAACATTACTTTTAGTGACCTTATTCTAAAATTAATTGTGGTGATCGAATTGTAACTTTTCAGTTGTTGTCACATTGTAATATTACTGTTGGAGACCCTACTCGACCATTACTGATTGTGATCCCAGTCTAATATTATTGGTGGTGACTCCACTTTAACATTACTGGACGTGATCCCACTCGAACATTTCCAGTGATGACCCGACACTAACATTCCTGACGATGAACTTTCTCTAACATTTCTGCTGGTGATCCTATTTGAACGTTACTGGTGTTGAACCCACTTTAAAATTATCGATGGTGACTCTAACCTAACATTACTGGTGGTGATGCTACACCAACAGTACCCTCGGTGATCCTAGTCAAAAATTACTGGTAGTGACTCGACTATAAAATTACCGATGGGGATCCGCTTCTAACATTACTGGTGGTGTCGCCACTCTAGCATTACTGGAGGTGACACTACCCGAACATTAACGGTGATATAACATTATTTTTGTTGACCATGCGATAGCATTACTGATGGTGACCCACTGTAAAATTACTGGTGGTGACACAACTGTAACATCATTGGTGGTTACCCTGCTGTAACATTAATGGTGGTGACGTTATAATACCACTACTGGAGGTGACGGTTCTCTAACATTAATGTTGGCGACGCCAGTCTATCATTTCTGGTCCTGATCCTACTATAACATTATTGCTGGTGACCGTTCTCCAACATTAATTTGTGGTGACCCTATTATAACAGTACTGTTTGAAATCCTACTCTAACATTACTGGTGGTGATGCCAGTCCAAAATTTCAGGTAGTGACACTACTCAAAAAGTAATGGTGAGGATCCTACTCTCATATTACTGGTCAGACATTTTTTTGATGCGGCAAATGTAACGTTACTTCTGTTGAACACACTCTAACATTACTGGTGGTGACGCAACTCTAAATTCTGTTGGTTACTCTACTCTAACATTACTTCTGGTGACCCGACTCTATCACTATTAATGGTGACCCGACTCTAACGTTACCAATAGTGACGCTACTCGAACACAACTGGTGGTGACCCTACTCAATGTTACTGCTGTTGACCCAACTCTAACAGTACTAGTGGTGACCCTACTCTAACATTACTGGTGGTGATCCGAATAGATCATTACTGGTGGTGACCCTAATCTAATATTGAAGGTTGTGACCCTACTGTTGGTGACTCTACTCCAAATTCTGATGGTGAATCGACTCTAACATTACTCATTGTAAGGCTACTATAACATTCGTTGTGGTGACCCTAGTATAACATTACTGGTGGTAACCATACATTAACATCACTGGTGTTGACTCAATCCGAAGATTACTTGTGAAGTTCCAACTCTAACATTACCCGTGATGATCATACTGATTCCTTACTGGTGGTGACCCAACTCTATCATTACTGATGTTAATCCTGCTCGATATTACTAGTGGTGATAATACTCTTGAATTTCCGGTGGTGACCCTACACTAACATTACTGGTGGTGACCCGACTCGAACATTACTAGTGGTAATCCTACTCTAACATTACTAGTGGTGAGCATACTCTAGAATTTCCGGTGGTGACCCTACACTAACATTACTGGTGGTGACCCGACTCGAACATTACTAGTGGTGATCCTACTCTAACATTACTAGTGGTGATCATACTCTAGAATTTCCGGTGGTGACCCTACACTAACATTACTGGTGGTGACCCGACTCTAAAATTACTAGTGGTGATCATACTCTAGAATTTCCGGTGGTGACCCGACTCTAACATTACTAGTGGTGATCCTACTCAAACATTATATGTGTTGTAAGTATCCGAACACTACTGGTGGTGATGCTACTCTAACATCACTGGTTGTGACCATACAGCATCATTACTGGTGGTGATCCTACTCCAACAATACTGGTGGTGATCCGACTCTAACATTACTGCTGGTGATCTTACCCCAATCTTACTGCTGCTGACCCTACCCTAACATTACTTCTGGTCATCCAATTGTAACGGTACTGGTGGTGACTCTACTCTAAAATTACTTCCAGTCCTCCTGCTCTAATATTACTGGTGGTGATCCTTCTCTAACATTACTTTTGGTGACCGTATTCTAATATTAATTGTGGTGACCCAATTGTAACATTTCTGTTGGTTTCCCATTGTAATATTACTGTTGGAGACCCCACTCTACCATTACTGGTGGTGATCCTACTCTTACATTACTGGTGGTGATCCTACTCTAACATTAATGGTTTTGACCCAACTCGATCATTAATGATGTTGACCCTACTCTCACATTACTGGTGGTGATCCTACTCGAACATTAAAGATGTTGACCCTACTCTAACATTACCAGTGGTGACCCTACACTAACATTCCTTATGGTGACCCTACTTCAACATTAATGGTGGTGACCCGATTCAAACATTACTGATGGTGATTCTACTGTAATATTATTGGTAGTGATCCTACTCTAACATTACTGGTGGTGATTCTAATCTAACATTACTGGTGGTGATTCTAATCTAACATTACTGGTGTTGACCCTACTCAAACATAACTCCTCTACTCAAATCCTCTTGCAACGAAGGCCAAAATACCATTTGCCTTTCGAACTGCTTCCCCGAGACCACACTTTACCGAAGCAGATTGAATTGTTTCGAAATGGAATGTTAAGCCTTTATTGTCCGTTGTGTTTTGGATTGTGCCGTTGTTTAAGAGCTTCAAGTTGGTGGGAGGAAGGGTATTTTTGAAGTGAGTCCTGTGTCAGGCAGGGAGTGTGGGGAGTGGGAGAGAAATGAACTGCACAGGCGGAATTGCAGCCGAAGGAAATGAAGAATGGGAAAGAGGTCATGTTCCATGTCAGCCAGTGAAGGTCGCTGTCCGAAGTTGAACGAGAGCTCAGTCGGTGAAACTTCATACTTTCAATCTGAGGGTCCATAATTTAAATGTTTGTCCGAGAGCTGCTTTCAAATCAAGGCTCTCATTTTTCACGAACTCTTGCTGCTCCATGAAACACAAACAATTTACGTTGATCTTGCCTGCCGCCTGAATAAAATGCATCAATATATTTTAAACATTTGCCACAAAACATGAGATTTTATTAGATAGATTTTATGTTCTAATACTGGTACGTTAAGGTGTAAAGAGATTGGTGTTTTCATTCAGAAAAGCAGCGCCTGAAGAGGGACTTGAACCCTGGACCGTCAGATCAAAAGTCTATCACACTGCGGACTGAACAATCGGGGATCTGGAATGCTAACCATGAAGCGACCCTATCTATGGAAGAGAATTTCATTCCCTTCACTATAAACTAACAGCCGCCCTGTGAACACACGCCCTGTCAGAAAATTGCTTCAAATCAACACCCCTTCTCAACCCAGATCAGCCATGATCTCATTGAATGACGGAACAGTTTCGAGGGGAAAAATGGCCTCCTCCTGTTCCTATGTTCCTTTGAAACATGCCGCACTCCAATCGCCGTCAATCTGCCCAAGTCTCCTCCGACCTCAATCTGACCCGTTCTCCTCAATCTGATCCATTATCCTCTATCTCACTCTTTCTCCTCGATCTCACTACTTCTCTCAATCTGAATTCCTTCTACTCAATCTGACCCTTTTGATGTATGGGATCATAGAATCTTCGAATCTTACTGCACAGAAGGAGAACATTTGGCCTGTCGTGCCTGTGCCGGCTCTTTGAAAGAGCTGTCCAATTTAGTTCCCTTCTCCACAATCTGACCCCTGATCCTCATTCTGACACCATCACCTTAATCTCACCGCCTCTTCTTATTCCAGAAATATAGGAACAGGAGGAGGCCATTCTAACATTCAACCCTGTGCCCCCATTCAATTAGATCATGGCTGATCTTTAGCTTGACTCCATTTACCAGCCTGTTTCCGTGACGTTTAATGTCCTGGCTTAACAAAAATCTATCAAGATCAGTTTTGAAATTTTCAATTGACCCCCAACCTCATTAGCATTTTGGGGGAGAGAGTTCCAGATTTCCACTACCCTTTGTGTGAAGAAGTGTTTCGTGACATCAGCCCTGAATGGCCTTGTTCTAATTTTAACGTTATGCCCCGTTGTTCTGGACTCTCCCACCGTAGGAAATAGTTTCTCTCCATTTACACTACACAATCATCTTCAACACCTCGATTAGATCAGCCCTTAATCTTCTATACTCGAGAGAATACAACCCTCAGTCTGTGCAAACTCTCCTCGTAATTTAACCCTTTTAGCCCCGGTGTCATTCTGGTGAATCAGCTCTGTGCTCCCTTGAAGGCCAATTTGTCCTTCCTGACGTGCGGTGCCCAGAACTGAACAAAGATACTCCAGATGGGGGTCTAACCAGAGCCCTGTACAGCTGTAACATAACTTCCATCATTTTATCTTCCAGCCCGCTTCAGATAAAGGTCATCATCCCATTAGCCTTTTGAATTGCTTCTTGTACATGTTGACTAGCTTTTAGTGATTTCTGTACTTTATTCCCTAAATCTTTCTGCTCCTCCACAGTTCCTAACTTCTCGTCACTTAGAAAATACTCTGTTCTATCTTTCTTAGATCCAAAGTGAATGAATGTACACTTCCCAACATTGAACTCCCTCATAGAGTTTTTCAATGAGTTAACAGAGAGAGTAGATGAGGGCAATTCAGTTGATGTGGGGTATATGGACTTTCAAAAGGAGTTTCATAAAGTGCCGCACGGTCGATTGCGGCCCATGGAACAAAGGTGGCAGCAGCAACATGAATACAGAATTGGCAAAGGCACCGGAAAGAGATAGCAGTGGTGAACGCTTGTTTATCGGACTGGTGGGTGGGGGAGAGTGCTGTTCCCCAGGCGTCCCCACTAATGAAACCCCATATTTAAAAAAGGAGGGAGAGGGAAAGCAGGGAACTACTGACCGGTTAGCCTGACATCAGTAGCAGGGAAAATGTTGGAATCTATAAAAAAAGGATGTGGTAACAGGGCACTTGGAATGTATAAACGGGATTAGACAAAGTCAACATGGATTCATGAAAGTGAAATCATTTTCTACAAATCTACTGGAGTTTTTTGAGGATGCAACTGGTAGAATAGATGAGGGAGAACGAGTGGATATGGTTTATTGCGATTTTCAGAAGGCCTTTCATAAAGTCCCACATAAGAGGTTAGTGTAAAAATTAAAGAACATGAGATTGAGGGAAATATACTGGCATGGATATAAAATTGGTTAAAAGACAGGAAACAGAGATTGGGAATAAATGGGTCTTTTTCGGGGTGGCAGGCAGTGACTAGTGGCGTAACGCAGGGATCAGTGCTTGGGCCCCAGCTATTCACAATATATATCAATGATTTGGATGAGGGAACCAAATGTAATATTTCCAAGTTTGCTGACGATGCAAAACTAGGTGGGATCGTGAGATCTGAGGAGGATGCAAAGAGGATTCAAGGCGATTTCGAAAAGTTGAGTGAGTGGGCAAATAAATGGTAGATGCAGTACAATGTGGATAAATGTGCACTTATCTACTTCTGAAGGAAAAACAGAAAGGCAGAGTATTATTTTAATTGTGATAGATTCGGAAATGTTGATTTCCTTGTAAATCAGTCACTGAAAGCAAACATGCAGGTGCAGCAAGCAGTCAGGAAGGCAAATGGCATGTTGGCCTTCATTGCAAGAGGATTTGAGTATAGGAGCAAGGATGTCTTACTGCAGTTTTTTTTTATTATTATTCGTTCACGGAATGTGGGCGTCGCTGGCGAGGCCGGCATTTATTGCCCATCCCTAATTGCCCTTGAGAAGGTGGTGTTGAGCCGCCTTCTTGAACCGCTGCAGTCCGTGTGATGACGGTTCTCCCACAGTGCTGTTAGGAAGGGAGTTCCAGGATTTTGACCCAGCGACGATGAAGGAACTGCGATATATTTCCAAGTCGGGATGGTGTGTGACTTGGAGGGGAACGTGCAGGTGGTGTTGTTCTCGTCTGGCTACTGCCCTTGTCCTTCTAGGTGGTAGAGGTCGCTGGTTTGGGAGGTGCTGTCGAAGAAGCCTTTGCAAGTTTCTGCAATGCATCCTGAGAATGGTACAAGCTGCAGCCACTATGCGCCGGTGGTGAAGGGAGTGAATGTTTCGGGTGGTGGATGGGGTGCCAATCAAGCGGGCTGCTTTTTCTTGGATGGTGTCGAGCTTCTTGAGTGTTGTTGGAGCTGCACTCATCCAAGCAAGTTGAGATTATTCCATCACACTCCATACAAGGTCTTGGTGAGACCACACCAGGAGTATTGTGTGCCATTTTGTTCTCCTAACCGAAGAAAGGATATACTTGCCATAGAATGAGTGCAGCGAAGAATCACCAGACTGATGCCTGTGCTGGCAGGATTGTGCATGAGAAACGATTGGGTCGACGTGGCTTGCATTCACTCGAGTTTAGAAGCATGAGAGGGGATCTCATTGAAACGTATAACATCCTGACAGGGCTAGACAGACTGGATGCAGTGAGGATGTTTTCACTGGCTGTGAGGTCCAGAACGAGAGGTCACAGCCTCTGCATACGGCGTCGGAAATTCCGGACTGAGATAAGGAGAAATTTCTTCACTCAGAGGAAAGTGAACCTGTGGAATTCTCTACTACAGAAGGTTGTGAATGGCAATTCACTGAATATGTTTAAGAAGCAGCAAGATGGATTTGTAGATACCAAAGGCATCAAGTGGCATGGGGAGAGAACGGGATTGTGGTATTGAGATAAAGGATCAACCATGAACGTATTGAATAGCGGAGCAGCGTCGAAGGGCCGAATAGCCGACTCCTGCCCGTATTTTCTATGTTTCCATGTTTCTATGACAGTTCTGGGACCACTGCTTTTCTTGATGTATATTAACGACTTGGACTTGGTTGTAAATGGCACAATTTCAATATTTGCAGATGACTCAAAATTTGAAGGGCACCAAACAGTGAGGGGAGTGATTGATTTCAAGAGGATATAGACAGGCTGGTGGCATGGGCGGAGTCGTGCCAAGGGAAATTTAACGCAGAAAAATGCGAAGTGATACATTTTGGTCGGAAGAACAAGTGGAGGCAATTTTCCAAGCTAAAGGAACGGTTCCTGAATTGACAGAAGTTTGAAAGATTATAGTTAGGGCATCTGCAATGTTCTCACCTATGGACTTTACAACCCTGGGATGGACATCATCTGGTCCTGGGGATTTGTCACTCTTCAGTGCCATTATTTTCTACATTACTGTGAGTTTGCTTACGTTAATTACGGTAAGTCGCCGTCCCTCATTCAAAATTAATTTCCTTGGGTTGTCCGGCTTGCTATCCTCTTCCTCGACCTTAAATACAGATTCTGTATTATTCACAACAATCAGTCGCAACTTTATCTATCTCCCGCTATTGGTGTCTCTCTGTTTCACTGCACTCAGTCTCATCTTTATCCATCTCCCTCTGCTGCTGTCACTCTGTATCATAGTACACAGTCACACTTTCATTTATCTCCCACTGTTGTTGTCTCTCTGTGTCATTCACTGTCCTCAGTCTCATATTTATGCATCTCCCTCTGCTGGTGTCTTTCTGTATCACTGTATTCAATCTCACATTCATCCATTTCCCTCTGTTGGTGTCTCTCTGCATCACTCACTATCCTCAGTCTCACCTTCATCAATCTCCCTTTGTTTGTGTCTGTCTGTATAAATTGTACTTAGACGCATGTATATCTGTCTCCTTCTGCTGGTATCTCTCTATCTCACTGTACTCAGTCACACTTTCATCTATCTCACACTGTTGGTGTCTATCTGTATCACACACTTTACTTTGTCACACCTTTATCTATCTCCCTCTGGGGAAGGGATATGATAGCGTAAACGTAGAAAAGATGTTTTCACTTGTTGACGAATCCAAATCTTGAGGCCATAAATAAAATGACTAATAGATTTAATCAGGAATTTCGGAGAAACTTCTTTACCCAGAGAGTGGTGAGAATGTGGAACTTGCGAACACATGGAATAGTTGAGACGAATAAAATAGATGCATTTAAGGGAAGCTAGATAACTACATGAAGAAGAAAGGAATAGAGGGCTATATCGTTAGGCTGAGATTAAGTGAGTTGGGAGGAGGCTCAAGTGGAATATAAATACAAGCATGGACCAGTTGAGTCGAATGGCCTGTTTCTGTGCTGCAAATTCTATTTAATTCTGTGTAATTTTTTTGGTATCTCTCTCTATCACTGTACTCAGTCACATCTTTACCTATCGCCCTTTGTTGTTGTCCCTCTATCGCTGTACTCAGTTACAGCTTTATCATGGAATCATAGAATGATACAACACAGGAGGCCATTCGGCCCATAGTGCCTGTGCCGGCTCTTTGAAAGAACTATCCAATTAGTCCCGCTCACCGACCCTTTCCCCAAACCGTGCATTTTTTCCCTTTCAATTGTTCTTCCAATTCCCTTTTGAAAGTTGTTATTGAATCTGCTTCGACCGCCGTTTCATGCACTGAATTCTGGATCATAACAACTCGTTGCATAAAAAAAACTCCTCATCTCACCCGTGGTTCTTTTGCCAATCATCTTAAATCTGTGTGCTCTGGTTACCGGCACTGTAGCCAGTGGAAACAATTTCTCCTTATTTACTCTATCAAATCCCTTCATAATTTTAACCTTCTTTGTTCTAAAGAAACTAGCCGCAGCTTCTCTAGTTTCTCCACGTAACTGAAGTCCCCCATCCCTGGTGTAATTCTCGTAAATCTCCTCTGCACGCTCTCCAAGGACGAGAACTCCTTCCTAATATGTTTGGAATTCACATCCACTCGTTCGCCCCTATCTACTCCACCAGTTAAATCCTAAAAAAACTCCAGTGAATTTGTTAAGCATGGTTTCCCTTTCATAAACCCATGATGACTTTGTCCAATCCAATTCATGCCTTCCAAGTGTTCTGTTATCATATCCTTTGTAATAGAATCTAGCATTTTGCCCACTACTGATGTTAGGCTAACTGGTCTGTAATTCCCTGTTTTTTCTCTCCCTCCTTTTTTCAATAGTGGCGTTACATTTGCCACACTCCAATCTTTAGGAACTGTTCCAGAGTCGAAAGAAGTTTGGAAGATGACCATCAATGCATCCACTATTTCCAGGGCCACTTCCATTGGTACTTTGAGATGTAGATTATCAGGCCCAAGGGATTTGTCAGCCTTTCGCCCCATTAATTTCCCGAACACTATTTTTTTAACAATACTTATTTCCTTCAGTTCCTCCTTCTCACTAGACCCTTGGTTCCCGAACATTTCCGGGAGGTTATTTGTGTCCTCCTTTGTGAAGAGAGAACCAAAGTAAGTGTTTAATTGTTGTGACATGTCTTTGTTCACCGTTAATTTTTCCCCATTTCTGACATTTGTCTTCACTAATCTTTTTCTCTTGTAATATTTATAGAAGCTTTTACAGTCAGTTTTTATGTTCCCTCCATTTTACTCTCATAATTTATTTTTCCCCTCAATCAATCTCTTTGTTCACCGTTGCTGAATTCTAAACTGCTCCCAATCCTCGGGCTTGCTGCTATTTCTGGCAATTTTATATGTCTCCTCTTTGCATCTAATCCGATTCCAAATTTCTTTTGTAAGCCACGGTTGAGCCACCTTTCTGTTTTATTTTTGCGCCAGAAAGGAATGAATACTTGTTGTTATTCCTGCACACGTTCTTTAAATATTAGCCATTGCCAATCCACCGCCATCCCTTTTAGTAAAGTTCCCCAATCTATCCGAGCAACTCAGGCCTCATACTTTCGTAATTTCCTTTATTGAGAATCAGGACCCCACTTTCGGATTCAGCTACTTCACTCTCCATCTTAATGAGCAATTCTATCATGTTATGGGCGCTCTTCCGTAATGGACGCCGCACAACAAGATTGTTAATTAATACTTTCTCATTGCACAATACCCGGTCTAGGATCGCCTGTTCTCGAATTGGTTCCTCAACGTATTGGTCTATATATGCATCACGTACACACTCCAGGAATTCCTCCCCCACAGTATTATTGCCAATGTGGTTTGACCAATCGATATGAAAATTAAAGTCACCCATGATTTCATTTGCACCTTTCATGCATGCGTCTCTAATTTCCAGTTTATTGCCCTTCCCTACATCTCCACTTCTGTTTGGTGGCCAAAAGACAACTCCCACCGTTATATGCCGCTTGGTGTTTCTTCGCTCCACCCATACAGATTCCACATTGTGATTTTCCGAACCAATGTCCTTCTTCACTATTGCATTGATTTAATCCTTTACTGGCAACGCTACCCCACCTCCTTTCCATTTTGCCTGTCCTTCCTAAATATTGAATACCCCTGCATGTTCAGTTACCATCCTTGGTCACCCTGCAGCCATGTATCCGTAATCGCAACTATATCAGACCCATTAGTATCTATCTGCGCTTTTAGTTCATCTACCTTATTGCGAATGCTCCGCGCATTAAGACACAATGTCTTTAGACTTGTCATTTTAAGATTGCTATTCATCTTAGTGTTATTTTGCACCATGGGCCGATTTGTTTTTCGTCCTTGTTTTCTCTGCCTTCCACCATTGCTTCTTCCCTTGCTCTGTTTTGTTTCTATCCTTTTTTCCACCTCCGCCGTCTCCCGTCTCAAGTTCCCAACCATCTGCCATTCTAATTTAAACCTTCCCCAACAGTATCAGCAAACTTTCCCGTGAGGACGTCAGTCCCTGTCCTGCTCTGATGTAAACTGTCCCGCTTATACAGGTCCCACCTTCCCCAGAACCGGTCCCAATATCCCAGGAATTTAAATCCCTCCCTCCTGCACCACCCCTGCAGCCACGCATTCATATGGTCTCTTCTCCTGTTCTATGCTCAAAAGCACTTGGCACGATAGTAATCCTGAGATCACTACTTTTGAGGTCCTGTTTTTTCATTTATCTCCTAACAACTTAAGTTCACCTTGCATTTATATATCCCAGTCCACAGAGGTTCCCAATCCATTGATATATCCCAGTCCATTGACTTTCCCATTCCATTGATATATCCCAGTCCACTGACTTTGACACTGCATTTATATATCCCAGCCCATTGTGTTTTCCAATCCATTGATGTATCCCTGTCCCCTCTGTTGCCCAACCCATTGATATATCCCAGTACATTAACTTTCCCAATACATTAATATATCCCAGCCCATGCTCTTTCCCAATCCATTGATACATCCAGTCTAAAGTATTTCCCAATCCATTGATACATTCCAATCTCCTGTGTTTCCCAAACCATTGATATATCCCTGTCTACAATGATTCCAAATCCATTGACTTATCCCAGTCCACAGTGATTCCCATATCCATTGATATATTGCAGTCCATTAACTTTCCCAATCCGTTAATATATCCCAGTCCATTGACTTTCCCAATGCATTGATATATCCAAGTCCACAGTGTTTCCCAATCCATTGATATATCCCAGTCTACTGTGTTTCCACATAGAAGACTCGTGACTAAGGTCAGAGCATTTGAAGTCAGGGGACAAGTAGCAGATTGAATAGCAAACAGGTTACAAAACAGAAAACAGATTGTGGGGATTAAAGGTAGTTACTCAAACTGGCTGACGGTGGAATGTGGTGTTACACAAGGGTTCGTGCTGTGATCACATTTGATCACCATTCACACAAATTATTTGGACATCATGATCGGTAGTACAGTATTCAAATTTTCGGCTGACACCACGTTGGGCGATAGATTGGGAGATAGTTAATACTGAGCAAGACTGCAACAAAATGCAAGAAGACGTTAAGAAGCTTGCAGAAGGGAAATGTAAATGGCCAATGAATTTCAACATAAATAAGTGTGCGGTGTTGTGTTTTGGTAGGATTATTAACGAGACCACCGGCTCCGATAGAGAAGTTACGTTAAACTTGTATGGAACCTTAGTTAGACCACACTTAATGTACTGTGCACAGTTGTGGTCTCCATATTGCAAAAAGGATATCGAGACACTGGCTGTGGTACAACATATATTTAGGAGGATGATACCAGGACTGAGATGTTATTACTAGCAGGAAGGACTGAAGAGGCTGGGGTTCTCTTCTGTAGAAAAGAGAAGGCTGAGGGGTGACCTAATAGAGATCTTCAGGAAAATTAATGAGTTTCAGCGGGTAGACAAAGAGAAAATGTTTCCGTTTTTCGGGGCATCCAAAACTAGGGGCCGTATACTTAAGATAGTCACTGATAAATCCAATATGGAATTTAGGAGAAACTTCTTTGGAAGTTCGAATGCAGAACTTGCTACCACATGGAGTAGTAGAGGCGAATAGCATAGATACATTTAAGGATGCGCGAGGGAAGTATCGACGACCCGTCAGGACCCCGGCTCCGTGAGGGGGAGGTCAATTCAGATATTAACATTGAAAAATGTTTGACATCTGAGGTCATGTCCGGGGTAACCAAAAGCACGTGGAGACAGCGCAGTGTCCAACCGGTACATCCTCAGCATTGAAAAATTAAGAGCGTGGGTTCGACCCCTGAAGGGGCCTCTGTTAGTCTTTGAATATTTGAGGCGATGTTTCCGCTACACTCCTTTTCAGGTATATTTTACTTAAGGTGCAATTCCCAAACCGAATGAAGTGCTCCTGATGTGGTCTGGCAAAGGGTCTATACAACTGAAGCATAACTTGTTCCCCATTGTGTTCCAGACCGCTTGAGATAAAGGCCAACATTCCTTTAGCCTTTTTGACTGGGCATCTCGCAAGTCACTTAACAAATATTAAATCGAATGTGATCCGACAGGCCACCCCCAACGTTTATTTTTAGCGACTTGCAGAGAAGTAGAGTGTGTTCGTAAGTGAGATTTCCAATGTGAGATTTCATTAACAGGACAAATATGCTTTTAATCATACACAGGACTAAGATCGCAACTGATAGATTCTGAATTAAAATATCGTCCGAACCACTAAAACTGTTGAATTGTCGCTGGCCTGAGCACCAGCAGTTTAATTACCCTTTTCGTGTTAACAATCCTCTGACAAACATCCAGGACCAGAGTGTGTGAGACACAGTACGGTTTCTCCATTAGATAACATAAAAAATGAAAAGCTGTTTCAAAGGACACAGGCTGCGCTTGAAGCGGGTAAATTCTAAACTAATTTGCGGAAACATTATTTCAATGAGCGAGTGGCCGATCTATGGATCAGGCTCCTTTCCCAACCTATATAATTAACATTAGAGGACAAGAGAATTTAGAGGAATACAGTAACTGCTTGATTAGAAATTGAGGCAGAGTAATTTAGGGGAAAACGAGCTGCTTTATTAGAAATACAATGAATGAGAATTTAGGAGGTTGAGTAAAGGTTTAGCTAGAAATACAGAACAGGGGAATTTAACGCAACACAGTAACTGATTAATTCGAAATGGACAACAAGTGAATTTCGGGGAACACAGCAATAATTTGATTGGTAATAGTGGTTCGCGGAAAATAATTGAATGTGACAACTGTTTAATTAGAAAGAGAGGAAAGAGTGATGTGGAGGAACACAGGAACTGTTCATATAGAAGTAGAATAAAGTGGAATTTCGGGCAAACACATTGAATGTTGAATTAAGGATTGTGAACTGGGAAAATTGGGAGAATACAGCAAATCTTTAATGAGTAACGGTGCCCAGCGGAACACAACAGCCATTTATTGAGAACTGGGCGACACGGGAAGACTGTAACTGTTTAATCAGTTATAGAGGAGACAGGAATGTCACGGAAATACAATAACTGTTCAATTCGAAATCGAGGAACTCAAGGGAAAAGAACAGCAGTTTGATTAGGAACAGGGAGCCGGGAATCACCACCTTATGTGATTGAATTTGACACGGTAATGCAATGGTTTACTTGATCATGACGTTGCTTATATTTTACCTGTTGATTTTGGATGATGTGTTTGAATGCACATTGGCTTGTTATAATTGCGACTGAGTGCAGATCCGTCGCTGACTGATGGAATTAAAACCTCTGCCTTCTGCTGGACTCGTGCATTAATTACGGTTGGTCGTCTGTATCCGGTTAAATGGAAATGTGCCTATTACACTGAACTGCCCAAAAGATATCGCCATTTCCCCACGAGATCGATGCCAGTCGGATAGGCACAGACTGGGATCCACAGGGGACTTGCAACCATATGGAGTATGGATTTTGGACGATCTCAGGATCAACTGAAACGTGAAGGATTGACGAGTAAAGGGGGCACTGAATCATAATTAATAAATGAGTTCCATTCACAATGAAAGTACTCAGGCTATTGTAAGGGATATGTTTACAATCAGGTCCTTGAACATTGAAGTGAGGTGTCATTAGTTTATTAAGCACACGGTGCATGCAATAGTATTGAAAAATGCACTTAAATTTGTACTTACAACCACACCCGATGATGGTTAGTTGGGGATTCAACCGTTTTACAGTTCTGAGCTCAGTATCCTAGACCTTTACCAATCCGAATACTCATTACAAACAGACAGTTTTTATACATTATCTCACTGCCTGTAACTGGAAATACACACAATTATGGATCACATAATTATATGGAAGTTAAAATACAACTCCACATAAGGAGAATGGAATTGACTTATCCTTTATCAATAGCGATAGTTTTATTTACAAATCGAGCTCTTTTTCTATTGGGCTAACAAGTATAATTCCCTTACTTGGTTATATCATCGATAGTTTCTCCCTTGATCCATACACATACAATTCTACCTTTATTAATAAGTCCATTCTTGTTTCTGTATCACTCGTACCAATTAAATTGGTTATGTATGCCCAGATGTTTTCGTTGAAGAATTAACTGTTTTCCCACACTGTTATCAAATGATTAAAGTTTTCTGAAATTATGAATCAGTATGTAATGATCCCACTTTAATAAAGTATCTTATTATTTCATCCTGAAACTGTCCATTGCTGCAGGGTCAGCCCTGGCCCAACAGCCCAGTGAGACTTTAAATTGTCATATACTTCCCTGCTTCAGAAACAGAGGCTAAAGGTTAACATTACTTTAATATAAGGAGAAACCAATACAGTATCAGACTGGTACACTTCAGGACAGTGTGAATTAACATTTCCTTGCAGTGCCCCCTTTGTTGGCGTTACCATATTTAAGGCCAACACTGAACAATCTCACATCAGCATTGTGTGTCTGTCTCGAACTATTCTATTGCACAGATCTCTACCCATTGGTTTTACATGCTGTCCAGTGCCACATTAACCATTTCATGTAGTGGTGTTGTCAGCGCGACTGACCATGTCTTGGACCCGTTCTTCTGTGCAGCTTCATCACAGAATTACATAGAATTATATCGAAAGTACAGCACAGAAACAGGCCATTCAGCTCAACTGGCAGATGCCGTTATTTATGCCTCACACAACCCTCCTTCCTGCCCTCTTTTATCTAACCCTCTCAGCATAACCTTCTATTATTTTCCCCCTCATCTGTTTATCTAGCTTCTCCATCCATGCAACGCATGCTGGTTGCTTCATGGCAAACACGTCACTTCTGTAAACGCAGTGATATCCCAAGATCAGGCAGCAGAAGGAATCCGAGACAAGCCATTCCTGCCCTTTCCGGCTCTCTCTCTCAACAGTTCAGGGCGTCCGGAGGCGTTTGATTCGAATCTCTCCATGCACGGTCCCGATGTTTCGGGCAGTGGCGAAGCTATCAAATACATTATTCTCATTGTTCAGTATAAGCAAAGACACCACCATCTCCAAGAGAAATATTACCTTTAACTGTCTTAACTACACGTTCCGGATTTTCACGAGATTGTGTATTGATACCAGATTGATCTCTTGTGGCGAGACGTTTCCAGGTGATTTAAGAGAAGAATGGACGGGACAGGATATATAGAAGCAGAAAGCTTCCATCAGTTGAGGGATCAAGAAATAACGGCTATAGATTACAAAATAAATATAAGAGATTTCGGACTGAGGGTGGGAGAAACCTCTTCACATGGAGAGATGCGAAGATGCAGAAAATATAGAAGCAGAATCATGTCCGTATTCAAGATTGAATTGTACAGATGTGTGAATAAAAATAGGTTGAAGGGATTTTGAGACTGGGCGGATAAAGCGATTGGAACTATTTTCTCGAGTGGTCGAAAAAAGCTGACAACGACTGTTTGGGCCAAATGGTCTGTTATAACATACCAATATTTTGATGATCAATTGATATTTTAATACATATCTGTTAACAGAGATGCCTAACGTCACATTGACGAGTCAATTTCCTGAGTCACTTATCAGGATACAGGGGTCACATTCTATTGGGCCAGGAGACAATTGGGAGCAGTGTCTGTTGGGGAGACCAGCGCCTGCAACATTCACAACAAGATTACAGAATAATTACAAATAACCATGATTCTAACAACATTTATTGTTTCTACACTAACGAAAACTTTAACTATTCCTTAAACTGGCGCGTCCTTTTCCAGAACCAAGAGTGTAAGACAGTTAACGGTGCCGCCCACAAGTTCCACCCAACTGCTGAAGCTGAATCATGACTGCTCTCTTTGAATCTTGAGCAGGAAGTGTTTTATCAGGAAACTATTCCGTTCACCCCAGGGAAGCAGCAGATATCAAACTCGGTGCATAAAATAGAAGATATGTTTTCTGATCCCTGATCATTTTCACAGCAAAGAAAGACGGCCATTCTAAAATGGAACACGGACTGTAATAGAGCTCTCGTTCGGACAGGAAGCTTTGGTTTGACTTTTCATTGCTTCAACCAAAATCAGAATAAATGTCCAAGGAGATTTCACCACCTTCTTCAGCTCTTCCCTGAATTTCGTTTGGGTAGCTGCATAAATACACGTGTTTGTACAGGAACTCAAATACATGAGCATATATCCGATTTCAGTGACGATATAGGCAGGCGCTGTATAATCGGGTCGTAACTGCTTGACCAGACCGATCGCTAAAGAATTCACGGCAGCTGTCAGCCACAACAGTATAAAACTACCAGATACGGTGAACAATAAAATAATAGATTTCCTTCTTTTCGACACCTCTGGATCGCTCTTATTCTCACTGCTGTGACCCCGGAGGCCCCTGCGGGCTCTGCTGGCCAATAAAATACGTCTGACTGTCAAACAATTAAACAGAAATATTAAAGCAAAAGGAATCCATGGAACTAAAATACTTTCTAACCATGTGAACATTACACCTGCAGGCGATAAATAAAAGGCCAAACTGGGGCGGAGACCCCACTGAACATTGTTAATTATTTGTGTATGTTCAAATGCAAACCAATAGGGGATGTTTTCTAAACAGATCAGGACAGAGAGCGTTGTTATAACCGCAGCCGCAGTTCTCACTGTGCAATATTTTGTTTTAAACTTCTGACAACATATAGATACAAATCGGTCAAATGTGAACGAGACTGTGAACCACACCGACAGATCCAGGTTGGCAGAATTATTGTATACCATGAACTTACGAATGGGAGAGTAGGACAGGAATTGAAGTGGAAAGATTATAGTGAACATTTGATACTCTATTACATTAAAGATGATGACCAGGAGATCTGCTGTTGCCATGGCCACCATATAGATAGAGATACATTTGGAAAGGCCGCAATTACCTCTGGAGAGAATCAAGATTGTCATTAGGTTCGCTGTAAGAAAGAGGGACAAGAGGTAAGTAACGGGGATACTCAGATAAATCTCACAGCATATTGTGGGGAAATGTTCCGATGTTTTCCAACTTAGGGTAATGCACGCGGGTGCTTTTTTTAAATATTGGCGAGCGATGACGACACTTTATTTCAAAGAAAGAAAACATTGAACACTCAATGTCGAGGGACTGACAATCCGCCTGTCCTTCTAGCTAAGGTCAGTCAGACGCTGTCAAGGCAGCGGGGGGAGGGTCAATCGGAATCAGTCTGGGGAATGGTAAAGCAGAGCGTCCGAACGACTACCGACACCCAGGCACTGAAGAGTCAACGGGGGGATTTGGACTTTGGGCGATAATGTAAAACAGGCGACATCGGATCATCCGTCCGTCAGACATCTGTCCCGAATTTTATTTCTATCGCTGTCGCCACTAACACTTGATTGAGGTTCCACTCACAATATAACTGTCCGTTCCAGGCAAAGCTGCAGCACCTCGCAGGGACGGTACAGGTGCAAATAAAAGCGCCTTAAAGGGAAACATTGTATGGTTCTGTAAGTTGTTAATTTTCGGCAGTCAATCAGTAAACGGATTTCCTTTCATACGTCCAAACACACATTTCAATACAATGTTGAGCGCTAAAACCATCCCGCCATGAGGCTTCTATCCATGTGATGTACCGACCCGATTTTATAATTTACTGCTGCGGCCCCATGGGACAATAGATCGAAATTTACATTTAGTTCCTTCAGTTTCATTGTCGAGCGGGGTCTCGGGAGCTGCATCAGATGTCAGCAGTTTTAAATATAATTTCACAGCAATTACTGGAAAGATATGAATTCAAATAAAACATTCAGCCGAGACAAACGCTTCACTTTAGTTCGAAACTCTGAGTTTTTTCTGTTCATAATCGCCCGGAGGGAGCTGCTAGATAACAAAGCGGGAGCTGGTGGAACCGCGAAGGATCTTTGCAGCCGAGGGGAGGGGAGCAGTTCTCTGAGCGGCAATTAGTTCTCAAATTATCTTTCATCGACTCCTGTTCGTGGGGGTGGCCGCAGACAGAGGAAGTGACAACTTAAACTATACAGGAACAACGGTACAAATAAAATGGTTATCAGGGGCACGAGGGAACACATTCTTCAATGATCCATGTACTGTTAGTGGGGCGGGGAATCAGCCTCGTCCTCGCTGGTCTCGGGAAGAAAGTTGATCGCCCGGTGCTCACGATCTACCGATCAGAGCAGGGCCTCACTGGCGGCGCGGGTTCCCGCTGATATTCACCAATTTATCCTGGTGGATAAGTGACTCAGAAATGAGGACATTCTCGGACTGTGTTGCTTAATCATTAACAGTGAAATAGTGAACAACTATGAAACAACAGGTTATTTTGACTTACCCGGAAAACCAAAGGCTGCGAGAATCGGACAGCAAATCTCTTTTATTTGATGAATTGTTGGCGTTTCCATTTTTAGAAGCATGTGTGAATTCTGTCCGGCTTTGCGGTTGCCATCGGTGTGTATCTGAGATCCGTAAATACTCGCCCTTTATAGAACAATCGGTGCCCCGGTGAGAGAATTAGGTTGCACAATAATTGGCGTTAGTTACAGTCACTTAACAAACAAGGCTCGATTTTCCTCTTCAGGGCGCCCGGGACGTCAATGGGGAAACTGTACACCTCAGTCCATGAAACTCATTCCATGAACATCAATGAACGGAAAGTAATCCCTGAGGGAATGTGAACCGTGAAGGGAACATCCCTCCTGGAAACTGCACTTGGTTTTTGATGCCTCAAGAATTCAGTAAAATCTTCACACGCCTATTACATAATTAAAATGTATTTTAATGTGTGATGATCACTGGTGATGACTCGGCTCTAACATTAGGCGTCCTTACACTAACATTACTGTTGGTGAACGTACTCTAACCTTTCTTTTGGTGACAATACTCTGACAGTACTGGTGGAGACCCTAATCTAACATTACTGATAGTGATCCTAGTGTAATATTACGAATGGTGACCCTAATCTAACATTACTGATAGTGGGCCTACTGTAACATTACTGATGGTGATCCTATTTTAACATTACTGGTGGAGACCCAACGTTAACATTACTGATTGGGACCCTACTTTAACATTTCTGTTGGAGACGCTACTCAAACATTCCAGGTGGTGACCCAACTCTAAAATTATTGGTGGAGACAGTACTCTAACATTACTGATGGTGACCCCACTCTAACATCATTGGTGGCAACCTTGATCTACCATTACTGGAGATATCCTTGTATTAAAATTAATGTTGGTGACGTAGCTATAAGATTTTTGGTGTTGTTGGTAAACTAGCATTATTCGTGGTGTCCCTACTCTAACATTACTATTGATGACCCAACTGCAACATTTCTGGTGGTGAGCCTACTCGAACATTAGTGGTGGTGACACCATACTGACATTACACTGGTGGTGACCCTACTCTAAGATTTGAGTTGATGACCCCACTCTAACATTACTGGTGGTGACCCCATGCTAGCATTACTGGTGGTGAACCTACTCTGACCATGCTCCTTCTCTCCGAGTGGTGTCCCTACAATTGGACTCGAGGTGTCCGTTCTCATTCGGTATTAATGTTCCCAACACTTACAATAGGAGTGACCTTGCTTCTTCTCTACTCGCGGTGCCCCTACAGTTACACTCGTGATGATCATGCTCCTCCAGTGCTAGTGGTACCTCCACACTCAAACCAGAGGTGACCGTTCTCCCCCACTACGACACTCGTGGTACATAAGAACATAAGAAATAGGAGCAGGAGTAGGCCAATCGCCCCCACGAGCCTGCTCCGCCATTCAATAAGATCATGGCTGATCTGATCCTAACCTCAAATCTAAATTCATGTCCAATTTCCTGCCCGCTTCCCGTAACCCCCAATTCCCTTCACTTCTAGGAAACTGTCTATTTCTGTTTTAAATTTATTTAATGAAGTAGCTTCCACAGCTTCCTGGGGCAGCAAATTCCAGAGACCGACCACCCTCTGAGTGAAGAAGTTTTTCCTCATCTCAGTTTTGAAAGAGCAGCCCCTTATTCTAAGATTATGCCCCCTAGTTCTAGTTTCACCCATCCTTGGGAACATCCTGAGCGCATCCACCCGATCAAGCCCCTTCACAATCTTATATGTTTCAATAAGATCGCCTCGTGACCTTGTTCCTCCGGTACTGCTGCTCCCCCGACATTTACACTAGATGTGACTGCACTCCTCGGGTACTAGTGGAACATCTACACTTAGCTGAGAGGTGACTTGCTCGTCCGCTACTCGTGGCACCCTGAACTTACACTGCAGGTGACTATGTTCCTTCGGTATTAGTGATACTCTACACTTACCACTTACAGTAGATGTGACTGCACGCCTCTGGTTCTAGTGTTACCCTAGAGTTACAGGAGAGCTGACTGTTCTCCTACGGTACTAGATGAGAGGTGCCCCTACATTTACACTAGTGGAGACCGAGTTCCTCATGTACTGACGGTACCCCTACACTTACATTAAAGGTTACATTCTTCCTTCGGTACAAGTTGAACCCGACACTTAAACCAGGTGTGGCCGTCTACCTTGTGTAGGGAGACCCTACACAAACACTAGAGTTGGCATTGCTCCTCCGGTACAGTTGATACACTGCACTTAAACTAGAGGTGTCTATCCTCCTCTGGGACTAATATGGAATTATACCAGAGGTGACTGTGCTCCTCCGCTAGTAGAGGAATCCTACAGTTTCACTACAGTTGACTGCTCTTCTGGTACTCGTGGTAAACCTACACTTTCACTGGAGATGACGGTTCTCCTCCGGTACTAGTGGTACACTAAACTTGCACCAGACGGGACCGTCTTTTCGGTACTATTGTTCCCCAAAACTAACACGAGAAGTCATCATGCTCCTTCAGTACTCGTGGCATCGCTGCATGTAAACTAGAGACGACCGTGCTTCTTCGGTACATGTGGTAGCCCTGCACTTACACGAAGCGTGACTGTGCTCCTTCTATGCTTTTAATGCCTCTGAAATTACACTGGGGCTGACAATTCTGCTCCGGTACTTGTGGTGCACCGCACTTACACTAGGGGTGACCGTGTTCCTCTGGTATTAGTGAGACACGCTGCACTTACACAAATGGTGATCCTGGTCATCCGGTAGTAGTGATAAATCTAAACATACAAAGAGTGGTCACTTTGCTGCTCCGATATTTTGGTAGCCCTATCATTACACATGTATTGATCGTGCTCCTCCAGTATTAGAAGCACCCCCACACTTGCACTAGTTTTGACCATGTTCCCCTGATAGTAGTGATACACCGACTTGCACTTGAGGTGAGAGTCCTTCGCCAGTACCAGTAATACCGACACACTTAAACTAGAGATATCCCACCTTCTCCGATACAAGCTGTAGCTTTCACTTACACTGGAGGTAACCGCGCTGCTCTGGTGCTAGCGGTACGCCTTGAATTACACAAGAGGTGAGCTTCTCCTCCGGTAGTAGATCTATCCTAGAGTTACATTAGAGGTCACAGCTCTCATCCAATACCTTTGGTCCTCGTAGATTAAAGTAGAACTGACAGTGCCCCTCCAGTACTATTGGTGCCCCAACACTTACAGTAGAAGTGACTTGATCCTCCGCTCCTCGTGGTATCATGTACTTACCAAAGTGGTGACTGTGCTCCTTGGATAACCGTGTAGCCTAAACCTGCACAAATGTATCCGTCCATTCACTGTCCCAATCCATTAATGGTTCCGGACCATTCACCATCCAAATTCATTAATTGTTCCCGTCCATTCACTTTCATATTCTATTGATGGTATCGGTCCATTCAATGTCCAGTTCATTCATGAAATCTGTTCATTCACTCTCCCAATCCATTGAAGTTTCCTGTCCATTCACTCTCCCAAGAAGAGCAACACAAATACACATTTCAATGGAACACTACTGTTACTGCATATATTACAGTTTCGGGGACAAAAATAAGAACTTTTTTATTTCACATTATTTTGTTCAATTGTATATTTATTACAGGAAAGATGTGATTGTACTCGAGAGGGTACAGAGGAGGTTTACGATGATGATGCGAGGACTGGAGAATTTTAGCTATGAGGAAATATTGGATAGGCTGGGATTGTTTTCTTAGGAACACCTGAGGCTGAGGGAAGATTTACTTGAGGTGCATAAAATTATGACGGTACCAGATAGAGTGTACAGGAAGGACCTATTTCCCTTATCAGATAGCTCACTGAACAGAGGGTCTCGATTTAAAGTAATTGGTAAAATGATTAGAGGGGAGATGAGGAGATTCTTTTTCACTCAAAGTGTGATGGGGGTCTGAAACTCACTGCCTGAAAGGGTGGTAGAGGTAGAAACCCGCATCGCACTTAAAAAGCACTTAGATATGCGCTTGACGTGCCGTAACTTACAAGACGATGGAACAAGTGCTGGCAAGCGGGATTGGGCATGGAAGCTCTTTTTCGGCCGGCACAGACACGATGGGCCTTCTGCGCCGTAAATATCGATATTTCTATGATTTATTCTCGCAGTTATTATATTTGTGTAGTCTGTGGTGCCTGTCCCTATTTTAACAAATCAAAAGCTGGCCATCCAGTTAGATGCACTCGACTGAAGTGCAAACAGAGGACTTCTCATTGTGTTGTGTTGAAGCGGCCCGGACACAGCAACAGACGCACATAATCTCCTGTGCTGTGAATTCATGTATTTTCCAAAGGCGTGGAGGTCCTGTTCCAGGAAAGCTGGATTTGATATCCTGACAGATATACACCGAGGAACCAGGCGAGTCCTTGGTTTCCTCCTTTAACCGCTCACAAAGGAATTGTCTGGGCTTTTCCCTCCCAGTTATCTGGAGGGGTGAATGTTGCCTGATTCGGTTCCTGAACTGTACTACATTTAACCCAGATCGGATCAAAACGAATTTAATTTACTAATCCTCGATTAGGTTATCCTAAAATTCATTCTTGCCAAACTAGAAGCAGGAGGCATATGACATGCATAGACAGCTGGGATCAAGTGGATCCCTTGAAGAGTATGGAGATTGCCGGAGTAGAGTTAAGAGAGAAATCAGGAGGGCAAAAAGGGGACATGAGATTGCTTTGGCAGATAAGGCAAAGGAGAATCCAAAGAGCTTGTACAAATACATAAAGGGCAAAAGAGTAACTAGGGAGAGAGTAGGGCCTCTTCAGAATCAACAAGGTCATCTATGTGCGGAACCACAAGAGATGGGTGAGATCCTAAATGAATATTTCACATCGGTATTTACGGTTGAGAAAGGCATGATGTTAGGGTAATTGGGGAAATAAATAGTGATGTCTTGAGGAGTGTACATATTACAGAGAGGGAGGTGCTGCAAGTCGTAACGCGCATTAAGGTAGATAAATCTCCGGGACCTGATGAAATGTATCCCAGGACGTTATGGGAGGTTAGGGAGGAAATTGCGGGTCCCCTAGCAGAGATATTTGAATCATCGACAGCTACAGGTGAGGTACCTGAAGATTGGAGGGTAGCAAAAGTTGTGCCTTTGTTTAAGAAGGGCGGCAGGGAAAAGCTTGTGAACAACAGACCGGTGAGCCTGAAATCTGTAGTGGGTAAGTTGTTAGAGGGTATTCTGAGAGACAGGATCTACATGCATTTGGAGAGGCAGGGACTGATTAGGAACAGTCAGCATGGTTTTGTGAGAGGAAAATCATGTCTCACGCATTTGATTGAGTCTTTTGAAGGGGTAACCAAGAAGATAGATGAGGGCTGTGCAGTAGACGTGGTCTACGTGGACTTTAGCAAAGCATTTGACAAGGTACCGCATGGTAGGTTGTTACATAAGGTTAAATCTCACGGGATCCAAGGTGAGGTAGCCAATTGGATACAAAATTGGTTGACGACAGAAGACAGAGGGTGGTTGTTGAGGGTTGCTTTTCAAACTGGTGGCCTGTGACCAGCGGTGTGCCTCAGGGATCGGTGCTGGGTCCGCTGTTATTTGTTATTTATATTAATGATTTGGATGAGAATTTAGGAGGCATGGTTCGTAAGTTTGCAGATGACACCAAGATTGGTGGCATTGTGGACAGTGAAGAAGGTTATCTAGGATTGCAACGGGACCTTGATAAATTGGGCCAGTGGGCCCATGAATGGCAGATGGAGTTTAAATTAGATAAATGTGAGGTGATGCATTTTGGTAGATCGAATCGGGCCAGGACCTACTCCGTTAATGGTAGGGCGTTGGGGAGAGTTATAGAACAAAGTGATCTCGGAGTACAGGTTCATAGCTCCTTGAAAGTGGAGTCACAGGTGGATAGGGTGGTGATGAAGGCATTCAGCATGCCTGGTTTCATTGATCAGAACATTGAATGCAGGAGTTGGGATGTCTTGTTAAAGTTGTACAAGACATTAGTAAGGCCAGACTTGGAATACTGTGTACAGTTCTGGTCACCCTATTATAGAATCATAGAATCATAGAATCATAGAAGTTAGAACATGGAAACAGGCCCTTCGGCCCAACATGTCCATGTCGCCCAGTTTATACCACTAAGCTAGTCCCAATTACCTGCACTTGGCCCATATCCCTCTATACCCATCTTACCCATGTAACTGTCCAAATGCTTTTTAAAATACAAAATTATAGGAAGGATATTATTAAACTAGAACGAGTGCTGAAAAGATTTACTTGGATGCTACCGGGACTTGTTGGTTTGACTTATAGGGAGAGGTTGGATAGACTGAGACTTTTTTTCCCTGGAGAGTAGGAGGTTTAGGGGTGATATTATATAAATCTATAAAATAATGAGGGGCAGAGATAAGGGAGATAGTCATAATCTTTTCCCAAAGGCAGGGGAGTCTATAACGAGGGGGCATAGATTTAAGGTAAGAGGGGAGAGATACAAAAAGGTCCAGACGAGCAATTTTTTCACTCAAAGGGTGGTGAGTGTCTGGAACGAGCTGCCAGAGGCAGTAGTAGAGGCGGGTATAATTTTGTCTTTTAAAAAGCATTTGGACAGTTACATGGGTAAGATGGGTATAGCGGGATATGGGCGAAGTGCAGGCAACTGGGACTAGCTGAGTATTATAAACTGGGCGACATGGACATGTTGGGCCGAAGGGCCTGTTTCCATGTTGTATACTTGTATGATTCTAAGAAGCCATGTCAAAGTCATGCACGAAATACATTTTAACTGTATCAAATCACAACTTACCGTAAAATGTTGGCGCACGGACGTTAAATGGATATGAACACATGTCACCAGAGTTAAGCAGCAACTGAATAGCAAATAACTACGTGCAGATTTAAGTAACAATGTAAAATAGCATCGGTTGCACAGGCAAATCCACCGACCGTTTCAGCTCCAGCAACGTGTGCCAGGAGCATGCTGAATGTATTGAGTGAAACCGATTGGGTAAATCCGAGTCATCGAGCCGTTCAAATACCAGCATCTCATAATCAACCATAATCCTTTGGTAACACAAGCATAGAGTTAGACCACAGATATTCTCGTAAGAGAGGTGATTTCAGTGAATTATAATGATTGCACATGGCTACACCGCAGATATTCTAGTACGAGAGATGATTTCCGGGAGTGATAATCATTGCACATGGCTGCACCACAGATATTCTAGTAAGAGTGATGGGTTCAGGGAGTAATAATAAATCCACAGGGCTACAGCACAGATATTCTGGTAAGAGAGAACATTTCAGGGAGTTATAATAATTGCGCATGGCTACACCACAGATATTATATAAAGTGAGGTGATTTCAGATATTTATAATAATTGCTCCGGACTGTTATCTGGGAAGGAGAGGGACGTTTTTTTACGAATACTAAGTGTATTTTCAGGTTGGACTGGAAACAAAAATCGGTAGCAAAACAATAACTGAACAATGGGAGGCTTTCAAGGTGGAGATGGCTCGTGTACAGAGTAGACACATTCTCACGAGGGGGAAAGACAGGACATCCAAAGTTGGAGCTCCCTGGATGACTAAAGATGTAGAGATTACAATGAAACAGAAAAAGGAGGCTTATGACAAATTTAAGGTACATAATACAGTAGTAAACGTGGGCAAATACAGAAAGTTCAGTGGAGATTCATAAAAGGGTGCAAGAGGGGCAAAGAGAGAGCATGAGACGAGATTGGTGACAAACAAAAAATGGAACGCAAAATCCATTTCTAAACATATGAATACTAAAGGCGTAGTCAAAGGAATGGTGTGACCGATTGGGGACAAATCGGAGATCTTCTTGTAAAGGCAGTGGGAATGCCTGGGTACGTAATGAATATTTCACATTAATCTTAAATAAAGAAGAGGATGCTGCCATTGTAGAGTTAAAGGAGGAGCTGGGAACGATATTGGATAGGATAAAAATAGATAAATTGGAGGCTCTTAAAACAGTGGCAGTTTTCAAAGTATGAAAGTCACCTGGTCCAGATGGGATGCATCCTGGGTTACTGAGGGAAGTGAGGGTGGAAATTGCAGAGGCTCTGGCCACAATCCTCCAATTCTCCTGAGATATGTGACTTGTGCCAGAGGACTGGAGGGTTGCAAATGTCACACCCCTGTCCAAAAAAAGGTCTGAATGATGAACCAGGCAATTACAGGCCAATCGGCCAAATGTTGGTGTTGGGATAACTTTTAGAGACAATAATCAGGGACAAAATTAATTGTCATTCGGAAAGATATTGGATAATAAATGAAAGTCAGCATGGATATGTTAAAAGAAAATCGTGTTTGCCGAACCTGAGTGAGTACTTTGATGAATAATGGAAAGGGTTAATGAGGGTAGCGCGGTTGATGATGTGTTTATCGACTTCCAAAAGGCATTTGATAAAGTACCACATAATAGACTTCTTAGCAAAATTAAAGCCCGATGGATTAAAGTGACTGTCGCAGCGTGGATATAAAATCAGCTCAGCGACAAAAAGCAGAGCGTTAATGGGGGCATAAAGTACAAAAGCAAGGAAGTAATGCAAAACGATTGGTGCGGCCTGAGCTGGAGTAATGTGTCCAATTCAGGGCATCGCAGTTTGGGAGAAATGTCAAGTTCTCAGAGGCTGTGCAGAAAAGATGAACGAGAATGTTACCAGGGATGAGTGTTATGTGGAGAGACTGCTGCATTACTAAATTGATAGTCAAACGGAATTAATTGTAATGAGACACTGCGACATACCAGGAGCTGCATTGCACCCGTTAGAGAGACGCAAACTGAACTGGTGCATTCTGGGCGTCAGCTACTTGGCTGAGAATCTTGATTGCAAAATTGCGACGGAATATAAGGACCCGACTCCAGAGAGAGAAGCAACATTAGCTTTAAGGGTACCGGAGACATTTTTCACAGACAATTGCTCATGTTCTGGGGATGTTTCATCTCTTTTCCATCATTATTTTAATAGCACCGAATATTGGGCCGTGTCTATAATTGGCGGCAATGGAACCGAATATTGTACCGGGCCTTTATCAGGTGGCGATGGAACTGAATATGGGACCGTGCCTGTAACAGGGGCTGATGGGACTCAATATTGGGCCCTGCCAATAAAAGGCGGCGATGTGATTGAATATGGGACCGTTCCCATAACAGGGGGTGATGGACTGAATATGGGTCCGAGCCTTTTTTCAGGGGGTGATGGGACTGTATCTGGGAACATGCCTTTAACAGGGGGTGAAGGGACTGAATATGCGACCGTGCCTATAACAGGCGGCGATGGAACTGAATATTGGCCCATTTCTATAACAGACAGCGATGGGACTAAATATTGTGATGTGCCCATAACAGGCAGCGATGGAACTGAATATTGGGCCGTGCCTATAACAGGCAGCGATGGGACTCAATATTGGACAGTGCCTATAACAGGCGGCGATTTGACTGAATATTGGGCAATGCCTATAACAGGCGGCGATGGGACTGAATATTGGGCCACGCCTATAATGATGCGAGCTATACATGGGAAGGGCCAGAACTTAAACGTGCAAAACATGACCTGAAAGACCAACGCAGTTTGCATGCTGAAAATCAAACAGAAGAGCAGGATGCTGGAGAGAAGGAGACAAAAGGACCCATTAAAAAAGTGATATTTATCGTCAGCACCTGGAATCAAACGAACAGAATAAATGCTGATGAACGTCTTCAAGAATGACTTCATGTCGATCTGAGAACACAAAAGACACGTTGGCATGTCAGAAAGGAAAACCAGACACGTATCACGCAACAAGTGAGGTCATTTACTACTTTCCAGTTGACTATCATAGACTGCTTTTAATAGAAAACTATAATATGGAATATAACGATTTGTATGCCCGATTCCTGCTCTTATTTCGTATGTTCATATGTATGTATTAATAGAAAACTCGTCAGAATTGTACAGAATCTCTTATATTCTGCCAGATTCTCATTGCCGTCTTCTTTAGTAATCTTTACCTTGCAGATGTAAACGGTACATTAACGGCTGCCAGAATACATCTGGTGACGTTTCACCAAAGCAGAGTCTTCAACCAACGTTCGAGAAGATAACATCACCATCACAGTGGATGGTGTAGGTCAGCTCAACAACGCCTCTCAAAAACATGAGGTCGTCCAATCTCTGGAGACAGCAGGTAGATTGCAATAGAAATTCATTTTGGACGGTGGCTCAAAACGAGCGATAATGTTTCGGCCGCCCGTCTGACAGAACCTACTGGTTCAGAAGCGATTTTGTTACCACTGAGGCCCAGCTAACACGAGTATGGAATGAAACTTAAATCCATCTGTATGAATGAGCTATGCGACAGATGTCAAGATATGAATAGGATTGCAGGAACAATGTACATAAAGATCTCAGACTGAGAGTGTCTGGTCTCGGGCATACCCCTGTTTCAGCACTGATAACTAAAACAGTGCCTCGTTAGAGTAAGTGACAGGGTGGGACCCTCCTCTAACATGACTGGTAGTGATCCTGCGCTAATATTACCGGTGGTGACCCTATTCTAACATCACTTGTGGTGATCAAACTCTTACATTACCGGTGGTGACCCGGCTCTAACATTACTTCTGATCATCCGACTCCAATATTACTGGTGGTGATCCTTCTCTAACATTACCTTTGGTGACCATATTCTAACATTAATTGTGGTGACCCAATTGTAACATTTCTGTTGGTGTCACATTGTAATATTACTGTTGGAGACCCTACTCCACCATTACTGATTGTGATCCCACTCTAATATTACTGGTGGTGACTCCAATTTACATTAAAGGAGTTGACCGTACTCTAACATTTCCAGTGATGACGCTACTCCAACATTCCTGTTGATGAACGTTCTCTAATATTTCTGCTGGTGATCCTTCTTGAACGTTACTGGTGTTGAATCTACTTTAACATTACCGATGCTGACTCTAACCTAACATTGCTGGTGGTGATCCTAATCCAACATTACTGGTGGTGATGCTACACTAACATTACCCTCGGTGATCCTCGTCAAAAATTACTCGTAGTGATTCGACTCTAAGATTAACGATGGGGATCCGATTCTAACATTACTGGTGTTATCGCAACTCTAGCATTACTGGAGGTGACTCTACCCTAACAATAACGGTGCTGTAACATTATTTTTGTTGACCATGCTATAGCATTACTGATGGTGACCCCACTGTAACATTACTGGTGGTGACACAACTGTAACATCACTGGTGGTGACCCTGCTGTAACATTAATGGTGGTGACGTTATTATAACATTGCTGGTGTTGACACTCCTCTAACAATAACGGTGAAGACAATTGTCCAACATTGCAAGTGCTGACCCTACTCGAACATCACTGGTGTTGACCCCACTGTAACATTATTGATGGTATCCCCCCTAACATTGCGGGTGGTGACCCTACTCTAATGAGGAGGTGACGCTGCTCGAACATTAATGTTGGTGACCCCAGTCTATCATTTCTGGTGCTGATCCGACTATAACATTACTGCTGGTGACCCTTCTCCAACATTAAATTGTGGTGAAACTATTCTAACAGTATTGTTGGTAATCCTACTCTAACATTACTGCTGGTGACCCTTCTCTAACATTAAATTGTGGTGAAACTATTCTAACAGCACTGTTGGTAATCCTACTCTAACATTACTGGTGATGATGCCACTCCAACATTTCAGGTGGTGACACTACTCCAAAAGTATTGGTGATGACCCTCCTCTCATATTACTGGTCAGACATTTTTGTTGATGCTGCTAATGTAATGTTACTTCTGTTGAACACACTCTAACATTACTGGTGGGGACTCAACTCTAAATTCTGTTGGTCACTCGACTCTAACATTAATTGTGGTGATCCGACTCGATGATTATTGATGTTGACCCGACTCTAACGTTATCAATAGTTGTAAACAATTTTACAACACTAAGTTATAGTCCAGCAATTTTATTTTAAATTCACAATCTTTCGGAGGCTACCTCCTTCCTCAGGTGAACGAGGACCTGAGGAAGGAGGTAGCCTCCGTTCACCTGAGGAAGGAGGTAGCCTCCGAAAGCTTGTGAATTTAAAATAAAATTGCTGGACTATAACTTGGTGTTGTAAAATTGTCTACAATTTTCAACCCCAGTCCATCACCGGCATCTCCACATCATGGTTATCAATAGTGACGCGACTCTAACACTACTGGTGGTGACCCTACTCTATATTACTGCTGATGACTCAACTCTAACAGTATTAGTGGTAGGCCGACTCTAACATGACTAGTGGTTACCCGAATAGAACATTACTGGTGGTGACCCTAATCTAATATTGAAGATTGTGACCCTACTGGTGGTGACTCTACTCTAAATTCTGCTGGTGAATCTACTCGAACATTACTCGTGGTAAGGCTACTTTAACATTAATTATGGTGACCGTACTATTACATTACTGGTGGTAACCCGACATTAACATCACTGGTGGTGACTCAATCCGCGGATTACTTGTGAATTCCTACTCTAACATTACGGGTGATGATCACACTGATTCCTTACTGGTTGTGACCCAACTCTATCATTACTGATGTTAATCCTGCTCGACATTACTCCCGGTGATCATACTCTAGAATTTCCGGTGGTGAACCTACACTAACATTACTGTTGGTGACCCGACTCTAACATTACTTGTGTTTAAAGTATCCTAACACGACTGGTCGCCATGCTTCTCTAACATCACTGGTTGTGACCATGCATCATCATTACTGGTGGTGATCCTACTCTAACATTACTTGTGGTGATCCTACACTTACATTACTGCTGGTGATCCTACCCTAATCTTACTGCTGCTGACCCTACCCTAACATTAATTCAATTATCCTGTTGTAACGGTACTGGTGGTGGCTCTACTCTGACATTACTTCAAGTTATCCTACTCTAATATGACTTGTGATGATCCTTCTAAAACATTAGTTTTGGTGACCGTAATCTAATATCAATTGTGGTGACCCAATTGTAACATTTCTGTTGGTGTCCCATTGTAACATGACTGTTGGAGACCCTAATCGACCATTACTGGTGGTGATCCTACTCTAGCATTACTTGAGGTGATCCTTCTCTAACATTACTGGTGGTGACCCTACTCTAATATTAATGATGTTGACCCTACTCGAACATTATTAATGGTGACCCTATTCCAATATTAATAATGGTGATCCTACTCTAACATTACAGATGTTGACCCTACACTAAAATTAATGATGGTGGTTCTACTCTAATATTAAAGCGAGCGACCCTGCTCTAATATTACTGGTGGTGATTCTACTCTAACATTACTGGTGGTGACCCTACTCAAACACAACTCCTCCATTCAAAACCTCTTGCAACGATGGCCAAAATACCACTTGCCTTTCGAACTGCTTCCCCGAGACAACACTTTACCGAAGCAGATTGAATTGTTTCTGAATTGAACCTTGAGCCTTTATTGCCCGCTGTGTTTTGGATTGTGCCGTTGTTAAAGAGCTTGAAGTTGGTGGGAGGAAGAGTATTTTTGAAGTGAGGCCTGTGGCAGGCAGGGAGTTTGGGGAGTGGGAGAGAAATGAACTGCACAGGCGGAATTACTGCAGAAGGAAATGAAGAATGGGAAATAGGTAACTTTCCATGTTAGCCAGTGAAGATCGCTGTCAGAAATTGAACGAGAGCTCAGTCAGTAAAGCTTCATACTTTCAATCTGAGTGTCCAGAATTTAAATGCTTGTCCGAGAGCTGCTTTCAAATCAAGGTTCTCAATTTTTAGGAATTCTTGCAGCCCCATAAAACACAAACAATTTAAATTGATCTTGCCTGCCGTCTGAATAAAATGCATCATTATATTTTAAACATTTGCCACAAAACCTGAGTTTTTTTTTAAAATAGAAGTTATTTTCTAATACTGATACTTTAAGGTGTAATGTGATTGGTGTTTTCATTGAGAAAAGCAGCGCCTGAAGAGGGACTTGAACCCTGGCCCGTAAAAATAAATGTCGAACACACAACGAACTGAATAATCGGGGCTCTGGAACGCTAGTGGCACAGCGACCCTATCTGCGGAACAGAATTGCATTCCCTTCACAATACACATACAGCCGCCCTGTGAACACACGCCCTGTCAGAAAATTACTTCAGATCAACACCACTTCTCAATCCAGATCAGCCATGATCTCATTGATTGACGGAACAGTTTCGAGGGGAGAAATGACCTTCTCCTGTTCCGATGTTCCTGTGGAACTCCAACCGCACTCCAACCGCCGTCAATCTGCCCAAGTCTCCTCCAACCTCATTCTGACCCGTTCTCCTCAATCTGATCCCTTATCCTATTCCTCACCCATTCTCCCCAAGCTCACCATTTCTCTTACTGAAGGAGGACATTTGGCTCGTCGTGCCTGTTCCGGCTCGTTGAAAGAGCTGTTCAATTTAGTTCCCTGCTCCACAATCTGACCTCTGATCCTCATTCTGACACCATCACCTTAATCTCACCGCCTCTTCTTATTCCAGGAATATAGGAACAGGAGGAGGCCATTCAACCATTCAACACTGTGCCCCCATTCAATTGGGTCATGGCTGATCTTTAGCTTGACTCCATTTACCAGCTTTGTTTCCGTGACGTTTAATGCCCTGGCTCAACAAAAATCTATCAAGGCCAGATTTTAAATTTTCAATTGACCCCCAGCCTCAACAGATTTTTGGGGGAGAGAGTTCCAGATTTCCACCATCCTTTGTGTGAAGAAGAGCTTCATGACATCATCCCTGAATGGCTTTGTTCTAAGTTTAAGTTTATGCCCCCTTGTTCTGGACTCCACCGAAGGAAATAATTTCTCTCGATCGACCCTTTGGAATCCTTTAATCATCTTCAACCCCTCGATTAGATCAGCCCTTAATCTTTTATACTCGAGAGAACACAAACCTCCGTCTCTGCAAACTGTCCTCGTAATTTAACCCTTTTATCCCCGGTATCATTCTGGTGAATCAGCTCTGTGCCCCCTTCAAGGCCAATATGTCCTTCGTGAGGTGCGGTACCCAGAACTGAACAAAGTTACTCCGGATGGAGGTCTAACCAGAGCCCTGTACAGCTGTAACATAACTTCCATCCTTTTATCTTCCAGGCCGCTTCAGATAAAGTTCATCATTCTATTAGCGTTTTGAATTACTTTTTGTGCATATCCACCAGCTTTTAGTGATTTCTGTACTTTATTCCCTAAATCTCTCTGCTCCTCCACAGTTCCGAGCTTCTCGTCACTTTGAAAATACTCTGATCTATCTTTCTTAGATACAAAGTGAATGAATGTACACTTCCCAACATTGAACTCCCTCAGAGAGTTTTTCAATGGGTTGACAGAGAGAGTAGATGAGGGTAATTCAGTTGGTGAAAATGGACTTTCAAAAGGCGTTTCATAAAGTGCCGCACGATGGGCTTATCATCAACTTGCGGCCCATGGAACATAGGTGACAGCAGCAACATGAATACAGAATTGGCTAATGGACCGGAAACAGATAGCAGGAGTGAACGGTTGTTTGTCGGACTGGAGGGAGGTGTCCAGTGCTGTTCGCAAGAGGTCACCACTAATGAAACGAAAGTATTTTTTTTAAAAAGAGGGAGAGGGAAAATAGCGAACTACAGACCGGTTAGCCTGACATCAGTAGTAGGGAAAATGATGGAATCTATTATAAAGGACGGGGTAACAGGACACTTACAAAGTATCAACCGGATTTGAAAAGCCAACATGGATTCATTAATGGGAAATCATTTTTCAAAACATACTGGAGTTTTTTGAAGATGCAACTGGTAGAATAGATAAGGGACAACCACTTGATATGGTTTATTGGGATTTTCAGAAGGGGTTGATAAAGTCCCCCATAAGAGGTTAGTGTAAAAATTAAAGAACATGGGATTGAGGGTAATATACTGGTATGGATTGAAAATTGGTTAACAGAGAGGAAACAGAGAGTAGGAATAAATGGGTCTTTTTCGGGCTGGCAGGCAGTGACTCGTGGCGTAACGCAGGGATCAGTGCTTGGGCCCCAGCTATTCACAATACAGATCAATGATTTGGATGAGGGAACCAAATGTAACATTTCCAACTTGCTGACGACACAAAACTAGGTGGGATCGTGAGGTCTGAGGAGGATGCAAAGAGGCTTCAAGGCGATTTAGACAATTTGAGTGAAGGACAAATACATGGCTGATGCGGTATAATATGGATAAATGTGAATTTATCTACTTCTGAAGGAAAAACAGAAAGGCAGAATATTATTTAAATGGTGTTAGATTCGGAAATGTTGATGTACAAAGGGACTGGTTGTCCTTGCAAATCAGTCACTCAAAGCAAACATGCAGGTGCAGCAAGCAGTCAGGAAGGCAAATGGCATGTTGGCCTTCATTGCAAGACGATTTGAGTAGAGGAGCAAGGATGTCTTACTGCAGTTTTATTTTATTATCATTCGTTCATGGGATGTCGGCGTCTCTAGCGAGGCCGGCATTTATTGCCCATCCCGAATTGCCATTGGTGGTGAGCCGCCTTCTTGAACCGCTGCTGTCCCTGTGGTGAAGGTTCTCCCACATTACTGTTAGGAAGGGGGTTCCAGGATTTTGACCCAGCGACAATGAAGGAACGGCGATATATTTCCAAGTCGGGATAGTGTGTGACTTGAAGGAGAACGTGCAGGTGGTGTTGTTCCCATGTTCCTGCTGCTCTTGTCCTTCTCGCTGGTAGAGGTCGCGGGTTTGGGAGGTGCTGTCGAAGAAGCTTTGACGGGTCGCTGCAGTGCATCCTGTGGATGGTACACACTGCAGCCACTGTGCGCCGGTGGTGAAGTGAGTGAATGTTTACGGTGGTGCATGGGGTGCCAATCAAGCGGGCTGCTTTATCTTGGATGGTGTCGAGCGTCTTGAGTGTTGTTGGAGCTGCACTCATCCAAGCAAGTGGAGAGTATTCAATCACACTCCATACAAGGCCTTGGTGAGGCCACACCTGGAGTATTGTGTGCCATTGTGGTCACCTGACCTAAGAAAGGATATACTTGCAATAGAATGAGTGCAGGGAAGAATCACCAGACTGTTGCCTGGGATGGCAGGACTGTCGTATGAGGAGAGATTGGGTCGACTCGGCCTGTATTCACTCGGGTTTAGAAGAATGAGAGGGGATCTCATTGAGACGTATAACATTCTGACACGGTGAGAAAGACTGGATGCAAGGAGGATGTTTCACCGGATACGGCGAAGGACATTGAGGACTGAGATAAGGAGAAAGTTCTTCACTCAGAGGATGGTGAACCTGTGGAATTCTCTGGTACAGAAGGTTGTGAATGGCAATTCACTGTATATATTTAAGAAAGAGCAAGATGGATTGAGATAAAGGATCAGCCATGATCGGATTGAATAGCGGAGGAGCCACGAAGGGCCGAAAAGCCAACTCCTGCCCAAATTTTCTAAGTTTCCATGTGTCTTGTCAGTTCTGGGACCACTGTTTTTCTTGATATATACTAATGACTTGGACTTGAGTGTACAGGGCACAATTTCAAAATTTGCAGATGACTCAAAATTTGGAAGGGCACCAAACAGTGAGGAGAGTGATGGACTTCAAGAGGATATCGACAGGCTGGTGGCATGGGCGGACTCGTGGCACGGGAAATTTAACGCAGAAAAATGCGAAGTGATACATTTTGGTAGGAAGAACAAGGGGAGGCAATTTTCCACGCTGAAGGAACCATTCTTGAAATGACAGAAGTTTGAAAGATTATAGTTTGGGCATCTGCAATGTTCTTACCTCTGGACTTAACAACCCTGGGATGAAAATCATCTGGTCCTGGGGATTTGTCACTCATTAATGCCATTATTTTCTACATTACAGTTAATTTGCTCATCTTTCTCCATCTCCCTCTGCTGTTTCATTCTGTATCACTGTACTCAATCTCACTTTCAACGAACTGCCTCTGTTGGTGTCTCTCTGTATCACTATACTCAGTCTCACCTTCATCCATCTCCCTTTGTTGTTGTCTCTCTGTATCACTCACTATCATCAGTCTCACCCTAATCTATATCCCTTTGTTTGTGTCTGTCTTTAGAAACTGTACTCAGTCACACGTTTATCTGTCTCCTTCTGCAGGTGTATCTCTGTCTCACTGTACTCAGTCACACTTTCATCTATCTCCCACTGTTGGTTTCTCTCTGTATCACGCAGATTACTTTGTCACACCTTTACCTAACTCCCTCTGGAGAAGGGATGTGTTAGCGTAAACGTAGACAAGATGTTTCCACTTGTTGACGAATCCAAAAGTTGCGGCCATAAATAAAGTCACCAATAGATCCAATAAGAAATTTAGGAGAAACTTCTTTACCCAGAGAGTGGTGAAATTGTGAAACTTGCCACCACATGGAATAGTTGAGATGAATAAAATAGATGCATTTAAGGGAATATAGATAACTACATGAAGAAGAAAGGAATAGAGGGCTATATCGTTAGGGTGAGATTAAGTGAGTTGGGAGGAGGCTCGAGTTGAATATAAATGCCAGCATAGACCAGTTGAGTCGAAAGGCTTGTTTCTGTGCTGTAAATTCTATGCAATTCTGTGTCATTTTTTTGGTATCTCTCTCTCTATCACTGTACTCAGTCACATTTTTACCTATTGCCCTTTGTTGTTGTCTCTCTATCGCTGTACTCAGTTATACCGTTATCATAGAATCATAGAATAATACAGCACAGGAGGCCATTCGGCCCATCGTGACTGTGCCGGCTCTTTGAAAGAACGAACCAATTATTCCCGCTCATCGACCCTTTCCCCAAACCCTGCAATTCTTTCCCTTTCAATTGTTTATCCAATTCCCTTTTGAAAGTTATTATTGAATCTGCTTCCACCGCCGTTTCAGGCAGTGAATTCCGCATCATAACAACTCGTTGTATAAAAAAAATCCTCATCTCACATGTGGTTCTTTTTCTAATTATCTGAAATCTGTGTGCTCTGGTTACCGACACTGTAGCCAGTGGAAACATTTTCTCCTGATTTACTCTATCAAAACCCCTCATAATTTTAAACTTCTTTGTTCTGAAGAAACCAACCCCAGCTTCTCTAGTTTTTCCAGGTAACTGAAGTCCCCCATCCCTGATGTAATTCCAGTAAATATCCTCTGCACGCTATTCAAGGCCTAGAACACCTTCCTAATATGTTAGAAATCCACATCCACTGGTTTGCCCCTATCTACTCCACCAGTTACCTCCTAAAACAAACTCCAGTGAATTTGTGAAGCATGGTTTCCCTTTCATAAACCCATTCTGACTTTGTCCAATCCTAACTGGTCTGTAACTCCCTGTTTTTCCTCTTCCTCCTTTTTAAAATCGTGGCGTTACATTTGCCACACTCCAATCTTGAGGAACTTTTCCAGAGTCTATTGAATTTTGTAAGATGACCACCAATGCATCCACTATTGCCAGGGCCACTTCCTTTCGTAC
This sequence comes from Heptranchias perlo, assembly GCF_035084215.1. Taxonomy (NCBI): domain Eukaryota; kingdom Metazoa; phylum Chordata; class Chondrichthyes; order Hexanchiformes; family Hexanchidae; genus Heptranchias; species Heptranchias perlo. The sequence goes on from NW_027139548.1 coordinate 2,658,563, forward strand.
TCTGGGATGTCGATTATCAGGCCCTGGGGATTTGTCGACCTTTAGCCCATTAATTTCCCGAGCACCATTTTTATACTAATACTGATTTCCTTGAGTTCCTCTTTCTCACTGGACCCTTGGTTCCCGAACATTTCCGGGAGGTTATTTGTGTCCTCCCTTGTGGAGACAGAACCAAAGTAAGTGTTTAATTGTTCTGTCATTTCTTTGTTCCCTATTAAATTTTCCCCATTTCTGACATTTGTCTTCACTCATCTTTTTCTCTTGACATATTTATAGAAGCTTTTACAGTCAGTTTTTATGTTCTCTTCATGTTACTCTCATACTCTATTTTTCCCCTCAATCAATCTTTGTTCAACTTTGCTGAATTCTAAATTGCTCCCAATCCTCAGGCTTGCTGCTTTTTCTGGCAATATTATATGTCTCCTCTTTGCATCTAATACTATTCCTAATTTTTTTCTAAGCCACGGTTGAGCCAACTTTCCTTTTTTATTTTTGCGCCACACAGGAATGAATAATTGTTGTTGGTCCTGCACACGTTCTTTAAATATTAGACATTGCCTATCCACCGTCATCCCTTTTAGTAAAGTTCCCCAATCTATCCGAGCCAACTCTCACTTCATACTTTCGTAATTCCCTTTATTTACAATCAGGACCCCAGTTTCGGATTCAACGACTTCACTCTCCATCTTTATGAGCAATTCCATCATGTTATGGGCGCTCTTCCATAAGGGACCCCGCACAACAAGATTGTTAATTAATTATTTCTCATTGCACAATACCCGGTCAAGGATCGCCTGTTCTCTAATTGGTTCCTCAACGTATTGGTCCAGAACTCCATCACGAACACACTCCAGGAATTCCTCCCCCACAGTATTATTGCTAATTTAGTTTGACCAATCGAAATGAAAAATAAAGTCACCCCTGATTATAATTGTACCCTTCTTGCATGCGTCTCTAATTTCCAGTTTAATGCCCTTGCCTACATCTCGACTACTGCTTGGGGGCCTATAGACAACCCCCACCAACGTTTTCTGCCGCTTGGTGTTTCTCAGCTCCACCCATACAAATTCCACATTGTGATTTTCAGAGCCAATATCCTTCCTCACTATTGCATTGAATTCCTCTTATAACAGCAAAGCTACCCCACCTCATTTACATTTTTGCCTGTCCTTCCTAAATATTGAATACCCCTGGACGTTCAGTAACATCCTTGGTCACCCTGCAGCCATGTCTCCGATATCGCAACTATATCATACCCATTATTATCTATCTGCGCTTTTAATTCATCTAGCTTATTGCGAATGCTCCTCACATTGAGACACAATGTCTTTTGATTGGTCGTTTTAAGATTGCTAATCATCTTAGTGTTATTTTGCAGCATGAGCCGATTTGTTTTTCGCCATTGTTTTCACTGCCTTCGACTATTGCTTCTTCCCTTTCTGTCTTTTGTTTCTATGCTTTTCCCCATCCGCCGCCTCGCTGCTCAATTTCCCAAACCCCTGACATTCTAGTTTCAACCTTCCCCAACAGTATTAGTAAACACTCCCGTGAGGACATCAGTCCCGGTCCTGCTCGGGTGTAAACCGTCCCGCTTATACAGGTCCCACCTTCCCCAGAACCGGTCTCAATATCCCAGGAATTTAAATCCCACCCTCCTACACCATCCCTGCAGCCACGCATTCATCTGGTCGATTCTCCTGTTCTATACTCACTAGCACGTGGCACTGGTAGTAACCCTGAGGTCACTACGTTTGAGGTCCTGCTTTTTAATTGATCTCCTAACACGTTAAGTTCACCTTGCATTGATACCTCCCAGTCCACAGTGGTTCCCAATCCATTGGTATATCCCAGTCTATTGTTTTTCCCAATCCATTGATATTCCCCATTCCACTGCCTTTGACAATTCATTGATATATCCGAGTCCATTGTGTTTCCCAACCAATAGATATTTCCCAGTCCCCTTTGTTTCCCAAACCATTGAGTTCTCCCAGTCCATTAACTTTCTCAATCCATTAATATATCCCAGCCCATGCTGTTTCCCAATCCATTGATACATCACAGTCTAAAGTGTTTCCTAAACCATTGATATATCCTTGTCCACAACTTTTCCCAATCTATTGACACATCCCAGTCCACAGTGATTCGCATATCCATTGATATATTGCAGTCCATTGCCTTTCCCAATTCATTGATATGTACCAGTCCATTGTGTTTTCCAACCCATTGATATTTCCCAGTCCCCGTTGTTTCCCAAATCATTGAGTTCTCCCAGTCCATTAACTTACCCAATCCGTTGATATGTCCCAGTCCATTCTGTTTACCAATCCATTGATATATCCCAGTCCACTGTATTTCCCAATCCATTGATATATCCCAGTCCATTGACTTTCTCAATCATTTGACATGTCCCAATCCAATGACTTTTCAATGCAGTGAACTTTCAAAGGTCTTTTAAAAGGTACCACATAGAAGACTCGTGACAAAGGTCAGAGCATTTGGAGTCAGGTGACAAGCAGCAGAATGAATAGAAAACTGGCAACAAAACAGAAAACAGAGTTTGGGGATTAAAGGTGTTCACTCAAACTGGCGGAATGTGGAATGTGGTGTTACACAAGGATCCGTGCTGTGAACACAGTTGCTCACAATTTATACAAATCTTTTGGAAATGATAATTGGTAGCACACTATTAATATTTGCGGCTGATAGATTGGGGGTAGTTAATACTGAGAAAGACTGCAAAAAATGCAAGAAGACGTGAAGAAACTTGCAGAATGGAAATGGAAATGGCCAATGAATTTCAACATAAATAAGTGTGCGGTGTTGTGGTTTCGTAGGATTCCTAATGAGACCACCGACTCCTTCAGGGAAGTTACGTTAAACTTGTATTGAACCTTAGTTAGACCACACGTCGATTACTGTGCACAGTTGTGGTCTCCATATTGCAAAAAGGATATAGAGTCACTGACTGTGGTGCAAAAAATATTTCGGAGGATGATACCAGGGCTGAGAATTTATAACTAGCAGGAAGGCTGGGTTTTTTTTTCTCCAGAAAAGAGAAGGCTGAGGGGTGACCTAATAGAGGTCTTCAGCAAAATGAATGAGTTTGAGCGAGTAGACGCAGAGAAAAGGTTTCCTTTTTCGGGGCATCCAAAACTAGGGGCCGAAAACTTAAGATAGTCGCTAATAAATCCTATATGGAATTTAGGAGAAATTTCTTTGGTAGTTCGAATGTGGAACTTGCTACCACATGGAGTAGTTGAGGCGAATAGCATAGATACATTTAAGGAGACGCTGGGTAATTACCGACGGCCCGTCAGGACCCCGGCTCCGTGAGGGTGACGTCAATTCAGATATTAACATTGAAAAATGTTTGACATCTGGGGTCATGTCCCGGGTAACCAAAAGTACGTGCAGACAGCGCAGTGTCCAAGCGGTACATCCTCAGCATTTAAAAATTAAGAGAGTGGGTTCCATCCCTGATGGTGCTTCTGTTAGTCTTTGAATATTTCAGGCGATGTTTAAGCTGCACCCCTTCCAAGGTATATTTTTCTTGAGGTGCAATTCCCAAACCGAATGAAATGCTGCTGAAGGGGTTTGACAAAGCTCGGTACAATTGAAGCATAAATTGTTCTCCATTGTGTTCCAGACCGCTTGAGATAAAGGCCAACATTCCATTAGCCTTTTTGACTGGGCCACGAGCAATTTACTTAACAAACATTAAATCGAATGGGATCCTACAGGTCATTCACAGCGTTTATTTTTAGCGACTTGTAGAGAAGTAGAGTGTGTTAGTTCGTGAGATTTCCATGTTGAGATTACATTAACAGGGCAAGTCTGTTTTTAATTGTATGCAGGGCTAAGATCGAAACTGATTGATTCTGAATTAAAATATCATCTTAACCACTGAAACTGTTGAATTGTAGCTGACATTAGCACCAGCAGTATAATTACCCTTTTCGTGTTAACAATCCTCTGACAAACATACAGAGTCCCCAGGAACATCCAGGACCAGAGTTTGTGGGACACAGTACGGTTTCTCCATTAAATAATGTAAAAAAATGACAAGCTGTTTCAGAGGACATAGGCTGCGCTTGAAGCGGGTACATTCTGAACTAATTTGCGGAAACATTATTTCAGTGAGCGAGTGGCCGATCGATGGAACAGGCTCCTTTCCCAATCTATAAAATTAAAATTAGAGGATAGCGGAATTTAGAGGAACACAGTAACTGCTCATAAGAAATAGAGGCAGAGTAATTTAGGGGAAAACGAGCTGCTTAATTCGAAATACAATGAATGGGAATTTAGGAGGTTGAGTAAAGGTTTGGCTCGAAATACAGAACAGGGGAATTTAACGGAACACAGTAACTGATTAATTAGAAATGGACAACAAGTGAATTTAGGGGAACACAGCAATAATTTAATTGGCAATAGAGTTTAGCGGACAAGAATTGAATATGACAACTGTTTATTTAGAAAAAGAGGAAAGAGGAATATGGAGGAACGCAGCAACTGTTCAAATAGAAATAGAATAAAGTGGAAGATAGGGCAAACACAATAAATGTTCAATTAAGGATTGAGAACGAGGAAAATTGGGAGAATACAGCAAATCTTAAATTAGTAATGGTGACCAGCGGAACACAACAGCCATTTAGTTAGAACTGGGCGACACGGGAAGATTGTAACTGTTCAATTAGTTGTAAAGGAGAGAGGAATGTCAGGGAAATACAATAACTGTTCAATTCGAAATCGAGGAACTCAGGGGAAAAAAACAGCAGTTTGATTAGAAACAGAGGGCCGGGAATCACCACCTGATGTGATTGAATTTGACACGGTAATGCAATGGGTTACTTGATCATGACTTTACTTACATTTTACCTGTTGATTTTGGATGATGTTTTTGAATGCACATCGGCTTGTTATGATTGTGACTGAGTGCAGATACGTCGCTGACTGATGGCATTAAAACCTCTGCCTGCTGCTGGACTCGTGCATTAATAACTGTTGGTCGTCTGTATCCGGTTAAATGGAAATGTGCCTATTGCACTGAACTGCCCATAAGACACCACCATTGCCCCACGTGATCGATGCCAGTCGGATCGGCACAGACTGGGATCCACAGGGGCCTGCAACCATGTGGAGTTTGGATTTTGGACGAGCTCAGGATCAACTGAAACGTGAAGGATTGACGGGTAAAGGGGGCACTGAATCATAATTATTAAATGAGTTCCATTCACAATGAAAGTACTGAGGCTATTGTTAGGGAAATGTTTACAATCAAGTTCTTGAATATTGAAGTGAGGTGTCATTAGTTTATTAAGCACACGGTGCATGCATTGGTACTTAAACAGACACTTACATTTTTACTTACAACCACACCTGATGATGGGTAGTTGGGGATTCAACCGTTTTAAAGTCCTGAGCTCAGTATCTTCGACCTTTACCAATCCGAATACTCATTACAAACCGACAGTTTTTATACATTTTCTCACTCGCTGTCACTGGAAATACACACAATTATGGAACACATAATTATATGGAAGTTAAAATACAACTCCACATAAGGAGAATGGAATTAACTTATCCATTATCAATAGCGATAGTTTTATTTACAAACCGAGCTCTTTTTCTATTGGGCTAACAAGTATTACTTCGTTATATCATCAAATAAACCGTCCATTGCACATGGCGCCCCATTTTCAAATTCCATCACATCAGTGGTATGGAGGAGTCTCCGATTCTTCCAATTCACTGCACTTTCCATTCGTTAACACCGAACGTCAGTTGATCACATTAAGCTTCCATACACCGATATCACTGTATCATTTCTAAACTCTAATTGTTGTAGGTTTATGACTCAATATGGTGTGACAAGGCAGTTACTAACGTATGGCCCTCAGTTCCCATTAAACTGATAGTCCATTTGCCTATTTCACATCATCTTACCTGCATGGCCAGCCCTGTACCACTCAGGCTCCCAATGGTCCCGTCCTCTCTCACTTCACGGAGGATCCGCCTCGTCATCCACATTACGGCCCTCGCAATGTCAAGCCGAGATCTACCTCTTGGTTGTTGCGCGTGTCGCAAACATGTGAGACTAAGTGTAGCGGTGGCCATCGTATCTACAACACAGGAAACGTGTACCATCCATTCGTGGAATACATTACAGTTAATTGGCTACTGATAATCCACTCAGAGCTGCAAATCACGCAGTAGCAGTAGCATTTGAAAAATATTAAAATCGATGAAAGGACAATTTTAAAGGTTTCCAGGAACAGAGTGATCTGGGGGTTCACATGCACCAATCTTTGAAGATTGCAGGACAAGTTGAGGAGGCTGTGAAAATGACAGACGGGATCGTTGGTTTTATAACTAGAGGCTTAAAGTACAAAAAAAAAGACGTTATAAATTTATAAATCACTGATTAAGCTCCAGCTGGAGTATTGTGTCCAATGCTGGACACCACTCTTTAGGAAGGGTGCCAAAGCCTTGGGGAGGACGCAAAGGAAATTTACTAGAATCGTACCAGGCATGAGGGACTTCAGTTATGTGGCGAGAATGGAGAAGCTGGGGTTGATCTCCTTAGAGCAGAGAAGGATAAGGGGAGATTTCATAGTGGTCTTCAAAATAATGAAAGTCATTGATACAGTAGTTCGGGAGAAATGCTTTCCACTGGCAGGAGGTTCGGTAACTGGACGGTTCGATTTAGGATAATTGGCAAATTATCCAGGTGGGAAATTAGGAGATTTTTTTTCTATGCAGCGCGTTGTGAAGATCTGGAACGCACTGTCTGAAATGGTGGTGGAAGAAGATTCAACAGTAACTTTCAAAAGGGAAGTGGGTATATACTTCAAAAGCAAAAGAAATACAGGTCGATGGGGAAGAAGAGGGGGCATTGGGACTAATTGGATAACTCTTTCAAAGAGGCGGCACAGCCACGACGGGCGAAACGGCCGCTTTCTGTGCTGTAACATTCGATCATATTCGAAGCCCCCGAAGCAGGAGCGACCGAAGGACCCAATAGCTGAAGGGACGCTTCCCAAATTCCCGCATATTTTAACCTCAGTCCAGTGTCCAATAGAGTTTCTCCCCACCGCAAGTTTCCCAATCCCTGACAAGCAGCGGCCTTGTCATGACTATAGAACTGTACAGGCTTCAGATGGGAATGGGACTGGGGTTAGGGGACAAGACTGAGGCGGTGATGTGCTATTTCCATACAACATGTATGGGGTGAAAATGGACATGAACGGGGACGCAAAAATCAGGTGGAATCGCAATGGTCGCCCGTTATATCAGGTGTGTCGTGTAAAGGTCGCAAAATGCGATTCCGCCTGTCCCATCTGCAATTTCACCCTCGCACTTTTATCCGACCATGACCTGTGAACTCAGTACCCAATTTCTACAACCAAAAATACCATCAAATGGATATTTTTCGAACAATAAAATGAAATGTGGAATTTGCACATACATACCTACAGTTAATTCTTTCCCCTGTTGTGAGATCTTCCTGAGATGAACCAGGGCGAAATTATGAATGATAAAGCGATGGACAAGTCGCTCCTCCTGACACAGAGCCAGCATTGCCAGACTGGCTTCAATGAAGGTCTTTAGAGAATATCCAGCGCTTTCTGAAAAATACAGTGATAGTCTCCAGTGTTAGATTTGCGCTCTACTTCAGGCATACAGGAACGACAGCTGTCAGAAACACTCAGTAGTTCGTTCCAGATCTCCTTAAACATAATGGTGGTGTTCTCTGTGTGTCAGAGGTCAGGCCAAGTAATTAAATGAATTATAGATTTACATTACACTTGCAGCACCGAATCAGGCCTTTCGGCCCAACAGGCCTGTGTCGGCGTTTATGCTCCACACGAGCCTGCTCCCACTCTTTTTATCTCATTCTATCAGCTTACACTTCCATTCATTTCTCCCTCATGTGTGTATTTAGCTTCCCTTTAAATGCATCTATGCTTTTCGCCTCAACTGCCCCTTGTGGTAGCAAGTTCCACGTTCTTACCACTCTCTGGGTTAAGAAATTTCTCCTGAATTCCAAACTTATTTATCAGTGACCACCTTTATTTATGTCGTCCTAGTTTTGGAATAACCCACGAGTGGAAACATCTTTTCTACGTTTTTTTTTTCTTCGTTCATGGGATGTGGGCGTCGCTGGTAAGGCCGGCACTTATTGCCCATCCCTAATTGCCTATCCTATCGAACGATTTCATCATTTTAAACTCCTCTATTCAGTCATCTCCCAGCCTCCCCTTTTCCAGAGAAAGGAGCCTCAGCCGGTTGCGCCTTTCGTGATAAGTATAATAGATAAGAATAGAACGGTAAGTAATTGAGTTTGACTTCACCGGCGAAGTCTTGAATAACTGGCTTCGCAAACCAGAGGACATAGTTCAAATTCGCTTCAGGCCTAGTGGGTCCTTTAAAAAGCATTGGATAAATATCGGGTTGCGAATGGGTTTGGAGGAATTGGGAATGGGGAGACACTGATATAGGAATTTTATTGGAGTTTACGGGGACAGGTCAAACTGAATTGTGGGAAATAGGTTATGGGAAATGTCGGTTATGGAGATAGAAACAGACTGAGATCGGAATAGGATTAGAAAGTGTGGGGATTATTACAGACTGAGTTGAGAATGGGGCTGGAGGTTATGGGGGGGAGATACAGTTTGAGATAAGAATGGATTGGATATCATGGAGATACGTACAGACAGAAATGGGATTGGAGATAATGGGAATGGTACATACTGAGGGGGAAATTGGAGTGGATGTTTTAGGAATATGTTCAGACTGACATGGCAAAGGGAATAGAGATTATGGAGTCAGGAGCATATCCGAAACCCTTCTCCCCTTATCCTAAATAACAGCAAATCCCGTTCACCCATCACCCCCTGTGCTCGCTGACCTACATTGGCTCCCGCTCTGGGAACACCTCGATTTTAAATTTCTCATCCTTTTTTTTCAAATCCCATCATGCCTCGCCCCTCTCTATCCCTGTAACCTCCTCCAGCCTTACAACCCTCCGAGATCTCTGTGCTCCTCCAAATCTTACCTCTTGCGCATCCACGATTTTAATCGCTCCCACCTTAGCGGCCATGCCTTGAACTACCTAAGCTTCGAGCTCTGGAATTCCTTCCCTAAACCACTCCACCTCTGTAGCTCTCTCTCCTCCTTTAAGATGCTCCTTAAATTCAACACCTTTGACAAGATCTCACATATCCTAATATCAATTTATGAGGCTCGGTATCAAATTTTGTTTGGAAATCTCTCATGTGAAGCACCTTGGGACGTGGTACCATGTTTAACGCGCGATATAAATGCAAAGTGTTGTTATGAGGACAGATCCAGACAGAGATGTCAGTGTGATTGGAGATTATGAGGACAGGTACAGACAGAGATGCGAGTGTGATTGGAGGTAATGGCGACAGGTGTAGATAGGGGTGTGAGTGTGATTGGAGGTTATGAGGATGGATACAAACAGAGAGCGAGGGTCATTGGAGGTTATGAGGACAGGCACAAACAGAGATGTGAGGGTGTTTGGAGGTTATGAGGATGGATACAAACAGAGATGTGAGTGTGATTGGAGGATATGAGGACATGTACAGACAGACATGTGAGTGTGTTTTCAGGATATGAGGACAGGTACACACAGAGATGTGACTTTGTTTGGAGGTTATTAGGAAAGGTACAGTTAGAGATGAGAGTATTTTTGGAGTTTATGGGGACAGGGACAGAGGTACAGACAGAGATGTGAATGTGTTTGACGTTATGAGGACAGATACAAACTGAGATGTGAGTGTGATTGTAGGATTTACTGGTATCATTGTATCAAGGTATGGTACAGAAGAGGAGGAGGCCTGCCGCCCTATCATGCCTGTACCGACTCTTTGAAAGAGCACGCCAATTATTCCCATTCCTCTCCTCTTTCACCACAGACCTGTCATTTTTTTCCCTTCAAGTATTTATGCAATTCCTTTTAAACTTACAACTGAACCTGCTTCCACCACGCTTTCAGGCTGTGCATTCCAGATCACAAGTTGCTGTGTAAAAAAATGTTTCCTCATGTCGCCTCTGGCTCTTTTGCAGATCACCTTAAATCTGTTTCCTCTGGTTACCGACCCTCCTGGCACTGGAAACAGTTTATCCATATGTACTCCATCAAAACCGTTCATGATTTTGAACACATCTATCAAATCTATCCTTAAACTTCTCTGCTCTAAGGAGAACAACCCCACCAGTCTCTCCGCATAACTGAAGCCCTTCATCCTTGGTACCGTTCTAATAATTCTATTCTGCACCCTCTGTAAGGCCTTGACATCCTTTCAGAAGCGTGGTGCCCAGAATTGTACATAATACTTAAGCCGAGGCCTAACCAGTGTTTTATCAAAGTTTAGCATAACTTCCTTTCTTTTGTACTCTATGCCTCTATTAATAAAGCCGAGGATCACATATGCTTTTTCACAGCCTTCTCAACTTGGTCCTGCCACCTTCAACGATTTGTTCATATGCATCCCCAGGTCTCTCTGTTCCTGCACCCCCTTTAAAATTGTACCATTCAGTTTATGTTGCCTCTCCACATTCTTCCTTCAAAAATGTATCACTTCACACGTCTCTGTGTTAAACTCTATCTGTTATATGTCTGCAGATTTCAACAGTTTTTCTGTGTCCTCCTGAAGTCTGTTACTATCCTTCACATTGTTGGCTACATTTCCAAGTTTACTATGATCGACAAATTTGAAATTATACCCTCTGGACACACGTTCAGCTCATTAAAATATATCAAAAAGAGTAGTGGTCCTAATACTGGCCCCTGGGGAACACTACCGTATACTTCCCTCCAGTCTGAAAAACAACCGTTCACCACTTCACTCTGCTGTCTGTCCCTTCGCCAATTTTGTATGCACGCTGGCTCTGTCCCTTTAATTCTATGGGCTCACAAGTCTATTTTGTGTTACTTTATCAAAGAACTCAATCAGATTCGTATAATACGATTTTCCTTTAACAAATCCGTGCTGACTTTCATTTATCAGCCCATACTTTTCCAAGAGCCTATTAATTTTGTCCCGGATTTAATGTCTCTCAAAGATTCTCCAGCACCGACGTTAGCTTGCCTCCTTTGTAATTGCCGGGTTTACCTCACTGTCCTCTTTTTTGAACAGGGATGTATCATTTGCAATCCTCCAGGCTTCTGGCACGGTCGCCATTTCTAAAGAGGATTGGAAGATTGTGGCCACAGCCTCCGCAAATTCAACCTTTACTTCCCACAGTAATCCAGGATGCATCTCCTCTATACCTGGTGACTTTTCTATTTGGAGTACTGCCAATCTTATAAGTACTTCCTCTTAATCGCTTTTTATGCGATCCAATATCGCTACTACCTCCTCCTTTACTACTACAATAGCAACATCCTTTTCTCCAGTGAATACCGATGCAAAATATTCATTTAGTACCTCAGCCATGTCCTCTGTTTCCACAAGAAGATCTTGTTTGGCCCAAATCGATCCCACCCTTCATTGACTAATATTTTAACACTCATATATTATGGGGACAGATGCAGACTGAGATGTTAGTGTGATTGGAGGCAAAGAGGAAAGGTACAGACTGATGTGAGTCGGATTGGAGGTTATGAGGAGAGGTACAGACTGAGATGTGAGTGTGATTGGAGGTTATGCGGTCAAGTGCAGACAGAGATGTGAGTGTGATTGGAGGTTATGGAGACAGGTGCAGATTGAGATGTGAGTGTGATTGGAGGTTAAGGGGACAGGTACAGAATGAGATGTGAGTGTGATTGGAGGTTAAGGGGACAGGTACAGAATGAGATGTGAGTGTGATTGGAGGTTAAGGGGACAGGTACAGAATGAGATGTGAGTGTGATTGGAGGTTAAGGGGACAGGTACAGACTGAAATAGTGACATGCCGTGTGACATAATTATCTTGCTCTACTGAAGCAGAAGGAGGCCTCGTTCGGTTTTATTTAGTTTTTGTCAGGATTGACGTATAGTCTTGTACTACTTGCCAAAGTAAAGTTTAGGTTGAAGGCACCAACGATGGAATCCCTTGTTGCAGAGGCGAAGGAGGAAGAACAGGATAAATAATGCAGCTGTTGAGAGGGTAGCAGAAAATGAGAGGCTATACTTGTCGGGAATACCTGAACAGGCTGGGGCTCCTTTCTGTCGAAAAAAAGAAGGCTGAGGGGTGACCGGATCGTGGTCTTTAATATTATGAAAGGGATTGATAGGGTGGACGTCGGGAAAATGTTTTGATTTGTGGGGGAGGTCAGAACTAGACGGCAGAAGACAGTCACGAATTCATCCATCGGGAACACTGGAGATACTTCTTTACCTAGAGATTGGTTAAAATGTACAAGTTACTGCCACGTGGAATAGTTGATGCAAATAGCGTCGATGCATTTGAGGGGAATCGAGCTAAGCACATGAGGGAGAAAGGGATAGAAGGATATGCTGGTAGAGTTAAAGGAAGTAAGGTAACAGGTGGCTCACGAGGAGCATAAATGTCGGCACAGACCAGTTGGGCCGAATGGCCTGTTTCTGTGCTGCAGACTCGATTTTACTCAATGTAAATATGGTGCCTTTGAGGGGAATGCATAAGAAGGAAAATCAAGTCCAAGGAAGATGAAGAGATTTAAATCGATCTAGAAGTACGTGATGCAATGTTACTTCATTTCAACACAGTGAGGATTCAGGGTTGACGAAGAGTGCGTGGGGATGTTCAATTGGAGAACGACCGAGAGAGGAAACTTCGGCGGAGCACTGTCCATAGTAATAGTAATAAGATAGAGGAAACTAAAAACACTCCTCATCAACCCAGAATCCTCACGATTTCCATGGGAAGAGAGGGTGAAGACCAGTAGGGAGAAGGAGAGAACCTTTCTGATGAGAAGATTTACTTGTCTGTTTTGCAGCAGTTTGAAGGAGGTGTTAGAACAGCCTGTCAAATATGGGAGCAGCTTCAAGTCTTGGACAGAATGATCCCGGGGCATAAAGGGTTAAATTATAAGAACATGTTGCAAAGACTGGGCTTGTGTTCCCTCAAGTGTAGAAGATTAGAGGTTGAACTAATTGAAGTGTTTAAGATGATTAAATGAGTTGGTAGGATAGATAGAGAGAAACTATTTCCTCTGATGAGGAGTCCAGAACAAAGGGGCAGAACCTTAAAATTAGGGCTGGGCCGTTCAGGGGTGATATCAGGAAGCATTTCCTAACATAAAGTGTGGTGGAAATCTGGAACTCTTCTCCCACCCACACACCCCAAAAAAAGATGTTGAGGATGTGGGTCAATTGAAAATTTCAAAACTGTGATTGACAGGTTTTTGTTCGGCAAGTGTGTTAAGGGTTACGGAACCACGGTTTGGTAATTTACTGAACTCCAACTTAGATAGAGCTAAGATACAGATCAGCAATGATCTAATTGAATGATGCAACAGTTTCGAGGTCTGAATGGACTAATCACATTCCTATGTTCAATCTTATGATCTTGTGACAGACTTGGACTTCATGATGAGTTAACAACTGTTCACAAGGAGGAGAATTTAGCACACATGAGGAAACAAAACTGCTTGGAAGAGCTTCAATTGGATTGCTACATTGTGTTTGCTGAAAGGTGCATGTCAATCTCTATGCAACTAACATGACTGTAACCCGCACTGTTACCGTTAGAAGATGTTATCTTAGATACTTTCTCGAAGCATCACCACCAAATTCACCTCCTTGTTCCCTGCTGATATCTTGGCTGAGTTCCGACACGAGGATCTGAAGGCTAAAATGTAGAAAGCCAGCAGGTCGATGGGGAAGTGCTCACCTGCGGCAGAAGAACGAAAGAGTCTTAATTTGTTTTGACTGGTTCCATCACAACCTAACTGCTCAGTGGTTATAAATACAGCCTCTGCACCTCTGAAGGCTTGTTTCGATATTCCGACTTATCTTGTCTCTCAGAATCGATTCAAAGTGCTTCGAAGTGTACGAACTTTGTGGAAGTGCATGCGCCCTTGTTATATATCCCAATCGGCATCAATTTTGTGCACAGCAATATCCCACGAACAGCTATGAAGTGAATAGTCAGTTAACCAGTCGTTATTCCTCAATCAGCGACACGGTAATTTGATTAACTGGTAACTTATCTCATTTCTCTTTGTGGCATCTTGTGTGCAATTGGCTGTCGAGTTCGTCAGTATGAAGAATTCAGGTTTCAAAACAATGAGATGGCAATGAGCAGTACCAAGTGCAGTGTGGGGGATTTAGAGTTGAGGTGGAAGAGCAGATGAAAGTTTGGACACGATGGAATAATTTCCATAATAGCACTTTGAAGAAAGGTGGTGCAATTAATGGGAGGCCTGTCCATTCGCCTGAGGACAGAAATCAGCCAGGAGTCTCTCTCTCGCTCTCCCTTAATTTGTATGTGTCTGTTTCTGTTTCTCAAACACAAACATACACATACACCAATGCACACACACAAACAGAACCACACACAGTTACACAGAAACACACGCAGAGACACATACACATACACACGTACGTATACACATGCATAAACAAGCACACATAGACAAACACACATGCACACAAAAGCACATATAAATAAAGATGCATGCACTCCCACAAACATACAACCTGCACACAAACACACAGAACCACAAACAGAAATACATACACATGCATAAACATACACCCATAGACACACACACACATGTACACATAAACACATGCACACACGTAAATATAGATACACACATACCCACATCCATACACACACTCACATACACACACACACACATACACACACACACACATACAACTATAAATGGCACCTTGCTGCGAGTGAATCACAGGGACCTTTATTGAAATGCAGAATATTTGGTTGAGAAATTGTAGACGGTAATATGACGAATTACACCGGGAAAACAAGGAGTGTTTTATTCGGTGAGAGAGCTTTCAACATTGCTGCTTACCGAATGGGCGCCACCTACAGTCATGGAGCTGCAATTTTAACATTTGCCTGTTTGTTTCAAAAGGATGAGGGCCTGCAATAGGATCATCGGAATTACTGGACGATAAAAGACCAAGGTCCATCGAGTTCTCCTTCTAGCATCCCGGTAGTCGCACAATCCAACGACAATGAAGTTGTTGAATAATCCCAGCAATCAATCTCTATCAATTAGTCTACAACAAACCCAGATATGAGGCGAGGAAAACCTCCAGTCGTGGAGAACTTTGGGAACGATTGGCCCAAAGTCACCTGTTCCGAACAAGCCTGTTACACTTACCGCATGTCATAAGAACATAAGAATAAAAGAAATAGGAGCAGGAGTAGGTCATACTGCCCCTCGATCCTGCTCCACCATTCAAACAGATCATGGCTGAACTCCACTTTCCCGCTCGATCCACATGTCCCTTGATTCCCCTGGAGTCCGAAAATCTCGCGATCTCAGCCTTGAATACACTCAACGACTGGGCATCGATAGCCCACTGGGTTGGAGAATTCCAAAGATTCACAATCCTCTGAATGATGAAATTCCGCCTCACCTCAGTCGTAAATGGCTGACCACGTATCATGAGACTATGCCCCTAGTTCTAGACTCGCCACCCAGGGGAAACAACCTCTCAGCATCTACCCTGTCAAGCCCTCTCAGAATCTTATATGTTTCAATGAGATCGCCTCTAATTCTTTTGAACTCCAGAGAGTATCGGCCCTTTCGACTCAATCTCTTCTGAGAGGACAACCCTCTCAACCCAGGAATCATTCTCGTGAACCTTCGTTGCACCGCATCCAAGGCAAGTATATCCTTCGTTAGATAAGGAGACCGAAACTGTATGCCATAATCGAGGTGTGGTCTCACCAAAGTCCTGCACAATTGCAGCAAGTCTTCCTTACTTTAGAACTCCAGTCCCCTTGCAATAAAGGCCAATATGCCAATTGCCGTCCGAATTGCTTGCTGTACCTGCATGTTAACGTTCTGTGTTTGTCTCAAATTGCTTCCATACTGTATCCCAAAAATGTTGTTTTCTGATGTCAGACAGAGAATTTGTAATGTAGGAAACGCCAGAACCAATTTTCACACAGAAAGATCCCACAAACAACAATGTGCTAAATGACCAGATCATCTGTTTTAGTGATATTTGTTTCGGGATAAATATTTGCCAAGATAACGGGAGAACTCTTTTGCTCTTCTTCGAAATATTGTCATGGGACTTTTTCTGTCTTCTTGAGAGGGCTGATTAACTTCTCGTCCAAAAGACGGCACCTCCGACCATGCAGCACTCACTCCGTAGTGTACTGAAGTATCAGCTTCGGTTATGTGCTCAAGTCTTTGGTGTGGGACTTGACTCCGAGGCGAGAGTCCTACCAACTGAGCCACTACTAACAAAGTGAATGCGATAGCTTGTAAGATGCGTCTTTTCAATGTGTCCAATTCTCAGCACCACATATTAGTAAGGTGTTCTAGGCCTTGGAGAGCGTGCAGAGGAGATTTACGAGAATGACACCAGGGATGAGGGACTTCAGTTACGTGGAGAAACTAGAGAAGCTGGGGTTGTTCTCTTCAGAACAAAGAAGGTTAAAATAATGAGGGGTTTTGATAGAGTAAATAAGGAGAAACTATTTCCACTGGCCACAGTGTGGGTAACCAGAGGACACAGATTTAAGATAATTGGCAAAAGAACCACACGTGAGATGAGGAGATTTTTTTTTTACACAGCGAGTTGTTATGATCTGGAATTCGCTGCCTGAAAGGGCAGTGGAAGCAGATGCAAAAATAACTTTCAAAGGGGCGTTGGAAAAATACTTGAAAGGGAAAAATTGCAGGGTTTGGTGAAAGGGTAGATGAGTTGGACTAATTGAATAGTTCTTTCAAAGAGCGATACAGGCACGATAGGCCGAATGGCCTCCTTTTGTGTTATATCATTCTATGATTATCTGATAAAGGTGTAACTGAGTGCAGCGATAAAGAGGGACAACAACACATAGCGATCGGTAAAGATGTGACTGAGTATAGAGAGAGAGATACCAAAAAAAAATACACAGAATTACATAAAATTTACAGCACAGAAACAGGCCATTCGACTTAACTGGACTGTGCTGATATTTAAATTCCATTCGGGCCTCCTCTCAACTCACTCTATCTCACCCTGACGATATAGCCCTCTATTCCTTTCTGCCTCATGCAGTTATCCAGCTTCCCTGAAATGCATCTCTGTTATTCTCCTCGACTATTCCATGTGGTGGCAAGTTCCACATTCTCACCACTCTCTGGGTAAAGAAGCTTCTCCTAAATTCCTTACTGGATCTATTGGTGATGTTATTTATGGCCTGAAGTTTTGGATTCGCCAAAAAGGGGAAACATTTTCTCTACGTTTACGCTTTCATATCCCTACTCCAGAGGGAGTTAGGTAATGTACAGTGTGTGATACAGAGAGACACCAACAGTGGGAGATAAATTAAAGTGTGACTGAGTACAGTGAGACAGAGACACCAGCAGAAGGAGACAGATAAACATGGGACTTGGTACAGTTTATACAGACAGATGCAAACAAAGGGAGAGAGATGAAGGTGAGACTGACTACAGTGGTAGAGAGAGGCACCAACAGAGGGAGATGGATAAAGATGAGACTGAGTACATTGGGTGATGCAGAGAGACACCAACAGTGGGAAATAGATGAAAGTTTGACTGTGTACTGTGATACAGAATGACAATAGCAGCGGGAGATGGATAAAGATGAGACTGAGTACAGTGACACAGAGAAACACCAACAGAGGGAGATATATAAATGTGAGACTGAGTACAGTCAGTAATAAAGAGAGACACCAATAGCCGGAGATAGATAAAGGTGTGACCGACTAATGTGAAGAATACAGAATCTGTATTTACACTCGAGGACGACGACAGCATGCCGGACACCACAAGGAAACGAATTTTCAATGAGGGACGGGGACTCACCATAATTAACGGAATCAAATTAATAGTAATGTAGAAAATAATGGCACTAAAGAGTGACAAATCCCCAGGACCAGCTGATTTCCATCCCAGGGTTGTAAAGTCCGTAGGTGAGAACATTACAGGTGCCCTAACTACAACGTTCCAAACTTCTGTCAATTCAAGAATCGTGCCTTTAACGTGGAAAATTGCCTCTCCTCGTTCTTCCTACCGACATGTATCGCTTCGCATTTTGCTGCTTTAACGTTCCCCGCCACGAGTCAACCCATGCCACCAGCCTGCCGAAATCCTCTTGAAGTCTACCATTTTCCTCCTCAGTGTTTGCTCCCCTTCCACGTTTTGCCTCATCTGCAAATTTTGAGACTGTGCCCTGTACACCCATGTCCAAATCACTAGAATATATCAAGAAAAGCAGTGGTCCCAGCAATGACACAGAAACATAGAAAAGTAGAAAATAGGAGCAAGACCAGGCCATTCGGAACTTTGAGGCTGCTCCGCCATTCATTATCATCAGGGCAGATCCTCTATCTCAATACCATATTCCTGTTCTCTCCGCATGCCCCTTGATGCCTTTTGTGTCCAGAAACCTATCTAGCTCCATCTTAAATATATTCAGTGGCGTGGCCTCCATAGCCTTATATTGTAGAGAATTCCACAGTTTCACCACCCCCTGAGTGAAGTTATTTCTCCTCATCTCAATCCTAAATGTCCTACCCCGTATCCTGAGACTGTGACCTCTAGTTCTGCCCGCCCCCCGCCAGTGGAAACATCGTCCCTGTTTACAGTCTGTCTAGTCCTGTCAGGGTTTTATATATTTCAATGTGATCCGCACTCATTCTTCCAAACTCACGTGGATACAGGCCGAGTCGACCCAATCTCTCCTCATACGACAGTCCTGCGATCCCAGGAATGAGTCTGGTGAACCTTCGCTGCACTCCCTCTGTGGCAAATATATTCTTTCTTCGGTAAGAAGACCAAAACTGCACACAGTACTCCAGGTGTGGGCTCACCAAGGCCCTGTACAACGGCAGTAAGACATCCTTGCTGCTCCACTGACATCCTCTTCCAATGAAGGCCAAAATACCATTTGCCTTCCTAACTGCAAGCTGCACCTGTCTGTTTGCTTTCAGTGACTGGTGTACAAGGACACCCAAGTCCCATTGCACATAAACACGATTTAAATAATACGCTGCCTTTCTGTTTTTCCTTCCGAAGTGGATAACTTCACATTTATTCACATTACACTGCATCTGCCATGCATTTGCCCGCTCACTCAACTTGTCTAAATCGCCTTGAATCCTCCTCACATCTCACGGACCCACCTAATTTTGTGTCGTCAGCAAACTTGGAAATATTACATTTGGCTCCCTCATCCAAATCATTGATCTATCTTATGAATAGCTGGGGCCCAAGCACTGATCCCTGCGGTGCGCCACTAATCACCACCTGCCACCCAGAAAAAAGATCCATTTATTCCTTCTCTCTGTTTCCTGTCTTTGAACCAATCTTCAATCCATGCCAGTACATTACCACCAATCCCATGTGCTTTAATTTTGCACGCTAACCTCTTATGTGGGAGTTTATTAAAGGACTTCTGAAAATCCCAATAAACCACACCCACTGGTTCTCCCTTATCTATTCTACCAGTTAATTCTTTAAAATTCTCCAGTAGCCTTGTCAAACATGATTTCTCTTTCATAAATCCATGTTGACTTTTTCGAATCCCTTTGACTTTTTCTAAGTGTCCTGTTATCACATCCTTTTTATGGACTCCAGCATGTTCCCTCCTACTGATGTTAGGCGAACCGGTCTGTCGTTCCCTGTTTTCTATCTCCCTACTGGTGATCTCTGGGAACACCACTGCGCACCTCCCTCTAGTCCGAAAAACAAGCGTTCAACATCAGTCTCCATTTACAGTCCCTTTGCCAATTCTGTATCCATGTTGCTGCTGCCACCTATATTCCATGGGCCGCAATCTTAATGATAATCCTATCGTGCGACACTTTATGAAAGTCCTTTTGAAAGTCCGTATACACCACATCAACTGCATTGGCCTCATCTACTCTCTCTGTTTCCTCATTGAAAAAACTCTTTCGGGGAGGTCAATGTTGGGAAGTGTACATTAATTCACTTTGGATCGAAGAAAGTTAGATCAGAGTATTTTCTAAGTGACGAGAAGTTAGGAACTGTGGAGGAGCAGAGAGATTTAGGGAATAAAGTACAGAAATCACTAAAAGCTAGTGGACATGTACAAAAAGTAATTAAAAAGGCTAATGGAATGTTGACCTTTATCTGAAGCGGGCTGGAATATAAAAGGATGGAAGTTATGTTACAGCTGTACTTCTGGTTAGACCCCCATCTGGAGTAACTGTGTTCAGTTCTCGCACTGCACGTCAGGAATGACATATTGGCCTTGTCGGGGGCACAGAGCAGATTCACCAGAATAATACCGGGGCTAAAAGGGTTAAATTATTCGGACAGTTTGCACAGACGAAGGTTTGTATTCTCTCGAGTATAGAAGATGAAGGGCTGATCTAATCGGGGTGTTTAAGATGATTAACGGATTCGATAGGGTAGATAGAGAGAAACTATTTCCTCTGGTGGGGGAGTCCAGAATAAGGGAACATAAGCTTAAAATTAGAACAAGACCATTCAGGGCTGATGTCACGAAGCACTTCTTCACATAAAGGGTAGCGGAAATCTGGAACTCTCTCCCCCAAAATGCTAATGAAGCTGAGGCTCAATTGAAAATTTCAATCCTGACCTTGATAGATTTTTGTTAATCCAGGACATTAAACGTCACGGAAACAAGGCTGGTAAATGGAGTCAAGCTGAAGATCAGCCATGATCTAATTGAATGGCGGCACAGGATTGAATGGTTGAATGGCCTCCTCCTGTTCCTATATTCCTAGAATAAGAAGAGGCGGCGAGATTAAGGTCATGGTGTTCGAATCTATGTCCACTGTACTGGAGCTCTCCGCTAGGGTAAACGGGTAGTTCCTGTCCACTCTATCGAGGCCCCTCAAAATATTGTACACCACAATCAAGTCTCCCCTCAGCCTCCTCTGCTCCAAGGAAAACAACCCGAGTCTATACAATCTCTCCTCGTAGCTGCAATTTTCAAGCCCTGGCAACATTCTTGTAAAGCTTCTCTGCACTCTCTCCAGAACAATTATGTCCTTCCTGTAATATGGTGACCAGAACTGTGCACAATTCTCCAGCTGTAGCCTTATCATCGTTTTATACAGTTCCATCATTACATCCCTGTTTTTGTATTGAATACTTCGGCTAATAACGGAGAACATTCCGTCTGCCTTCTTCACAACCTCATCTACCTGTACTGCAACCTTCAGGGACCTGCGCACATGCACTCCAAGGCCTCTCACTTCCTCACTTCCTCTCAGTATATTCCCGTTTACTGCGTATTCCCTTTTACTGTTTGTCCTTTCTAAGTGCATTGCCTCACACTTCTCCAGGGTGAACTCAATTTGTCACTTTTCCGCCCACTCCACCAACCCATTGATATCTTCTTGGAGTCTGCAGCTATCCTCTTAACCATCAACTACTGAGCCAATGTTTGTGTCGTCTGCAAATTCACCAATCATGCCCCCTGCATTCAAGTCCAAATCATTAATATATACCACAAACAGCAAGGGACCCAACACTGAGCTCTGAGGCACACCACTGGAAACGGATTACCATTCGCAAAGACATCCATCGACTTTTACTCTTTGTTTCCTGTTACTGAGACAATTTTGGATCCAATTCATCACATTTCCCTGTATCCCATGGGCTTTTACCTTTCTGACCAGTCTGCCATGAGGGACCTTGTCAAATGTCTGACTAAAATCCGTGTAGATAACTTTCACTGCACCACCCTCGTCAATCATGCTTGTCACTTCCTCAAAGAATTCAGTCAGATTTTTAAGGCATGACTTTCCATGAACAAATCCATGCTGACTATCCCTGATTAAATCATGCCTTTCCAAGTGACAGTTTATCCGATCTCTCAGTATTGATTCGAATAGTTTGCCCACCACCAAGGTAAGACTGACCGGCTAATAATTGTCGGGCCTTCCCCTCGTACCCTTTTTAAACAATGGTACTACGTTTGCAGTCTTTCAGTCCTCTGGTACCTCCCCTGTATTTCGTGAGGATTGGAAAATTATCCTTACAGCATCCGTTATTTCCTACCTTGCTTCCTTACGATGGAATCGACGATCACTATTGCTCTCCCATTCTTTTTCCTCCCCTCCTGTGTAGCTGAATCACTTGTGGTGCCACAGTCTTGGCTCTTGCTGCATTCCCCTGATAAGCCATCTCCCCCAACAGTATCCAAAGCGGAATGTCGATTTGAGAGCGAGATGGCCCCAGGGGACTCCTGCTCTACTGCCTCGTCCTTTTACTCTGCCTGACGGTCACTCATTTCCTGTCTACCTGCGTAATATTTACCTGCGGTGTGACCACCTCACTGAACGTGCTATCCACGATAATCTCATCATCGCGGATGCTCCACAGTGTATCCACCCGCAGCTCCAACTCCGAAATGCGGTTAGCCAAAAGCTGCAGCTGGACACACTTCCTGCACACATGGTCGCCAGGGACACCGGTTGTGTTCATGACTTTCCACTGAGTGCAGGAGGAGCATATCACGGGTGCGAGCTCTGCTGCCATGGCTTGCCTCAGATTAAGCTCTTTAGTTATTCCCTTTAAGGAGTTTGATCCTTTAAATTACTCTTCATTGAGAGAATGTTAACTGCACTCGTGACATTCATTCACTAAAAAACATTACTTGCTATAAGACCTGCAGATCTTACCTTTCTTTTTACTTTAGTTACTGGACTGTAGAATAGTAGAAATACACACCTGAATCTACTAACCACACTCTGTCAGTGATACAATGTACCACAGCATCATTGTAAGGTACAGCACAGGAGGTGGCCATTCAGCCCATCGCACATGTCGGCTCTTTGAAAGACCTATCCAATTAGTCCTTTTTCCCTGCTCTTTCCCCATAGCCCTGTATTTGTTTCATTCAAGTAGAAGCATAGAATCATAGAATGCTTACAGCATGGAAGGAAGCCATTTGGCCATCGAGTCTGTGCCGGCTCTCTGCAAGGGCAATACAGCTAGTCTCACTCCACCGCCCTATTCCTGTAGTACAGCATTTTTTCACTTTAAGTATTTATCCAGATCCTCACCACTCGCTGTGTAAAACAAGCTTTTTCTCATGACACCTTTTGTTCCTTTGGTAATCAACTTACATCTATGTCCTTTGGTTCTTTCCCCTTCCGCCAATGGGAACAATTTCTCTCCATCTACTCTGTCCAGACCCTTCTTGATTTTGAACACCTCTGTTAAATGTCCTCCCAACCTTCTCTGATCTAAGGAGAACAACCCCAGCTTCTGCAGTCTATCCACGTAACTAAAGGCCCTCATCCCTGGAATCATTCTAGTTAATCCCTTGTGCACCCGCTCTGAGGCCTTCACATCCTTCCGAAAGTGCAGTGCCCAGAACTGGACACAATACTCCAATTGTGGCCGAACCAGCGTTTTATAAAGGTTCATCATAACCGCCTTGCTTTTGTATTCCACGTCTCTATTTATAACGCCCACGATTCCGTATGGTCTCTTCACCGTTTTCTCAACCCATCCTGACACGTTCAACGATTTGTGCACATATACCCCAATATCTCTCCGTTCCTCTACAGCTTTTAGAGTTTTGCCTTCTAGTTTATATTACCTCTCCTCGTTCTTCCTCCCGAAATGTATCACTTCACATATTTCTGCGTTAAATTTTATCTGCCACGTGTCCGTCCATTCCACCAGCCTGCTTATATCCACTTGAAGTCTATCACGATCATCGTCACCTTTTGCTACACTTCCAAGTTTTGTGTCATCCGCAAATTTGGAAATTGTGCCCTGTACTCCAAGTCCAAGTCATTAATATATATCAAGAAAATCAGTGGTCCTCGTACCGGCCCCTGGGGAACACTACTGTATACTTCCTTCTAGTCCAAAAATTAACCGTTCACTACTACTCTCTGTTTCCTGTTACTTAGCCAATTTCGTATCCTTGCTGCCACGGCCCCTTTTATTCCATGGGCTTGAAATTTGCTGACAAGCCTATAATTTGGCACTTTAGCCTGTTGAAAGTCCATGTACACCACATCAACTGATTTGCCCTCGTCGAACCTCTCTGTTGCCTCATCAATAAACTCAATCAAGTTAGTTAAACATGATTTGCTTTGAACAAATCTGTGCTGGCTCTCCTTGAGTAACCCATACTTGTCCAAGTGAGTGTTAATTTTGTCTCGGATTAATGTTTCTAAAAATGTCCCCTCGAGCGAGTTTAAACTGATTGTCCTGTGGTTGCTGGTTTTATCCTTGCACCCATTTTTTGAACAAGGGTGTAGCATTTGCAATTCTCAAGTCCTCTGGCACCACCCCCGTATCTAAGGATGATTGGAAGATTATAGCCAGTACCTCCTCAATTTCCACTTTTACTTCCATCGGAAACCTAAAATGTGTCCATCTGGACAGGGTGACTGATCTCCTTTAAGTACAGCCAGCCTTTCTAGCACGTCCTCTTTATCAATGTTTAGCATATCCGGTATCTGAACTACCTGCTCTTTTATTGTTACTGTGGCAGCATCTTCTTCATTGGAAAGATTCAATGTATTCATTTATTACCCCAGCCATGCCATCTGCCTCCAAGCGTAGATCTCCTTGTTGGTCCCTGATCAGTCCGAACCCTGCTCTTACTACCCGTTTCCTTTTTACATGCCTGTAGAAGACTTTGGATTCTCTTTTCCATTAGCATCCAGTCTATTCTTATGCTCTCTCTTTGCCCCTCTTACTTTCTTTTTCACTGGGTTGTAAATCATTGGAATTCTCCACCCCAGAGGGCTGTGGATGCTGAGTCATTGAGTATATTCAAGGCTGAGATCGATAGATTTTTGGACTCTAGGGAACCAATGGATATGGGGATCGGGTGGGAACGTGGAGTCGAGGTCGAAGGTCAGCCATGATCTGATTGAATGGCGGAGTCGGGTTGAGGGGCCGTGTGGCCGACTCCTGCTCCTATTCTTATCTACTTATCAGGTCTAAACTAAGCTTTAAAAGCGCGTTTAGTATTAATCACTGTTGATAAATTTGAAACATTTGGTGATAAATATGGAACATTTGGTGATAAATATGGAACATTTGGTGATAAATATGGAGCACTTGATGATAAATATGGAACATTTGGTGATAAATATGGACCATTTGCTGATAAACATGCTGCATTCCCTGCCACGAAGTTTAAATATCTGATTAATGGAACCGATCTACAAACAAAGATGGTTTAACATAACTCAATTTGTATTAGGAGTGGGATTCGATCCCACGCGGATAGACGTCGTTGGATTTTCAGGCCGAGAAGCACGCAAACAACCCGATGACCGGAACTGGACCCCTCAACATCAAATTCCACACGATACTGGGGCCAGTGCCAGACACTGAACACACAGTCCAGGCTGAAACTCCCAGTGCTGGACTGTCAGAGCTGCCTTCTTTTGTTGTTTGTTGGACCTTGCTGTGAGTAAATTGGCTGCCGCGTTTCCAACATTACAACATTGAGTAAACTTCACAAATGCTTCATGGGCTGTAAATTGCTTTGGGCGTTCACATCTTGAGGTTATGAAAAGCGCTATATAAATGCAAAGTCTTACTTTACGTCCCTTTGTCTGCCCAGTATCTAGTTAAGGGATCCCATGACACGGTGATCGGAACAGGTCCATCTCGCTCCACGCACTGGCTATTGGAATAAAGCACATGTTCGCGGAGGGAAAGTGAGAGAGAGAGAGAGAGATTGTGTGCGAGCCTGATTCTATCCCTTTCCCTGTCTGTTTCCTTTCACATCTGTTTTTTTTCAAATAACTCTATGAATCAGGACAAGTTCCAATTTATTTCAGAGGGAAATATAAAACTAATTGTAAAATGGCCGAATTTTTGCAAATAAATGCGATTTCTCCACCAGTAACCCGAGAGTTACTGTTCTGGGTGATAAAGTGGTCGAGAGGCGGGCAATCGGAGCGACCCACGCCCCTCTCGGATCCCACGTATACTGGACCTGTCGATGGCGGTTTTAACCCACGAGTTGGTCCTCCGACCTGCTCCATGTACCGGGTGGCCCACGATGAGGAGCGTTCGGCTGAAGTGTAGTCAAGAATGTAGGAGCAGTCGCTTTAAATAACAGAACAGGGACGGCAAAACTCTCACCCCCCAGATATCTGTGATACACGGTTTCCTCCAGGCCGCAGAACTAACCGACGGGCCGGTGTATCAGTGAACTGGCTCCAAACAGCCACTGCTCTGGGCACCGCTCTCCACCCCAGGTCCCCACTGGCGCAGGGGAAGATTCCAGGATACAAAGCCCGAATAAGCATGTCCTGTCCATAAAAAGCAGGACAAATCCAATCCGGCCAACTAACACCCCATCAGTCGACCCTAAATCATCATCAAAGTGATGGAACGTGTCGTCGACAGTGCAAACTAGCGGCACTTACTCACCAATAACCTGCTCACCGATGCTCAGTTTGGGTTCCGCCAAGGACCACTCGGCTCCAGACCTCATTACAGCCTTGGTCCGAACATGGACAAAAGAGTTGAATTCCAGAAGTGAGGTGAGAGAGACTGCCCTTGAAATCAGGGTAGCATTTGACCGAGTGTGGCACCATGGAGCCCAAGTAAAATTGAAGTCAATGAGAAACAGAGGGAAAACTCTCCAGTGGCTGGAGTCATACCCAGCACAAAGGAAGATGGTCGTGGTTGTTGGAGGCCAATCAACACAGCCCCAGCGCATTGATGCAGACACTCAGAGAAGTGTCCGAGGCCCAACCAGCTTCAGCTGCTTCAACAATGACCTTCCCTCCGTCACAAGGTCAGAAATGCGGAAGTTCGCTGACGATTGCACAGTGTTCAGTTCCATTCACAACCCCGCAATTAATGAAGCAGTCCGAGCCCGCATGCAGCAAGACGTGGACAACATCCGGGCTTGGGCTGATAAGTGGCAAGTAATATTGGCTCCAGACAAGTGCCAGGCAATGACCATCTCCAAAAAGAGAGAGTGCAACCACCTCCCCTTGACATTCAACGTCATTACCATCGCCGAGTGTCCCACCATCAACATTCTGGAGGGTCACCAGTGATATAAATACTGTGGCTACAAGAGCAGGTCAGAGGCTTGGTATTCGGCAGCGACTGACTCACCTCCTGACTCCCCAAAGCCTTTTCATCATCTACAAGGCACAATTCAGGAGTGTGTTGGAATACTCTCCACTTGCCTGGATGAGTGCAGCTCCGACAACACTCAAGAAGCTCGACACCATCCAGGACGAAGCAGCCTGCTTGATTGGCACCCCATCTACCACCCTAAACATTCACTCCCTTCACCACAGGCTCAGAGTGGCTGCAGTGTGTACTGCAGCAACTCGCCAAGGCTTCTTCGACAGCACCTCCCAAATCAGCGACATCTGCCACCTTGCAGGACAAGAGCAGCAGGCACATGTGAACAACAGCACCTGCACGTTCCCCTCCAAGTCACACACCATCCCGACTTGGAAATATATCGGCCGTTCCTTCATCGTCGCTGGGTCAAAATCCTGGAACTCCCTTCCGAACAGCACTGTGGGAGAACCTTCACCACACGGACGGCAGCGGTTCAAGAAGGAGGCTCACCCACCACCTTCTCAAGGGCAAATAGGGATGGGCAATAAATGCTGGCCTCGCCTGCGACGCCCACATCCCATGAACGAATAAAAAAATGACAACGAAGCGCATATTCTGCAGACCCCTGTTATATATCGATTCTAAGGGTCAATGTACGACGAGCAGAAGAGGGAGATGTTCGGCCTGACAGGGGACTTATGAAAAAGTGCAGTGCTAGGGTGGCTGTGCACGGGTTGGGGAATCGAGGGCAATGGAACATTTTGGCCATGGAGATGAGTTCTGTGGTGGAATATCCTCCCCTCTGAGTTCGAAGGTCTCGATTTTAAGCCCCAATCCAGGGACGGAACACAAAATCCACGCTGAGTGTCTCAATGCTGCGCTCTCAGAGATGCTGTTCTTCGGATGTAAAGTTGTACCTCGCCCAATGGCACTATTGCAAATATAGTAGGGGAGTTGTGGTGAGTTGCGGTGTGAAAGGGGTCGGCCGTCGGTCTTGTCTATCTGAAGAGCGCGGGTTTGACCCCCGCGCCTGCTTTAAGCTTCCAATCTTTAATGAAACGATTTTCACGAAGCAGCTTAACGGCCCCGTATCCTTGTTTCTCGCTCTCTCAGCTGGAATGTCAAACTCCCGCTGTAAACTTAGAATATTTAACAATTCTACGTGAGGCGTTTTCCCAGGGATTTCATTTCCTTCATTTTGTGGTTTTGAAACAGGACAGAGGCAACTACTTCTTTCTTTGACACAAATCTATTTCGATCTGTTTCCTTCTCTGACCCTGTCATCCTCAAAATATGATAGTGGTATTACAGAAAAAGGAGAGAGGATGTAAAGCTCACTCGGGACCCCGTGTCTCCTGACCCCCAACCTTTAGTCTCACCTCCTGTTTCAGACCAACATAAAAAGGGGACAAAGGAACCCGGGCATCAAAACAGACAAAGCGACTGAGATAGATGGAGATAGATGACGGCAGAGATAGTGACGGACAGAATGAGAGAGGAAGAGACAGATATAAAAGCTGCGATCGGTTTATAGAACTATTGACAATTCGCCCCCATCATATTACATATCACCATCAATTGACTTTCGCAATCCATTGATATATCCCAGTCCATTGACTTTCCCATTCCATTGATATGTTCCAATCCAACGACTTTCCTAATGCACTGAACTTTCATACAGACTTTCATAAGTTACCACATAGAAGACTCGTGACTAAAATCAGAGCATGTGGAGTAAGGGTACAATAGCAGAATGAATGGCAAACTGGCTACAAAACAGAAAACAGAGTGTGGGGATTAAAGGTAGTTACTCAAACTGACGGAAGGTGGAAAGTGGTGTTACACAAGGGTCCATTCTGGGAACACAATTACTACCCATTTACACAAATTATTTGGACATGATAATCGGTAGCACAGTATTAAAATTCGGGGCTGACACCACGTTGGAGGATAAATTGGGGGATTGTTAATACTCAGGAAGACTGCAACAAAATAAAAGAAGGCGTTAACAAACTTGCAGAATGTAAATGTAAATGGCCAATGAATTTAGACATTAATAAGCGTGAGGTGTTGTGTTATGGGAGGATGATTGAGGAGACCACCAACTCCGACAGAGTAGTTACGTTAAACTTGTATAAAACCTTCGTTAGACCACACTTAGAGTACTGTGCACAATTGTGGTCTCCATATTGCAAAGAGGATATAGAGACACGGGATATGGTGCAAAAATTATTTACGAGGAAGATACCAGGGCTGAGAGGTTATAACGAGCAGGAAAGGCGAAAGAGGCTGGGGCTCTTTTCTCTCGAAAAGAGAAGTTTGAGTGGGGACCTAATAGAGGTCATTAGAATTATGAAGGGGTTTGAGCGGGTAGACAAAGAGAAAATGTTTCTTATTGTGGGGGCATTCAAAACTTGGGGCCATAAATATAAGATAGTCACGAATACATCCAATAGGGATTTGAGGAGAAACTTCTTTGGAAGTTCGAATGTGGAACTTGCTGCTGCATGGAGTAATTGAGGCGAATAGCATGGATACATTTAAGGAGACGTTAGATAAGTACCGACTATCCGGCAGAGCCACGATTCCTTGTGGGGAAGGTGAATTCAGATATTAACATTGGAAGATGTTTGACCTCTGGGGTAATGTCCGGGGTCACCAAAGGTTCGTGAAGACACTGCAGTGGCCAAGCGGTACGTCCTCAGCATTGTATAATTTAGAGCGTGGGTTCGACCTCTCAACGCGCCTCTGTTGGAGTTGAATATTTAAGGCGATGTTTACAGTGCACCCCTCCAAGGCACTTCTTGAGATGCAGTTCCCAAACCGAATGAGTTGTTCCTGATGGGATCTGACCGAAGCTCTATACAACTGAAGCATAACTTGTTCCCGAATGTATTCCAGACCGTTTGAGATAAAGGCCAACATTGCATTCGCATTTTTGATTGGGCCACGAGCAAATTACTCAACAAACATTAAATCGAATGTGATATTACAGGCCACTCACGACGTTTGTTTGTAGCGACGTGTAGTGAAGTAGAGTGTGTCAGTAAGTGAGATTTCCATGGTGAGATTTCACCAACAGGACAAATCTGCTTTTAATTATATACAGAGTTAAGATCGCAACTGATAGATTCTGAATTAAATTATCAACTAAACCACTGAAACTGTTGAATTGTAGCTGACCTTAGTACCAGCAGTTCAATTAACCTTATCGTGTTAACAATCCTCTGACAAACATACAGATGCCCCAAGAACATCCAGGACCAGAGTCTGTGCGAAACAGTACGGTGACTGCATTTGGTAACGTAATAAATTACAAGTTGTCTCACCTTGCCGAGAACAGTAGAACCAGAGGACATGGGCTGGACTTGAACGGGTTAAATTCTAAACTAATCTGCGGAAACATTATTTGAGTGAACGAGTGGTCGATCGATGGAACCAGCTCCTTTCCCAATCTATATAATTAAAATTCGAGGATAAGGAAATTTCGACGAGCACAGTAACTGCTTAATTAGAAATAGAGGCAGAGTAATTTAGGGCAACACGAGCTGCTTAATTGGAAATACAATAAATGGGAATTCAGGGGGATAGAGTAACGGCTCAGTTAGAAATAGAGAACAGGAGGATGAAGGGGAATTAGAAATGGACAACAAGTGAATTCAAAGGAATACAGCAACGATTTAATTGGTAATAGATATCAGCGGAATATAAGTGACTTTTGCAACTGTTTAATTAGAAATCGAGTAAAGAGGAATAAGGGGTAACACAGTAACTGTTCAATTAGAAATAGAATCAAGTGGAATACAGGGGGAACACAGTAACTGTTCAATTAGAAATATTATCAAGTGGAATACAGTGGGAACAAAGTAACTGTACAATTAGAAATAGAGAAACTCAAGGGAAAAGAACAACAGTTTGATCAGAAACAAGGGGCGGGGAATCACCACATTATGTGATTGAATTTGACACGGTAATGCAATGGTTTACTTGATCATGACTTTGCTTTCTATTTTACCTGTTGATTTTGGATGATGTCTTTGAATGCACATCGGCTTCTCATAATTGTGATTGAGTGCAGATACGTCGCTGACTGATGGAATTAAAACCTCTGCCTTAAATACTGTTTCCGGTGAAATGGAAATGTGCCTACTGTACGGAACTGCCCATAACCCACCACCATTTCCCCAGAAGATCGATGCCAGCCGGATAGGCACAGCCTCGGATCCACGGGGACCTGCAACCATGTGGAGTTTGGACTTTGGAGAATCTCAGGATCAACTGGAATGTTAAAGATTGACTGGTAAAAGGGGCACTGAATCATAATTATTAAATGAAGGCCATTCACAATTAAAGTACTAAGGCTATTGTTAATGAAAGGTTTACAGTAATGTTCTTGAACATTGAAGTGAGGTGTCATTAGTTTATTAAGCCCACAGTGCATACAATAGTACTTAAACATACACTTAAAAGGTTGTACTTACAACCACACCTGATGATGGTTATTTGGGATTCAACCTTTTTACAGTTCTGAGCTCAGTATCTTAGACCTTTACCAATCCGAAAACTCATTACAAACAGACAGTTTTTATACATTTTCTCACTCCCGGTACCTGGAAAAATATACAATTATGGATCACATAATTATATGGAAGTTAAAATACAACTCCACATAAGGAGAATGGAATTGACTTATTCTTTATCAATAACGATAGTTTTCTTTACAAACCGAGCTCTTTTTCTATTGGGCTAACAAGTATAATTCCCTTACTTCGTTATATCATCGATAGTTTCGCCCATGATCCATACACATGTAATTCTACGTCTATTAATCAGTCCATTCTTGTTTCTGTATCACTCGCTCCAATTCAATTTGTTATGTATGCCCAGATGTTTTCGTTGAAGAACTAACTGCTTTCCAACACTGTTATGAAATGATGAAAGTTCTCTGAAATTATGAATCAATATGTAATGATCCCTCTTTAATGAGGTCTCTTATTATTTCATCCTGAAACTGTCCATTGCTGCAGGGTCAGCCCTGCCCCAACAGCTCAGTGAGACTTTAAATTAACGTATACTTCCCTGCTTCATAGGCAAAGGCGAAGGGTTAACATTACTATACTATAAGGAGAAACCAATACAGTATCAGACTGGTACACTTTAGGGCAGTGTGAATTACAATTTCCTTTCAGTGCCCCCTGGGTTGGCGTTACCGTATTCAAGGCCGACACTGAACAATCTCTCATCAGCATTATGTATCTGTCTCGAACTATTCTATTGCACAGATATCTACCCATTGGTTTTGCATACTGTCCAGTGCCATATTAACCATTTCATGTCGTGGTGGTGTCAGCCGGACTGACCATGTCTTGGACCTGCTCTTCAGTGCAGCTTCATCAGAGAATTACATGGAATTATATGGAACATAAAGCACAAAACAGGTCATTTAGCTCAACTGGCACATACCGGTCTTTATGCCTCACACGATCCTCCTTCCAGCCCTCTTCATCTAACCCTATCAGCATAACCCTATATTCTTTCCTCCCTCATGTGTTTATCGAGCTTCTCCTTCCATGCATCTCTCCATATCTGATGCTGGTTGCTTAACGAGAAACACGTCACTTCAGTAAACACAGCGATATCCCAAGTTCAGGCAGCACGAGATATCCGATAGAAACCATTCCTGCCCTTTCTGGCTCTTTCTCAACAGATCGGGGCGTCTGGAGGTGTTTGATTAGAATCTCTCCCTGCACGGACCCAATGTTTCGTGCGGTGGCCAAGCTATCAAATACATTCTTCCCATTTTTCAGTATAAGCAAGAACACCGCCATCTCCAAGAGAAAGGTATCAATTAAGCATCTTAACTACACGTTCCTGACTTTCACTAGATTGAGTATTGATACCAGATTGATATCTTGTGGCGAGTCGTGTCCAGGTGATTTAAGATAAGAATGGACGAGACAGGATAGATAGAAGCAGAAAGCTTCCATTAGTTGAGGCATCAAGAACCAACGGCCATAGATTATAGAATAAATGTAAGAGATTGAGAACTGAGGGTGGGAGAAACCTCTTTAAATGAAGAGTTATGAAGATGCGGAAATTACAGAGGCAGAAATCATGCCCATATTCAAGATGAAATTGTTCGGATGTGTGAACAAAAATAGACTGAAGGGATTTTGAGATTGGGCGGATAAAGTGATTGGAACTATTTTCTCGAGTGGAGGGAAAACGCCGGCAATGACTGATTTGGGCCAAATGGTCTGTTACATTATTCCAACATTTTGATGATCAACTGATATATTAATAAATTTTTGTTAACAGAGATGCCTCACGTCACATTGACGAATCAATTTCATGCTGTCTCCATTATTTGTCACTTATCAGGAGACCGGGATCCCTTTCTTTTGGGCCAGGAGACAATGGGGTGCGTTGTCTGATGGGTAGACCAGGGCCTGCAACATTCACACCAAGATTACAGAATAATTAAAAATAACTATGGTTGTAACACCCTTCATTGCTTCTGCACTAAAAAAAACTTTAATTATTAATTAAACTGGCGTGTCCTATTCCAGCACCAAAAGTGTAAGACAGTTAACGCTGCCGCCCACATGTTCCACCCAACTGCTGAAGCTCAATCATGACTGTTCCCTTTGAATCTTGAGCTGTTTTATCAGGAAACTATTGTGTTCACCCTCGGAAAGCAGCAGGCATCAAACTCAGGGCATAAAGTAGAAGAAGTGTTTTCTGATACTTGTTCATTTCACAACAAAGAAAGACGGCCAATCTAAAATAGAACACGGACTGTAATTGAGCTCAAGTTCGGACAGGATGCTTTGGTTTGACTTTTCATTTATTTCATCAACATCGGAATAAATGTCCAAGGAGATTTCACCACCTTCTCCAGCTCTTCCCTGAATTTCGTTTGGGTAGCTGCATAAATACACGTGTTTGTACATGAACTCAAATACATGAGCATATGTCCGATTTCAGTGGCGATATAAGCAAGAGCTGTATAATCGGGTCGGTGATACACGACCAGACGGATAGCTAAAGAATTCACGGCAGCTGTCAGCCACAACAGTATAAAACTACCAGATACAGTGAACAGGAATATAATAGATGTCCTTCGGTTCGCCAGCTCTGGATCGCTCTGATTCTCACTGCTGTGACTCGGGAGGCCGCTGCTGGATCTGCTGGCCACTAAAATGCGTCTGACGGTCAAACAATTAAACAGAAGCATTAAAGCAAAAGGAATCCATGGAATTAAAATACTTTCTAACCATGTGAACACTACACCTGCAGGCGATGAATAAAAGGCCAATCTGGGGCGGAAACCCCACTGAACATTGTTAATTATTTGTGTATGTTGAAATGCAAACCAAAAGGGAATGTTTTCTAAACAGATCAGGACAGAGAGCGTTGTTATAACCGCAGCCGCAGTTCTCACTGTGCAATATTTTGCTTTGAACTTCTGACAACATATCGATACAAATCGGTCAAATGTGAACGAGACTGTGAACCACACCGACAGATCCAGGTTGGTACAATTAATGTAGATCATGAACTTACGAATGAGAGTGTAGGACAGGAATTGAAGTGGAAAGATTTTTGTTAAAATTTGATACTCTATTACATTGAAGATAATGACCAGTCGATCTGCTGTTGCCATGGCCACCATAGAGATAGAGATACATATGGAAAGACCGCAATTTCCTCTGGAAAGAATCACGATTGTCATTAGGTTCGCTGTCGGAAAGAAGGACAAGAGGTAACTAACGGGGATACTCATAAATCTCACAGCATATTGTGGGGAAATGTTCTGATGATTTCCTACTTAGGGTAATGCACGCGGGTTCTTTTTTAAATATAGGCGAGCAATGACGACACTTTATTTAAAAGAAAGAAAGCATTAAACACTCAATATCGAGGGACTGACAATCCGTAGTCCTTCCAGCTTACTTCAGTCAGACGTTGTCAAGGCAGCGGGGGGAGGGTCACTCGGAATCAGTCTGGGGAATGGTAACGGAGAGCGTCCCCAGTACTACCGACACCCAGGCACTGAAGAATCAACAGGGAGATTTGGACATTTGGGGATAGTGTAAAACAGGCGACATCGGATCATCCGTCCGTCAGACATCTGTCCCGAATTTCATTTCCATCGCTGTCGCCACTAACACTAGATTGAGGCTCCACTCACACTGTAACTGTGCGGTCCAGGCTAAACTGGAGCAGCTCGCAGGGACAGGACAGGTGCAAAGAAAAGCGCCTAAAGGGAATCATTGGATGGTTTTGGAAGTTGTAAATTTTCGGCAGTCAATCAGAAAACGGATTTCCTGACATATGTCCAAACACACATTTCAATACAGTGTTGAGCGCTAAAACCATCCCGCCATGAGGCTTATACCCATGTGATGTACCGACCCGATTTCATAATTTACTGCTGCGGCCCCATGGGACATAATATCGAAATTTACATTTAGTTCCTTCAGTTTTTCTGTCGAGCGGGGTCTCGGGAGCTGCATCAGATGTCAGCAGTTTTAAATGTAATTTCACAGCAATTACTGGAAAGTTTCGAATTCAAGTAAAATATTCATCCGAGACAAAAGCTTCAATTTAGGTCGGAACTCTGGGATTTTTCTATTTATAATCGCCCCGAGGGATGTGGGCATTGCTGCCGAGACCAGCATTTATTGCCCATCCCTAGTTCCACTTGAAAAGGTGATCGGGCGGCGCCTTCTTGAACCGCTGCAGTCCGTGTGGTGACGGTTCTCCCACAATGCTGTGAGGATGGGAGTTCCAGGATTTTGACCCAGCGACGATGAAGGAACGGCCGATATATTTCCAAGTCTTGATGGTGTGTGACTTTGCGAGGAACGTGCAGGTGGTGTTGTTCCCATGTGCCTGCTGCCTTTGTCCTTCCAGGTGGTGGAGGTCACGGGTCTGGGAGGTGCTGTCGAAGAAGCCTTGGCGAGTTGCTGCAGTGCATCCTGTCGATGGTACACACTGTAACCACAGTGCGCCGGTGGTGAAGGGAGTGAATATTGAGGGTGGTGGATGGGGTACCAATCAAGCGAGCTGCTTTGTCCTGGATAGCGTCGAGCTTCCCGAGTGTTGTTGCAGCTGCACTTACCCAGGCAAGTGGAGAGTATTCGACCGAACTCATGACTTGTGCCTTGTAGATGTTGGAAAGGCTTTGGGGAGTCAGGGAGTGAATCACACACCGCAGAATACCCAGCTTCTGACCTGCCCTTATAGCCACAGTATTTATACGGCTGGTCCTGTTAAGTTTCTGGACAATGGTGACCCCCAGGATGTTGATGGTGGGGGATTCGGCGATGGTAATGCCGTAATGCAGTCAAGGGGAGGTCGTTAGTCTCTCTCTTGTTGGAGATGGTGATTGCCTCGCACTTGTCTGGGGCGAATGTTACTTACCACTTATCAGCCCAAACCTGGATGTTGTCCAGGTCTTGCTGCATGCGGGCACGGACTGATTTATTATCTGAGGGATTGAGAATGGAACTGAACACTGTGCAATCATCAGCGAACATCCCAATTTCTGACTTATGATGGAGAGAAGTTCATTGATGAACCAGCTGAAGATGGTTGGGCCAAGGACACTGCCCTGAGGAACTCCTACAGCAATGTCCTGGGGCTGAGATGATTGGCCTCCAATAACCACTACCATCTACAATTGTGCTAGGTATGACTCCAGCCACTCGAGAGTTTTCCCCCTGATTCCCATTGACTTCAATTTTACTCGGGCTCCTTGGTGCCTTGATGTCAATGGCAGTCTCTCTCACCTCACCTCTGGAATTCAGCACTTTCGTCCATGATTGGAGCAAGGCTGTTATGATGTCTGGAGCCGAGTTGCTATGGCAGAACACAAACTGAATGTCGGTGAGCAGGTTATTGGTGAGTAAGTGCCGCTTGAAAGCACTGTCGATGAGACCTTATATCACTTTGCTGATGATTGAGAGTGGACTGATGGGGCGTTAATTGGCCGTACTGGATTTGTCTCCTGTTGGGTGGAGGTGGCTGCAGACCGAGGAGTTATCAACTGAAAGTAGACAAGGAACAACGGAACAAATAAAATGATGACCCGGGGCAATAGGCAACACATCCTTTAGTGATCCATTCCTGTTGGAGGGACCGGGGAATCAGCCTCGCCCTACCTCGTATTGGGAAGAAAGTTGATCGCCCGGTCCCCACGATTTACCGATCAGAGCAGCGCCGCACAGTCAGTGCGGACTGCGAGGATTGACGCTGATATTCACGAATTTATCCCGGTGGATAAGCGACTCTGAAATGAGGACATTCTTGGAATTTCTTACGTAATCATTAACAATGAGATAGTGAACAGTTGTGAAACAACAGGTTATATTGACTTACCGGGAAAACCAAAGGCTGCGAGAACAGGGAAGTAAATCTCCTTCATGTGATGAATTGTTGGCTTTTCCATTTTTTAGAAGAATGTGTGAATTCTCTCACACTTTACGGTCCCGATTGGAGTGTATCTGAGATCTGTAGAACAATCGGTGTCCCGGTGAGAAAATCAGGTTGCACAATAATTGGCGTTGGTTGCAGTCACTTAACAAACAAGGCGCGATTTTCCTCTTCAGCGGGCAGGGGGCTCCAATGGGGAAATTGTACAGCTCAGTCCACGAACCTCCGTCCATTCACATCAATGAACGGAAAGTAATCCCTGAGGGAATGTGCTCTGTGCTCTCCCCGTGAACCGGGAAGGGAACATCCACCCTGGACACTGCGTTCGGTTCTTGATGCCTCATGAATTCAGCAAAGACTTCACACATCCATTCCATAATTAAAATGTGTTTTGTACTGTGATGATCACTGATGATGACTCGGCTCTAACATTAGGTGACCCGACTCTCGCATTACTATTTGAGACCCTGCTCTAACATTTCTGGTCGAGACTCGACTCTAACATTACTGGTGGTGATCCGACTCTAACATTACTGGAGATGTCCCTACTCTAACATTATTGGCGTTGACCCTGCTCTCACATTACTGGTGGTGAACCTCGTATAACATTACAGGTATTGACTCTAATCTAACATTACTGGTGGTGACCCAACTCAAGCATTATTGGTGGCGATTCTACGCTAACATTACTGATGGTGATCCTACTCTAACATTACTGGTGGTGATCCTGATCTGATATGAATGGTGGTGATCCTACGCTAACATTACTGGTGGTGATCCGACTCTAACATTACTGGTGGTGACCCGACTCTAACATTGCTGGTGAAGACTTTAATGTAACGTTACTGGTGGTGATCCTACACTAATATTACTGGCGATGACCCTATTCTTACATTACAGGGCTGGCCCAACTTTAACATTACTGATGGAGACCCTACTCTAACATTGTTGGTGGTGATCCTGCTCTAACATTACTGGTGGAGACCCTACTCTAACATTAATGGTGGTGATCCTACTCTAACATTGTTGGTGGTGACTGTAGTCTAACTTTACTGGTGGAGAGCCTACTCTTGCATCCATTCACTCTCCCAATCCATTAATCGTATCCATCCATTCACTTTCCCAATCCATTTATGGTTCCTGTCCACTCAATTCCCAATCCATTGATGGTATCCGTCCATTCATTCTCCCAATCCATTAACGGTATGCGTCCATTCACTTTCCCAATCCATTAATTGTTCCTGTCCATTCTTGTGTTGAAGCGGCCCATACACGGCAACAGAAGCACAGAATCTCCTGTGCTGTGAATTCATGTATTTTCCAAAGTCGTGGAGGTCCTGTTCCAGGAAAGCTGGATTTGATATCCTGACAAATAAATGCCCAGGAATCAGGCGAGTCCTTGGTTTCCTCCTTTAACCGCCCACTAAGGAATTGTCTGGGCTTTTCCCTCCCAGTTATCTGGAGGGGTGAATGTTGCCTGATTCGGTTCCTGAACTGTTTTACATTTAACACAGTTGGGATCAAAACGAATTTAATTTACTCTCACTCGATTAGGTTATCGTAAAACTCATTCTTGCCAAACAGTCAAGGAAGAAGCCAAGTCAAAGTCGTGCACTTAATATTGTTAAACAGTTATAACCTGGCGAAGCTCCAGTTCATGACTACAGGCATGTTGAACAGCGGAAGCAACATGCGAAAGACAGTGTTAAGGGATTCCACAACCTACGGATCAGATGAAAGCTCTGCAGTCCTGCCACATCTAGTCGTGAATGGTGGTGGACAGTTAAACAACTATGGGAAGAGGAGGCTCTGTAAACATCCCCACCCTCAATTAATGCGGAGTCCAGCTCGTGAGTGCAAAATACAAGGCTGAAGCGTTTGCAACCATCTTCAGCCAAAAGTGCTGAGTGGATGATCCATCTCGGCCTCCTCCTGATATCCCCACCATCACAGAAGCCAGTCTTCAGCTAATTCGATTCACTTCACGTGATATCAAGAAACGGCTGAGTGCACTGGACACAGCAAAGGATTTGGGCCCCGACAACATACCTGCTGTAGTGCTGAAGCCTTGTGGTCCAGAACAAGCCTCGCCTCCAGCCAAACTGTTCCAGTACAGCTGCAACACTGGCATCTATCAGACAAGGTGGAAAATTGCCCAGGTATGTCCTGTCAACAAAAGGCAGGACAAATCCAATCCGGCCATTTACCGCCACGTCAGTCTACTCTCAATCATCCGCAAAGTAACATTCGCGTCAGGCAAGTGCCAGGCAATGACCATCACCAACAAGAGATAGGCTAACCACCTCCCCTTGATATTCAACTTCATTACCATCGTAGAATACCCAGTCTCTGATCTGCTCTTGTAGCCAAAGTATTTATATGGCTGGTCCAGTTAAGCTTCTGGTCAATGGTGACCCCCAGGATGTTGATGGTGGGGGATTCGTTGATGGTAATGCCATTGGATGTCAACGGGAGCTGGTTAGAATCTCTTTTGTTGGATATGGTCATTTTCTAGCAATTGTTTGGCGCGAATGTTACTTGCCACTTATCAGCCCAAGCCTGGATCTTTTCCAGGTCTTGCTGCAAATGGGAACGGACTGCTTCATTAACTGAAGGGTTGCGAATGGAACTGAAAACTGTGCTATCATCAGCGAACATCCCCATTTCTGACGTTATGATGGAGGGAAGGTCATCGATGAAGCATCTGAAGACGGTTGGGCCTCGAACACTGCCCTGAGAAACTACTGCAGCGATGTTCTGGGGCTGAGATGATTGATCTCCAACAAGCTCTACGATCTTCCTTTGTGCTAGGTATGACTCCCGCCACTGCAGAGTTTTCCCACTGTTTCCCATTAAATTCAATTTTACTCGGGCTCCTTGATGCCACACTCGGTCAAATTTTGCCTTGATGTGAAGGGCAGTCACTCTCACCTCACCTCAGCTCTTTTATGCAGGTTTGGACCAAGGCTGTAATGCGTCCTGGAGACGAATGGTCCTGGCGGAACCCAAACTGAACGTCAGTGAGCAGGTTATTGGTGAGTCAGTGCCGCTTGATAGCACTGTCGACGACACCTTCCATCACTTTGCATATGATTGAGAGTGGACTGATGGAGCGGTAATTGGCTGGATTGGATTTTTTCTGCGTTTTGTCTGTGCCGGCCGAGAAAGAGAATTCGAGCCTAATCCCAATTTCCAGCACATGTCGGTTATAGCACTTCAAGTGCATATCCAAGTACTTTTTAAATGAGTTCAGGTTTTCTACCTCGACCACTATTTTAGACAGTGAGTTCCACATTCCAACCTCCCACTGGATGAATAAAATTGTCCGTAACTCCCATCTAATCCTTCTACCAATTACGTTAAATCTATGCCCTCTCATCCCTGGCAACCCTGCTAAAGGAAATTGCTCCTCCTTATCCACTCTATCTGGGCCCCTCATATTTTACACATCTCACTTAAATCTCCCATCAGCCTCCACTGTTCCAAAGAGAACAACCCCAGCCTATCCAATCTTTCCTCACAACTAAAATTATTCAGTCCTTGCAACATCCTGTTAAATCTCCTCTGTGCCGTCTCTAGTACATCTTTCCTGTTATGTGGTGACCAGAACTGCACGCAGTACTGAAGCTGGGGCCTAACCACTGCTTTATACACTTCTGGCATAACCTCCCTGCTATTACATTCTATGCCTCGGCTAATAAAGTAACTTATTCAGTATGCCTTCTTAACCACTTAATCAACCTGTCCTGCTACCTTCAGTGATCTGTAGGCATGCACTCCAGGGCCCCTCTGTTCTTCTGCACCTCTCAGTGTTCTCCCTTTTATTGTGTACTCTTTTGCAATGTTTCCCCGGCCCAAATGCATTACCTCACACTTCTCCAGATAAAATTCTATTTGCCACTTTTCTGTCCACCTGACTAGTCCATTGATATCTTCCTGCAGCCTACAGCTTTCCTCCTCACTGGTATCATAGAATCATAGAAAAGTTACAGCATGGAAGGAAGCCTTTCGGCCCATTAAGTCTTGGCCGGCTCTATGCAAGGGCAATTCTGCTTGTCCCACTCGTCCGCTCTATCCCCATAGCCCTGCATTTTATTTTCCTTTCATGTACTTACCCAGTTCCCTCTTGAAGGCGATCATTGAATCTGCCTTCACCACCCCCTCGGGCAGTACATTCCAGATCCGAACCACTCACTGTGTAAAAAGTTATTCCTCATGTCACCTTTGGTTCTTTTGCCAATGAACTTAAATCTATCTCATCTGGTCCTTGACCCTTCCGCCATTGGGAAGAGTTTCACTCTCCCTACTCTGTCTACACCCTTCATGATTTCGAATACCTCTATCAAATCTCGTCGCAACCATCTCTGTTCAAAGGAGAACAACCATAGGTTCTCCAGTCTATCCCCATAACAAAAGTCCCTCTTCCCTGGAAACATTCTTGTCAATCTCTTCTGCCTTGACATATTTCCATCTCTAAGGCCTTCACATCTTTCCTAAAGTGTGGTGCCCAGAACTGGACACAGTAGTCCAGTTGTGGCCGACCCAATGTTTCATAAAGGTTCATCATGACATCCATACTTTTGCACTCTATGCCTCTATTTATAAAGCCCAAGATTCCGTACGCTTTTTAACCTCTTTCTCAACCTGCCCTGCCACCTTCAACGATTTTTCTACATATACCCCCGATCTCTCTGTTCCTATACCCCTTTTCGAGTTGTGCCCTGCAATTTATACTGTCTGTCCTCGTTCTTCCTGCTGAAATGCATCACTTCGCATTTTTCTGCATTAAATTTCATCAACCACGTGTCTGCCCATTCCAACAGCCTGTCGATATCCTCTTGAAGTCTATCACTGTCCTCCTCACTGTTTATACCCTTCCAAGTTTTGTGTCATCTCCACATTTGAGTTTATGCACTGTACTGGCAAATTCCAAGACATTTATCTATATCAAGAAAAGCAGTGGTCCCAGCACAGACCCCTGGTGAACACCACAGTACACTTCCCTCCTGTCCGAAAAACAACCGTTCACCACTACTCTCTGTTTCCTTTCACTTCGACAATACTGTATCCATGTTGCTACTGCCCCCTTTATTCGATGAGCCGCAATCTTGATGCTAAGCTTACCATGCAACATTTATTAAAAGCCTTTTAGAAGTCCATATATACCACATCACCTGCATTGCCCTCATCTCCCCTCTCTTGTAACTCATCAAAAAACTCTGTCAGGTTAATTAAACACGATTTGTCTTTTACAATCCGTGCTGGCTTTCCCTAATCAATCCATCTCGTCCAAGTGACTCTTAATTCTGCCCCGGATTATCGTT
The DNA here is from genome assembly GCF_035084215.1 of Heptranchias perlo. Lineage (NCBI taxonomy): Eukaryota > Metazoa > Chordata > Chondrichthyes > Hexanchiformes > Hexanchidae > Heptranchias > Heptranchias perlo. The sequence goes on from NW_027139548.1 coordinate 2,701,490, forward strand.
TCTAAAAGTTTCCCCGCCACTGAGATTAAACTGACTGGCCTACATTTGCTTGGTTCATCCTTACACACTTTTTTTGAAGAAGGGCGTAGCATTTGCAATTCTCCGATCCTCTGACACCACCCCCGTATCTATGGATGTTTGGAAGATCATGGCCTGCAGCTCCGCAATTTCCACCCTTATGTCCCTCAGCAACCAAGGATGCATCGCATCCGGACCGGTACTTATCCACTTGAAATACAATCAGCCTATCAAATACCACTTCTTAATCATTTTTAGCAAACCTGTATCTCAACTCTATCTTCCTTTACTGAGAGTCTGGCACTATCACCACATGGGCAATTTTTGTATCATCTGCAAACTTCTTCATCATAGCCCTTACATTTCAGTCTAAATCTTTAATACATAACACAAAAAGCAAGGGTCCTGGTACTGAGCCCCGTGGAACCCCACTGGAAACAGCCTTCCGCTCACAAAAACACCAGTCGACCATTAGCTTTTACTTCCTGTCACTGAACCAATTTTGGATCCAACTAGCCACTTTCTCTTGGATCCCATAGGCTTGTACTTGTTTCACCATTCTGCCTTGTGCCTCAGGGATGAGCTCCTGCAATGTGAATTGAAGGAGTTAAGAGATACATTAAAAAGCAGGACCTCAGAGGTCGTGATCTCAGGATCACTACCAGTGCCACGTGCTGGTGAACAGAGGAAAAGGAGAATCGATCGGATGAATGCGTGGCTGCAGGGATGGTGTAGGAGGGAGGGATTTAGATTCCTGCGACATTGGGACTGGTTCTTGGGAAGGTGGGACCTGGATAAGCGGGACGGGTTACACCCGAGCAGGACCGGGACCAATGTCCTCGCGGGGATATGTGCTCGTGTTTTTGGGGAAGGTTTAAACTAGAGTGGCAGGGGGTTGGGCAACTGAGCGGGGTGTCAGAAGGGAGTAAAGTTGAGAGCAGCAAGAGAGGGGAAGACCCAGGGGAAATTTACAATACAAATTGTACAAACAGTTATTCAAGAACACGTGAAACGGAAAAGCGTAGAGCGGCAGAAAGAAAGTGTACTTTAGACATTACAGATAATGTGAAAACTAGAAGGCATAAAGCGATTAATCCAGCATCAAAGCTGAAGGTCAGGCTAGGGTGTGTGGTTCAACTAAGAGTTCTATATACAAATGCACGGACTATAAGGAATAAATTAAATGAACTACAGGTTTAAATTCAAATTGGAGGGTATGACCTGATAGCTATTACTGAGACATGGCTGCAGGATGGTTAGGATTGGGAACTATATTTAACGATTTATAAGGTCCACTGGAGAGATAGGGAAAATGGAAGAGGGGGAGGAGTAGCCTTAGTGATAAAGGAGGATATACCGAGAGATAAGCAGCCAACAGAGACATTATGGGTTGAATTGAGAAATAGGAAAGGATCTAAGACTACAGTGGGTCTTGTGCATCGGACCTCTGGCAGTAGCTCTGAAGTGCTATATTGTATAAATGCAGAGATTAGACAAGCGTGTAACAAAGGCAGAGCGGTGTTAATGGGGGACTTTAACCTTCACATAGATTGGGAAAAGCAGACTCGCAACTGTCAGAATGGTAGTGATTTTCCTGAGTGTGTCCGGGATAGTTTTCTACAGCAGTACATCCTACAGGCAACAAGGGGACAAGCCATACTAGATTTAGTCATGAGTAATGAACCAGATTTAGTTAACAGCTTAACTGTGCGTGAATATCAAACCAACAGCGATCATAACATGATCGAATTCAAGGCAGTTTTTGAAAGGAAAAAAAGTGAATTGGCTGCTAAGATCCTGGACTTAAGTAAGGCCCACTTCAATGGGATGAGCTAGAGACTGTCCACAGTGAACTGGGCAAATCTGTTAATGGGTAAAACGACTGATGATCAGTGGGGAATGTTTAAAGAAACGTTTAACGAGATACAGAACCCGTTTATGCCCCTGAGGGGCAAGAACTCGACTTGACAAAAAAAAAAACAGCCATGGACAACTGAAGAGGTAAGGACAGTATAAAGCATAAGGAAAGGGCATACAAAAAGGAAAAACATGACACATATCCTGGCGAATGACAAGATACATAGATTGAAAAAAGGGTCACAAAACAGATAGCGAGAGCTAAAAAAAAGAGTATGAAAATAAACTTGCAAGGGATATCAAAACCAATACGACGAACTTTTATAGTTGTATTGTAAAAAGAGGATGGTCAGGAGCAGTGTTGGCCCCTTAAAAACTGAAATGGTGAAATGGCGGACATGTTGAATAATTACTTTGCGTCTGCAATTGCATTCCGGAAATCCCACGAAAACTAATATTGAATCGGGGAAAGGGACTCAATAAAATTAAAATGAGTAAAACAATATTAGTCAAGAAAATAATAGCACTAAACAGTAACAAATCCCCAGGACCAGATGTTTTCTATCCCAGGGTTTTAAAGGAAGAAGGTGAGTACATTGCAGATGCCCGATCTATAATGCTTTAAAGTTATCTAGATTTAGGAACCGTCCCTCTCGATTGGAAAATTGCACATGTCACTCCGCTATTTCAGAAAGGAGAGAGAGGGATTTCAGGAAATAATAGGTCAGTTCGCCGAACATTTGTTGTGGGGAAAATGCTGGAGTCTATAATTAAGGATAGAGTGAATGAACCCCTCGAGAATTTTCAGTTCATCAGAGAGTGCCAGGTCGTGCCTGATCAATCTGATTGAATTTTTTGAAGAGGTGACTATAGTAGTGGACAAGAGAATGTCAATGGATATTATTTGCATGGACTTCCAGAAGGCATTTGATAAAGTCTCACATGAGAGACTGTTAGCTAAGATTGAAGCCGATGGAATCGAGGGAAAAGCACGGAGTTGGTGCGGAAGTTGGCTGAGCGAAAGGCGACAGAGAGTGGGGATAATAGGTAGCTACTCACATTGGCAGGATTTGACAAATGGTGTCCGGCAGGGATGTGTCTTGGGGCCTCAATTATTCAAAATATTTATTAACGACTTAGATGAAGGCATGGAAAGTCTCATAACAGTTTGCCGATGAAACAAAGATTGGTGGTATTTTAAGCGGTGCAGATGAAAACATAAAATTACAAAGGGATATTGATAGATTAGATGAATGGGCAAAACTGTGGCAAATGGAATTCTATGTACAAAAATGTGAGGTCATCCACTTTGGACTAAAAAAAGGATAGAACAGGGTACTTTGTAAGAAGTAAAAAGTTTAAAACAGTGGATGTCCAAAGGGACTTCGTGGTTCAGGGACATAGATCATTGAAGTGTCATGAACAGGTGCAGAAAATAATTAATAAGGCTAATGGAATGCTGGTCTTTATATCTGTAAACAATTTTACAACACCAAGTTGTAGTCCAGCAATTTTATTTTAAATTCACAAGCTTTCGAAGGCTTCCTCCTTCGTCAGGTGAACGATGTGAAAATGAAAACCTCGAAATGAAATCGCATTTATAATTCACAGAACAATGCCTGGTGAGTGCAGACAGTTTGTTCAACTGCCTGTTGCCAAGGCAATCAGTGTGCAGACAGACAGGTGTTACCTGCCAGGTCTCACAGAATATACAAATCACCAAAAAAAAAAACAACAAACAAAAAAAACAGAGATAGAGAGGTAGAAACATAGAAAAGACAGCAACTGACCCGTTAAATTAAAAACAGATAACATTTGTTCACTGGTGGGGTAACGTGTAGCGTGACATGAACCCAAGATCCCGGTTGAGGCCGTCCTCATGGGTGCGGAACTTGGCTATCAATTTCTGCTCGACGATTTTGCGTTGTCGTATGTCTCGAAGGCCGCCTTGGAGTACGCTTACCCAAAGGTCGGTGGCTGAATGTCCTTGACTGCTGAAGTGTTCCCCGACTGGGAGGGAACCCTCCTGTTTGGCGATTATTGCGCGGTGTCCGTTCATCCGTTGTCGCAGCGTCTGCATGGTCTCGCCAATGTACCATGCTCTGGGGCATCCTTTCCTGCAACGTATGAGGTAGACAACGTTGGCCGAGTCGCAGGAGTATGAACCATGCACCTGGTGGGTGGTGTCCTCTCGTGTGATGGTGGTATCCGTGTCGATGATCTGGCATGTCTTGCAGAGGTTACCGTGGCAGAGTTTTGTGGTGTTGTGGACGCTGTTCTCTTGAAGGCTGGGTAATTTGCTGCGAACGATGGTCTGTTTGAGGTTGGGTGGCTGTTTAAAGGCGAGTAGTGGAGGTGTGGGGATGGCCATAGCGAGGTGTTTGTCCTCATTGATGACATGTTGAAGGCTGCGGAGAACATGGCGTAGTTTCTCCGCTCCGGGGAAGTACTGGACGACGAAGGGTACTCTGTTGGTTGCGTCCCGTGTTAGTCTCCTGAGGAGGTCTATGCGATTTTTTGCTGTGGCCCGTCGGAACTGTCGATCGATGAGTCGAGCGTCATATCCCGTTCTTACTAGGGCGTCTTTCAGCGTCTGTAGGTGTCCATCGCGTTCCTCCTCGTCTGAGCAGACCCTGTGTATTCGCATTGCCTGTCCATAGGGGATGGCCTCTTTGACGTGGTTAGGGTGGAAGCTGGAAAAGTGGAGCAGAGTGAAGTTGTCCGTGGGCTTGCGGTAGAGTGAGGTGCTGAGGTGCCCGTCTTTGATGGAGATTCGTGTGTCCAAGAAAGAAACTGATTCTGAGGAGTAGTCCATGGTGAGCTTGATGGTGGGATGGAACTTGTTGATGTTATCGTGTAGTCTCTTTAGTGATTCCTTGCCGTGGGTCCATAGAAAGAAAATGTCGTCGATGTATCTGGTGTATAGTGTTGGTTGGAGGTCTTGTGCAGTGAAGAAGTCCTGCTCGAACTTGTGCATGAAAATGTTGGCGTATCGGGGTGCGAATTTGGTCCCCATGGCTGTTCCGTGTGTTTGGGTAAAGAACTGGTTATCGAAGGTGAAGACATTGTGATCCAGGATGAAGCGGATGAGTTGTAGGATGGCGTCCGGAGATTGGCTGTTGTTGGTGTTGAGTATTGATGCTGTCGCAGCGATGCCGTCATCGTGGGGGATACTGGTGTATAGTGCCGAGACGTCCATCGTGGTGAGAAGTGTTCCTGGTTCAACTGGTCCGTGGGTACTGAGTTTCTGTAGGAAGTCTGTAGTGTCGCGACAGAAGCTGGGGGTTCCCTGTACGATGGGTTTCAGGATGCCCTCGATGTATCCAGAGAGGTTCTCACACAGGGTTCCGTTGCCTGATACGATGGGCCGTCCGGGTGTGTTGGCTTTGTGTATCTTTGGGAGGCAGTAGAAGTCTCCCACGCGGGGAGTACGTGGGATGAGAGTGCGTAGGATGTTTTGAAGGTCCGGATCGAAGGTCTTGATCAGTTTGTTGAGCTGGTGGGTGTGTTCTTTGGTCGGATCTGCGGGTAACCGTCTGTCGTGTTCCTGGTTGTCCAGTTGTCGGTATGCTTCTTTGCAATAGTCCGTTCTGTTCTGTATGACGATGGCTCCTCCTTTGTCCGCTGGTTTGATGACGATGTTGCGGTTGGTCTTGAGAGCGTTGATGGCGTTGCGTTGTGCTCGGGTGACATTCTGGACTGTCTTCTGAGTGCGGCTGATGCGGTCTTTATATCGAGAGGACTAGAGTACAAGGGGGAAGAAGTTATGCTGCAGCTATACAAAACCCTGGTTCGACCGCACCTGGAGTACTGTGAGCAGTTCTGGGCACAGCACCTTCGGAAAGACATATAGGCCTTTGAGTGAATGCAGCGTAGGTTTACTAGAATGATACCTGTTCTTCAAGGGTTAAGTTACGAGGAGAGATTATACAAATTGGGGTTGTATTCTCTAGAATTTAAAAGGTTAAGGGGTGATCTGATCGAAGTTTATCAGATATTAAGTCGAACAAATAGGGTGGATAGAGAGAAACTATTTCCGCTGGTTGGGGATTCTCGGACTCGGGGGAACTGTCCAAAAATTGATGCTCGCTCAATTGCTAATTTTAAATCTGATAGATAGCTTTTTGCCAACCAAAGTTATTAACGGATATGGGCCAAAGGAAGGTATTTGGAGTTCGATCACAGATCAGCCATGATCTTATCAAATGGCGGAGCGGCTCGAGGAGCTGAATGGCCCAGTCCTGTTCCTGTGTTCCTCTGTTCCTATAATTCGAGTCGTTACTTTTTGCATAACGATTCGTGACGTCCCTCCCACCAGATTAAAATTCGAGTAGTTATATTAAAAATAAAGATTAGTGATGGGCCCTCCTACCAGTTTATAATTCGAGCAGTTACTATTTATATAAAGCTTAGCAATGGACCCTCGTACCTGTTTATAATTTAAGTAATTACTCTTTATGTATGGATTAGAGATGTGCAATCCTACCTTAATACTTTGAACAGTTTCTTATGAAAAGATTAGTCATGGACCCTCCAACCGGTTGGTTATTCGAATCGATACGTTTTATTTGAAGATTAGTGATGGGCCCTCCTACCTGTTGGTAATTGGAGTAGTTACTTTTTATTTAAAGAATGTTTTCCTTATTTTCCCATTTTTCTCATCGGAGTAGATATTTTTTCGATAAAGATGAGTGATGGGCCCTCCTATCTATAGGTCATTCAAACACTTCCTTTGTATATAATTATTAGTGATAGGCCCTCCTACCTGTAAGTAAGTGAAATAGTGACTGTTTACATAAAGATTAGTGATGGACCCTCTTACCTGTAATTCATTCAAACACTTAGATTTTGTCTAAAGATTCGTGATGGACCCTATTACTTTGAGGTAATTTGAACACTTACATTTTATATGAAGATTAGTGATGGACCCTCCTACGTGGAAGTAAATCGAACACTTACATTTTGTATAAATATTAGTGCTGGGCCCTCCGAACCGTTGGTAACTCGAATGCTTAATTTTATATAAATATTAGTGATGGACTCCCCCACCTGTTTGTAATTTGAATAGATAATTTATATATAAAGATTAATGATGGAGCCTCCCACCAATTTATAATTCGAGTAGTTACATTTTATGTAAAACCGAGTAATGGACCCTCCGACCTGTTGGTTATTTGAGAGGTTACTTTTTATATAAAGTTCAGTGATGGGCCCTTCTACCTTTTGCTAATTTAAGAATTACTTTTTATATAAAGATTAGTGATTCCCCCTCCTACCTTCTGCTAATTTAAGAATTACTTTTTATATGAAGATCAGTGATGGACCCTTCCAACTTTTGCTAATAAAAGAATTACTTTTGATATAAAGTTCAGTGATGGACCCTTCCAACTTTTGCTAATATAAGAATTACTTTTTATATGAAGATTAGTGATGTTCCCTCCTACCTTTTGCTAATTTAATAATAACTTTTTTATATAAAGATTAATGATGGGCCCTTCAACCTGTTAGAAATTTAAATAGTTAATTACATAAGACTTGTGACGAGTATCCTCTTATCTGTGAGGGAGATCGCTTCTATCCTGTGGTCGGTTTTCATCTAACACATTTCTGAGGTCAATTTATCTCTCAAGGCAACGACCCCTCCTTGTTTTATTCGGTGAGTGAGTTTGATAGATAAATGCCTCATTAACATGAAGTTATTTCACCAAAAACAGAAGCTCCTGCTCTATTCTCCCAGCGAATTCACGTCCTTTTCCAACTGACCGAAACTGACATTGTGGTGTGAATCAGTAATTAATTATTTTAATTAATCGGGGTGAACATTTTTGTCGGATCTTTCTCCGATCCTGTGACTGGATCGCGTTCGGGCGGGCCTCATGTAACCACAGGCTGATTGTCCAGGTGCTCGGCAGAGAGCGATGATCCGCCAGTGCGAATGTATTAACCCTTTACTAAGCTGAGCTACGTGTTCAGTGTGAACCGCTGGTCCCGCGTTTGATTCGTTCAATAAAAAAATATTGGGCACAAAAAGGTAAATTGAGTGTTACAGTAAAAATCCGCAAGAAGTGACAAGGACAGGTTCCAATCCCTGTCTTTCTGAACTGCAATTTCTAATGTAGGAAGGAGGCACAACTGGGGGAGGATGGGGTCAATCCCGAAAGTCCGTGTTCCTGATTTCTGTCCCACAGCCGCTCTTAAAATGTGCCTGTGTGGAGACTGGTGAGGACCAGGAGTGGATTTAGCCCTGAAATGTCCGGTGTAAAATGGACTTCCCCCTGAGATCGCACACTGATCCTTGTTGTGAGATTCAGAGCGATATTTGATCTGATCCTTGTTGTCAGATTCAGAGCGATATTTGATCTGATCCTTGTTGTCAGATTCAGAGCGATATTTGATCTGATCCTTGTTGTCAGATTCAGAGCGATATTTGATCTGATCCTTGTTGTGAGATTCAGAGCGATATTTGATCTGACCCTTGTTGTGAGATTCAGAGCGATATTTGATCTGACCCTTGTTGTGAGATTCAGAGCGATATTTGATCTGATCCTTGTTGTCAGATTCAGAGCGATATTTGATCTGATCATTGTTATTTGAGATTCAGAGCGATATTTGATCTAATCCTTGTGGTGAGATTCAGAGCGATATTTGATCTGACCCTTGTTGTGAGATTCAGAGCGATATTTGATCTAATCCTTGTGGTGAGATTCAGAGCGATATTTGATCTGACACTTGTTGTGAGATTCAGAGCGATCTTTGATCTGACCCTCGTTATTTGAGATTCAGGGCGATATTTCCTTTCTCTCTCTCATAACCCCTTTGTTTTTTGACCAGGATTGAGGATTTACTCGGGCCGGAGACTGAGCCTCATGCGGCGGCCCCAAACTTCCCCCAATATTTATTTTGAATTGAACTCTCCTGCCACAGACCTTCCGTTTTGTTCTTTACTCTCCTCCCCAAACTTACCCTGGCTCTGGACTTGCTGAAAATCTTTAACTCTTTTCACATCTTCTAGTTCTGACGAAAGGTCTTCGACCTGAAACGTTAACCACAGATGCTGCCTGACTTGCTGAGCTTCTCCAGCATTTTGTGGTTTTATTTCAGATTTCCAGCATCCACAGTATGTTGCTTTTGAGCACGTGTTCAGATAAGTCGTAGTTTGTATGGATGGGGGACATGGGGAGCACGGTGACATAGGTTGGCATGGGGAATATGTTGGCATGTATTAGCACGGGGCATAGTTTGGCACCGGTTGGCACGGGGCATAGGTAGGCCCGGAGCATAGGTTGGTACGGGGGTCGTCAGTAATGGTGGGAGGGATCTGGCGTCAGATCGGCGGGGGGTGGTCGGGATCGGGGGATATCGCGGGTGTCCCCGATCGTCGGGAGCGGGGGCGGGAATCGTGGATCAGTGTCGGGGTCCGCGATTGGGGTCGGGCGTCCGCGATCGTTGCAGGCGGGGGGTCATTGGGTTCTAGGGTCCGCGATCGGCGATCGGCTTGTTGTGTTGAATAGAAAACTCCCATCTTAAATCATCGATAGATGGAAACAAGCAAGAAGGAGAAGGTCTGTGGCGGGAGAGTTCTAGTCGGAAAGAGGAGGTCTGTGGCGGGAGAGTTTTGGTCGGAAAGAGAAGGTCTGTGGCGGGAGAGTTTTGGTCGGAAAGAGGAGGTCTGTGGCGGGAGAGTTTTGGTCGGAAAGAGAAGGTCTGTGGCGGGAGCGTTCAAGCAGGAAAGAGAAGATCAGGGCACTTTCTAAATTGCAAAAAGATAAAAACAGTGGATGTTCAAAGGGATTTAGGGGTTCAGGTACATTGATCGTTGATTGTCATGAACATGTGCAGAAAATAGTTTCTAAGGCTAATGGAATGCTGGCCTTTATATCTAGAGGACTGTAGTACAAGGGGGCAGAAGTTATGATGCAGCTATACAAAACCCTGGTTAGACCGCACCTGGAGTACTGCGAGCAGTTCTGGGCACCGCACCTTCGGAAGGACATATTGGCCTTGGAGGGAGTGCTGTGCAGGTTTACTAGAATAATACCCGGACTTCAAGGGTTAAGTTACGAGGAGAGATTACACAAATTGAAATTGTATTCTCCAGAGTTTAGAAGTTTATGGAATGATCGGATCGAAGTTTATAAGATATTGAGGGGAACAGGTCGGATGGATTGAGATAAACTAATTGGGGATTCTAGGACCAGGGGGCGCAGTCTAAAATTTAGAGCTTTCAGGAGTGAGATTAGAAAACATTTCTACACACAAAGGGTGGTCGAAGTTTGGAACTCTCTTCCGCAAACGGCAATTGATGCTGGCTCAATTACTAATTTTAAATCTGAGATAGATAGCTTTTTGGCAACCGAAGATATTAAGGGATATGGGCCAAAGGCAGGTACATGGAGTTAGATCACGGAACAGCCACGATCTTATCAAATGGCGGAGTGGGCTCGAGGGGCTGAATGGCCTACTCCTGTTCCTATGTTGCTATGTCTGTGACGGGAGTGTTATAGCAGGAAAGAGAAGGTCTGTGGTGGAAGAGTTTGTGGCCGACGCTTGAACCTCTGTCTCGGGCCCGAGTAAATCCTTAATCCGGGTAAAAAAAAACAGAGCAGAAATGAGAGAGTGAAATGAAATATCGCAATACATCCCTCGGAATTACCACCACAATCTGTCCTCAAACATTGTCTCTTTTCGGGCACTTCCATCCTGTGGAGGGGATTTTGATTCCTGTCTGATAACCAAGCTGAAAAAGAGGAAAATCCAATCCTTATAACGACAATAGCACAGGAATGAGCTTTTCTGCATTTAACAATGTGACGGGTGTATCTAATGTAGATTTACAGTGATAAATGTAACTTTGGAATGTCAGTGATCTTTCCCCCAGTGGCTGAGGCGATTGATGCTCAGGGATAGTTTAATTCACCGGTTAAATGGTTAATGTCCTCACCGACAGAAACAGCTCAGCTCACTGACAAGACACCGGCTCTTGGGCCCTGTGTTGAAAGTGCAAACATCAGGAAATCGCTTGGACTTTGAGCGAAAAATGTCCCAGATAGAAATGTTACAATTTCTTTCGAACCATGTGTCTGTTTTACTGAAATTCCCTGGAACAAGAAGAGAGAAAGTAAAATTGAGAATAAACTTTGTTCACAGTGAAAGCAGCAGCGAATTGTCAAATCGGTTCGATGTGATTTCGTCAGAGAGGCCGCTCCCTGTTCTGAAACAATTGAGGAATGTTTTAGTTGAAATCCATCCTGAGGTGCGGCAGCTTCTTTCACACAGAGAGGGAACTCTGAATCTCATAAAACAAGGCTCAGGTCAAACTCCAAACTTGGGACTTGGCAAAATAAACAAGGAAATTCTGCCTGACTGGTTGTAAGGAAATAAAATGAAATAACCTGCAAAATCCACAGGGTAATAAAGAAACTGACAATCATTGCCGGATCGAGAAAAGGTTGATGTAGTTGCTAAGCTTCAGTTCCGTGTTTTATTCTTTCATTCCTCCCGTTCTCCTTTCTCTCTAAAGTCTATTTCCCGCGGTCTGATGTGTTCTCCAGCGCCGGGGGTGCGACAATTCTGTAAGTGTGCGATCTCAGGGGGGAGTCAATTTTACAGCGGACATTTCAGGGATAAACCCACTCCTGATCCCCACCAGTCTCCCCACGGACACATTTTAAGAGCGGCTGCGGGACAGAAAGCAGGAACACGGAGCTTGTGGATTTACCCTGTTCTGGTCCAGTGACGCCTCCTCCCGACTTTAGATTTTGCAGTTCAGACAGACAGGGATTGGAACCGTGTCCTTGTAACTCCGTACGGTACTGATGTAGCCCTGCACTGTCGGAGGGGCAGTACTGAGGGAGCGCTGTACGATGCGTGATGCCGTCTTTCAAATGAGAGTCCACCCTCTCAGGTCGAAGTTTGTTATTCCACTGCCCCGGTGTACCGGCCAATATTTGTGCCTCAATCAACATCACTGAAACATTTTATCCGGTCATTATCACATTGGTGTTCGTGGGATCTTGCTGTACACAAAAGCAACTGCAGCGTTTACAACATTACAACTGTGACTGCACTTCAAAATACGTCATTGGCCGTAAAGCCTCTTGTGACATCCTTAGGTGATGAAAGGCGCTGAATGAATGTCAGTCTTTCTTTTATTTTTCTCGTCCATGTTTGACGCTATGCTCTCTTGTTCTGGACTCTGTTGTCGCTTTCCTCGTCCTTTTCGTTGAGGGTCTTGAATCTTTCATGAGACCCGTCCGAGCCTTATCCTGCCTTCTTCAAGTAAACGTGTACGGAAAAGCCGAAGTTACGAAAAAGGCAATAGAGAATGTGGAAACTGTACACCAACTGACAGCGGTTACACGAGGGAGAAACCTATTACAGGGACCTTTGTGAAGCGAAGATTGAATCTCTGCGACAAGAAATTGAGACGCTAAGTGCCACCAAACGGTACACCGACTGACAGCGGTTACACGAGGGAGAAACCTATTACAGGGACCTTTGTGAAGCGAAGATTGAATCTCTGCGACAAGAAATTGAGACGCTAAGTGCCACCAAAGCGCAAAGAGCGGAGAGAGTGAGCGAGTGACTGATTGAGAGAGTGAGGGAAGGTGCAAGGTCTGACCGATCACAAAGGCACACTGGAAGGGGGGACAAGACACCAGGAGCAGTTGCGACCTGTCCAACAGAGCTGACAGCTGAAACCCAATGAAGCCACAATAGCTGTTGTCATTCCCGAGCAACCGATTTGAATTCATTGGTGCCTGAAAATTCGGTGCCAAATTTATCCAAATTCCTGGAACAAAGTGCCGACTTGTCAAGAGCACAATTCCTCAAAGTTTATATTTGCATAAGAATTATATCTGGAAATCGGATCACAGATTTACGTTTTAAATACTCGTGAAAGGGCAATGATGATATTGGCATGGGGTTCTTACAGGCGGGCGGAACTGATGTCAACCCTGTGCGTACTCGCTGTGACTTTTCTTGGTGGATATTTTCCCGGAGAGGAAATCTGTTGGTAAACTATTGGAAACCAGTTAAACTAAAAGCAGGTTATGATGAGCGAAATGCATCTCTCGATCTGTCAGAAATGAACTCGAATTGCTGGAAGATAATTAGCGGTGACCCGGAATCCGTTGTAAAAGCTCTTATCAATTCGATTACAATCGCAAACAAACACTACGTCTTCACTGAAATCGTTTACTTAACAATGACCCGAGACTGCGATTCTTTTGTTAAAAACCGCAAATACAACACTTTCTCCTTAAGCACCGAGGAACGCGATTTCCCTCTGGCCTATTCTATGGTGATCTATGAAAAGATCGAGATGTTTGAGAGGCTCTTAAGAAGCATTTCCGCTCCTCAGAATGTGTACTGCGTCCACGTGGACAGGAAGTCTCCAAAACAGTTTCACGCGGCCGTCCAGGCCATCGCCTCTTGTTTCAGTAATGTCTTCGTTGTCAGTACATTAGAGACGGTGACGTACACGTCATGGTCCAGGGTTCAGGCTGATCTGAATTGCATGGAAGAGCTGCTGAGGAGCTCAGTCCCGTGGAGATATCTCATCAATGTGTGTGGACAAGACTTTCCAACGAAAACCAACCGAGAGATGGTGAACAGTCTCATGGCCATGAACGGCTCAAATGTGATAGATTCGGACCCTCCACCGGGATATAAACAGGTGAATCCGCCAGCTTCATGTCTGCCCAGCCGCCAAAGGGGGCAGTGGAAGCGGTTATATGTAATCAAAAGGAACTGAATGGATATTTGAAGGAGTGGATGATTGGAACTTGCTCATCATCAAACTGCAGTGACACCACACGTCACCTGAAGCACAAGGGGTGTGACATTACCTCCTGCCGGTGGTCTCACATCTCCTGCTTCACTGTATTGGAGAGTCAAGTGCTGACTTGAACCTCGAGTTCGGCGGCGTCATGCCCCAAATCGTATGTTTGTAATCACTCGGTTTGGGCACGAGAATCGAAGGATAACTTCATAGGAACATAGCAACATAGGAACATGTAGAATAATAGAAGGATAACTTCCTATTTACCGTATTGGGCCTTCTTCCCAGGCAACTGGCAGATGATCATTTGCTGTTAAATACATTGTTTTCAAAGCCTTGACACACTTTTCTTTCAGATGCGAATGTTGATTGGCTTATTTTATTTCACCTGTCTAAATTCCATACTTGTGGGTGACCAGAGCAATTCTAAATAACCAATCTGACCTAATCTGCTGACATCTCCCGTATCATTTCCCTTCAATAGGTCATTAGTAGCTGTGCAGTGAGCCTCCACCTTATCATTTCTGCTAGATTTCCTCAATTGAGCTGCTCTATGTATCAGAATTTTATAGGCAAAATTTATACAAGCAAAAAAACATGATCTAAAGTCTAAATTTATTATTAATCGATACTGCTGTTAGTTGTGTTTCGGTAGAAAAAAAATAGGATGACGTTGGAAAATGAGAAGTGATTGCTCTTTTCTTGACTTTCAGAGACGATGGAAGTTTCATTATGATATCCTTGGAACTGTGGTCTTAACACATCGAGAGAAGAGCCCCCATCCCATACGCAGCCCCATGTTTGTAGGGGCCGCATACATTATGGTCACCAGAGAATTTGTGAGTAATTTATTTGTGAACTCGGAAATCGAGGCGTTTTTCAAGTGGTCGGAGGACACCAGCAGCCCCGATGAACACATCTGGGCGACACTGCATAGAATGCCCGAGGTACCCGTCTCCATTCCAGACACTCCCAGGCACCGTAGGGGTGACCCACCAATCCTTACTCGAGCAGTGAAGTGGTCTTTTGAGGCTGGTGATGTTGAGAAAGGTGCCTTATATCCGCCTTGTACAGGAAGGTACCGCCATCAAGTCTGTGTTTATGCTTCTGCAGATCTGCACTGGATCTTCCAACAGAAATCCTTGTTCGCCAACAAGTTTGACCCTGAAGTGGACAACACAGCTGTGCAATGTATGGAGGAATATGTTCCACATAGAGCGATTCACGGAACAGGATGTTAACAGTGAATGGGGAGATATAGGCCCCAGGCAGAAGGAAGGGCTGCAGCAGCGAATCGATAAATATTTATGATGAAGCAATGTGCTGAATAATAATGGGGGGATCTGTTACACCTAAACAAAAATAAATAACAGGTGATCTATCGTGAGCTCAAAGAGGATCATTGTAATCAATATGACCATGACAGCGGATGTATAATTAATTCCAACGAGAGAATAGTAACTAATAGGACTGTAATAGTGGTTGCATCAATCGTTCAAACTGAAACATTTTAACAAAGGGGACTGTAATCGTGTCTGCATCAATCGTTCAAACTGAAACATTGCCATGAATTGGACTGTAATTTGGGGCTGCGTGGATGCAGCTTTGCCTGTGTGAAAATGAGGATCAGGCAGAGTTGTTGTGGATTGAAGCAGCTGTGGAGCTGAATCACGTGTTACAGTGAAAGTCTGCAATCTGCAGAATAATGAATTGAAAAGTCACAGACTTTTACTGCCCAGAAGGAAGACATTCGGCCCATCGTACCACTGAAGGATATTTGCCGGTTCAAGGAAATAATTTCTCTCTACCCACCCTATCCACTCCCTTTAACCTTGGCCTGTCATTCAACTTTTCGTTTACTTTTTAAACTCTAGATGTTATCCTGTAAATTCACCTTTTCATTTAATCATTAATCTTTAGATGTTGTCCTGTAAATTCACCTTTTGATTTAATCATTAATCTTTAGATGTTGTCCTGTAAATTCACCTTTTGATTTAATCATTAATCTTTAGATGTTTTCCTGTAAATTCACCTTTTGATTTAATCATTAATCTTTAGATGTTTTCCTGTAAATTCACTTCTTCATTTAATCATTAATCTTTAGATGTTGTCCTGTAAATTCACCTTTTCATTTAACCTTTAAATTCTAGTTGTTGTCCTGTAAATTCACATTTTTTGCCTGTCCAGTTCTAACATCATCTGTTTAATCTCCACCAGAAATAATCATTTACCAGAAACTTAACTGGACCAGCCATATAAATACTGTGGCTACGAGAGCAGGTCAGAGGCTGGGTATTCTGCGGCGAGTGACTCACCTCCTGACTCCCCAAAGCCTTTCCACCATGTACAAGGCACAAGTCAGGAGTGTGATGGAATACTCTCCACTTGCCTGGATGAGTGCAGCTCCAACAACACTAAAGAAGCTCGACACCATCCAAGATAAAGTAGCCCGCTTGATTGGCACCCCATCCACCACCCTAAACATTCACTCCCTTCACCACCGGCGCACTGTGGCTGCAGTGTGCACCATCCACAGGATGCACTGCAGCAACTCGCCAAGGCTTCTTCGACAGCACCTCCCAAACCCGCGACCTCTACCATCTAGAAGGACAAGGGCAGCAGGCGCATGGGAACAACACCACCTGCACGTTCCCCTCCAAGTCACACACCATCCCGACTTGGAAATATATCGCCGTTCCTTCATTGTCGCTGGGTCAAAATCCTGGAACTCCCTTCCTAACAGCACTGTGGGAGAACCGTCACCACACGGACTGCAGCGGTTCAAGAAGGCGGCTCACCACCACCTTCTCAAGGGCAATTAGGGATGGGCAATAAATGCCGGCCTTGCCAGCGACGCCCACATCCCGTGAAAGAATTAAAAAAAAATTCTCCGCCTCGGCGAACAAAGGAAAGTTTCCCGTATGCCTATTAAATCACTTTATCTCCGTGTCCTGCTACCTTCAAGGATCTGTGGACATGCACTGCAAGCTCCCTTTGTTCCTCTACACTTCATCAGTATCCTCCCATTTATTGTGTATTCCCTTGCCTTGTTCACCCTCCCCAATTACATGCCCTCACACTGCTCTGGGTTGAATTCCATTTGCCACTTTTCTGCTCACCTGACCAGTCCATTGAAATCTTCCGACAGTCGACAGCTTTCCTCCTCACTATCAACCATACGGCCAATTTTTGAAGCAAAATAATCACAACGACCCTAACTTGCTGTGATAGAGAATTACATTCCGTTCACTTCAAGCTCACAGCTTACAGGCCCCTCACTATATACTTACAGCTACCCTGTCAACACACTTCACGTCACAAAATTGCCTCAGCTGCAACGCCACTTCTCAGGCCAGTCTATCATAAACATGCGACACTCCAACCGCCATCAACCTGCAACGAGCATCTTCCAACCTCATCTGTCCCTTCTCCTCAATCTGACCCCTACTCCACAATCTGACCCCTACTCCTCAATCCAGCCCCTTCTCCCCAATCTGACAACTTCTCTCCAATCTGACACCTTCTCCGCAATATGAGACATTCTCCCCAATCTGACACCTTCTCCCCACTCTGATCACTTCTCCTCAATCTGATACCTTCACCTCAATCTGGCCCCTTCTCCTCAATCTGACCCGTTCTTCCCAATCTGTCCCCTTCTTCTCTATCTGACCCCTTATCCACAATCTGACCTCTACC
The DNA here is from genome assembly GCF_035084215.1 of Heptranchias perlo. Taxonomy (NCBI): domain Eukaryota; kingdom Metazoa; phylum Chordata; class Chondrichthyes; order Hexanchiformes; family Hexanchidae; genus Heptranchias; species Heptranchias perlo. The sequence continues at coordinate 2,718,846 of NW_027139548.1, forward strand.
CGACACAGATCAGGTTGTTCAGCACTTCTCTTATTGTTTCTGGCTGAGAGCCGTTTGCCTCTTCATGCTGGCGGTGGGTAGGAGTGGGGCGTGTTGTCAGGTTTGGCAGGCTGGCGAGGCTATTCGCCTTCTTCCATCTTTGAACATCCAAGGCGGCATTTCTAAGGTCCAGACCTGACAAATACTGGGGAAGTAGCAGGGCATATCAAAGAGTAGCCAGAGTGCCTATTCACACCATCGTTTCAGCCAATGAGTTGGCGGCATGCGGGATTTCCGGCAGGACACACAGCAAAGTGTGTATTTTACAGCAAACAATATCTATTTAATGAGCAAACAGAGCCTGTTTAAACAGTGGACGACAGCAAATAGTCTACAGTGTCAATTTTAAAAGAATCACTACAAACTACAGCAAACAGAACTCATGACCGAAACTAGAATCTCCCGATAAAAGCAAGGTCATTTCTCCAGCAAATTAGCAGTAAGTGGAGGAAAGTTACATAATACAAATGGATTATTTCTCCAGCAAAATGCATTGTGTGGGTAATAGTTACAAATTAGTGGCCGTAAATATAAGATTTTCACAAATAAATGCAATACAATAATCAGGAGAAACTACTTCGCCCAGAGAGTGGTGACAATGTGAAACTCGCCACCACATGGGATGGTTGGGGCGATTAGCAGAGATGCATTTAAGAGGAAGTTATATAAACACACGAGGGAGTAAGGAAGAGAACGATATGCCGATAGGGTTTGATGAAGAGCGGTGGGAGAAGGCTGGTGTGGAACATAAACACCAACACAGACCTGTTAGACCGAATGGCCGGTTGCTGTGCTGTATATTCTATGTTAAAATAAACTGGAGCAGGTGCTGATGGAGTTTTTTCCGGATTTGCATCTGTTAGTCATGTATTAACATTTCAATTCTGTGTTTACAGCCACAGTAATGGGACAAGAATCGCAGACACCTCAAGAAGGGCAGAGAATGTGTGTGCTCCAATTCCGCAAAGAATGGAAAGCAGGATCAGATTGGCAACGGCAATAAGGGCACTGATCATATTCATCATCAGATACCCCTCCAACTTCGAAAGAACAAGCAATAGTTTATTGAGATGTCAGTAATTGGTGATACCAGGAACCATGGAGCAGTTAGCTTAACATCGGTGGTGGGAAAGAAAATAGGATTTTTACTCAAGGATGAAAGAGAAAAACATCCAGAAACCGAAAATAAAAATAACGAGTAGTCAGCACGGATTTCAAAAGGGGCGGTCACGAATAAACAACGGTGTTAAATTATTGAAAAAGTAACAGAAAGAATAGGGAAGGGTAAAACATTGGAGTTAATACACTTGGATTTTCAAAAGGTCTTCGATAAGGTACCATATCTCTCGGGATTTTTATTTCCACTTGGCAAAACGCAATGCTCCACACGAGCCTCCTTCCACCTGACTTCATCTCACTCTATCAGCAAATCCTTCTGCTCCTTTTCCCCTCATTTGTTTATCCAGCTTCCTCTTAAAGACATCTATTCTAATCGCTTCAACTACTTCTTGTCACTGCGAGTTCCACATTCTCACCACTCTCTGGGGAAAGTGGTTTCTCCTGAATTCCTTATTTGATTTATTGGTGACCATCTGATGTTTATGGCCCCTAGTTTTGGACTTCCCCACAAGTTGGGAACGTTTTCCCTCTGAGAATCCCTACGTGGTCAGTTTTTGGTAAAAAATTAAAATGCCTACGTGGCAAAGAAGCAGAATGCAAAATGGTTAGAAAGGGTTAATTAGTTAGTGACTGAGATTGGTACAGGTGGCCTGGCCTCCTGCTGGGCCATATGTTTGCGTAGTCAGCAGGTTTGCATTGTCTTATCAATGTGGAGTCTTTGATGTGATTCAAGGACTGGTCTGAATGTCTCCATGTTTATGGCAGATCAATATCGGTAACGAGCTTAGCCAAAGTTGAAAGACTTTCCAGGTTGGGAGATAAGGAACAGAAGGAACAGGGAACAACATTCCAAGTTGGAAGGTGAGGAAGTATCCCCTTTGATGTCTAACAGCAACATGGTCAGCACATGGACGATCTATGTTTGGCCGGCAATAATGTAACCTCGCATGGCAACCTGTGCCCGGCTTATGATTGGTGTTGACTCTTGTGTAATGATGTTCCAGCCCCTATCGATCTGTATAAAGGTATGAGTTTTTGTCTTTGTCTTTGTCTCCTTATTCTGTTAGAATCGTTCGGATTCTCTCAGGAATCTGAATTGAAGCGACAGACTAATACCTGCTATTAAAGTTGTGATGGACTTTAAAATGTCTTCGACTTCAGTTTTTACTGAACCAGACTGAGGGGAAAGAATCCAGATCGTCATTTGGTGGCCCGTACGGGCATCTTAACGGTCGTTCACCGAGCGTTCGCGGAGTGAGAGGCGGATTGTCTCAGACACGGAGGAAGGAAATGGCGCCCCGATGTCAGTGGTCTTAATTTACTACGTCGGTTTTCCTCCAATCCGTCAGTCTGACGACGAATCGTCCAATCGCTAACACTCGTGTAGCGTCCTTACAAGATTCAGGTCAGTCTGGCGAATACACAGAAATAGCAGGAAGAGGTCAGTGGTCGAATATCACTGAGTGTCAGCTCCGACTGAGTGAATAACTTGTAAGCGGTAGGTCAGTGGTTAATATCGCTGAGGGTAGTCAGGGTTTAAGTTCCTGGTGATTGGATATAAACGGGAACTGTTGATCAAAATATCACTGAGTCAGGGTTCGAATTCCTGGTGATTGGGTATAAACAGGAACTTCGAGTCCCTGGGGATTGGGTATGAACGGGAACTGATTGCTTGTGCTGATCGACTACAGAAGGAAGTGCCTGTCTCAACGTGCAGCCTTAGACTGGTTGTTAAGAGGGGAAATCCCCAACGCGAAGGTCAGGACCCTGAAGTGGGCGTAGGGTCAAAGGGCAGTTCGGATTGTGAGGCACAAGCATCAGTACCGTCCTCAAATTCTGTAATAAGCAACTGAGTGGCGATAATACGGTTGTGTTGACTAGTTGAATAAGAATAAAAGACTGGGGAATGTCAATGTCCATTGGGAGGAACTAAAAACTTAGATGCCGCCAAAAATGCTCAGGAATTAATGAGGAAAAATAACAGAGGTACCACAGCCCAAGAACTAATTGCTTTATGGAGAAAGTACTGTAAAAAAAATATGGATAGAATTAAGTGACTAGACAAATGTTTCAAAGACAAAGACCCGAAAAAGAAAGGTTTTGTTGTTTAAGTGTACTGTCCCTTTAAAAAGCCTGTCTTGATCAGTGTTTTTTTTGTCGGTGTTGTGGGCCCAGTCCCTCTCTCGCTCTCTCTCTGAAGCACGCAGCCTGTCTGAAATAAACACTGTCTCTCCCACATACAGATGTACGCAGGGCTGCAGGCTGGAATTTCTAACTCCAAGTCCTAATCTCTGTGTTTTCAAGATGTAACCACATTAAGCAGGTATCATTAGCAGCCGCCTGCTAAGATACGTTATATTCCTCTTTTATTAATTTATTAATGGTTTGGGCATGTGTTTCTAGCACTGTAGCTATCCTTTGCAAATATATGGTCAGCATTTGATCCTCAGACAATTCCTTATCTGTATTTTCATTTATCTTTTAATATATCTTTAATGCGAGGCCCTAAATCTCTGACCTTTTGATCTAATGTTGTCAAATCAATGGTGTTAACAACTGAGGCAAAGGCAGATGCTATATCACTTATCACAGATCTTTACGTCTCCATATTTGCCTATCTCTTTTTACGATGTCCACCTCCATTCCATGTCGCTCTTTGTTTTAACACTTGAGTTAGGAGGTGTTGATCCAATTGTTGAGTTTTCTTAGCATTCTCAATGCGAGTTATATAATTTGTCAGGGAAGGTCTCCACTCTTTGGTCAGATCTTGTATTCTACTATTAATTTCAAATAAAATTGAATAGCCCCAGAACTTGTCAAAACTTCCTTATCATACTGTGGCAGGGTAAAATTGATAGGTGTTTAGTACCCTGTGTCAGTACATAACTCAAGTTCCTTTTCATATGATTTGATTTACATTCCTTTCTTATTAATTTTTCACTGTAGCGTGAAAACTTATATCTCAGTCAATTGTAGCCTTTGGCATTTCCGAGTGATTGGGACAATTTTACTAATATAACCTATACCAATTATTACCTTATGTTCACCTGTGTTCTGGGCAAGCCTCAGACAGTTCTCAACCGACTGGGTCATTTCTATCTGTTTGAACTGCTTTTGGCATGACAGCCTGGCTTCTTGGGATGGAAGGGGTTAATATTAACTTGCTCTTGTGGTTGGAGTAACTTGATCCTTCTCCCTTTGAGATTAAGTTTCCACCTTCAAAATTTCTCGGGCTGGGCAATTTCTCTCTCCTGTTTTGTTTTCTGAATTTGTTTCGGGTAAAGGGATTATTCCTTTGGATAAATAAATAATAAATGAAGATTTGACAAATTAATCACTTGGACTCTCAAGAAGAGCCGCAATTGATTCTCTGTTTCTTTTAAAACAGGTGACCCTGGTTTTTTTTGGGGGGACCACGTGAGTGTTGATGGTGCAGGATTACCCAGAGTAGTTACAAAGTTACGGTGCAACCTTTGCTGGAGAAATTTGGTGCAGGAAACGATCCAGTGGTGTTAAAGATTTAAGACTTTAGCTGCAGACATCAGCGGATACCAAATGTCGCAGCCTGGTGATATCAACCTGATTCTCTTCTTTTGAAAACATTTTGATTTGTTTTGTTTTAACCTATTTATTGTCTTCCGAGACAGAGTGCTCGAGGTGGGGAGATATGGGAGTTGCATCCAAAAGTAATTACAAGCACTTCATCTCTACTATAAAACCACAAAGCCTGGACATAATTTGTTTCTGAAATTGGAATTGATTAGAAAAATTTATATAAGTTGCTATTTAAGCCCTCGAGAAAGGAAAAAAAAATACTTGTAATTTAAGGGGATAATCAAATTATATTTTAAAATAAAGGAAGTCCAGTCCAAATGGTTCCTATTGAATGCTGTGTATCAAAGAAGAATTCTTTTCGAGAGGGAAGAAAAATTTACATTGACAAGTCCTGTCAGTCCAACAATACTGCTCTGAAGTTGGGATAATTGTGAAATGATAGAAGGGACTCGGGCACAATGTAGTGGGATATTTTGGGAAATGAAAAGCGGTTCAAGAAAAATTACGTAAGACGAATAAATTTTGGGATATTGGACGGGACTGTAAATATTGTATCGGACATTAACGTTCCTCCAGGGCTCATGATAGGTAATATAATGGGTTATGTAAAATTGGATGAGAGGAAGTGATTGAGAATTAAAGTAAGAAACAGAGAAATTACACCAAATGGGAATTTCTCTAAAGTCATTGAATTGGGCATGATAAAAAAATCAATCTGGCATAAATATACAATCTAGTGGAAGTCAGGAAAGTGTAGTTGAGAATAGTAAATTGAAAGCTTTCTCGTAGAGATATTTGTGTCCTTGCCTATAATGAATAATGAGTAAACTACACACAATGGCCTGGCCACTACCCTGACATCGGGACCATGCAGGGGGAGATAAGCACTCTCGACACCCCTGATTTTTTTGATAAGATAACCTGAAAACCTAAGAATGGCTACAGTGGACATAAAATATACAAATGTATGTTGCCATCATCTGAAACGGAGATCAGGATGAAGAACATGATTACAAAGGCCTATGGCCTGGTGAGCTATTGCAACCACTCTTTAAACAAACCAGTTGCTTTTACAGGACTGAACCCGACAGGACATATGATGTGTGCCATGGAAAATGTTCGGAAATACCATGAGGAAGAAGAGACTGGCCAGCAGAAAGTTAATATCCAAGAACACGAAGCTCATTCCTATGAGATGCTGCTAGTATGCGGAGATACATGAAGAAGATACAGTGAGGAATGAGTCTCAGACAGGCTCAGTTAATTGACAACAGCACAACAGGAAAATGGGTAATGTGGTCCAGGCGAGTCAGAAATCCTTTTAAACAAGGCACTGATACATGGTCCATAGAGAAACCAACTAATTAATGAAACAATCAGGAAACACTGGTATCAATCAAAAGGACTGAAATTAAAGTAAAGAGGGACACAGTAATTTGGATTTCCAAAATTCCGGGTTAGGTTCCCATCAGTTAACAATAAAATTGGGAGAAACAATATTTAGAAGATATCCGCACGATGGATACAAAATTACAAGATTATGAGGGGCCCAGATAAAGTAGACAGGAAGTACCTGTTTCCCCCAGCAGAGGGTTCAAGAACCAGAGGACGTATATTTAAGCTGATTGGCTGGAACAAAATTAAAGGGATGTGTTACGAGACATGTTGTCACTGTGTGTCCACATAGTGTTGGACACAGCCTGGAAGCACAGTGTGGGTTTAATAATACCGGTACCAATCCGGATATTAACTGTACCATGGAGGCCCTAGAGGCGGATCTAAAACCCACTTAAGTGGCATATGCCGGAGAGGGCGAATATTGTGTTACAACTAATTTGAAAACGTTTAAATATGCCAAACTAACTTGTGATATTTTAAGTCCAGAATTCTAGTCCATTTCTGAAGTCCTGGTTCGGATTGGACCCGACGATCTGGTAGAGATACACCGGCATAACCTCACCACCTTACAAGTTTCTAAGAATGTCAGAAAGGACTTAAAAGCATATCAGGCCACATTTGGGTATCTGACACCCCTGTTGCCGAAATACTTGAAAGCATTGCGAATGGAGATACACGTCTCCCAGAAGGTTTATTATAACCTACAACAGGACAATAACAACATTAAGCATGACATTGACCAAATTAAAGTCACCACCTGGTGAAATGACATCTGGAATTTGGGACTGAATATACAGATCCATCTTTGGATTAGATTAATTTCATATGTATTAGTCGTAGTGCAGTTTGTTGTAATGTGCTTCTTGATTTTCATTGCATGTAATAAATGTAAGCAGAGGATGAAGGGTTTGGCAAAGATAGTAAAACAGAGCCTGGGTGAGAATGTCCCCATTGTCTCTGTGGTTTCAACTAACAACACATCTTAATGGTACAGGGAGTAGCACCTGCTGGGGTAAGGTGCATGTAAAAGGGAAGACAATTATAGTTTGATAGGATTATCAGATGCTCTGCCTCTCTTCCACCCGGACTGGTGGCCAACACGAAGGGAATCTGGTTAAGATGAGGTACAGCATCTAACGGGATATTGTAGGGAGAAATTGGATTAAGGGATATAATGGGGAGGGCACCAATTCAAAGGCGTAAAATGGTCTGAAAGGTACCATTCAGTCTAGTTAGGCTGGAAACAAAATATAAAGCACCATGAGATATTTGACTATCTTAGCCTTTTCAAACTAACATGAATAGGTTTAGCTGACCAAGGACATTCGCAGCTTGCTTGAGAGATGTTTAGAAGGAGTCTGTTCCTGAGAACAGATAAGAGTACAAAGGCGTATTGATGAAACATGTCTGTGTTCTATTGGGACTTCTCTAGTTCAAGGGCTAGTCATATTCATTGCTATAATTCTTATAGTTTATTGCTTACTTAAATGTTGCTGCGCTGCAGAACCTGCAGAACCAGTGACCACCGTAATAATTGGTTATCATGAAATGATAAAAGGGGGGAATGAGAATCCCTACGTGGTCAGTTTTTGGTAAAACATTAAAATGCCTACGTGGCAAAGAAGCAGAATGCAAAATGGTTAGAAAGGGTTAATTAGTTAGTAACTGAGATTGGTACAGGTGGCCTGGCCTCCTGCTGGGCCATATGTTTGCGTAGTCAGCAGGTTTGCATGGTCTTCTCAATGTACAGTCTTTGATGTGATTCAAGGACTGGTCTGAATGTCTCCATGTTTATGGCAGATCAATATAGGTAACGAGCTTAGCCAAAGTTGAAAGACATTCCAGTTTGGGAGATAAGGAACAGAATGAACAGGGAACAACATTCCAAGTTGGAAGGTGAGGAAGTATCCCCTTTGATGTCTAACAGCAACATGGCCAGCACATGGACGATCTATGATTGGCCGGCAATAATGTAACCTCGCATGGCAACCTGTGCCCGGCTTATGATTGGTGTTGACTCTTGTGTAATGATGTTCCAACCCCTATCGATCTGTACAAAGGTATGAGTTTTTGTCTTTGTCTTTGTCTCCTTATTCTGTTAGAATCGTTCGGATTCTCTCAGGAATCTGAATTGAAGCTACAGACTTTGACCTGCTGTTAAAGTTGTGATGAACTTTAAAATGTGTTCGACTTCAGTTTTTACTGAACCAGACTGAGGGGAAAGAATCCCGATCGTCACCTCCGTCTAACCTATCAATCCCTTTCATTATCTTAAAGACCTCTATTAGTTCACCTCTCAGCCTTCTCTTCTCGAGCGAAAAGAGCCCCGGCCCGCTCAGCCTTTCTTGATAAGTGCATCCTCTCAGTTCGAGCATCATCCTTCTGAATCTTATCAGTCAATGCCTCAATAACAATTTTATAGGATAGATACCAGAACCGTATGGAATATTCCAAATGTAGTCCAAACAAGGTTCTGCACAAGTTTAACATAACTTCTCTGCTTTTCAATTCTATCCCGCAAGAAATGAGCCCCAATGCTTGATTTGCCTTTTTTATGGCCTTGTTATCTGGCGTCGCTACTTTTGGTGATTTATATATCTGTACCCCGAGATCCCTTTGCTTCTCCAACCCATTTAGAATCTAATTAATCAAGCAGTATGCGACCTCCTTATTCTTCCTGCCAAAATGCACCACCTTACATGCAGTCAGCATCAGAGAGCTGGCAACTTGAACGCCGCCGTTGTCTACCAACAGGAAATCGGCGATCGAGAAGCGGCTTGAGCGCAAATTTCAGTTGTCGGTAATATTAGAGTAAGGGAACGACCAGTAAAGTTAGAGTAGGATCACGAACAATAATGTTGGAATAAGGTCACCATCAGTAATGTTGGAGTAGGATCACAATCAATAATGTTAGAGCAGGGTGACCACCAGAAATGTGAGATTAACGTCACCACTAGTAATGTTAGAGTAGGGTCACCACCAGAAATGTTAGACTAGCATCACCACCAGTAATGTTAGATTGGAATCACCATCAGTAATGTTAGAGTAGGGTCAGCACCATTAATGCTAGTGTTGGGTAACCACTGGTAATGTTAGAGATGGGTCACCACCAGTAATATTAGGTTCAGTTCACCATCGTCGGTAGTGCTCAAGACTTGTGCTCCAAAACTAGCCGCGCCTCTTGCCAAACTGTTCCAGTACAGCTTCAGCACTGGCATCTACCCGAAAATGCGGACAATAGCCCAGGTATGTACTGTCCACAAAAAGCAGGACAAATCCAATACGCCCAATTAATTCCTCATCAGTCTACTTTCAATCATCGGCAAAGTAATGGAAGGTTTCGTGGACAGTGCTATCAATCGGCACTTACTAACAAATAACCTGCTCATCGATGCTCAGTTTGGGTTCCGCCAGCTCCACTTGGCTTCAGACCTCATTACAGCCTTGGTCCAAACATGGGCAAACGAGCTGAATTCCCGAGGTGAGGTGAGTGTGAATGCCCATGACATCAAGGCAGCATTTGACCGAATGTGACATCAAGGAGCACTAGTAAAATTGAAGTCAATAGGAAACAAGGGATAACTCTCTAATGGCCGGAGTTGTACTTAGCATAAAGGAAGACGCTAATAGTTGTTGGATGCCAATCATCTCAGCCACAGGATGCACTGCAGCAACTCATCAAGGATACTTCAACAGCACCTCACTAGCCCACGACCTCGACCACCGAGAAGGACAAAACCACCTGCACGTTCCCCTCCAAGACACACACCAACCCGACGTGGAAAGAGAACGCCGTTCCTTCATCGTCGCTGGGTCAAAATCCTTGAACTCCTTTCCTAACAGCACTGTGGGAGAACCTTCACCACACGGACTGCAGTGCTTCAAAAAGGTGGCTCACCACCAACTTCTCAAGGGGAATCAGGGATGGGCAAAAAATTCTAGCCTTGCCAGCGACGCCCACATCTATTAAAGGAATAAAAAATATATATATTAGAATCGGGTCACCACCAGTAATGTTAGAGTATGTTCACCACCAGTAATGTTAGTGTATGATCACCACCAGTAATGTTAGAGTATGATCACCACCAGTAATGTTAGAGTATGATCACCACCAGTAATGTTAGAGTAGGATCACCACCAGTAATGTTAGAGTAGGATCACCACGAATAATGATGGAGCAGATTCACCATAAGTAATGTTAGAGTAAAATCACCACCGGTAATGTTAGAGTAGAGTCCCCCCCAATAATGTTATGGAACTTTCACCACCAATAATGTTACAGTGGGGTCACCACCAGTAATTTTCGAGTAGAGTCGCCATCAATAATGTGATAGAAGATTGACCACCATTAATGTTTGAGTTGGGTCACCACCAGTAATGTCTGAGTTGGATCACCGTCAGTAATGTTAGATTAGATTCACCATCGGTAATGTTAGAGTAGTGTCACAACTAGTAATGTTACAGTTGGGTCACCACAATAATGTTAGAATAGGGTCACCGCCATAAATGTTAGAGTAGGATCACTGACTGTGATCTTAGAGTAGAGTCACCACGAGTAATGTTAGATTATAGTCACCATAATTATATTAGAGAAGGGTCAACACTATTAATGTTCGAGTAGTGTCGCCACCAGTAATGTTAGAGGAGGGTCAACAACATTAATGTTAGAGAAGGGTCAACACCAGTGATGTTAGAGTAGAGTCACCACCAATATTTTTAGAGTAGGGTAAACGCTTGTAATGTTAGAGAAGTTTCAAGATCAGTAATGTTTACAGTAGGGGCACCACCAGTAATGTTAGAGTAGAATCACCACCAGTAATGTTAGAGTAGAATCACCACCAGTCATGTTAGATTAGATACACCATAATAATGTTGGAGAAGGGTCACCACCATTACTGTTAGAGTAGAGTTACCACAGTAATGTTAGAGTAGAGTTACCACAGTAATATTAGAGTAGAGTTACCACAGTAATGTTAGAGTAGAGTTACCACAGTAATGTTAGAGTCGGGTCACCAACATTAATATTAGAGTAGAATCAACACAAGTTATGTTGGATAGGGTCATCAGAAGTAATGGTAGAGAAGGGTCACCACCAGTAACGTTGGAGTAGAATCACCACAAATAAAGTAAGTGTGGAATCACTATCAATAATGTTAGTGTTGACCGACAACCAGTACTGTTAGCGGAGGGTCACCACCAGTAATGTTACAGTCGCGACACCACCAGTAATGTTAGACTAAAATCACCATCTGCGATGTTCGAGTCGGGTCACCACCAGTAATGCGAGAGCAGGGTCACCATCAGAAATGTTAGAGTACTGTCGCCATCAGTAATGTTAGAGTAGGATCACCACCAGTAATGTTAGTGTAGGATCACCTCCAGTAATGTTAGTGTTGAATCAAACACCAGTAATGTTAGAGAAGTGTTACTACCAGTCATGATCGAGTAGCGACACCACAAGTAAATGTTCGAGTAGAATCACCACCTGTAATGTTAGAGGAGATTAACCACCAGTAATGTTAGTGCAGAATCACCACCAGTAATGTTAATGTAGGGTCACCACCAGTAACGTTAGAGTACGTTCACTACCAGTAATGTCAGAGTAGAGTCACCACCAGTAATGTTAGACTAGGGTCAACACAAGTAGTGTTAGAGGAGAGTCACCACCAGTAATGTTAGAGGAGGATCACAACAGTAATGTTAGAGTCGGGTGACGACGAGTGATGTTGGAGTAGATCACCACCATTAATGTTAGAGTAGAGTCGCCAGCAGTAATGTTGGAGAAGGGTCACCACCAGTAATGTTAGAGTAGAATGACCACCAGTAATGTTAGAGTGGGGTCACCATCAATAATGTTAGAGTAGCGTCACCACCAGTAACGTTAGAGTAGGTTCACAACTAGTAATGTTCGTGCAGGATCACCACCAGTCATGTTTGAGGAGGGTCAACACCGGTTATGTTAGACGAGGGTCACCACAAGTGATGTTGGAGTAGACTCACTGCCAGTATTGTTCGTGTCGTGTCGCCATCAATAATGTTAGAGAAGTGTCACCAGCAGTAATGTTAGAGTAGTGTCACCTCCAGTAATGATAGTGCAGAATCACAACGAGTAACGTTGATAGATTCACCACCAGTATTGTTACAGGCGAGTCAACAATATTAATGTTAGACTAGGGTCAACATCAGTAATGTTAGATTAAAGTCAGCAGCAGGATAGTTAGAGCAGGGTCAGAACCTGGAATGTCAGAGATGCTTCACCACCAGTAATGTTAGCGTACAGTCACCACAAGTAGTGTTAGGGGACGGTCACCAATATTAATGTTAGAGCAGGGTCAACACCAGTGATATTAGAGCAGAATCACCACGAGTAATGATAGAGGACAGTCACCACCAGTATTGTAAGAGCAGGTTCGCCACTTGTAATGTTTGAGTAGGGTCACCATCAGTAATGTTAGAATAGGGTCACTACCAGTAATGTTTGAGTAGGGTCACCATCAGTAATGTTGGAAGAGGGTCATCATTAGTCGTGTTAGAGCAGATTCATCAAAATTAATATTAGAGTGGGGTCACCAGAAGTAATGTTATAGTCGTGTCACTACCATTAATGTTAGAGTAGGATCACCAACAGTAATTCAGTAATGTTAGAATAGGGTCACCATCATTAATGTTAGAGTAGAATCACCACCAGCAATGTTGGAGTAGAATCACCACCAGTAATGTTAGAGCAGAGTCACCACCAGCAATGTAAGAGTAAAATCACCACCAGTAATGTTAGAGAAGAGTCACCACCAGCAATGTAAGAATAAAATCACCACCAGTAATGTTGGATTAAAATCACTACCACTCATGTTTGATAAGTGTCACCGTCAGTAATGTTGGAGTAGGGTCACCACCAATAATATCAGAGTAGATTCTCCACCATTAATGTTAGTGTTGGGTCACCACCAGTAAGGTTAGAACCGTGTCATCACCAGTAGTGTTAGATACGAATCATCACCGGTCACCATCACATTGCAAAACAATTTTAATTTTATAATAGAAGAGGGAAGATATCGCCGAATTATCATAAGGACCCACAGGGATCTCAGAACTAGCACATTCCCTTTGGGGTTTCTTTCCCTTCATTAATTTTTTGGAGGGAATTTCAAGGATGGAAGTACATTATTTCCCGATTGGCACTCAAGGGTGCGATTAAACATAATATCTCCCCTTATTTGTTAAGTGACTGTAACTAACGTCAAGTTTATGTAACCTGTTTTTTCTCACCGAGGCACTGATTGATCTATAAAGGGGGAGCAGTTATGGATCTCGGATATTCGTCAGTCTGAACCAAAAAGCTGGACGGAATTCACCTGCTCTTCCAAAAATGGGACGGGCAGCAATTCTCCTGATAAAAGATATTTACTACCCTATACTGGCATTCGTTGGTGTTCCGGGTAAGACATTGTATCCTAATGTTTAATAGCTGTTGACTATGTAACCGCTTTGGTGCCTGTTTGATCATGTTACAGATTCCCGATAATGACCTCATTGTAAAATCACAGAGTCGATGGGAAAAAGTGATAAATATCAGTTCATAATCAACGGTTCCGGGCTGCAGGCAAGACACTATTCTGGTCGATAAATCGGAGACAATGGGTGCACGTATTTTCTCGCTTGACAGCAGGAGGGCGGGTAACGCCATTCCATTGCACAGTAGTCAGCTCACGAAAGTTTGTTTTGCCTGACTGCATTGCACCGATTCAATTGCTAACAGGCACGATGGGCCGAATGGCATTCTTATAAGCTGTATCCGTATGTGGCTCTGTGATTCTATGATCACTCTGCTTAATATGGGTAATTACTTGGATTAAGACATTTCCCTCTAACAGGTGACTTTGAAAGATAATGTGTGAAGCATTTGTTCAAACCACAGCGAACGCGGCCCAGGGAATTGCATCTTGCTGCAAAGAACCTTTGCGGGTTTCTCCAGTTGCCACTCTGCTATCCTGCAGGGCCGTCTGGGATATTCCGGGGTTGATTTTGGACTTTACCATCGAAGGTTGACCATCGCCTGGGCGGAATGCGTGGGCAAATCAGTAGCACCAATTCAGGGGATAACTGATAAATTTGAGTGGGTGGAATCCGTGGTGAAACCTTCATGGCGGTGTGAGCTCAGCGCTCAACGCTGCACCGAAATATATATCTGGATGGATGACAGAGAATCTGGTTACTTATTGACTTTCAAAAATCAACAAGGTCACCCGCTTCCCTCCCCCAATCCTCATTCTCCAGGTGCTCCCCGTTTCCAGGCTGTTCTTGGAAATCTCGGACCAGCTATTTTTATCCCTTTAATTTTTCTGTGTAATGTATTCCTTCTTTTTAACATTCTCGCTAATGCTCTCCCTTAAAAAGGAGCCCGTGTACATCACCGTAAGGAGCATCACTGCTGAACATTTCAAATATATACAGTGAGATTCCACCTGAGTGTCCCCAGTAAATTTCCTCTTCTCCCTCTTTCTTACAGCAAATGTAGTGACAATTGTGATTCTCTCCAGAGGAAATTGCGGCCTTTCCAAATGTGTCTCTGTCTACATGGTGGCCATGGCAACAGCAGATCTACTGGTCATTATCTTCAATGTAATAGTCAATCAGATATTCAATTATCACTTTCCGTATTCTTTCCTGTCCTACACTGTGGTTTGTAAGTTCATTCTGTACAATAATTGTGCCGTAGTTGATATGTCGGTATGGTTTACAGTTTCGTTTTCATTTGACCGATTTGTGTCGATTTGCTTTCAAGAGTTTAAAAGGAAGTATTGGACCAAGAGAACGGCAATCGTGGTTACAGTAACGATCACTGTCCTGGCTTATTTAAAGGGCATTCCTATGTTGTTTTCATATGGACCTGAACGAATAATTAACAATGTGCAGTGGGGATGCTGGCCAAAGATGGAAGTTTTTACATTACCTGCATGGGAAGCATACAGCTGGATTCAGACTCTGTCAGCCCCATTGATTCCCTTTGCTTTCATAGCACTGTTTAATTCTTTGACCGTAAGAAGAATTTTAGTGGCCAATAGAGTCCGCAGAGAACTCCGCGGTCACAACACTAACAATCAGAGTGACCCAGAGGTGGAGAACCGAAGGAGATCCATCATTTTACTCTTCACTATATCGGGCAGTTTTATACTGTTGTGGATAACAGCTGCCGTGAGTTTTTCTGTCACCAGGCTTTCGAGCACCGTTTATTTCCAAGGTGATTATTCAAACCCTGGATATATCGCCACTGAAAGCGGATATCTGCTCGAGTTTTTGAGTTGCTGCACAAATACGTGTATTTATGCAGTTACCCAGAGGAATTTCAGAGAAGAACTGAAAACTCTACTGAAATCTCCCTGGTCACTGATTCGCAGATTGGTTAAAAATTAGATAAAATTAAATCAAACCAAAGATTCTTCTCATAACTAAATCGAAATTTCAAATCATTCTCTGTATTAGAAAGTCCTTCTTTCTGTTAATCTGAAAAATGGGAGATGTTGGGCAATGATCTGAAATAAAATAAAATTATGGAAAATAAAACCTGTTGAAGGTAACTGCAATATTACTTGTCGGGTTCACCGGGGCAACAGTAGCATCAGCAGGGATCCTGTTGCGGAATTGGAGCAGGTTCCTGAAAGTTCATTAACAATTCGCTGCGAGAGTGAAGTAATGCTCATTCTCAGCTCCTGCCTGTCACCATGACGTTTAACTTCCTTATGGAAGCGCACGAGAAGAAAGAGCCATTATTGCAAAGAGTGTGAAAGGGGAACATTCGTGCACGGAGTGAGCAATTTCAGAGTTTGGTCATTGTCGAAGTTCGGTGCGGTGGGTGAAAGAGATGCTGCTTTGCCTTTTTTTCCTGACTTTTTTTCCGCAGAACGGCGGCGGAACTGAGCAGCAGCAGCAGACCGAGAGCGGGAATAAAAGCAGCAGCAGACCGAGGCCCGAGAGCGTGGATACAAGCAGCAGCAGACCGAGGCCCGAGAGCGGGGATAAAAGCAGCAGCAGACCGAGGCCCGAGAGTGGGGATAAAAGCAGCAGCAGACCGAGGCCCGAGAGCGGGGATAAAAGCAGCAGCAGACCGAGGCCCGAGAGCGGGGATAAAAGCAGCAGCAGACCGAGGCCCGAGAGCGGGGATAAAAGCAGCAGCAGACCGAGGCCCGAGAGCGGGGATAAAAGCAGCAGCAGACCGAGGCCCGAGAGCGGGGATAAAAGCAGCAGCAGACCGAGGCCCGAGAGCGGGGATAAAAGCAGCAGCAGACCGAGGCCCGAGAGCGGGGATAAAAGCAGCAGCAGACCGAGGCCCGAGAGCGAGGATAAAAGCAGCAGCAGACCGAGGCCCGAGAGTGGGGATAAAAGCAGCAGCAGACCGAGGCCCGAGAGCGGGGATAAAAGCAGCAGCAGACCGAGGCCCGAGAGCGGGGATAAAAGCAGCAGCAGACCGAGGCCCGAGAGCGGGGATAAAAGCAGCAGATCTGCAACAAGAGTAAACTGCAGCGTGACGTCACTGGTGAGGCAGGTAAGTGATTGGTGGTGACTGTGGGCTAAGTTTTAAGTTAACAAATAGCAGAGAACTAAATTTTGAAAACTCAACTTAATTTAATTGGTCTGATAAATTAAAAGAGGTAAATAATTTGATTAACACTAAATTAATTAATTATATAAGTAAAACAATGGGAGAACAGGAGATGTGTTGCGGCAGCAATATGTGGGAGCTTGTGGACAGTTTGTCCAGGGCGACTACATCTGCGGTAAGTGTCTGTGGCTCAAGGAACTTCGGCTGCGAGTTGAGGAGCTGGAGTCCGAGCAGTGGACATTGCGAGATATCAAGGAGGGAGGAAGCTACCCGGACCTTTCCCTCCAGGAGGCAGCCACACCACTTCGATTAAATACTTTAGAATTGACACGTGGTCTGGGACAGGAGGGTGTGACTGCGAGTGAGGCAGGTCCCGGGATCCAGGAGGCAGGAGCCTCAGTCCATGCGCTTGTCCAATAGAATTGAGGTTCTTGGAACTCTTGTGGACAAGTGAGGAGACTGTGGGGAGGATAAGCAAACTTACAGTGGCACCGTGGTACGGAAAGCCGTTCAAGTGGGGGGAGTAAACGGGAAGGTGGTTGTAATAGGCAACATTATAGTTAGTGGGACGGACACTGTTCTCAGCAGCCAGGAGCATGAGTCCCGAAACCTATGTTACCGACCCGGTGCCAGGGTTAAGGACATCTCCTCCGGGCTGGAGAAGAAATTGAAGTGGGAGGGGGAGGATCCAGTTGTCGTGATCCACGTCGGTACCAACGACAGAGGTAGGACTAAGGAAAAGTTTGTGCTCAGAGAGTTTGTGCAGCTAGGGAGTAAATTAAAAAGCAAAACCAAAAAGATAATAATCTCTGGACTAGTACCTGAGCGACGAGCAAATTGGCATCGGTTCAATCGGATCAGGGAGATGAATGTGTGTCTCAAATATTGATGTGGGAGAAAGGTGTTTCGATTCGAGGGGGACTGGCACCAGTACTGGGGAAAGAGAGAGCTGTTCTGTTGGGACAGACGACACCTGAACCATGTTGGGGCCAGTGTTCTAGCGAATCGAATAACGAGGGAGGCAGATAGTGCTTTAAACTAAATAAGTGGGGAAGGTTCCCGCTGCAGAGAAATCAAGAATGCTAAATAGAAAAGATAAGGAAGCAGTGCAGGAAAGTGATAGGAGTAAGGATAGCCAAATTGTGTCAGGAACGTACAGATCACACAAACACATACCTGTTATTTATATGGACTTCCAGAAGGCATTTGATAAGGTCCCACGTAAGAGACTGTGAGCGAAGTTAGACGCCCATGGAATCGATGGAAAAGTACGGACTTCGTCAGGAAGTTGGCTGACCGAAAGGCAGCAGAAAGTAGGGGTAATGGGTAGGTACTCACATTGGCAGGATGTGACCAGTGGAGTCTCGCAGGGATCTGTCTTGGGGCCTCAATTATTCACAATATTTATTAAGGACTCGATGAAGACATAGAATGTCGCATATCTAAGTTTGCCGATGACACAAAGATTGGTGGTATTGTAAGCTGTGTAGATGAAAACATAAAATTACAAAGGGATATTGATAGATTAGGTGAGTGGGCAAAACTGTGGCAAATGAAATTCAATGTAGACAAATGTGAGGTCATCCACTTTGGATCAAAAAAGGTTAGAACAGGGTACTTTCTAAATGGTAAAAAGTTAAAAACAGTGCATGTCCAAAGGGACCTAAGGTTTCAGGTACAGAGATCATTGAAGTGTGATGAACACGTGCAGAAAATTATCAATAAGGCGAATGGAATGTTGGCCTTTATATCGAGAGGACTAGAGTACAAAGAGGCAGAAGTTATGCTGCAGCTATTCAAAACCCTGGTTAGAATGCACCTGGAGTACTGTGAGCAGTTCTGGGCACCGCACCTCCGGAAGGACATATTGGCCTTGGAGGGAGTGCAGCGTAGGTTTACTAGAATGATACCCGGACTTCAAGGGTTAGGTTAAAGGGAGAGATGACACAAATTGGGGTTGTATTCTCTGGAGTTTGGAAGGAAGAGGGTTGATCAAATCGACGTTTACAAGATATTAAGGGGAACGGATTCGGGTGGATAGAGAGAAGCTATGTCCCCTTGTTGGGGATTCTAGGAGTAGGGGGCACAGTCTAAAAATTAGAGCCAGATCTTTCAGGAGAGAGATTAGAAAACATTTCTGCACACAAAGGGTGGCAGAAGTTGGGAACTCTCTTCCGCAAACGGCAAGTGATATTAGCTCAATTGCTAAATTTAAATCTGAGATAGATAGTATTTTAGCAATCAAAGGTATTAAGGGATATTTGCTAAAGGCGGGTATATGGAGTTAGATCACAGATCAGCCATGATCTTATCAAATGGTGGAGCAGGCACGAAGGGCTGAATGGCCTGCTGCTGTTCCTATGTTCCTGTGTTCCTAATATTGCACTGACAAATAGGGTCAGGGTAAGATTGGAGGGTGGCAAATGTAACCCCACTATTGAAAAGGGAGGGAGAGAGAAAACAGGGAACGACAGAAAGTTCAGTCCAACATCAGTCGGAGGGAAAATGCTAAAGTCTATTATAAAGGATATGATAACAGGACACTGAGAAAATATCAACGGGGTTAGACAAAGTCAACATGCATTTATGAAAGGGAAATCGTGTTTGCAAACCGACTGGAGTTTTTTGAGGTTGTAACTGGTAGAATAGATAAGGAAGAACCAGTGGGTGTGGTTTATTTGGATTTCCAGAATTCCTTTGATAAATTCCCACACAAGAGGTTAGTGTGCAAAATTGAAGCATGTGGGATTGGTGGTAATGTACTGGCATGGATTGAAAATTGGTTAACAGACAGAAAACAGAGAGTTGGAATAAATGTGTATTTTCGGTGTGGCAGGCAATGACTAGTGGGGTACCACAGGAATCAGTGCTGGGCCCCAGCTGTTCACAATATATGTTAATAATTTGGATGAGGGAACCAAATGTATTATTTCCAAGTTTGCTGACGACACAAAACTAAGTGGGATCGGGAATTGTGAGAAGGATGCAAAGATGCTTCAAGGCGATTTAGACAAGTTCAGTGAGTGGACAAATACACGGCAGATGCATTATAATGTGGATAAATGTGAAGTTATCCACTACGGAAGGAAAAACAAAAAGGGAGAGCATTATTTAAATGATGATAGATGGGGGAATGTTGATTTACAAAGGGGCTTAGCTATCCTTGTACACCAGTCACTGAAAGCAAACATGCAGGTGTAGCAAGCAGTTCGGAAGGCAAATGGTATGTTGGCCTTGGTTGCAAGAGGGTTTGAGTACAGGAGCAAGGATGTATTACTGCAGTTACACAGGGCCTTGTTGAGACCGCACCTGGTGTATTGTGTGAAGTTTTGTTCTCCTTACCGAGGAAAGGATATACTTGCCATTGAGGGAGTGCAGCGAAGGTTCACCCGACTGATTCTTGGGATGGGAGGAATGTCGTATGAGGAACGATTGGGTCGATTCGGCCTGTATTCATTCGAGGTTAGAAGAATGAGAGGGGATCTCATTGAAACATATTAAATTCTGATAGGTCTAGACCGACTTGATTCAGAGAGGATGTATCCCCTGGCTGGGGGTGGGGTCCGGAACCATGGATCACAGTCTCAGGATACGGGTGAACTCATTTAGGAATGAGATGAGGAGAAATGTCTTCACTCACAGGGCGGTGAACCTGTGGAATTATCTACCATAGAAGGCTGTGGAGGCCAAGTCACTGAATATATTTAAGATGGAGCTAGATATTTTTCTAGACACAAAAGGCATCAAGGGGTATGGGGAGAGAGCTGGAGTATGGCATTGAGATTGAGAGTCACCCATGATCATATTGAATGGCGGAGCAGGCTCGAAGGGCCAAATGGGCTGAATGGCCTGCTCCTGTTCCAATTTTCTATGTTTCTATGTTTCTCATTCAAGAGGAGAGATGAAAGCAGGTGGCAAGTGAGTCCGTTTATTGCCTTGAAGTGGGTACACCCGGTGTGAGAACATTAAGTTGGACAGAAAGCTAGTAACAGACACGCTGATGTGGAAGGGGAGACAGAGTTTAGGAAGAGACGTCAGAGCTACAGAGTTCCCAGCGAGAGATGGCGGACCAGCTACACCAGAGTATGAGCTGGACTATAAGGTTTTCCAATAAGGAGAAGGGGTTAGGCTGTCGGAAGAGAAAGATCTCATTTGACACTTCATGTGAATCAAAGATTGTGGGAACCGGAAGGGATAGAGCTGTTGAGAAATGCTGACAGTCTCATTCCCATCAAGGCAGTGATCAGAGAATCAAAGAACCTTACAGCACAGAAGGAGGCCGTTCGGCCCGGCGTGCCTGTGCTGGCTCTCGGAAGAGATGTCCAATTCAATCCCACGCCCCAGTTTTTTCGCATAACGCTGCAAATTAGTCATCTTCAATGCATGTCCAATTCCCTCTTGAAAGTTCCTGTAGAATCTGTTTCCACCACTCTTTCAGGGAGTGTGTTCCAGATCTCAACAACCCTCCGTCTGAAAAAAAATGTTCACTCACTTACGCTCTAGTTCTGTGGCCAATTATTTTAAATCTATGACCTTTGTTTACCGACCCACTTGTCAGAGGAAAGTTTCTCCCCATTTGCTCTACCAAAACCCCTCATTATTTTGAATACGTCCACTAGGGCTCCTTGGATTCTCAGGTTTATAAAAATCTGTTGTTTTATCTGCTGAGCTATTCGGGCTCTGACGTTGGCTGTGCACACAGCGACCTTCACTGGCTCACATGCAAGGTTACATGCCCCGCCCGCCATATTGAGCATTTCCGACTGCAGTGATCCCTCCTGGACAGCGCATTTCTCTCGCATACCCAGACTGACTGCCTCCCACAGGGTGCACTTCACAAATACTCACCCTCCCACCAACTACAAGCTCTTTAATAGTGGCGTCAGATGTGACAAGTGATGATCCCCATTGATCTGTACTGGAGCCTTATCTTTTCACTGTAACAATTAATAATTTGGATGAAGCAATAGAGAGTTGTATGTCCCAGTTTCAAGGTGACACACATTTAGGAAGGTGAGTAAGTAGTGCAAATCGGAGCAGAAAGTTACAAGGGGACGTTGGCAGATTAAGTGAATGGGCAAAACTTTCTAAATGTTGTAAAAGTGGGAGCATTGGAACAGGAGGAGGCCTTCCTGCCAAACGAGCCTGCTCTGCCATTCAATTAGATCATTGGCTGACCTGTATCTCACATCCATCTACGAGCTTTAACTAACCCTTAATATTATTACGGAACAAAAATCTATCAATTGCAGTTTTAAAAAATTTCAATTGACCCCGAACCGGAGCAGCTTTTTAGGGGACAGAGTTCCGGATTTCCGCTATCCATTATGTGCAGAAGTGCTTCCTGACATCACCCCTGAACAGTCTAGATTAAATTCAAGGTTCTGCCCCCTTGTTCTGGACTATCTAATCAGAGGAAATCGGTTTTTTTGTCCCTATCAAATGATGTAATCATCTTAAACACCTCAAACAAATCTGTCCTTAATCTTCTATTCCCGGGGAAATCCAAGCCTAGTCTATGCAACATATCCTCATAATTTCACCCTGGTATCATTCTGATGAATCTGTTCTGCACCTCCTCCAAGGCCAATATATCATTTGTGAGGTGCGGAGAACAGAACTGAAAATAGTACGACAGATACGAGAAGCTAAGAATTGTGAGCGAGCAAAGAGATTCATTGGTACCAATCTCATGAGCACTGCATGACATGCGTTGTATTAATGGATTGCATAGTATCCTAACAGCATAAATTTCTTGCTTTCGTACTCTATGCTTCTATTTATAAAGCCAAGGATCCCATATCCTTTTTAACATCCTTCTCAACTTGCTCTGCCACCTTCAAAAATGTGCTTTTGTGTACCCAGAAGTCTCCCTGCTCATGTACCCACTTTAAAATTGCACCATTTAATTGATAGTGCCTCTCCTCATTCTTCCTACCATAATGTATCACTTCACACTTCTCTGCGTTAATTTTATCTGACTTGAGTCTACCCATTTCACGAGTCTCTCCATGTCAACCTGAAGTATGTTACTATCCTTCACATTGTTTACTCCATTTCTGAGTTTCGTGTCACAGGCAAACTTTGAAATTATAACCTCTATTCCCAAGTCCAGGTTATTAACATCTAACACTGATAGCATTCGTCCTACTACTGAGCCATTGGGAACACCAGTGTATACTTCCCTCCAGTCTAATAAACAACCGTTCAACACAACTCTCTACTTTCTGTCCCTTAGCCAATTTTGTATCCTTGCTGCCACTGCCCCTTTAATCCCATGTGGTTTAATTTTGCTAACCAATCTATTATGTGGTACTTTATCAAACCCAATTTGAGAGTCGAGATACATAATATCAACCACACTACCATCACCAACCTACTCCAGTACTTCATTAAAGAACTCAATCAAGTTAGTCAATCGTGCGTTTCCTTTAACAAGTAAATGCTGACTTTCATTTATTATCCCATACTTTTCCGGGGTTATGGGGAATAGCGCGGGGCGGGGTGGGAGGTGGCGTGCTGGAGGGTGGCACTAATTGGACAGCTCTTTCAAAGAGCTGGCACGGGCACGATAAACTGAGTGGTCTCGTTCTGTGCAGTATCATTCTATGTTTCCATCTTACCCGTCCTCTCCAATCTGAACCGTTTTGGTGAATCTGACTTCTTCTTCTCAACCTGACCTCTTCTGCACAATTTGATCCCTTCTCCTCAATGTGATTCCTTCTCTTAAATGTGACCATTTTTCTCAAGCTGACCACTTCTCCCCAATCTGACCCATCTCCCCTACCTTATCTCTTCTCCTCAATCTGACCCCACCTCCTCAATCTGACCCCTTCCCCCAATCTTATCCCTTCTCCCCAATCTGCCCCCTTCATCCCAATCTCATGCCTTCTCTCGAATCTGACCATTCTCCCCAATCATAACACTTATCCTCAATCTTATCTCGTTTCCTAAATCTGACCCTTCTCCTCAATCTGACCCTTCTCCCAATCTTATCCCTTCTCCCAATCTGACCTCTTCTGCACAATCATAGTGTCATAGTATCATAGAATGTACAGCACAGGAAGAGGCCATTAAGCCTATCGTGCCTGCATCTTTGAAAGAGTTATCCAATTAGTCCCATTCTTCTGATCGTTCTCATAGCCCTGTATGTTTTCCCTTCACGTATTTATCTGATACCCTTTTGAAAATTACAATTGAATCTGCTTCCACTACCCTTTCAAACAGTGCATTCCTGACCATTACAACTCGCTGTGTAAAAAATATTTCTTCATGTCGCCTCTGGCTCTTTTTCCGATCACTTTAAATTGCTGATCTTTGGTTACTGACACTTCTGCCACTTGAAACAGTTTCTCCTTATCTACTGTATCAAAACCGTTCATAATTTGGAACACCACTATCAAATCTCTCCATAACCTTCTCCGTTCTAAAGACAACAATCACAACCTCTCCAATCTTCACACGTAACTGAAGTAACTCATCGCTGGTACTATTCTATTGAATCTCTTCTGCACCCTCAATAAAGCCTGTAACATCCTTGCTGACGTATGGTGCCCAGAATTCAACGCAATACTCCAGCTCAGAACGAACCATTGTTTCTTAAATGTTCAACATAACTTCCGTGCTTTTGCACTCTATGCCACGATTAATAAAGCCCAGGATTCCACCTGCTTTTGTAAAAGCCTTCTCAACTTGTCCTGCCACGTTAAAAGATGTGAATGTGTAGCCCAGGTCCCCGATATTCGTGCAACCCTTTCAAATAGTACAAATGTAAGGAGTCGCACAACACCAGGTTATAGTCCAACAGCTTTATTTGAAATCACAAGCTTTCGGAGCTTTGCTTCTTCGTCAGTTGTGAAGGGTTGGAAAAGGCACAGCACATATCGTCAGAGAACAATGCCTGGTGATTACAGATAAACTTTCTAACTGCCCTTTATCACAACTCGGCAGAGAGATAATCACAGCAATCAAAGGAGCGAATGGTGTTCAGACAGGTTCGTCAGGGAAACATTACATTCAAGAATACTGATTACACAAGGGGTCAAATCACAAAGACAGACACAGAGAGAGAGAGAGACACCAGAAAGAGAGAGAGAGAGAATGACCAGTTGTATTAAAAACAGATAACTTTTTTCCGCACCCATGAGGAAGGCCTCAACCGGGATCTATGGGTTCATTTCACGCTACATGTCACCCCACCAGTGAAAAAAAGTTATCTGTTTTTAATACAACTGGTCATTCTATCTCTCTCTGCCTTTCCGGTCTCTCTCTCTCTCTCTTTGTGATCTGACCCCTTGTGTATTCAGTATTCTTGGATGTAATGTGTCCCTGACTAACCTGTCTGAACACCATCCACTCCTTTGATTGCTGTGATTATCTCTCTGCCGAGCTGTGATAAGGGGCAGTTAGAAAGATTATCTGCAATCAGTTCTGGGCGCCAGATCTCCGGAAGGAAAAACTGGCTTTGATGGGGGTGCCGTGCAGATTCACCAGAATGATACCGGGGTTTAGCGGGTTAAATTATGACGACTGTTTGCATAATCCAAACGAGTATTGCCGTGAGTAGAGAAGATTGAGGAGTGACCTGATCGAGGTGTTTAAAATGTAAAAATGATTTGATGGGGCAGATACTGAGAAACACTGGTGAGGGAATCAAGAACTGGGGAAGTAATCTTATAAATTACAAGGCCATTCATTAACGAAATAATGGAATCATAGATTCAGAGAATGAAACAGCACATCAGGAGGCCATTGTCTCTCGCCATCGAAGCTGTAATATCAATCTCCCACTGAACTTTAAATATTTAACAATTCTGCTCGAGCCGTTTACTCGAGAATAGCGATTCTTGGGCTCAGTGTTCATTACACTTTTCCTTTTGCTTTTTTCTTTTGCACAGAAAGAGACTGATAGAGAAAGTGATGTGTTCGATATGAAAATAAGTATTTTTCTCAAACTTGTCCGACCTCATCGTGGTCTCCAAACAATTGATGTTTCCGAATCCATCGATGACTCCCAATCTATTGATAATTCCCCAAACCATTATATTTCCAACACAATTGAGAGTTTGTAATCGATTGATGTTTCTCGATTTATTAACCATTCACAATCCTTTCCCTGCTCCCAACCCTTTGATGTTTTCTATTCATTGATGTTTCATTTAAAGTGAGAGATCCCGAGCCCATGTCCATTGATTTTACTGCAGCCCCTGTGCCTGGGGCTGCTCACGGTCACTTGATGAGCGGTTCGATATTTCGGTGCATTAAGCTCAATGCCGGAATGATTCACGCGTTGGGTTCTGCGTCTGTATTCAGTGTCTGTACTACCGGCCTCGCTGTACTACAGGAGTGAATATCTGAAAAAGACGGGCTCGGCCTGATTTGTGCTTGCATCCACACCGGAAACTGGGACTGGAAATGGCTGGGGTTCCGGTTATTTATAATTTTAAATTTATTGATTGGGAAAATCTCCTGACCATCTGTAATAAATGTAAACAAGGGAATGTTGGATTGAGACTGAAACAGACAGATATAAATGTGACACCTTCTGTGCTATCGATTTTAAATCTCTGAATATTTTGATGCAGATTCAGTACATATTAGACCAGTAGATGCGAATGTAATTATGAAACTCATATTTGATCAAAGTCACCACGAATGAGGTTGGAACCCCCGTGTGTTGGATTTTAACCCAACGCCTTAACCACTCGTTGATTCAGATCTAGGAAATTCTGCTTTGGAAGTGACCCATGGGGTAAATTGGCTCAGTATCAATTCCACTGTTCTTTTTTCTATTGCAGAGAGTGGGAAAGAGACAGAGAGACAGGGGAAGAGGGACACACACATACAGATTAAGAAACAGCCATAAAGAGAAAGAGTAGTAGAGAGAGAGAGAAAGATATAGGCTGAGAAGGAGGCATAAAAGAGACTGAGAGAGACCGATAGCCAGAGATAGAAAGATAAAGAAAAAGAGAGAGACAGAAAGTCGAAGAAACTAACAGAATTGGAAAAAAAAAGTAGCTGGAACTAATTGTGTGTGCCTTTCTCCATCTCTCGCTGGAAATGTAGTTTAAAGTATTTTAAACACATTCACCAGGACACGGCAAACTCTATTTTAACGAAACAATTGTTAAAATTCGATTTCAAACGAATAAATATTTCCCCACAAGTAAATTCCTGAGCTGACAAGCGAGCTGCTTCTCCGGGTGATAAAGTGAATGGTCACTTTGCTCTGAAATGCCAGCTGTGTTCTGCACTGTCAGGTTCGGTTGGGAATGACCCAGTTGCAGTGAAATAGGTAACAGCCGCCACTAGTAATGTTCGAGTGTGGTCAGCACCAGTAACGTTAGAATAGAAACAACATCCCGGCTGATCCATCTCAGCCTACTCCCGATATCCCCACCATCACAGAAGCCAGTCTTCAGCCAATTCGAATCACTCCACGTGATATCAAGAAACGGCTGAGTGCACTGGATGCAGCAAAGGCTCTGGGCCCCGACAACATCCCGGCTGTAGTGATGAAGACTTGTGCTCCAGACATAGCTGCGCCTCTAGCCCAGCTGTTCCAGTACAGCTGCAACACTGGCATCTACCCGACAATGTGGAAAATTGCCCAGATATGTCCTGTCCACAAAAAGCAGGACAAATCCAATCCGGCCAATTGCCGCCCAATCAGTCGACTCCAAATCATCAGCAAAGTGATGGAAGCTGTCGTCGACAGTGCTATCAAGCGGCACTTACTCACCAATAACCTGCTCACCGAATCTCAGTTTGGGTTCCGCCAGGACCACTCGGCTCCAGACCTCATTACAGCCTTGGTCCAAACATGGACAAAAGAGCTGAATTCCAGAGGTGAGGTGAGAGTGACTGCCCTTAACATCAAGGCAGCATTTGACCGAGTGTGGCACCAAGGAGCCCGAGTAAAATTGAAGTCAATGGGAATCAGGGGGAAAACTCTGCAGTGGCTGGAGTCATACCGAGCACAAAGGAAGATGGTAATGGTTGTTGGAGGCCAATCATCTCGGCCCCAGGGCATTGCTGCAGGAGTTCCTCAGGGCAGTGTCCTAGGCCAAACCATCTTCAGCTGCTTCATCAATGACCTTCCCTCCATCATAAGGTCAGAAATGGAGATGTTCGCCGAATCCCCCACCATCAACATCCTGGGGGTCACCATTGACGAGAAACTTAACTGGACCAGCTATATAAATACTGTGGCTACGAGAGCAGGTCAGAAGCTGGGTATTCTGGGGCGAGTAACACACCTCCTGACTCCCCAAAGCCTTTCCACCATCTACAAGGCACAAGTCAGGAGTGTGATGGAATACTCTCCACTTGCCTGGATGAGTGCAGCTCCAACAACACTCAAGAAGCTCGACAGCATCCAAGATAAATCAGCCCGCTTGATTGGCACCCCATCCACCACCCGAAACATTCACTCCCTTCACCACCGGCTCAATGTGGCTGCTGTGTGCACCATCCACAGGATGCACTGCAGCAACTCGCCAAGGCTTCTTCGACAGCACCTCCCAAACCCGCGGCCTCTACCACCGAGAAGGACAAGAGCAGCAGGCGCATGGGAACAACACCACCTGTACGTTCCCCTACAAGTCACACACCATCCCGACTTGGAAATATATCGCCGTTCCTTCATCGTCGCTGGGTCAAAATCCTGGAACTCCCTTCCTAACAGCACTGTGGGAGAACCGTCACCACACGGACTGCAGCGGTTCAAGAAGGCGGCTCACCACCACCTTCTCGAGGGCAATTAGGGATGGGCAATAAATGCCGGCCTTGTCAGCGACGCCCACATCCCGTGAACGAATAAAAAAATAGTTGCAGTGAAATAGGTAACATCCGCCACAAGTAGTGTTCGAGTGTGGTCACCACCAGTAACGTTAGAATAGAAACAACATCATGAACGTTCGTGTAAGATCACCATCACTAATGTTAGAGTAGGATTTACCATCAGTAATGTGAGAGTACGGTCACCACCAGTAATATTAGAGTAGGATCACAACCATTAATGTTAGTGTAAGATCACCACGATTAGAGCAGGGTCACAATCATCGCGGAGAGCAAGTAGAAAGGTGTTCAGCATCTTCAAAAGCAGATAAATCGCCAGGCCCAGATGAAATGTATCCCATGTTGTTAAGAGAAGCAACGGAGGAAGTAGTGTTGTCTCTAACCATCCCCTCTGGCTGCAGATATGTTGCTGGAGGACTGTCGGACTGCAAAAGTTATACTGTTGTTTAAAGGGGGGAAAGTGACAGTCCGAGTAATTACAGGCCAGTCAGCCGAACCTCGGTGATGGGCAAATTATTGGAAACAATTCTGAGGGATAGTATTAATCGTCATTACGAATTTATCAAGGAGAGTCAGCGTGGATTTGTTAAGGGAAGGTCGTGTCTGACTCATTAAATTGAATTTTAGGCGGTAACAAGGACGGTCGATCAGGGTAGTGCATTCGATGTAGCCTGCATGGATTTTAGCAAAGCTTTTGATTAGTTCACAAATGGCAGACTGGTCATTAAAGTAAAAGGCAATGGAGTCCAAGGGAAAGTGGCACATAAGAACATAACATAAGAATATAAGAAATAGGAGCAGAAGTCGGCCAATCAGCCACTACGAGCCTGCTCCGCCATTCAATAAGATCATGGCTGATCTGATCCGAACCTCAAATCTAAATTCATGTCCAATTTCCTGCCCGCTCCCCGCAACCTGTAATTCCCTTTACTTCCAGGAAACTGTCTATTTCTGTCTTAAATTTATTTAATGATGTAGCTTCCACAGCTTCCTGGGGCAGCAAATTCCACAGACCGACTACCCTCTGAGTGAAGAAGTTTCTCTTCATCTCAGTTTTGAAAGAGCAGCCCATTATTCTAAGATTATGTCCCCTAGTTCTAGTTCAACCCATCCTTGGGAACATCCTTACAGCATCCACCCGATCAAGCCCCGTCACAATCTTATACGTTTCAATAAGATCGTCTCTCATTCTTCTGAACTCCAATGAGTAGAGTCCCAATCTACTCAACCTCTCCTCATATGTCCATCCCCTCATCCCTGGGATTTACCGAATGAAACTTCTTTGTAATGCCTCGAGAGCAAGTATGTTTTTTCTTAAGTATGGACACCAAAACTGTATGCAGTATGTCAGGTGCGGTCTCACCAATACCTTATGTAACTGCAGCAATACCTCCCTGTTTTTATATTCTATCCCCCGAGCAATAAAAGCCAACATTCCGTTGGCCTTCTTGATCACCTGCTGCACCTGCATACTAACTTTTTGATTTTCTTGCACTCGGACCCCCAGATCCCTTTGTACTGCACTACTTTCCAGTTTCTCACCATTAAGATAATAACTTGCTCTCTGATTTTTCCTGCCAAAGTGCACAACATCACATTTTCCAATATTGTATTGCATTTGCCAAATCTCCGCCCACTCACCCAACCTTTCTATATCCCCTTGTAGGTTTTTTATGTCCTCCTCACTCTCTACT
The DNA here is from genome assembly GCF_035084215.1 of Heptranchias perlo. Lineage (NCBI taxonomy): Eukaryota > Metazoa > Chordata > Chondrichthyes > Hexanchiformes > Hexanchidae > Heptranchias > Heptranchias perlo. Next base: position 2,749,047 of record NW_027139548.1, read on the forward strand.
TTCCCTCCCATCTTTGTATCATCTGCAAACTTTGATATGTTACACTCGGCCCCCTCCTCCAAATCGTTAATATAGATTGTAAAGAGCTGGGGACCCAGCACCGACCCTTGCGGAACACCACTGGCTACTGGTTGCCAGTCCGAGAATTTATCCCAACTCTCTGCTTCCTGTTAGATAACCGACCCTCCACCCATGCCAGAATATTACTCCCAATCAAGTGATCTTTTATCTTGAGCAAAAATATTTTCTGTGGTACACTCCGTCCACTGGTTCCCCTTTATCCACCCTATACGTTATGTCCTCAAAGAACTCAAGCAAATTTGTCAGACATGACTTGCCATTCTTAAAGCCATGCTGACTTTGTCCTATTAAATTATGTTGGTCCAAATATTCCGCTACTGTCTCCATAATAATAGACTCCAAAATTTTACCCACCACAGATGTTAGGCTAACTGGTCTATAATTTCCAGCCTTCGGCCTACTACCCTTTTTAAATAAGGGTGTTACCTTAGCAGTTTTCGAATCTGCCGGAACCCTTGCCGAGTCCAGAGAATTTTGGAAAATTATTACCAAAGCATCCACAATCGCTGCTGCCACTTCCCTCAAGACCGTAGGATGTAAGCCATCAGGTCCAGCGGATTTATTCGCCTTGAGTCCCATTAATTTACTGAGTACGAATTCCTTAGTGATTTTAATCGTATTCAGCTCCTCCCCCCAGAGCCCCCTGTTTGTCCAGTGTTGGGATATTCTTTGTGTCCTCTACCGTAAAGTCTAAAACAAAATATTTGTTCAGCATTTTTGCCGTCTCCATGGTTCCCACCATTAATTTCCCGGTCTCATCCTCTAAGGGACCCATGTTCTCCTTATCCACCCTTTTTCTTTTTATATGATTAATGAAACTCTTGCTACCTGTTTTTATATTGTTTGCTAATTTATTTTCAGAATCTATCCTCCCTTTTTTTAATCACTCCTTTCGTTACTTATTGGATTCAGAATTGGCTCAGTGTCAGGAAGCGAAGGGTCATGGTCAACGGGTGCTTTTGTGACTGGAAACATGTTTCCAGTGGGGTTCCACAGGGATATATCAATGACTTAGATTGAAATGTAGGGGCATGATTAAGAAGTTTGCAGATTATACAAAAATTGGTCGTGCGGATGACAGTGAGGATGAAAGCTGCAGACTGCAGGAAGAGGTCAATCGAATTGTCAGGTTGGCAGAAAAGTGGTCAATGGAATTCAATACTAATAAGTGTGAGGTAATGCATTTGGGGATGGCAAACAAGGCAAGGGAATTCGTAGTCAATGGTGGGATACTGAGAAGTGCAGAGGAACAGATGGACCTTGGAGTGAATCTCCACTGATGCCTGAAGATAGCAGGACAGGTAGATAAGATGGTTAAGAAGGCAGATGGGATGCTTTCCTTTATTAGCCGAGGCATGGAATATAAGAGCAGGGAAGTTATGCTAGAACAGTATAAAACACTAGTTAGACCACAGCTCGAGCACTGCGTACAGTCCTGGTCCCTACATTACAGGAAATATGTAATTGCACTAGGGAGGGTGCAGATGAGATTTACAAGGATGTTGCCAAGACTGAAGAATTTTAGCTATGGGAGAAGATTGAATCGGCTTGCGTCGTTTTCTTTGGAGCAGAGGGGGTTGAGGGGAGATTTAAGATATAATTTAGGATTTGGACAGCGAGGGGCCCAAATAGAGTGAACAGGCAGGACCTGTTTTCTTTACAGAGTTCAAAAACTAGGGCTCACAGCTTTGAAGTAATTGGTGTACAGATTGGAATGGAGTTGAGGAGAAATATTTTCACCCAGAGGGTGGTGGGTGTCTGGAACCCATTGTCTGAAAGGGTGGAAGAAGCAGAAAATCTCATCACTTTAAAAAAGTACCTGAATGTGCACTTGAAGTGCTGTAATCTGCAAGGCAACAGACCATGAGCTGGAAAGTGGGAATAGGCTGGATGGCTCTTTTTCGGCCGGCACAGGCACGATGGGACGAATGGCCGACTTCTGTGCAATAAATTTCTATGGTTCCTTAATCTCTGTGTATTGAATGATATCATATTACAGCCTGGGCTTCAGAACCCTGCAATATTAACCCAGGAGTGTGGAATCGTGTAATACTACTGGCTGGAGTATTGAATAGTTTAACATTAGAGCCTGGAATATTGGAACATGTAATATTACAGCCTACAGTATTGTATAATGATTTTTTAAAATTCGTTCATGGGTTGTGGGCGTCCCTGGCGAGGCCAGCATTTATTGCCCATCCCTAATTGCCCTTGAGAAGGTGGTGGTGAGCCGCCTTCTTGAACCGCTGCAGTCCGTGTGGTGAAGGTTCTCCCACAGTGCTGTTCGGAAGGGAGTTCCAGGATTTTGACCCAGCGACGATGAAGGAACGGCGATATATTTCCAAGTCGGGATGGTGCGTGACTTGGAGGGGAACGTGCAGGTGGTGTTGTTCTCAAGTACCTTCTGCTCTTGTCTTTCTAGGTGGTAGAGGTCGCGGGTTTGGGAGGTGCTGTCGAAGAAGCCTTGGCGAGTTGCTGCAATGCATCCTTTGAATGATACACACTGCAGCCACTGTGCGCCGGTGGTGAAGGGAATTAATGTTTAGTGTCCTGGATGGTGTCGAGCTTCTTTAGTGTTGTTGGAGCTGCACACATCCTGGCAAGTGGAGAGCATTCCATCACACTCCTGACTTGTGCCTTGTAGATGGTGGAAAACCTTTGGAGAATCAGGAGTTGAGTCACTCGCCGCAGAATACCCAGCCTCTGACCTGCTCTTGTAGTCACAGTATTTATATGGCTGGTCCAGTTAAGTTTCTGGTCAATGGTGACCCCCAGGATGTTGATGGTGGTGGATTCGGCGATGGTAATGCCGTTGAATGTCAAGGGGATGTGGTTGGACTCTGTCTTTTTGGAGATGGTCATTGCCTGACACTTGTCTGACGCGAATGTGACTTGCCACTTATGAGCCCAAGCCTGGATGTGGTCCAGGTCTTGCTGCATGCGGGCTCGGAATGTTTCATTAACTGAGGGGTTGCGAATGGAACTGAACACTGCAATCATCAGCGAACATCCCCAGTTCTGACCTTATGATGGAAGGAATGTCATTGATGAAGCAGCTGAAGATGGTTGGGACTTGGGCACTGCCTTGAGGAATTCCTGCAGCAATGTCCGGGGGCTGAGATGATTGGCTTCCAACAACCACTACCGTCTTCCTTTGTGCGAGGTATGACTCCAGCCACTGGAGAGCTTTCCCCCTGATTCCCATTGGCTTCAATTTTACTTGGGCTCCTTAGTACTACACTTGGTCAAATGCTGAGCTTGACTCTCACCTCACCTCTGGAATTCAGCTCTTTTGACCATGTTTGGACCAAGGCTGTAATGAGGTCTGGAGCCCAGTGGTCCTGGCGGAAACCAAACTGAGCATCAGTGAGCAGGTTATTGGTGAGGAAGTGCTGCTTGATAGCACTGTCGACGCCACCTTCCATCACTTTGCTGATGATTGAGAGTAGCTCAATCCATATGGCCTCGATTGATGATCCATTTAGCTTATAATCCCTTCTCACAACTGTAATTGTTTCTTAAACCAAAATACAACCCACCCTTCATTTTTATCACCCACTTTACCCTGCCTGAAAACTCTATATCCAGGGATATTGAGCTTCCAATTATCCCCCTCTTTAAGCCAGGTTTCCGTTATAGCAATTATATCATGCTGCCATATGTCTAGCTGTGCCCCTTTGCTCATCTTCTTTGTTTGTAATACTCCTTGCATTGATGTATATACCCTTTATCCCCGTCAGATTCCTGTGCTGAACACTATTTAACCTTAGCTTTGCTTGCATTTCTGAGTCGCTAACTGTAACACTAAATGCTTTTCAATTCCCGTTTCCGGGTCTGAATTTGTCCTATCTGTACCAGTACTTTGGTTTCCATCCCCCTGCCATACCACTGTAAACCCTCCCCAACAGAACTAGCAAATGCCCCTTGAGGATATTGTTCCCGGATCTGCTTGGGTGCAACCCGTCCAACTTGTACAGGTCCCGCCTTTCCCAGAATTGGTCCAAATGCCCTTGGAATTGAAACCCCTCCCTCCTACACCATCTCTCAAGCCATGCATTCATCTGGTCTATTCTTCTATTTCTGCTCTCGCTACCACGAGGCATTGGGAGTAATCCTGAGATTACTACCTTAGAGGTCCCGCTTTTAAATTTATTTCCTAACTCCCTATATGCTGCTTGCAGAACCTAACCCCTTTATTTACCGATGTCGTTGGTACCAAAATGGACCAGGACCTCTGGCTGTTCACCCTCTCCCTTTAGAATGTCCTGCAGCCTCTCCGTGACGTCCCTGACCGTCGCACGAGGGAGGCAATATCCAAAGAGGAATATTTGTTTCGGAGGGAGATGTTCCCAGGGGACCCCTGCTCTACCTGCCTAATCCTTTTATTCTGTTTGGCGTTCACTCATTTTATTTCTGCCTGTGTAATCTTTACCTGCGGTATGACCACCTCACTGAACGTGTTGTCCCCCACGATAATCTCAACATCATGGATGTTCCACAGTGAATTAACTCTCAGCTCCAGCTCCGAACCGCGGTTGCCAGTAGTCGCATCTGGACAAACTTCCTGCAAACACGGTCGCCAAGGACACCGGTAGTGTCCATGACTTCCCACATAGCGCAGGAGGAGCATATCAAGGGTGCGAGCTCTGCTGCCATGACCTGCCTTAAATTAAGCTCGTTTGTTACTCCCTTTAAAGAGTTTACTCCTTTAAATTACTATTAATTTTCAGAATGTTAGCTACACTAAGGACATTGATTCACTTAAAAACGTTACTTGCTATAAGACCTGCAGACCTTACCTTTCATTTTAATCACGTTACTGCACTGTAGAATAGTAGAAATACTCACCTGAACCTACGAAGCACACTGTGTCAGTGATGCATAGTATCATAGTATGATAGTAAGATACAGCACAGGTGGAGGCCATTCGGCCCATCGTACCTATGTCGGCTCTTTGAAAGATCTACCCAATTAGTCATTTTCTCCAGCTCTTTCGACATCGCCCTGTAATTATTTCATTCAAATAGAATCATAGAATCATAGAATGCTTACAGCACGGAAGGCTGCCACTTGGCCCATCGAGTCCATGCTGTCCATCTTCAAGAACAATCCAGCGAGTCCCACTCCGCCGCCCAATTCCTGTAGCACAGCTATTTATTCCTTTAAAGACTTATCCAGATTCTAACTACTCGCTGTGTAAAAAACGATTTTTTTCTCATGACACCTTTGGTTCTTTTAGCAATCAATTTACATCTATGTCCTCTGGTTCTTTCCCCTTCCGCCAATGGGAAGAGTTTCTCTCAATCTACTCTGTCCAGACCCTTCATGATTTTGAACACCTCTATCAAATCTCCTCTCAACCTTCTCCACTCTAAGGAGAACAATCCCAACTTCTCCAATCTATCCACGTAACTCAAGTCCCTCATCCCTGGAATCATTCTCGTAAATCTCTTGTGCACCCTCTCCAACACCTTCACGTCCTTTCTAAACTGCAGTGCTCAGAACTGGACGCAATAATTCATCGTTTTATAAAGGTTCATCATTCCCGCCTTGCTTTGTACTCCATGCCTCTATTAAAAAGCCCAGGATGCCGTTAGCTGTCTCAACAGTTTTCTCAAACTTCAACGATTTGTGCCCATATACCCACAGATCTCTCTGCTCCTCTACCCTTTTTAGAAATGTGCCCTCTAGTTTACATTGCCTCTTCTCGTTCATCCTTCCAAAATGTCGCACTTCGTATTTTTCTGCGTTAAATTTCATCTGCCACGTGTCCACCCATTCCACCAGCCTGTCTGTATCGTCTTGAAGGCTATTACTATCCTCCCCATTGTTTACGACACTTCCGAGTTTTTTGTCATCTGCAAAGTTGGAAATTGTGCCCTGTACATGCAAGTCCAAGTTATTCATTCATGTCAAGAAAAGCAGTGGTCCTAGTACCGAACCCTGTGCAAACCACTGCACACTTCCTTCTAGTCCGAAAAATAACCGTTCACCACTACTCTCTGTTTCCTGTTATTTAGCTAATTTCCTATCCTCGCTGCCACGGCCCCATTAATTCCATGGGCTTCAAATTTGCTTACAAGCCGATAATGTGGCACTTTAGCACACGCCTGTTGAAAACACATACACACCACTTCAACTGCTTTGCCCTCGTCGATCCTCTCTGTTGCCTCATCAACAAACTCAATCAAGTTAGTTAAACATGATTTGCTTTGAACAAATCTGTGCTGGCTCTCCTTGAGTAACCCATTCTTGTCCAAGTGAGTGTTAATTTTGTCTCGGATTAATGTTTCTAAAAGTGTCCCCTCGAGCGAGTTTAAACTGACTGTCCTGTAGTTGCTGGGTTTATCCTTACACCCTTTTTTGAACAAGAGTGCAACATTTGCAATTCGCCAGTCCTCAAGCATCACCCTCGTATCTAAGGATGATTGATAGATTATGGCCAGTACCTCCGCAATTTCCACCTTTACTTCCCTCGGAAACCAAGAATGTATCCATCTGGACCAGGTGACTGATCTACTTTAATTCCAGCCAGCCTTTCTAGTACGTCCTCTTCAACAATTTTTACCCCATCCAGTATCTGAACTACCTGCTCTTTTACTGTTACTGTGGCAGCATCTTCTTCTAACGACAGATGCAAAGTATTCATTTAGTACCTCAGCCATGCTTCTGCCTCCAAGCGGAGATCTCCTTTTTGGTCCCTCATCAGTCCCAATCCTGGTCTTACTACACGTTTACTTTTTACATGCCTGTCGAAGACTTTTGATTCCTTTTTATATTAGCCGCCAGTCTATTCTCATGCTCTCTCTTTGCCCCTCTTGTTTCCTTTTTCACTGGGTTGTGAATCTTTGGAATTCTCTACCCCAGAGGGCAGTGGATGCTGAGTCATTGAATATATTCAAGGCTTCGATCGATAGATTTTTGGACTCGAGGGGAATCAAGGGATATGGGGATCGGGTGGGAAAGTGGAGTCGAGGTCGAAGGTCAGCCATGATCTGATTGAATGACGGAGTCGGGTTGAGGGGCCGTGTGGCCGACTCCTGCTCCTATTTCTTATGTTCTTACCAGGTCTAAACTAAGCTTTAAAAGCGCGTTTAGTATTAATCACTGGTGATAAATATGAAACATTTGGTGATAAATATGGACCATTTGGCGATAAACATGAAATATTTTGTGATAAACATGGATCCTTTGGTGATAAATTTGGAGCATTTGGTGGTAAATATGGAACATTTGGTGATAAATATGGAAGTTTTGGTCATAAACATGGAGCATTTGGTGGTAAATATGGACCATTTGCAGATAAATATGGAACATTTGGTGATAAACATGCTGCATTCCCTGCCACGTAGTTTAAATATCTGATTAATGGAACCGATCTACAAACAAAGATGGTTTAATAAAACTAAATTTGTATCAGGAGCGGGATTCGATCCCACGCGGATAGACGTCGATTGGATTTTCAGGCCTCGAAGCACGCAAACAACCCGATGACCGGAACTGGACCCCTTAACATCAAATTCCACACGATTCTGGTGCCAGTGTCAGACACTGAACACACAGTCCAGGCTGACGCTCCCAGTGCTGGACTGTCAGAGTTGCCTCCTTTTGTTGTTTGTCGGACAAAACTGTGAGTAAATTGGCTGCCGCGTTTCCAACATTACAACAATGACCAAACTTCAAAATGCTTCATGGGCTGTTAATTGCTTTGGGCGTTCACATCTTGAGGTTGTGTAAAGCGCTATATAAATGCAAGTCCATTTGTCTGCCCAGTATCTAGTTAAGGAATCGCATGACACCGTGATCGGAACAGGTCCATCTCGCTCCACGCACTGGCTCTTGGAATAAAGCACATGTTCGCGGAGGGAAAGTGAGAGAGAGAGAGAGATAAATTGTGTGCGCGACTGATTCTATCCATTTCCCTGTCTGTTTCCTTTCACATCTGTTTATTTAAAATAACTCTATGAATCAGGACAACTTCCAATGTATTTCAGAGGGAAATATAAAACTAATTGTAAAATGGCCGAATTTTTGCAAATAAATGCGATTTTTCCACCAGTGACCCGAGAGTTGCTGTTCTGGGTGATAAAGTGGAAGAGAGGCCGGCAATCGGAGCGACCCACGCCCCTCTCGGATCCCACGTATACTGGACCTGTCGATGGCGGTTTTAACCCACGAGTTGGTCCTCCGACCTGCTTCAAGTACCGCGTGGCCCACGATGAGCTACAACACTGGCATCCACCCGACAATGTGGAAAATTGCCCAGGTATGTCCTGTCCACAAAAAGCAGGACAAATCCAATCCGGCCAATTACCGCCCCATCAGTCTACTCTCAATCATCAGCAAAGTGATGGAAGGTGTCGTCGACAGTGCTATCAAGCGGCACATACTCACCAATAACCTGCTCACCGATGCTCAGTTTGGGTTCCGCCAGGACCACTCGGCTCCAGACCTCATTACAGCCTTGGTCCAAACATGGAAAAAAGAGCTGAATTCCAGAGGTGAGGTGCGAGTGACTGCCCTTGACATCAAGGCAGCATTTGACCGAGTGTGGCACCAAGGAGCCCTAGTAAAATTGAAGTCAATGGGAATCAGGGGGAAAACTCTCCAGTGGCTGGAGTCATACCTAGCACAAAGGAAGGTGGTAGTGGTTGTTGGAGGCCAATCATCTCAGCCCCAGGACATTGCTGCAGGAGTTCCTCAGGGCAGTGTCCTAGGCCAAACCATATTCAGCTGCTTCATCAATGACCTTCCCTCCATCATAAGGTCAGAAATGGGGATGTTCGCTGATGACTGCACAGTGTTCAGTTCCATTCGCAACCCCTCAGATAATGAAGCAGTCCGAGCCTGCATGCAGCAAGACCTGGACAACATCCAGGCTTGGGCTCATAAGTTGCAAGTAACATTCGCGCCAGATAAGTGCCAGGCAATGACCATCTCCAACAAGAGAGAGTCTAACCACCTCCCCTTGACATTCAACGGCATTCCCATCGCCGAATCCCCCACCACCAACATCCTGGGGGTCACCATTGACGATAAACTTAACTGGACCAGCCATATAAATACTGTGGCTACGAGAGCAGGTCAGAGGCTGGGTATTCTGCGGCGAGTGACTCACCTCCTGACTCCCCAAAGCCTTTCGACCATCTACAAGGCACAAGTCAGGAGTGTGATGGAATACTCTCCACTTGCCTGGATGAGTGCAGCTCCAACAACACTCAAGAAGCTCGACACCATCCAGGACAAAGCAGCCCGCTTGATTGGCACCCCATCCACCACCCTAAACATTCACTCCCTTCACCACCGGCGCACTGTGGCTGCAGTGTGCACCATCCACAGGATGCACTGCAGCAACTCGCCAAGGCTTCTTCGACAGCACCTCCCAAACCCGCGACCTCTACCACCTAGAAGGACAAGGGCAGCAGGCGCATGGGAACAACACCACCTGCACGTTCCCGTCCAAGTCACACACCATCCCGACTTGGAAATATATCGCCGTTCCTTCATTGTCGCTGGGTCAAAATCCTGGAACTCCCTTCCGAACAGCACTGTGGGAGAACCGTCACCACACGGACTGCAGCGGTTCAAGAAGGCGGCTCACCACCACCTTCTCGAGGGCAATTAGGGATGGGCAATAAATGCCAGCCTTGCCAGCGACGCCCACATCCCGTGAACGAATAAAAAAAAAATGAGGAGCGTTCGGCTGAAGTGTAGTCAAGAATGTAGGAGCAGTCCGTTTGAATAACAGAATAGGGGCGGCAAAACTCTCACACTCCAGATATCAGTGAGAGACGGTTTCCTCCAGGCCGCAGAACTGACCTACGGGCCGGTGAACTGGCTCCAATCAGCCACTGTTCTGGGCACCGCTCTCCCCCCGGGTCCCCACTGGGCAAGGGGAAGATTCCAGGATACAAAGCCCGAATAAGCATGTCCTGTCCACAAAAAGCAGGACAAATCCAATCCGGCCAATTAACACCCCATCAGTCAACTCTCAATCATCATCAAAGTAATGGAACGTGTCGTCGACAGTGCAAACGAGCGGCACTTACTCACCAATAACCTGCTCACCGATGCTCAGTTTGGGTTCCTCAAGGACCACTCGGCTCCAGACCTCATTACAGACTTGGTCCGAACATGACAAAAGAGCTGAATTCCAGAGGTGAGGTTAGAGTGACTGCCCTTGAAATCAAGGCAGCATTTGACCGAGTGTGATACCAAGGAGCCCAAGTAAAATTTACGTCAATGGGAAAGAGGGGATAACTCTCCAGTGGCTGGAGTCATACCTAGCACAAAGGAAGATGTTAGTGGTTGTTGGAGGCCAATCAACACAGCCCCAGGGCATTGATGCAGACGTTCCTCAGGGAAGTGTCCGAGGCCCAACCATCTTCAGCTGCTTTAACAATGACCTTCCCTCCATCACAAGGTCGGAAATGGGGATGTTCGCTGATGATTGCACAGTGTACAGTTCCATTCACAACCTCGCAAATAATGAAGCAGTCCGAGCCCGCATGCAGCAATACCTGGATAACATTCGGGCTTGGGCTGATAAGTGGCAAGTAATATTGGCTCCAGACAAGTGCCAGGCAATGACCATCTCCAACAAGAGAGAGTATAACCACCTCCCCTTGACATTCAACGTCTTTACCATCGCCGAATCCCCCACCATCAACATTCTGGGGGGGGGTCACCAGCGATATAAATACCGTGGCTACGAGAGCAGGTCAGAGGCTGGGTATTCTGCGGCGAGTGACTCACCTCCTGACTCCCCAAAGCCTTTTCACCATCGACAAGGCATAAGTCAGGAGTGTGATGGAATACTCTCCACTTGCCTGGATGAGTGCAGCTCCAACAACACTCAAGAAGATCGACACCATCCAGGACAAAGCAGCCCGCTTGATTGGCACCCCATCCACCACCGGCTCAGAGTGGCTGCAGTGTGTACTGCAGCAACTCGCCAAGCGCCTCCCAATTTGTTTTTTTATTCGTTCACGGGATGTGGGCGTCGCTGGCAAGGCCGTCATTTATTGCCCATCCCGAGCGAGATTTTTTACAACTGAGTGGCTTGTTAGGCCATTTCAGAGGGCAATTAAGAATCAACCACATTGCTGTGGGTCTGGAGTCATATATATGCCAGACCGGGTAAGGACGGCAGGTTTTCTTCCCTGAAGGACATTAGTGAACCAGATGGGTTTTTACAACAATCCGATAGTTTTATGGTTGTCATTACTGATACTCGTATTTTAATTCCAGATTTTTATTTAATTAATTGAATTTAAATTCGCCAGCCGCCATGGTGGGATTTGAACTTGTGATTTTGGATTTTAGTCCAGGCCTCGGGATTACTAGCCCTGTAACATAACCACTACGCTACCGTACCACGACATCCACCACCTAGCAGGACAACAGCAGCAGGTACATGTGAACAACACCACCTACGCGTTCCCCTCCAAGGCACACACCATCCCGACTTGGAAATATATCGCCTTTCCTTCATCGTCGCTGGGTCAAATCCTGGAACTCCCTTCCCAACAGCACTTTGGGAGAACCATCACCAGACGGACTGCAGCGGTTCAAGAAGGCGGCTCACCACCACCTTCTCAAGGGCAATTAGGGATGGGCAATCAATGCCGGCCTCGTCAGCGACGCCGACATCCCATGAACGAATTAAAAAAAGACAACGAGGCGCATATTCTGCAACCCCCTGTTCAATATCGATTCTCAGGGGCAATTTACGAGGAGCCTTAGAAGAGGGAGATGTTCGGCCTGACAGGGGACTTTTGAAAAAGTGCAGAGCCAGGGTGGTTGTGCAAGGTTTATGGAATCGAGGGCACTGGAACATTTTTCGCCTTGGAGGTGAGTTCTGTGGTGGAATTCCCTCCCCTCTGAGTTCGAAAGTCGCGATTTGAAGCCCCAATCCAGGGACGGAACACAAAATCCAGGCTGACTCTCTCAATGCTGCGCTCTCAGAGATGCTGTTTTTCGGATGTAAAGTTGTACCTAGCCCAATGACACGATTGCAAATATAGTCGGGGAGTTGTGGTGAGGTGCGGTGTCCAAGGGGTAGGCCGTCGATCTTGTCAATCGGAAGAGCGCGGGTTTGACCCCCGCGCCTGCTTTAAGCTTCCAATCTTTAATGAAACGATTTTCACGAAGCAGCTTAACGGCCCCGTATCTTTATTTCTCCCCGCCTCACCTGGAATGTCAAACTGCCACTGTAAACTTAGAATATTTAACAATTCTACGTGAGGCGTTTTCCCAGGTATTACAATTCCTTCATTTTGTGGATTTGAAACAGGACAGAGGCAACTGTTTCCTTCTTTGGCACAAATCTATTTCGATCTGTTTCCTTCTCTGACCCTGTAATCCTCAAAATATGATAGTGGGATTAGAGAGAAAGGGAGAGAGTGTGTAAAGCTCACTCGGGACCCCGTGTCTCCTGCCCCCAACCGATAGTCTCACCTCCTGTATCAGACCAACATAAAATGGGACAAAGGAACCCGGACATTAAAACAGACAAAGCGACTGAGACAGATGGAGCTGGATGACGGTAGAGATAGTGACGGACAGAATGAGAGAGGATGAGTCAGATATAAAATGAGCGATCGGTTTATCGAACTATTGACAATTCGCCCCCATCATATTATATATCTCCATCAACTGACTTTCCCATTCCATTGATATATCCCAGTCGATTGACTTTCCCATTCCATTGATATGTTCCAATCCAACGACTTTCCTAATGCACTGAACTTTCATACAGACTTTCATAAGTTACCACATAGTAGACTCGTGACTGAAGTCAGAGCATGTGGAGTCAGGGTACAATTGCAGAATGAATGGCAAACTGGCTACAAAACAGAAAACAGAGTGTGGGGATTAAAGGTAGTTACTCAAACTGGCGGAAGGTGGAAAGTGGTGTTACACAAGGATCCATTCTGGGAACACAGTTGCTCTATCATTTGTACAAATTATTTGGACATGATAATCGGTAGCACAGTATTAACATTTGGGGCTGACACCACGTTGGAGGATAGATTGGGGGATAGTTTATACTCAGGAAGACTGCAACAAAATTCAAGAAGACGTTAACAAACTTACAGAATGGAAATGTAAATGGTCAATGAATTTAGACATTAATAAGCGTGAGGTGCTGTGTTTTGGGAGGATGGCTGAGGAGACCACCTGCTCCTACAGAGTAGTTACGTTAAACTTGTACAGAACCTTAGTTAGACCACACTAAGAGGACTGTACACAATTGTGCTCTCCATATTGCAAAAAGGATATAGAGACACTGCTTATGGTGCAAAAATTATTTACGAGGAAGAGACCAGGGCTGAGAGGTTTTAACTAGCAGGAAAGGCTAAAGAGGCTGGGGCTCTTTTCTCAAGAAAAGATAAGTTTGAGGGCGGACCTAATAGAGGTCATTAGAATTATGAAGGTGTTTGAGCGGGTATTCAAAACTTGGGGCCAGAAATATAAGATAGTCACGAATAAACCCAATAGGATTTGAGGAGAAACTTCTTTAGAAGTTCGAATGTGGAACTTGCTGCCGCATGGAGTAATTGAGGCGAAGAGCATGGATATATTTAAGGAGACGATCCGACAGAGCCACGTTCCTTGTGGGGAAGATGAATTCAGATATTAACATTGAAAGATGTTTGACCTCTGGGGTAATGTCCGGGGTCACCAAAGGTTCGTGAAGACACTGCAGTGGCCAAGCGGTACGTCCTCAGCATTGTATAATTTAGAGCGTGGGTTCGACCTCTCAACGCGCCTCTGTTAGCTTTGAATATTTAAGGCGATGTTTACAGTGCAACCCTCCAAGGCACTTCTTGAGATGCAGTTCCCAAACCGAATGAGGTGTTCCTGATGGGATCTGACCAAAACTCTATACAACTGAAGCATAACTTGTTCCCCATTGTATTCCAGACAAATTGAGATAAAGGCCAACATTGCATTTGCCTTTTTGACTGGGCCACGAGCAAATTACTCAACAAACATTAAATCGAATGTGATCCTACAGGCCACTCACGACGTTTGTTTGTAGTGACGTGTAGTGACGTAGAGTGTGTCAGTAAGTGAGATTTCCATGGTGAGATTTCACCAACAGGACAAATCTGCTTTTAATTATATACAGGGCTAAGATCGCAACTGATAGATTCTGAATTAAAATATCAACTAAACAACTGAAAGTGTTGAATTGTAGCTGACCTTAGCATCAGCAGTTCAATTAACCTTATCGTGTTAACAATCCTCTGACAAACATACAGAGGCCCCAGGAACATCCAGGACCTGAGTGTGTGCGAGACAGTACGGTGACTGCATTAGGAAACGTAATAAATGACAAGTTGTCTCACCTTGCCTCGAACAGTAGAACCAGAGGTCAAAGGCTGCACTTCAAGGGGTTAAATTCTAAACTAATCTGCGGAAATATTATTTGAGTGAACGAATGGTCGATCGATGGAACCAGCTCCTTTCCCAATCTATATAATTAACATTAGAGGATAGGGAATTTAGAGGAACACAGTAACTGCTTAATTAGAAATGGAGGCAGAATAATTTAGGGCAACACGAGCTGCTTAATTGGAAATACAATAAATGGGAATTCAGGGGGATAGAGTAACGGCTTAGTTCGAAATCGAGAACAGGGGGATTTAGGGGAATTGGAAATGGACAACAAGTGAATTCAAATGAACACAGCAACGATTTAATTGGCAATAGATATCAGAGGAATATAAGTCACTATGGCAACTGTTTAATTCGAAATTGAGTAAAGAGGAATAAGGGGGAACACGGTAAATGTTCAATTGGAAATCGAATAAAGTGGAATACAGGGGGAACACAGTAACTTCAATTAGAAATAGAATAAAGTGGAATACAGGGGGAACACAGTAACTGTTCAAATAGAAATGGAATAAAGTGGAATACAGGGGGAACACAGTGTCTGTTCAATTAGAAATAGAGAAACTCAAGGGAAAAGAACAACAGTTTGATCAGAAACAGGGGGCCGGAAATCATCATCTGATGTGATTGAATTTGACACGGTAATGCAATGGGTTACTTGATCATGACGTTGCTTATATTGTACCTGTTGATTTTGGATGATGTGTTTGAATGCACATCGGCTTGTTATGATTGTGACTGAGTGCAGATACGTCGCTGACTGATGGAATTAAAACCTTTGCCTGCTGCTGGATTCGTGCCTTAAATACTGTTTCCGGTTAAATGGAAATCTGCCTATTACACTGAACTGCCCATAAGACACCGCCATTTCCCTACGAGATCGATGCCATTTGGATAGGCACAGACTGTGATCCACTGGGATCTGCAACCATGTGGAGTTTGGATTTTGAGAATCTCAGATTCAACTGGAATGTTAAAGATTGACTGGTAAAAGGGGCACTGAATCATAATGATGAAATGAAGGCCATTCACAATTAAAGTACGAAGGGCATTGTTAGTGAAAGGTTTACAGTAATGTTCTTGAACATTGAAGTGAGGTGTCATAAGTTTATTAAGCACACAGTGCATACAATAGTACTTAAACATGCACTTAAAAGGTTGCACTTACAACCACACCTGATGAAGGTTATTTGGGATTCAACCTTTTAACAGTTCTGAGCTCAATCCGAAAACTCATTATAAACAGACAGTTTTTATACATTTTCTCACTCCCGGTACCTGGAAATAAACACAATTTTGGATCAATAATTATATGGAAGTTAAAATACAACTCCACATAAGGAGAATGGAATTGACTTATCCTTCATCAGTAACGATAGTTTTCTTTACAAACCGAGCTCTTTTTCTTTTGGGCTAACAAGTATAATTCCCGTACTTCGTTATATCATCGGTAGTTTCTCCCTTGATCCATACACATGCAATTCTACCTTCATTAATAAGTCCATTCTTGTTTCTGTATCACTCGTTCCAATTCAATTGGTTATGTATGCCCAGATGTTTTTGTTTGAAGAACTAACTGCTTTCCAACAAAGTTATCAAATGATTAAAGTTCTCTGAAATGTATGAATCAGTATGTAATAATCCCTCTTCAATGAAGTTTCTTATTATTTCATCCTGAAACTGACCATTGCTGCAGGGTCAGCCCTGGCCCAACAGTGCAGTGAGACTTTAAATTGACATATACTTCCCTGCTTCAGATGCAAAGGCGAAAGGTTAACATTACGATAAAATAAGTAGAAACCAATACAGTATCACATTGGCACACTTCAGGACAGTGTGAATTAACATTTCCTTGCAGTGCCCCCTTGGTTGGCGTTACTGTATTTGAGGCCAACACTGAACAATATCTCATCAACATTATGTATCTGTTTCGATCTATTCTATTGCACAGATCTCTACCCATTGGTTTTACATACTGTCCAGTGCGACATTAACCATTTCATGTAGTGGTGGTGTCAGCGTCACTGACGATGTCTTGGACCGTTTCTTCAGTGCAGCTTCATCACAGAATTACAGAGAATTATATATAATATAAAGCACAAAACAGACCATTCAACTCAACTGGCACATTCCGGTCTTAATGCCTCACACGATCCTCCTTTCAGCCCTCTTCATCTAACCCTATCAGCTTAACCCTCTATTCTTTCCTCCCTCATGTGTTTATCGAGCTTCTCCTTCCATGCATCTCTCTATATCTGATGCTGGTTGCTTCACAAGCAACACGTCACTTCATTAAACACATAGATATCCCATGATCAGGCAGCACGAGATATCCGATAAAAGCCATTCCTGCCCTTTCAGGCTCTCTCTCAACAGATCGGGGCGTCTGGAGGTGTTTGATTAGAATCCCTCCCTGCACTGTCCCAATGTTTCGGGGTGCTGGCCAAGCTATCAAATACATTCTTCCCATTTTTCAGGATAAGCAAGGACACCGCCATCTCCAAGAGAAAGATACCAATTAATCATCTTAACTACACGTTCCTGACTTTCACTAGATTGTGTATTGATACCAGATTGATATCTTGTGGCGAGTCGTGTCCAGGTTTTTTAAGATAAGAATGGACGGGACAGGATAGATAGAAGCAGAAAGCTTCCATTAGTTGAGCGATCAAGAACCAACGGCCGTAGATTATAGAATAAATGTAAGAGATTTAGAACTGAGGGTTGGAGAAACCTCTTTACATGAAGAGTTGTGAAGATGCGGAAATAACAGAGGCAGAAATCATGCCCATATTCAAGATGAAATTGTTCGGATGTGTGAATAAAAATAGACTGACGGGATTTTGAGATTGGGCGGATAAAGTGATTGGAACTATTTTCTCGAGTGGAGGGAAAACGCCGGCATGACTGAGTTGGGCCAAATGGTCTATTATATTATTCCAACATTTTGATGATCAACTGATATTTTAATAAATATCTGTTAACAGAGACGCCTAACGTCACATTGACGAGTCAATTTCATGCTGTCTCCATTGTTTGTCACTTGTCAGGAGACAGTGGTCCCGTTCTATTGGGCCAGGAGACAATGGGGAGCGGTGTCTGAAGGGGAGAACAGGGCCTGTAACATTCACACCAAGATTACAGAATAATTACAAATAACTATGGTTGTAACACCCTTCATTGCTTCAGCACTAAATAAAAATTTAACCATTAATTAAACTGGCGTGTCCTATTCAAGTACCAAGATTGTAAGACAGTTAATGCTGCCGCCCACCTGTTCCACCCAACTGCTGAAGCTCAATCATGACTGTTCTCATTGAATCTTGAGCTGTTTTATCAGGAAACGATTGTGTTCACCCGAGGAAAGCAGCAGGCATCAAACTCAGGGCATAAAGTAGAAGAAGTGATTTCTGATACTGGTTCATTTCACAACAAAGAAAGACGGCCAATCTAAAATGTAACACGGACTGTAATTGAGCTCAAGTTCGGACAGGATGCTTTGGTTTGACTTTTCATTTATTTCATCAACATCAGAATAAATGTCCAAGGAGATTTCACCACCTTCTTCAGCTCTTCCCTGAATTTCGTTTGGGTAGCTGCATAAATACACGTGTTTGTGCAGGAACTCAAATACATGAGCATGTGTCCGATTTCAGTGGCGATATAAGCAGGAGCTGTATAATCCGGTCGGTGATACACGACCAGACGGATAGCTAAAGAATTCACGGCAGCTGTCAGCCACAACAGTATAAAACTACCAGATACAGTTCGGTTCGCCAGCTCTGGATCGCTCTTATTCTCACTGCTGTGACTCCGGAGGCCCCTGCGGGCTCTGCTGGCCACTAAAATGCGTCTGACGGTCAAACAATTAAACAGAAGCATTAAAGCAAAAGGAATCCATGGTATTAAAATACTTTCTAACCATGTAAACACTGCACCTGCAGGCGATGAATAAAAGGCCAATCTGGGGCGGAAACCCCACTGAACATTGTTAATTATTTGTGTATGTTGAAATGCAAACCAAAAGGGGATGTTTTCTAAACAGAACAGGACAGAGAGCGTTGTTATAACCGCAGCCGCAGTTCTCACTGTGCAATATTTTGCTTTAAACGTCTGACAACATATAGATACAAATCGGTCAAATGTGAACGAGACTGTGAACCACACCGACATATCTAGGTTGGTACAATTAATGTAGAGCATGAACTTACGAATGAGAGTGTAGGACAGGAATTGAAGTGGAAAGAGTTTTGTTAAAATTTGATACTCTATTACATTGAAGATGATGACCAGTAGATCTGCTGTTGCCATGGCCACCATATAGATCGAGATACATTTGGAAAGACCGCAATTTCCTCTGGAAAGAATCACGATTGTCATTAGGTTCGCTGTAAGAAAGAGGGACAAGAGGTAAGTAACGGGGATACTCATAAATCTCACAGCATATTGTGGGGAAATGTTCCGATGATTTCCTACTTAGGGTAATGCACGCGGGTTCTTTTTTAAATATAGGCGAGCAATGACGACACTTTATTTGAAAGAAAGCAAGCATTAAACACTCAACATCGAGGGACTGACAATCGGCCGTCCTTTCAGCTTACTTCAGTCAGACGTTGTCAAGGCAGTGGGGGGAGGGTCACTCGGAATCAGTCTGGGGAATGGTGACGGAGAACGTCCCCACTACTACCGACACCCAGGCACTGATGAATCAACAGGGAGATTTGGACATTTGGCGATAGTGTAAAACAGGCGACATCGGATCATCCGTCCGTCATCCATCTGTCCCGAATTTCATTTCCATCGCTGTCGCCACTAACACTAGATTGAGGTTCCACTCACACTATAACTGTACGGTCCAGGCTAAGCTGGAGCACCTCGAAGGGACGGTACAGGTGCAAAGAAAAGCGCCTTAAAGGGAAACTTTGGATGGTTGTATAAGTTGTTAATTTTCGGCAGTCAATCAGGAAACGGATTTCCTTACATACGTCCAAACACACATTTCAATACAGTGTTGAGCGGTGAAACCATCCCGCCATGAGGCTTATACCCATGTGATGTACCGACCCGATTTTATAATTTAAAGCTGCGGCCCCATGGGACAATAGATCAAAATTTACATTTAGTTCCTTCAGTTGTTCTGTCGAGCGGGGTCTGGGAGCTGCATCAGATGTCAGCAGTTTTAAATATAATTTCTCAGCAATTACTGGAAAGTTTCGAATTCAAGTAAAACATTCATCCGAGACAAAAGCTTCAATTTAGGTCGGAACTCTGGGATTTTTCTATTTATAATCGCCCCGAGGGATGTGGGCATTGCTGCCGAGACCAGCATTTATTTCCCATCCCTCGTTCCACTTGAAAAGGTGATCGAGAGGCGCCTTCTTGAACCGCTGCAGTCCGTGTGGTGAAGGTTCTCCCACAATGCTGTGAGGAAGGGAGTTCCAGGATTTTGACCCAGCGACAATGAAGGAACGGCGATATATTTCCAAGTCGGGATGGTGTGACTTGGAGTCGAACGTGCAGGTGGTGTTGTTCCCATGTGCCTGCTGCCTTTGTCCTTCTAGGTGGTAGAGGTCACGGGTTTGGGAGGTGCTGTCGAAAAAACCTTGGCGAGTTGCTACAGTGGGTCCTGTCGATGGTACACACTGTAACCACAGTGCGCCAGTTGTGAAGGGAGTGAATATTTAGCGTGGTGGATGGGGTACCAATCAAGCGGGCTGCTTTGTCCCGGACGGTGTCGAGCTTCTCGAGTGTTGTTGGAGCTGCACTCATCCAGGCAAGTGGAGAGTATTCGACCAAACTCATGACTTGTGCCTTGTAGATGTTGGAAAGGCTTTGGGGAGTCAGGGAGTGAATCACACATCGCAGAATACCCAAACTCTGACCTGCCCTTATAGCCACAGTATTTATATTGCTGGTCCTGTTAAGTTTCTGGACAATGGTGCCCAGAGGATGTTGATGGTGTGGGATTCGGCGATGGTAATGCCGTAATGCAGTCAAGGGGAGGTGGTTAGACTATCTCTTGTTGGAGATGGTGATGACCTCGCACTTGTTTGGGGCGAATATTACTTGCCACTTATGAGCCCAAGCCTGGATGTTGTCCAGGTCTTGCTGCATGCGGGCACGGACTGATATATTATCTGAGGGGTTGAGAATGGAACTGAAGACTCTGCAGTCATCAGCGAACATCCCCTTTTCTGACCTTATGATGGAGCGAAGGTCATTGATGAAGCAGCTGAAGATGGTTGGGCCTAGGACACTGCCCAAAGGAAATCCTACAGCAATGTCCTGGGGCTGAGATGATTGGCCTCCAATAACCACTACCATCTACAATTGTGCTTGGTATGACTCCAGCCACTGGAGAGGTTTTCCCCTGATTCCCATTGACTTCAATTTTACTCGGGCTCCTTGGTGCCTTGATGTCAATGGCAGTCTCTCTCACCTCACTTCTGGAATTCAACACCTTCGTCCATGATTGGACCAATGCTGTTATGGTGTCTGGAGCCGAGTTGCCATGGCAGAACACAAACTGAATGTCGGTGAGCAGGTTATTGGTGAGTAAGTGCCGATTGAAAGCACTGTCGATGACACCTTATATCACTTTGCTGATGATTGAGACTAGACTGATGGGGCGTTAATTGGCCGGACTGGATTTGTCTCCTGTTGGGTGGAGGTGGCTGCAGACCGAGGAGTTATCAACTGAAAGTAGACAGGGAACAACGGTACAAATAAAATGATGACACGGGGCAATAGGCAACACATCGTTTAGTGATCCATTTCTGTTGGAGGGACCAGGGAATCAGCCTCGCCCTACCTCGTATTGGGAAGAAAGTTGATCGCCCGGTCCCCACGATTTACCGATCACAGCAGCGCCTCACAGGCAGTGCGGACTGCGAGGATTGCCGCTGATATTCACTCATTTATCCCGGTGGATAAGCGACTCTGAAATGAGGACATTCTTGGAATTTCTTACGTAATCATTAACAATGAGATAGTGAACAGTTGTGAAACAACAGGTTATATTGACTTACCGGGAAAACCAAAGGCTGCGAGAACAGGGAAGTAAATCTCCTTTATGTGATGAATTGTTGGCTTTTCCATTTTTTAGAAGAATGTGTGAATTCTCTCACACTTTACGGTCCCGATTGGAGTGTATCTGAGATCTGTAAATACTCCCCTTTTATAGAACAATCGGTGTCCCGGTGAGAAAATCAGGTTACACAATAATTGGCGTTAGTTGCAGTCACTGAACAAACAAGGCGCGATTTTCCTCTTCAGTGGGCAGGGGACGCCAATGGGGAAATTGTACAGCTCAGTCCACGAAACTCCGTCCATTCACATCAATGAACGGAAAGTAATCCCTGAGGGAATGTGCTCTGTGCACGACCCGTGAACCGGGAAGGGAACATCCATCCTGGACACTGCGTCAGGTTCTTAATGCCTCATGAATTCATTAAATACTTCACACATCCATTCCATAATTAAAATGTGTTTTGTACTGTGATGATCACTGGTGATGACTCGGCTCTAACATTAGGTGACCCGACTCTCGCATTACTATTTGAGACCCTGCTCTAACATTACTGGTCGAGACCCTGCTCTAACAATACTGGTGGTGATCCGACTCGAACATTAATGGTGATGTCCCTACTCTAACATTATTGGCGGTGACCCTGCTCTCACATTACAGGTGGTGAACCTCGCATAACATTACAAGTATTGACTCTAATCTAACATTACTGGTGGTGACCCAACTCAAACATTATTGGTGGCGATTCTACGCTAACATTACTGGTGGTGATCCTGCTCCGACATGACTGGTGGTGACCCTACTCCAATATTACTGGTGGTGACCCTACTCTAACATTACTGGTGGTGACCCTACTCTGACATTACAGGTGGTTACCCGACACTAACATTACTGGTGGAGGCCCGACTATAACATTGCTGGTGGAGACCTGAATGTAACATTACTGGTGGTGATCCTACTCTAATATTCCTGGCGGTGACCCTATTCTTACGTTACAGGACTGACCCAACTCTAACATTACTGGTGGAGACCCTACTCTAACATTCTGGTGGTGAACCTACTCTAACATTACTGGTGGAGACCCTACACTAACATTCTGGTGGTGAACCTACTCTAACATTGTTGGTGGTGATCCTGCTCTAACAATACTGGTGGTGACTGTAGTCTAACATTATTGATGGAGACCCGAATCTAACATTACTGGTGGAGAGCCGACTCTAACATCCATTCACTCTGGCAATCCATTAATCGGATCCATCCATTCACTTTCCCAATCCATTTATGGTTCCCGTCCACTCAATTCCCAATCCATTGATGCTATCCATCCATTCACTTTGCCAATCCATTGACGGTATCGGTCCATTTACTATCCCAATCCATTAATTGTTCCTGTCCATTCTTGTGTTCAAGCGGCCCATACACGGCAACAGACGCACAGAATCTCCTGTGCTGTGAATTCAAGTATTTTCCAAAGTCGTGGAGGTCCTGTTCCAGGAAAGCTGGATTTGATATCCTGACAAATAAATGCCCAGGAATCAGGCGAATCCTTGGTTTCCTCCTTTAAGCGCTCACTAAGGAATTGTCTGGGCTTTTCCCTCCGAGTTATCTGGAGGGGTGAATGTTACCTGATTCGGTTCCTGAACTGTCTTACATTTAAGCCAGTTCGGATCAAAACGAATTTAATTTACTCATCCTCGATTAGGTTATCCTAAAACTCATTCTTGCCAAACAGTCAAGGAAGAAGCCAAGTCAAAGTCATGCACTGAATACTGTTAAACAGTTGTAACTTGGTGAAGCTCCAGCTCAGGACGACAGGCATGTTGAACAGCGGAAGCAACATGCGAAAGACAGTGTTAAGCGATTCCACAACCTACGGATCAGATCAAAGCTCTGCAGTCCTGCCACATCGAGTCATGAATGGTGGTGGACAGTTAAACATCTACGGGAAGAGGAGGCTCTGCAAACATCCCCATCCTCAATGATGGCGGAGTCCAGCACGTGAGTGCAAAAGACAAGGTTGAAGCGTTTGCGACCATCTTCAGCCAGAAGTGCCGAGTGGATGATCCATCTCGGCCTCCTCCCGATATCCCCACCATCACAGAAGTCAGTCTTCAGCCAATTCGATTCACTTCACGTGTTATCAAGAAACGGCTGAGTGCACTGGACACAGCAAAGGCTTTGGGCTCCGACAACATCCCGGCTGTAGTGTTGAAGCCTTGTGGTCCAGAACTAGCTGCGCCTCTAGCCAAACTGTTCCAGTACAGCTGCAACACTGGCTTCTATCCGACAGTGTGGAAAATTGCCCAGCTATGTCCTGTCCACAAATGGCAGGACAAATCCAATCCGGCCATTTACCGCCACGTCAGTCTACTCTCAATCATCAGCAAAGTAACATTCGCGTCAGACAAGTGCCAGGCAATGACCATCTCCAAAAACAAAGAGTCCAATCACCTCCCCTTGACATTCAACTGCATTACTATCGTAGAATATCCAGTCTCTGATCTGCTCTTGTCGCCAAAGTATTTATGTGGCTGGTCCATGGTGACCCCCAGGATGATGATGGTGGGGGATTAGGCGATGCTAATGCCATTGGATGTCAACGGGAGGTGGTTAGACTCTCTCTTGTTGGATATGGTCATTTTCTAGCACTTGTTTGGCGCGAATGTTACTTGCCACTTATCAGCCCAAGCCTGGATCTTTTCCAGGTCTTGCTGCATATGGGCTCGGACTGCTTCATTAGCTGAAGGGTTGCGAATGGAACTGAACACTGTGCAATCATCAGCGAACATCCCCATTTCTGACGTTATGATGGAGGGAAGGTCATCGATGAAGCAGCTGAAGACGGTTGGGCCTCGGACACTGCCCTGAGAAACTACTGCAGCGATGTTCTGAGGTTGAGATTATTGGCCTCCAACAAGCTCTACGATCTTCCTTTGCGCTCGGTTTGACTCCAGCAACTTTAGAGTTTTCCCACTGTTTCTCATTAACTTCAATTTTACTCGGGCTCCTTGATGCCACACTGGGTCAAATGTTGCCTTGATGTGAAGGGCAGTCACTGTCACCTCACCTCAGCTCTTTTATGCAGGTTTGGACCAAGGCTGTAATGCGTCCTGGAGACGAGTGGCCCTGGCGGAACCCAAACTGAACGTCAGTGAGCAAGTTATTGGTGAGTTAGTGCCGCTTGATGGCACTGTCGGCGACCCCTTCCATCACTTTGCATATGATTGAGAGTAGACTGATGGGGCGGTAATTGGCTGGATTGGATTATGTCCTGCGTTTTGTCTGTGCCGGCCGAGAAAGAGCTTTCGAGCCGAATCCCAATTTCCAGCACTTGGTCCAAAACCATGTTGGTTATGGCACTTCAAGTGCATATCCAAGTACTTTTTAAATGAGTTCAGGTTTTCTACCTCGACCAACCTTTTGGACAGTGAGTTCCACATCCCGACCACACACTGGTTGATAAAAATTCTCCTTAGCTCCCATCTAATCCTTCTACCAATTACGTTAAATCTATGCCCTCTCATCCCTGGCATCCCTGCTAAAGGAAATAGCTCCTCCTGGTCCACTCTATCTAGGCCCCTCATAATTTTACACACCTCACTTAAATCTCGCCTCAGCCTCCACTGTTCCAAAGAGAACAACCCCAGCCTATCCAATCTTTCCTCACAGCTAAAATTCTTCAGTCCTTGCAACATCCTATTAAATCTCCTCTGTACCGTCTCTCGTACATCTTTCCTGTTTTGTGGTGACCAGAACTGCACGCAGTACTGAAGCTGTGGCCTAACCACTGCTTGATACACTTCTAGCATAACCTCCCTGCTATTATATTCTAAGCCTCGGCTAATAAAGTAACGTATTCAGTATGCCTTCTTAACCACTTAATCTACCTGTCCTGCTACCTTCAGTGATCTGTAGGCATGCACTCCAGGGCCCCTCTGTTCTTCTGCACCTCTCCGTGTTCTCCCTTTTATTGTGTACTCCGTTGCCTCCTTTGCCCTGCCCAAATGCATTACCTCACACTTCTCCAGCTAAAATTCTATTTGCCACTTTTCTGTCCACCTGACGAGTCCACTGATATCTTCCTGCAGCCTACAGCTTTCCTCCTCACTCGATTCATAGAATCATAGAAAAGTGACAGCATGGAAGGAAGCCATTCGGCCCTTCTAGTCTTCGCCGGCTCTATGCAAGGGCAATCCAGCTTGTCCCACTCGCCCGCTCTATCCCCATAGCCCTGCATTTTATTTTCCATTCAAGTACTTACCAAGTTCCCTCTTGAAGGCGATCATTGAATCTGCCTCCGCCACCCCCTGGGGCAGTGCATTCCAGATCCTAACCACTCACTGTGTAAAACGTTATTCCTCATGTCACCTTTGGTTCTTTTGCCAATCACCTTAAATTTATCTCATCTGGTCCTTGACCCTTCCGCCACTGGGAAGAGTTTCACTCTCCCTACTCTGTCTACACCCTTCATGATTTCGAATACCTCTATCAAATCTCGTCGCAACCATCTCTGTTCCAAGGAGAACAACCCTAGGTTCTCCAGTCTATCCGCATAACAAAATTCCCTGTTCCCTGGAAACAATCTCGTCAATCTCTTCTGCCTTCACATCTTTCCCTCTCTGAGGCCTTCACATCTTTCCTAAAGTGTGGTGCCCAGAACTGGACACAATAGTCCAGTTGTGGCCGACCCAGGTTTTCATAAAGGTTCATCATGACTTCCATACTTTTGCACTCTATGCCTCTAGCTATAAAGCACAAGGTTCCGTACGCTTTTTAACCTCTTTCTCAACCTGCCCTGCCACCTTCAACGATGTTTCTACATATACCCCCAGATCTCTCTGTTCCTCTACCCCTTTTAGAGTTGTGCCCTGCAATTTATACTGACTCTCCTCGTTCTTCCTGCTGAAATGCATCAGTTTGCATTTTTCTGCATTAAATTTCATCTCCCACGTGTCTGCCCATGCCAGCAGCCTGTCGATATCCTCTTGAAGTCTATCACTGTCCTCCTCACTGTTTATACCCTTCCAAGTTTTGTGTCATCTGCACATTTTGAATTTATGCCCTGTACTCGCAAAGTCCAAGTCATTTATCTATATCAAGAAAAGCAGTGGTCCCAGCACAGACCCCTGGTGAACACCACAGTACACTTCCCTCCAGTCCGAAAAACAACCGTTCACCACTAATCTCTGGTTCCTGTCATTTAGCCAATACTGTATCCATGTTGCTATTGCCCCCTTTATTCGATGGGTCGCAATCTTGATGCTAAGCTTACCATGCGACACTTTATCAAAAGCCTTTTGGAAGTCCATTGTTGGCCAGAGGCTGCAGAAGGCTGCTGAGCTGGATTCAAAGTGCTAACAAAGACACTGATCTTTTGAGCTGAGGTGACCTGGAGTTCAGTCACTGGTCTGAACTGGCCAGAACCGGTTTGAATTCGTTCCGCTTCTTACAGAGACAAAGGGAAGGTGTGCTCCCTGAGCCCTTGGAACAGAGCCAATCAGGGCATGACATCGGTCACTCCAGCAACTCTGAGCCAACCGGAGAAGACAGCATCGTTCGAAAAGACAGACTTGGGGAATAAAAACTGAGGAGTTGCTGGCTTGGAGTCAGTGTGTGTCTTTGTTTGTTTGTGAGCAAGAGAGAGAGAGAGAGAGAGTGTGTGTGTGTGTGTGTTTTTTTGTTGGTGTGTCTTTGTTTGTGAAGGAGACTCTGGGAGACTCTGGAAACTAACCCTCGTGGAAGTAGGAACCCTGCGTCAAGGACGTGGAGACGACGTCGGGAGTAAGAGGGAGAATTGCCTGGCCAGCAGCGTCTCTCCTTTCCGGGTAATATAATATCCTTTCTATTCTGGGATCACTCTGGGAGTGTCGTCAGGAAACCTAGTGGGTGTGCGTTTAAAGCTTGATACTCGGGGAGTATTAATAGAGAAACCTAGTGGGTGTACGTTTAAATCCTAGTTTGAGTATAAACCTGTATAACCTGCTGTAAACTACATGCCTATATCTAACTAGACGTATAAGCGGTATGTACATGGTCTAATAACGTTAATAAAGCGAATTGAGAATTAAGAGAGAATTGACTCTTTCTCTATGTACTAAGCTAAAACCGTTAACCGGTGACTTCCGGTCAACATATTTGGCGTCCCTGGGTGGGCTCGAGCAGAAATCTCTCCGTTGCGTCAGTGGGAGCCTCGAGGTGAACCGAATTTGGCAAAGTATACAGAGAACAGGAGTTTGGGTTAATTCATAGTTAATAACGTAAGATGACGAATAAAGGGAAATCACCAAGCCCTGGGGATTTGGACTGTTTTGATTGGAAGGGACTCCTTCAAAAATACGTAATAGGGAAGTGGCCGCAATACGGGGATTAGGCGGGTCACGTTGGAGACAAGGGAACGCCTGTTGGGGAGGTCCTTTGGAAAATTGCGCAAACAAAGATGTCAGATAGGAAATTTAAAAAGATACAAAAGTCCGTAGCGATCGGATGTTTACTTGAGGAATGGATAGAATGCCGACAGCAGGCTAGGAGAGAGAAAGAAGAGACTCAGAAAATCCAAGACGGATTAGGGGAAGAGAATAAAAAACTCCGTGAGGAGATAGCCCGCCTTAGTGAGAAGGTAACTGATCTACAGGGACAGAGAAGTGCAGATTTGATGCACATGAACCAATATCAGTTACAGTGCGAAAAATTGACTGATGAAAAGAATAAGAGAGAGGGAGAAGCCCAAGCAGCTAAAGCTGAGGTGGAGAGATGGAAACAACAATGTAGTGATTTAAAAACTGCTATGAATGTGATTCACAGAGCAGCTCAGGAGAAGAGGAGTAGTACTGGTGATCACACAACGTGTCAGAAAGTGATAGGGAGGCTGCAAGATCAGCTAGCCGCACAGAGGGGCATATTGTGTGCTTTTGCACCCGGGAG
The DNA here is from genome assembly GCF_035084215.1 of Heptranchias perlo. NCBI lineage: Eukaryota > Metazoa > Chordata > Chondrichthyes > Hexanchiformes > Hexanchidae > Heptranchias > Heptranchias perlo. Next base: position 2,777,479 of record NW_027139548.1, read on the forward strand.
AGGTGAAGAAAGTGGTTTAGGGGATGTCGATTGGGATGATTTGGCAGACAAGGCGGATAGATACAGCAGCGGTGATAGGGAACCTCCACTAGGGGACCCACCGCCAGCATATGCTCCAGAGCTGAAGAAACCGTCTGCCCCAATGGCCCCCCTGGTAACTACTAGAGCACAGATGGGGGAAGATGGTCAGGATATGACATATTCCACCCCACTTGGGGTACAGGAACTGAGGGTTATTGCAAAAGATATTGGAACGTGTGCACCTGGGGATGATCCTGGGGAGTTGTTCCTAGCGGTCAGGCAAAAGAGAGCGATACACGGCTTAGATGATGCTGAGGAAAGGAAATTAATCCTAATGTGCCTACACCCACATATACACTCCGCCCTACCGGAGGAACAAAAACTTGGTAGATGCATAAATGAAGCCTTAAAGGACCAGGTATTATCTGTCATGGGTGATAATAGAGGGGATCCAGTGGAGGCGCTGATGAGATGCTATCAAAGGAAAGGTGAACACCACACTGTATTTTCGGCTCGCATTTGGGCGGTGTTTCAGGGGGTCTATGGTACAGACTTGGACAGGGATAATTTACAGCGGGAGGTTAGGAACCGATGGTTGAGAACACTAGTGTCGAGGAAGACACTAGATCAGTTTGACCCCGCTGATGACACACATACGGAACCCTGGATAATTAGGAAGATGGTTAGAGTATGGGAAAGGGAAATACCCAAACGATCCAAGGCATCCGGGGACAGAGCAATGCCTGTTAAAGATCAGGTGATAATTTGGAGAAATGAAGGGAGGGGACCTACTAATCGGGAAACCGCTCCAGCTTATCAGACAGTGGGAAGAGGTAGAGGCAAAGTAAACTTCTCAGGAACGGGGAGAACTCAAGGCGAGGTGTCCAAATGCTATAACTGTGACCAAGAGGGACACTTCGCAAGGGACTGCCCGAACCCAAGACGAGAGAGTGCAGGTCGGGGAAGGAATCAGAGCCGACCCGTGGAAGGGCCGAATAGACCAAGTCCTCAGTGTGATACGATAGAAATATCACCGAGTTCCGGGTTGTACCCTGAACTGCAATGACGGTGTCAGGCCTCTCCGTTATGGGTGTGTGACGCGCGGTTGGATGACATGGGGAGACGCCTAGTGAATGGTAGGGTCGGAGGCCGCCCTCTTACATTTCTTTGGGACACAGGGGGATCACGAACCACCGTTAACACCACTCAGATCAATGACATAGATTGGAAAATTCAAAACAAAATTATTCTCAGTGGATTCACAGGGCATTCACAAGTGGGATATGTGAGTGTACCGTTGGAAGTCAGTGTGGGAGACATAGTGATAGAGCATTCAGTGGTCCTTATTAAATTACCGAGAGAACAAGAACATATATTAGGGAGTGACTATATGGCCAAAGCGGGATTTTGCTTCGACCCTGTTAATTGTATGATTTGGCAAATGCCTTTGGGCATGGGCAGTATAAATCACACACTCGTCCCGGTGGGGGAATATCAGGATAGGATATGCACGATCGGGGAAATGTGGATAGAACCAGGAGAAATTAGTAACGATCGTGAAGTACAACAGATTATTGTACAAAACTCAATAGTATTTGCCCGACATAAACATGATTGTGGGAAAATGACCGGGAGTGTGTGTATACAAGGTCCAGACCCAAAACCACAAAAGCAGTTTGGTTTCCCAAAACAAACAGAATAAGAGATAGAAAAGGTGATACAGAGTCTGCTGCAGCAAGGGATATTAAGACCAATAGCTTCTACTAATAACGCACCTATTTGGCCAGTAAGGAAACCCGACGGTAGCTGGCGACTAACGATAGACTACAGAGAATTAAATAAAGTCACCCCGTTCACAGCGCCTACTGTAGCAACTAGCCCAGAGACAGCAGTTCGACAAAATGAGGATGCGCAGTGGTTTACGGTTTTGGACATAAGTAACGGTTTTTGGTCTATTCCACTGGAGAAAGAATGTCAATATAAATTTGCATTTACTTTCCAAGGACAGCAATACACATGGACCGCCCTGCCGCAGGGGTTTCACAATTCCCCGTCCATATTTCACCAACGACTGAGGGAAGGGTTAAAATGATTCTCAAGGCCTGAATGTCTAATGCAGTATGGAGACGACTTACTCCGACAAACTGAAACCAAGAAGGAACATTATCAACTGCTAAGCGAATTACTGCAGTTGTTACATGACTTGGGATTAAAGATTAACCCTAAAAAAGCGCAGATCATGAAACAAAAAGTTACTTACTTGGGAGTGATTCTGACGCCGGGACAAAGGGACATTGACAAGCGAAGGGTAGAGACGGTTGGCAGACTCCCTGTTCCGCGAGATGTGAAAGGGTTAAGGTCCTTCTTAGGGTTGGTGGGATATTGCAGGGACCATATTGATGGATTCGCCACAAAGGTGGCCCCGCTGATGGAACTGTTAAAAAAGAATGTGGCCTGGGAGTGGAAAACAGAACACAGCCAGGCCATGACTGATCTAAAGCAAGCATTAGCTGTTGCGCCTGCTTTAAAAACCCCAAATCCAACGGAACCGTTTGCATTGGAGGTGGCTACCACAGACACCACCCTCTCGGCAGTTCTATTACAGGAGACACACGGGAAATTACGACCAGTAGCGTACGCCTCTCGTATGCTCTCACCAGTAGAGCAGGGGTATACGGTGTGCGAAAGACACTTGCTAGCTGTCTTTTGGGCAGTGCAGCATTTTACTTATATAGTGGGACTAAACCCACTTACAATATTAACAGAACACACCCCATTACAGCTACTGTTAGATGGAAGGATTAAGGATGGTTCAGTTAGCCAAAATAGAATCGCTAGATGGACATTATTGCTGCAAGGGAGAAATATAACCGTGAAGGGGGTAAGAACCACCACTGTGTTAGCAGACAACTTAGTTTATCAGGGAGAAAAACATGAGTGTCAATTGATGATAGCAAATGACCCCAAGGGCCCATTTGTATCAAAACAAAAAGGAGGGGGTAAGACGGGGCCTGAAAGCAGAAAGACAAAGGAAACAGGAAAGGAAGAACCCTCTTTTAAAATTTTTGTGGATGGCTCTTCATCAGTACAGGATGGGGAAAGGAGAACTGGCTGTGGGATATACATATACCAGCCCACCTCATTCTTGAGTCCAAAGTTTGCCGGTCCCTATGAGATAGTAGACAAAGCTAGCCCATCTGTATACAGAATATTAACGGCACCAGATAAGAGTGGCTGGTACCACATTAATCAGCTAAAGTTGGTAGGCGAAAAACAAGATAATCATCATTGGCATGTGCTGCTCGATGCTAACGATGTTCTGAATTCTGAAGGTCAGGGAGATCAAGAACTGGACCAGTTACAGGTCCAAGAGGAGGTGATCGAAAACAAATTTGACACTGTCCGTTCACATGCAGAGGCGGATCCAGGAAAAAAACGAAAGGAACATAAAACAAAAAGGGGGAGGAAGTGGGTTCGAAGAAACGGACGGTTAGAATCTGAAACAAATTGGGAACAGGATTTGGACGGTCTGGCTCAGTATATGGAGAGACTGGACTTATGACAGTACCTAAAAGAAACTGTACATAAGAGCAGAAATTACGCTTGTTTATTCCAGGTCCAGCCTAGAATGAAGGGGATGATGCATTTTGTTGCTATCGGATTGATCGTCATCAGGACTGCGGTTGAACCTGCCTCGGAGTCGTCACGACGAATGAACGTGCCTGAAGCAGTGTCGACGGCGGAGGGATATCCCGAGACCAGGGACAACTTTGCTCTGCAGAATAAGACAGTCCGAACCAACAAAGGGAAAACAGGGGATTTAAATTTGTATTATACGGGAGTGAATGGGTTAGCGTGTGTAGGAAAGACTTTGGGTATACCGGAGGGAGCGGGAGTACGGTTTTCATGTAACACAGTTCTAGAGGTGACATTATCGGTAATCCCAGAGGCAAATATTATTAATCAATTTTTGGGTCCATTTATGGAGCGACCATCGGGGAGCGACGGTCGAGGTAAAATTATGGTCCACTGGGACCACACCTATGTAAATATTGATTGGGGTAGTGACTTAAAGGGAAATATTACGTTGGGGCGGAGTTTCATATTCCCCGGCATGGAAGCAATTTGACCTATCCTTTAAAAAGAGTTCATAACGTGGGCAAGTATCATGAGGGTACTTGGATCTCTTTGAGCAATCCACCATCTCATGCTATTGTAATGGACGGTGCTGAGAAAGGGGTAGATTTGTCAAAGTGTCACCAAGGAGGGAATCACTGGGCCTGTCCAGAAGAGATAACGAGACAGAGACTTACTAATTGTGGGTTCAGTGCTTATGAAAATTGTTCATTGTCCATTTTGCCAGTTAACAACCAGTCCTTTTTACAATACGCCCTTGTGGGACAAACGTATTACATAGCCACGGCGGCTATGAGCTATAACAAAGGATGGAAACAGTGCCCTCTGGAAGGACACAATGTGGCCATTAACAATGTGACCTCAGACCTGGTTGTCGGTGGACATGTTCTGCCTAAGCCAATAATGAGGATGGTAATAAATGAAAACCTCACAGTCCAACGTACCGATATAGACCAGGATCTGTGGAAATATGTTCCTACCGAACTACCACACATTCCGCACCTGACTGCAGATTGGATGCAAATAGCGGAGGAAGCCAATGAGATAATTCATCAATGGACTAAACACACTAAAATAATTAAAACGCATGCTGATAAAGCAGGTGAACTGTTACGGGACCCTGGGTTCTGGAATAAGTTTTGGAATTGGGGATCTAATGTTCAAATACATCCATGGGTCAGGATTTTATCACATGCTGCTGTAATTGTGATTTTATGTGCATTAATACTTGTCATATTCAATGTATATCAGCTTAGAAGGTGGAAAAATGAAATTTTGCAACAATTGAGAGTTAGTGCTATAATGAAACAGAAGAAGCGATTATCAACATAAGGACAGTGTGTGAAGTATATTTTATACGCTTCCTTTTTGTATTGTTTATATAACCATTTATATATTTTTTCTATAATCATATGAAATCGCGGATGTAACATACCCATTGCGGGACAATGACGGCCTCAGGAGTGGTACCTAGAAAGGGAGAATAATGATCCTAAGATCTTTGGATCAAAAGGGGGGAGATGTTGGCCAGAGGCTGCAGAAGGCTGCTGAGCTGGATTCAAAGTGCTAACAAAGACACTGACCTTTTGAACTGAGGTGACCTCGAGTTCAGTCACTGGTCTGAACTGGCCAGAACCGGTTTGAATTCGTTCCGCTTCTTACAGAGACAAAGGGACGGTGTGCACCCTGAGCCCTTGGAACAGAGCCAATCAGGGAATGACATCGGTCACTCCAGCAACTCTGAGCCAACCGGAGAAGACAGCATCGTTCGAAAAGACAGACTTGGGGAATAAAAACTGAGGAGTTGCTGGCTTGGAGTGAGTGTGTGTCTTTGTTTGTTTGTGAGCAAGAGAGAGAGAGAGAGAGAGAGAGTGTGTGTGTGTGTGTGTGTGTGTGTGTGTGTTTTTGTTGGTGTGTCTTTGTTTGTGAAGGAGACTCTGGGAGACTCTGGAAACTAACCCTCGTGGAAGAAGGAACCCTGCGTCAAGGACGTGGAGACGACGTCGGGAGTAAGAGGGAGAATTGCCTGGCCAGCAGCGTCTCTCCTTTCCGGGTAATATAATATCCTTTCTATTCTGGGACCACTCTGGGAGTGTCGTCAGGAAACCTAGTGGGTGTTCGTTTAAAGCTTGATACTCGGGGAGTATTAATAGAGAAACCTAGTGGGTGTGCGTTTAAATCCTAGTTTGAGTATAAACCTGTATAACCTGCTGTAAACTACATGCCTATATCTAACTAGACGTATAAGCGGTATGGACATGATCTAATAACGTTAATAAAGCGAATTGAGAATTAAGAGAGAATTGACTCTTTCTCTATGTACTAAGCTAAAACCGTTAACCGGTTACTTCCGGTCAACACCATATGCACCACATCAGCTGAATTGCCCTCATCTCCCCTCTCTTGGAACTCATCAAAAAACTCTGTCAGGTTAGTTAAACACGGTGTGTCTTTTACGGGGAAGTGCAAAAGGAAATAAGAGGGGCAAAGAGAGATTATGAGAATCGACTAGCGACCAACATTAAAGGGAATCCAAAAGTCCTCTGCAGACATGTTAACAATAAATGGGTAGTAAGAGGAGGGGTGGGGCTAATTATGGACCATAAAGGAGATCTTCTCATGGAGGGCAGTGGGCATGGTTGAGGTATTAAATGAATACTTTGCATTTGTCTTTACCAAGGAAGAAGTTGCTGCCAAAGTCTCGATAAAGGAAGATATAGTTGAGATACTGGATGCGCTAAAAATGGAGAAAGAGGAGATACTAGAAAGGCTGGCTGCACTTAAAGTTGATAAGTCACCCGGTCTGGATGGGATCCACTCTTGGAAGCTGAGGGACGTAAGGAAGGAAATTGTGGAGGTACTGGTCATAATCTTCCAGACATCCATAGATACGGGGGTGGTGCTTGAGGAGTGGGGAATTGCAAATGTTACACCCTTGATCAAAAAAGGGTATAAAGATAAACCCAGCAACTATAGGCCAGTCAGTTTAATGTCGGTGGTTGGGAAACTTTTGGAAACGATAATCCGGGACAGAATTAACAGTCACGTGGACGAGTGTGGATTGATTAGGGAAAGCCAGGATGGATTTGTTAAAGTCAAATCGTGTTCAACCAATTTGATAGAGTTTTGTGATGAGGTAACAGAGAGGGGAGATGAGGACAATGCAGTTGATGTGGTGTATGTGGATTTTCAAAAATCTTTGGATAAAGTGCCACCACGTAGGCTTGCTATTACGATTGCACCATGGAATAAAAGTGGCAATAGGAATATGGATGGAGAATTGGCTAAATTACAGCAAACAGAATGTAGTAGTGAGCAGTTGTTTTTCGGACTCGAGGGAGGTGAGCAGTGGTGTTCCCCAGGGGTCAATGCTGGGACCATTGCTTCTCTTGATATTTACCCATGACTTGGACTTGGTGGTACAGAGCACAATTTCAAAATTTTAGGATGACACAAAACTTGGAAGGTTAGTGAACCGTGAGGATGATAGCGGTCGACTTCAAGAGGAAATAAACACTCTGGTGGCATGGGCGGACACGTGGCAGATCAAGTTTAACGCGGAAAATTGCGAGGTGATGCATTTCGGTCGGAAAAATGCGGAGAGGCAATAAAAACGAGAGGGCACAATTCTAAAAGGGATGGAGGAACAGAGGGATCTGTGGGTGTATGTGCATAAATCGTTGAACGTGACAGGGAAGGTGGAGAAAGCAGTTAAAAATCGGAAGGGGCCCTGGGCTTTATAAATAGAGATATCGAGTACAAAAGCAAGGAAGTCAGAATGAACTTTTATAAGGCACTGCTTCGGCTATAACTCGAATATTGAGCCCAGTTGTGGGCACCGCACTTTAGCAAGAATGCGGGACTTAAATTACGTGCATAGACTGGAAAGGATGGGATTGTTCTCCTTGGAACAGAGAAGGTTGAGAGGATATTTGATAGACGTGTGCAAAATCATGAAGGGTCCAGACAGAGTGGATGGAGAAAAACTGCTCCCATTGGTTGATGGGTCAAGAAGCAGAGGGCATAGATTTGAGGTGATTGGCAAATAAACCAAAGGTGATATGAAGAAAAACTTTTATACACAGCGTGTGGTTTGGGTCTGGAATGCATTGCCCGAGGGAGTGGTGGAGGCAGAATCAATCATAGTCTTCAAAAGGGAACTGGATTAGTTCTTGAAACGAAAAAATGTGCATGGCTACGGTGATAAGGCGGTGCAGTGGGACTAGCTGGATTTCTCATGCATAGAGCTGGCGCAGACTCGATGGGGCGAATGGCCTCCTTCAATGTTCTAATCTTCTATGAATCTATGATTCCAATCTACTCAATCTCTCTTCATACGACAATCCCGCCATCCCAGGGATCAGACTGGTGAAACTTCTATGGTAAGTATATCCTTTCTTAGGTAAGCAGACCACAATTTGTGCGCAATGCTCCAGATGCGATCTCACCAACGCCACTCGTCACAGTCTGCCAACCTGAAACGGACCGGTTTATTCCTGCTCTCTGTTTTCTGTCTGTCAACCAATTCTCAATCGATGCCAGTACATCAGCCAAAATTCCACGTGCTCGAACTTTGTTCACCAACCTCCTGTGTGGGACCTTATCGGAAGCCTTCTGAAAATCCAAATACACCACATCCACTGGTTCCCTCTTATCTATTCTATTCGTTTCGTCCTCAAAGAACCCCAATAGTTTTGTCAATCATGATTTCCCTTTAATAATTCCATGTTAACTCTGCCAAATCCTATTGTTATTTTCTAAGTTTCCTGTTATCACATCCTTTATAATAGATGCTAGCATTTCCATGCCACTGATGTCAGGCTGACAGGTCTGAAGGTCCTTGTTTTCTCTCTCCCTCCTTTCTTAAATTGTGGGGTTACAATTGGAGAACATCACTGTGTCTTTCCCTCCAGTCTGAAAAACAGCAGTTCACCACTGCTCTCTGCTTTTTGCCTTTAAGCAATTTTGTTTCATCGGTGCCACTGTTCCTTTTATCCCACGGGCTTCAATTTTACAACTATTATGTGTTACGTTATCAAATGCCGTTTCAGAGTCCAAATGCCCGACATCAACCACACTACCCTCATCAACCCTCTCGGTTACTTCATCAAAGAACTCACTCAAGTGGATAAGGGACTTTAGTTTTGCTTAGAGACTGGAGAATCTGGATTGTTGTCCTTAGAACAGAAAAGTTAAGGGAGATTTGATAAATGTTTTCAAAATCATGAACGTTTTTAACAGAGTAAATGAGGGGAAACTCTTCCCAGTGGCAGACGACACATATTTCAGGTGATCGGCAAAAGAGCCAGGTGCGACAGAAGTAACCATATCTTTATGGAGCCAATTGTTAAGATCTCGAATGCACTGCCTGAAAGGGCGGTAGGAGCAGGTTTAATAGTAACTTTCAAAAAGGAATTGGATAAATCTTTCATGGGAAAACATTTACAGGGGTATGGGAAAGAGCAGGGGAATGGGACTAATTCGACAGCTCTTTCAAAGAACCGGTCCAGGCACGATGAGCCGCGTGGCCTCCTCCTGTGCTGTACCTATTATGATAACATGAAATACACTAATACAACCCATTACACGCAGTGCTCATGAGACTGGTGCCAAGGAATCTCTGTGCTCCTCTACAGCTCTTGGCTTCTCACCATTTCGAAAATGCTCCCCTTTATCTTTCTTGGTTCCGAAGTGGATGACCTCACACTTGCCCATCATGAACTCCATTTGCTATAGTTTTGTGCACTCATTTAATCTGTTGACGTCCCTTTGTATCTTTCTGCTTCCATTTTCACTACTTACTGTCCCTCCTCACTTAGCGTCATCTTCAAACTTGAATGCACAACACTCTACTGCTCCATACGAGTCATTCATAAATATGGTGAAAAGTAGATACTCGAGTACAGATCCCTGAGGATCATCAATCTTCATATCTGACGCCGCTATTAAAGCGAGTTTAGTTGGTGGGAGGAAGCGGATTTGTGAAATGAAGCCTGTGGGAGGCAGTCAATTGGGTGTGCAAGAGAAATGCGCTGTACAGGCGGGAAGCATTAGGGTTAGGGTTATGGTTAGGAAATTCAAAATGTGGAGTGTATAATGTTCCACGTCAGCCGGTGATTGGAAGTAATTCACTATTGCAGTCAGTTATGGCGCTGTGTGGTATCCGTTTCAGGGTCTGCATATTTCTGTCGGTCGAGCAGCAGACTTTTATTATGAGGGTCCCGGATTCAAGACCCTGTTCTGGCGCTGTTTTTATCAATTAAAACCCCACTCAATTTACACATTAAATGATTTTGATGTAACGTTTTAAAGAAAAAGTTAACCAATTAATTCAGGCAGCAGGAAAGATCGGCGTTAATTATTCGAGTTTCGCAGTGCTGCATGAATGTAAGAATTTATGATCTTGTGTTAAAAGCAGCGCCTGAACAGGGGCTTGTATCCTCGAACCTCACAATAAAAGTCTGCCGCTCCACAGACTGATCGATCCAGGTTCACTCTTTTAGTTTAACACAGCGACCATCGCTGGCTGACATGGAACATTACATTGTTCACATTCTGCATTTCCGTCTGCAGTCATCCCTCCTGCACAGCGCATTTCTCACACACACACCACACCTAATGCATGCCACAGGCCGCACTTCAGATGTACTCTCCCTCCCATCAACTGCACACTCTTTCATGCTTTGTGTTTCCTGGGGTTGCGTGAATGTAAGAATTGATCATCTTCAGTTAAGTGTGAGGTGAGTGCAAAGCTGTGCAGAATGTGTAAGGGTCTTAAACGAGTGTCTGAAATTTAAAGAAAGCCAATTAGGTGGGTAAGAGCGGCGAGTTGGCTAAGGTCGATTGGGAAATTAGATTAAATGATATGGCGGTAGATAAGCAATGGCGAATATTGAAGAATTATTTTTAACATTATCAACGAATATACATTCCCTTGAGGAATAAAAACTCCAGAGGAAAATTTATCCAACCGTGGCTAACCAGAGAAGTTAAGGATAGTATTAGATTAAAAGAAGATGCTTAGAATTTTGCCGAAAAGACTAGTAAGCCTAAGGATTGGGAGGGTTTTAGAAATCAGCAAAGGATGACCAAGAAATTGATAAGGAGGGAGAAAAATGGATATGAGAGTAAACTAGCAAGAAATATAAAACAGATTATGAGAGCTTCTACAAGTATATAAAAAAGGAAGAGATTGGTGAAAGTAAACGTGGGTCCATTAGAGGCAAAGACAGGTGAAATCATAATGGTGAATAAGGAAATGGCCGAGACGCGAAACAAATATTTTGCATCTGTCTTCTCATTGGAAGACACAAAAACATACCAAAATAATGGGGTACCAAGGGTACAATGAGAATGAGGAACTGATAGTAATTACGATTAGTGAAGAAAATGTACTGGAGAAATTAATGGGACTGAAAGCCGAGAAATCCCCATGACCAGATGGCCGACACCCTCGGATATTAAAAGAGTTGGCTGCAGAGATAGTGAATGTATTTGTTTTCATCTTCCAGAATTATCGAAATTCTAGATTGGTCCCTGCGGATTGGAATGTAGCAAATGTAACCCCGGTGTTCAAGAAAGGAGGGAGAAAACAGGGAAATATAGGTCAGTTAGCCTGACTTCAGTCCTGGGAAAATGCTAAAATCTATTATTAACGACGTGGTAACAGGGCACTTAGAAAATTATAATATTATTCTGCAGAGTCAACACGGTTTTATGACACGGAAATCGTGTTTGACCAATCTATTATATACTTTTGAGGGTGTAACTAGCGAGGTATGTAATGGGGAATCAGTGGATATGGTATAGGGTGTAACAAGCGAGGTATGTAATGGGGAATCAGTGGATATGGTATATTTGGATATTTAAAATGCATTTTATAAGGTGCCACACTGGAGGTTGTTGCACATCAGGGCTCATGGGATTGGACGGAATATATTAGCATGGATTGAGGTTTACTTAACGGACAGAAAACAGAGAGAATGTATATTGGGGTCATTTTCGGATTGGCAGGTTGTAACAAGAGGGGTGCCGCAAGGATCAGTGCTTGGGCATCAGCTATTTACAATATTATATCCTTGCTGTGATCGGCATTCCAGGTAAATAATGTCAGACATGTGAACACCTGTTTAATGCTATATATTGGTTAACATGTTAAAACCGTGGCCATCTTTTTTACATGGTTACTTGTATGCCAGGAATATTTACACCCTCGGCATGCAGCGCTTATTATGGTTACATACTAGATAACCATAGAATAGAAAACAATACCAGAGGCAACGGAGTGTGCACATGCTCCGTGAACCAAGAGGGAAACATCCTCCCGGGCATTCTGTTAGGTGCATTGGGTCTCATATTAATTCAGTGAAGTCTTGACTCAATCATTACAAAGATTAAACAAATTTTGTGCTCTGATGATGAATGTTGGTGACTCGGCTAGAACATTACAGGTGGTGAGTCTATTATAACATTGCTGGTGGCGACTCTATTCTAACATTGATAGCGGTGACACTGTTATAATATTGCCGGTGGCCACTCGACTACAAAAATACTGGTGGCGACTCGACAATTACATTACTAGTGGTGACTCTACTCGAACATTACTGGTGGCGACACTGCTGTAACATTAATGGTGGCGTCTCGACTATAACATTATTGGTGGTGACCCTACTCTAAGATTACTGGTGGTGATCCTACTCTAACATTAATGGTGGTGAACGTACGCTATCATTATTGGTGGTGATCCTACTCTAACATTACTGGTGGTAATCCTGATATAACATTGCTGCTGGTTTGTAGGAACATAGGAACAGGAGTAGGCCATTCAGCCATTTGATGAGATAAGAACATAAGAACATAAGAAATAGGAGCAGGAGTAGGCCAATCGGCCCCTCGAGCTTTCTCCTACATTAATTAAGGTCATGGCTGATCTGATCCAATCATCAAATCGAAAGAACACAAGAAGTAGGAGCAGGACCCGGCCACTGAGCCCCTGGGACCGCTCGGCCACCCACAGGGCCTTGACCGATCCGAACTGAGCTTCATGTTCAATTTCCTACCCGCTCCGCGTAACACTTAATTCCCTTTACTTCCAGGAAACTTGGATGATCTGTGATCGAACTCCATACACCTGCCTTTGGCCCATATCCCTTAATTCCTTTGGTTGCCAAAAAGCTATCTATCTCAGATTTAAATTTAGCAATTGAGCTAGTATCAATTGCCGTTTGTGGAAGAGAGTTCCAAACTTCTACAACCCTCTGTGTGTAGAAATGTTTTCTAATCTCGCTCCTGAAAGGTCTGGCTCTAATTTTTCGACTGTGCCCCCTAATCCTAAAATCCCCAAACAGTGGAAATCGTTTCTCTCTATCCACCCTATCTGTTCCCCTTAATATCTTATAAACTTCGATCAGATCACCCCTTAACCTTCGAAACTCAAGAGAATACAACCCCAATTTGTGCAATCTCTCCTCGTAACTTAACCCGTGAAGCCCGGGTATCATTCTAGTAAACCTACGCTGCACTCCCTCCAAGGCCAATATATCCTTCCGAAGGTGCGGTGCACAGAACTGCTCACACTACTCCAGGTGCGGTCTAACCAGGGTTTTGTATAGCTGCAGCATAACTTCTGCCCCCTTGTACTCTATTCCTCTGGATATAAAGGCCAACATTACATATGCCTTCTTGATTATTTTCTGCACCTGTTCATGACACTTCAGTGATCGATGTACCAGAACCCCGAAGTCGCTTTGGACATCCACTGTTTTTAACTTTTCACCATTTACAAAGTACCCTGTTCTATCCTTTTTTTGGTCCAAAGTGGATGACCTCACATTTGGCTACATTGAATTCCATTTGCCACAGTTTTGCCCATTCACCTAATCTATCAATATCGCTTTTTAATGTTATGTTTTCATCTACAATGCTTACAATGCTCCCATTCTTTGTGTCATCGGCAAACTTAGATATGAGACTACCTATGCCTTCATCTATGTCATTAATAAATATTGTGAATAATTGAGGCCCCAAGACAGATCCCTGCGGGACTCCACTTGTCACATCCTGCCGATGTGAGTACCTTCCCATTATCCCTACTCTCTGTCGCCTTTCGCTAAGCCAACTTCCTAACGAAGTCCGTACTTTTCCGTCGATTCCATGGGCTTCTATCTTAGCTAACATTCTCTTATGTGGGACCTTATCAAATGCCTTCTGGAAGTCCATATTAATAACATCCATTGACATTCCCCTGCCCACTACTTTCGTCACCTCTTCAAAAAATTCAATCAGGTTTGTCAGGCACGACCGACCTTTCAGAAATCCATGTTGGCTATCTCTGACCAACTGAAAATTCTTGAGGTGTTCAGTCACCCGATCCTTAATTATAGACTCCAGCATTTTACCCACAACAGATGTTAGGCTAACTGATCTGAAATTCCCCGGTTTCCATCTCTCTCCTTTCTTAAAAAGCGAAGTGAAATGTGCAATTTTCGAATCTAGAATTCCAGTTCCTGAATCTAGAGAACTTTGAAAGATTATAGTTAGGGCATCCACAATGTGCTCACCCGCTTCCTTGAAAACCCTGGGATCGAAACCATCTGGTCCTGGGGATTTGTCACTCTTTAATGCTATTATTTTCTTCATTACTGTTACATAAGAACATAAGAACATAAGAAATAGGAGCAGGAGTAGGCCAATCGGCCCCTCGAGCCTGCTCCGCCATTCAATCAGATCGTGGCTGATCTGATCCTAACATAAAATCAAAAATCATGTCGAATTTCCTGCCCGCTCCCCGTAACCCCTAATTCCCTTTACTTCCAGGAAACTGTCTATTTCTGTTTTAAATTTATTTAATGATGTAGCTTCCACAGCTTCATGGGGCAGCAAATTCCACAGACCCACCACCCTCTGAGTGAAGAAGTTTCTCCTCATCTCAGTTTTGAAAGAGCAGCCCCTTATTCTAAGATTATGCCCCCTAGTTCTAGTTTCACCCATCCTTGGGAACATCCTTACCGCATCCACCCGATCAAGCCCCTTCACAATCTTATGTTTCAATAAGATCGCCTCTCATTCTTCTGAACTCCAATGAGTAGAGTCCCAATCTACTCAACCTCTGCTCATATTTCCGCCCCCTCATCCACGGGATTAACCGAGTGAACCTTCTTTGTACTGCCTCGAGAGCAAGTATGTCTTTTCTTAAGTATGGATAACAAAACTGTATGCAGTATTTCAGGTGCGGTCTCACTCATACCTTATATAACTGCAGCAATACCTCCCCGTTTATATATTCTATCCCCCGAGCAATAAAAGCCAACATTCCGTTGGCCTTCTTGATCAACTGCTGCACCTGCACACTAACCTTTTGATTTTCTTGCACTAGGACCCCCAGATCCCTTTGCACTGCAGTACTTTCTAATTTCTCGCCATTGAGATAATAACTTGCTCTCCGATTTTTCCTGCCATAGTGCATAACCTCACATTTTCCAACATTGTATTGCATCTGCCAAATCTCCGACCACTCACCCAGCCTGTCTATATCCCCTTGTAGGTTTATTATGTCCTCCTCACTCTCTACTTTCCCTCCCATCTTTGTATCATCTGCAAACTTTGATATGTTACACTCGGTCCCCTCCTACAAATCGTTAATATAGATTGTAAAGAATTGGGGACCCAGAACCGACCCCTGCGGAACACCACTGGCTACTGGTTGCCAGTCCGAGAATGTACCATTTATCCCAACCCTCTGCTTCCTGTTAGATAACCAACCCTCCACCCATGCCAGAATATTACCCCCAATCCAGTGATTCTTTATCTTGAGCAATAATCTTTTATGTGACACCTTGTCGAATGCCTTCTGGAAGTCCAAATACACTACGTCCACTGGTTCCCCTTTATCCACCCTGTACGTTATGTCCTCAAAGAACTCAAGCAAATTTGTCAGACATGACTTCCCCTTCGTAAAGCCATGCTGACTTTGTCCTATTAAATTATGTTTATCCAAATGTTCCGCTACTGTCTCCTTAATAATAGACTCCAAAATTTTACCCACCACAGATGTTATGCTAACTGGTCTATAATTTCCAGCCTTCCGCCTACTACCCTTTTTAAATAACGTTGTTACATTAGCAGTTTTTCAATCTGCCGAGACCTTTGCCACGTCCAGAGAATTTTGTAAAATTATTACCAAAGCATCCACAATCCCTACTGCCACTTCCCTCAAGACCCTGGGATGCAAGCCATCAGGTCCAGGGGATTTATCCGCCTTGAGTCCCATTAATTTAATGAGTACCAATCCCTTAGTGATTTTAATCGTATTTAGCTCCTCCCCCCTAGAGCCCCCTGTTTGTCCAGTGTTGGGATATTCTTAGTGTCCTCTACCTTGAAGTCTGAAACAAAATATTTGTTCAGCATTTTTGCCATCTCCATGTTTCCCACCATTAATTTCCCGGTCTCATCCTCTAAGGGACCTACGTTTGCCTTAGCCACCCTTTTTCTTTTTATATAACTGTAGAAACTCTTGCTATCTGTTTTTTATTTCATGCTAATTGATTTTCATAATCTATCTTCCCTTTCTTAATCAATCCTTTCGTTACTTTTTGCTGTCTTTTGAAGACTTCCCAATCTTCTATCCTCCCACTAAGTTTGGCTACCTTATATGTCCTTGTTTTTAGTCGGATACTATCCTTAATTTCTTTACTTAGCCACTGATGGCTGTCATTTCTTTTAAACCCATTTTTCCTCAGTGGAATATATATTTTTTGAAAGTTGTAGAATAACTCCTCAAATGAACGCCACTGTTCATGTACCGTCTTACCCTTTAAACTTTTTTCCCAGTCCACTTCAATCAATTCCGCTCTCATACCATCATAGTCTCCTTTATTCAAGATCAGTACGCTTGTTTGAGAACCAACCTTCTCAACCTCTAATTGGATATGGAATGTAACCATGTTATGATCACTCATTCCAAGGGGATCCTTAACTCGGATATTATTAATTCATCCTGGCTCATTACACAGGCCCAGGTCCAAGGTTGCTTGCCCCCTTGTAGGATCAGTTACATACTGCTCAAGAAATCCATCCCTAATACACTCAATAAACTCTTCCTCAAGGCTGCCCTGCCCAATTTGATTTTTCCAGTTAATATGATAGTTAAAATCCCCCATTATTATAGTTGTTCCCTTATTACATGCCCCGACTATTTCCCGATGAATACTTCTTCCAGCAGAGTTGCAACTATTAGGAGGCCTATATACTACGCCCACGAGTGTTTTTTTCCCCTTGTTATTCCTTATCTCTACCCAAACTGTTTCATTATCCTGATCCTTTGTCCCAATATATTTTCTCTGTATTACAGTGATTCCTTCCCTTATTAACATAGCCACCCCACCTCCCCTTCCTTCCTGCCTGTCCTTCCTGATTGTTAAGTACCCTGGCATATTTAATTCCCAGTCGTTGTCACCCTGCAGCCATGTTTCTGTAATGGCCACAAGATCATACCCATACGTCGTTATTTGTGCCGTTAACTCGTCCATTTCGTTACGAATGCTACGTGCATTCAGATAAAGAACTTTCAAATATGTTTTGTGACACTTAGTTCCTGCTTTTTCCTTTTGGAACACTTTACCTTTTTCTCCATACCTTCTGTCCCTTCCTGATACGCTTTCCTCTGTCTCCCTGCTCAGGTTCCCAACCCCCTGCCACAGATTTGATGCTGGATTAATCGCCTTGCACCTTCTAGTTTTTATTTTATCTCTCGTGCCTAAAGTACACTTTCTTTCCGCGGCTCTACGCTTTTCCCTTTCACTTGTTCTTGAACAACTGTTTGTACTATTTGTATTGAAGAATTCCCCTGGGTCTTCCCCTCTCTTGGTGCTCTCAACTTTATTCCCTTCTGACTCCCCGCTCAGGTTCCCATCCCCCTGCCACTCCAGTTTAAACCTTCCCCAACAGCACTAGCAAACACCCCCGCGAGGCCATTGGTCCCGGTCCTGCTCGGGTGTAACCCGTCACGCTTGTACAGGTCCCACCTTCCCCAGAACCGGTCCCAATGCCCCAGGAATCTAAATCCCTTTACTTATGTTAATTTTATCGAGTCCCTGTCCCCGATTCAATATAATTTTTCTTGGGATTTCCAGCAAATACTGATGCAAAGTAATTGTTCAACATGTCCGCCATTTCCCCATTGTCAATGACAATATCCCCACTTTCAGTTTTTAAGGGGCCAACACTGCTCCTGACCACCCTCTTTTTCCTAATATAATTATTAAAGTTCTTCGTATTGGTTTTGATATCCCTTGCGAGTTTCATTTCATACTCTCTTTTTGTAGCCCTTACTATCTGGTTTGTGACCCTTTGTTGATCTTTATATCTTTCCCATTCGCCAGGATCTGTTCCATTTTTTGCCTTTTTGTTTGCCCTTTCCTTTTGTCTTATACTGTCCCTTACCTCTTTATTGGTCCATGGCTATTTTTTTTGGGCAATAGAGTTATTGCCCCTCAGGGGTATAAACCGATTCCGTATCATGTTAAATGTTTCTTTAAACATTTCCCACTGATCATCAGTCGTTTTACCCATTAACAGATATGCCCAGTTTACTGTGGACAGTCTCTTTGTCATCCCATTGACGTCGGCCTTGCCCAAGTCTAGAATCATAGCAGCTGATTCACTTTTTTCCCTTTCAAACACGACATTGGTGACCCTACTCGAACAGTACTGGTAATTACCCGACTCTAATATTACTGGTGGTGACCCTATTCTAACATTGCTGGTGGTGATCTTAATCTAACATTATTGGTGGTGATCCTACATTAACATTATTGGTGGTGACCCTACTCTAATCTTACTTCTGCTGACCCTACTCTAACAATACTGGTGGTGACCCTACCCCGAACATTACTTCCGGTTATCCTATTCGAAAAGCACGGGTGGTCACCCTACTCTAACATTACTTCTGATTATCCTACTCTAATATGACTGGTGATGATCCTTCTCTAACATTACTTTTGGTGACCATATTCTAATATTAATTGTGGTAACCCAATTGTAATATTTCTGTTGGTGTGCCATTGTAATATTACTGTTGGAGACCCTACTCTACCATAACTGGTTGTGATCCCACTCTAATATAACTGGTGGTGACTCCACTTTAACATTACTGGAGGTGACTCTACCGCAACATTAACGGTGTTGACCGTGCTGTGACGTTACTTTTGGTGACCATGCTATAGTATTACTGGTGGTGACCCCACTGTAACATTACTGATGGTGACCCTACTGTAACACTAATGGTGGTGACGTCATTATAACGTTACTGGTGTTGACACTACTCTAACATTAACGGTGAAGACACTTCCCTAACATTACTGGTGCTGACCCCATTCCAACATCACTGGTTGTGAAGATACAGTATCATGACTGGTGGTGATCCTATTCTAACATTACTGGTGGTGATTTTACTCTAACATAACTTGTGGGGATCCTGCTCTCGCAATGATGGTGGTGATCCTACTCTAACATTACTGGTGGTGATCCTACTCTAACATTACTGGTGGTGATCCTACTCTAACATTACTGGTGGTGATCCTATTCTAACATTACTGGTGGTGATTTTACTCTAACATAACTTGTGGGGATCCTGCTCTCGCAATGATGGTGGTAATCTTAATCTAACAGTACTGGTGTTGACCCTACCCTCACAATACTTCCAGTTATCCTATTCTAAAAGTACTGGTGGTCACCCTACTCTAACATTACTGTTATTTATCCTACTCTAACATTACTTCTGGTTATCCTACTCTAATATTACTGGTGGTGACCCTACTCTAACATTACTTTTGGTGACCATATTCTCATATTAATTGTGGTGACCAAATTGTAACATTTCTGTTGGTGTCCCATTGTAATATTACTGTTGGACATCCGACTCTACCATTACTGGTTGTGATCCCACTCTAATATAACTGGTGGTGACTCCACTTTAACATTACTGGAGGTGATCCGACTTAAGCATTTACGGTGATGACCCTACATTACTGGCGATGACCATTCTCCATCATTTCTGGTGGTGATCTTAATCTAAAATTACTGGTTTTGACCCTGCTATAACATTACTGGTGGTGAACCTACTATATCATTACTGGTGGTGAACCTACTCTGAGATTACTGGTGGTAACCCGACTCTAACATTACTGGTGGTGACCCTACTCTAACATTAATGATGGCGATCCTACTCTAACTTTAATGATGGTGACCGTTCTTTAACATTAATTATGATGATTCCACTATAACATAACGAGTGGTGACCCTACTCTAACATTACTGGTAGCGAGTTCACTCGAACATTACTTCTCAAAGAACTGGTGGTCACCATAATCTAACGTTATAGTTGTGTATCCTATTATAACATTATTAGAGGTGACTCTACTCTAACATTTCTTCTGCTGATCCTACTGTAATATTACTGGTGTTGATCTGACATTACTTTTGGTGACCATATTATCATATTAATTGTTTTAACCCAATTGTAACATTTCTGTTGGTGTCCCATTGCAATATTACTGTTGGAGAACCTACTCTACCATTAATGGTTGTGACCCCACTCTAATTTTACTGGTGGTGACTCCACTTTAACATTACTGGTGGTGAACCTACTCTAAGATTACTTGTGGTGACCCGACTCTAACATTACTGGTGGTGACCCTACTCTAACATTAATTATCGTGACCATACAATAACATTGATTATGGGTGACCCTATTGGAACATTATTGGTGGTGACACTCCTTTAACATTACTGGTTGTGATACTACTCTCACATGACTGCGGGTGAATTTACTCTAACATTAATGATGGTGAATCTATTCTAACATTAGTGATGGTGATTCAATTCAAAAATTATTGATGGTGATCCAACTAGAGCATTAATGGTGGTGATCCAACTGGAGCATTACTGGTGGTGACCCTACTGTATCATTTCTAATGGTGACCCTGCTCTAACATTAATGACGGTGATCCTACTCAAACGTTAATGATGGTGACCCTTCTTTAACATTAATTATGGTGATTCTACTATAACATTACTGGTGGTGACCCTGCTCGAACATTAATGATGGTAATCCTACTCTAACATAATTGATGGTGTATCTGCTCTAACATTACTGGTGGTGATCCGATTCCAATATTAATGATGGTGATCCTGCTCTAATATTACTGGAGGTGATCCGACTCCAGCATTAATGATGGTGACCCTAATCTCACATTACTGGTGGTGACCCTACTCTAACATTACTGGTGTTGACCCTACTCTAACATTACTGGTGGTGCGTCTACTGTAACATTACTGGTGGTGATCCTACGCGAACATTACTGGTGTTGACCCTACTCCAACGTTACTGGTGGCGAGTTTATTCTAACATTATTGTTGGTGACCCGACTCTAACATTAATGGTGTTGACCCTACTCTAACATTACTGGTGGTGACCCTACTCTAACATTACTGGTGGTGATCCTACTCTAATATTACTGGTGGTGATCCTACTCTAACATTACTGGTAGTGAACCTAGTCTAACGTTAATGATGGTGACCCTACTCTAATATTACTGGTCGCGAATCGACACTAATATTACTGGTGGTGATCCTACTCTAATATTACCATGTTTATCCCATCCAATATTGTTCTCTCCTCCTTAACTGCAATCTCTGCATCGTTCCCCTCTTTTGTGAAGACAGACTCAAAGTATTCATTCTTCGGCCTCCACACACTGTCTACCTCTTTGGCCTCTAATTGGCCCTACTCTTTCCTTAGTCTTGCTCTTTATGTATTTATAAAACATCTCTGATTTTACTTGCCAATATTTTTTCATGCCGTCACTTTGCTTTCATAATTTTCCTAGTTTCCTTTTTATTTTCACCCCTGCACTTTCTATACTCCTCTCGGCTTTCCGCAGTTTTGAGCTTTTGGTATTTGACATCAGCTTCCTTTTTCTCCCTTATCCTACTCTGTATGGTCCTTGATATCCAGGAGGCTCTCGATCTTGGAGTCTCACGCTTTTTCTTTGATGGAACATATTTGCTCTGAACCCTCACTATCTCCTCCTTGAATGCTTCCCACTGATCTGACACTGATTTACCTTCAAGTAGCTGTTTCCAGTCCACTTTTGTTAAATTACATCTCAGCTTCGTAAAATTGTCCTTTTCCCACTTGAGAACTTTTATTCCTGGTCTATCTTTCTCCTTTTCCATAACTACGCTAAATCTAACTGAATTATGATCACTACTACCAAAATGCTCTCCCATTGATAATCCATCCAATTCTTTTGCAATTCATTCACGTGCAAATTAGGTAGATTTCTTCCTGAAAATATCAGTGTGGGTTACAGTATATTAGTAATTAGAGACATGATATGTGGTAAGTGTCACATGCTTGGGAGGAACAGGTGATTTGGGTCCTATGTTTCTTAAAGCTCTCTCCCACTGGAGATTTCCTTACCACACGTTGCAGGCTCTGCTGCAGACTAATTGATAGAGACTAATTGCTCGGATTAGTAAATAACAAATAATTAAATCAAATGTACAGGACATAAACAGGCCATTCTGTCCAACTGGTCCATGTCATCGTTTATGCTCCACCTGAGCCTCCTTCCGCTCTTATTCATCCAATCCTATCAACATATCCTTTTATTCCCTTCCCCCTCACGTGTTTCTGTAGTTTCCATTCATGCGAGTCAGCTCAACTACTCCTTGTAGTAGCGAGTTTCACATTCTAACCAGTCTCTGGGTGCAGAAGTTTCTCCGGAATTCCCTATTGGATTTATTAGTCTCTAGCTTATATTTGTGACCCCTCGTTCTGGTCTCCCCCGCAAATGGAAAAATCTTCTCTGCATCTACCCTTTCGTACCCTTTCATTATCTTAAAGGCCTCGATCAGGTCATCTCTCTTTTCTGAAGAAAAGCGCCCCAGCCTATTCAATCTTTCCTCAAAGCAGATCTTTATTGCACCTTCTTTTCAAGGATGACATAAGGACAGTAGTGAGAAAGGATCTTTACTCAGATAATCAGAAAATAGAATCAGAGGAGAAATCAAGAAATAAGACGAGCTTGTAACAAAGGTAATGCAGTAATCGTAGGGGACTTTAATCTTCATATATACTGGGCAAATCAAAATTGGCAAAAGTATTTTGGGGACAAGTTCTTGGAATGCATTTGAGGCAGTTTCCTAGAACAATCCATCTTGGAACCTACAATGGAAAAGGCTGCTTTAGATCTTCTCTTGTGTAATGAGACAGGGTTAATTGGCAATGGATCCTTGGGGAAGAGTGATCATAATATGATAGAATTTCACATTGAGTTCGAGAGTGACATACTTAAGTCCCAAACTCAAGCCTTAAACTTAAACAAAGCCAATTACATATGTATGAGGGACGAGTTGGCTAAACTTGATTGGAAAATTAGATTAAAGGATATGGACAGTAGATAAGCAATGGTGAACTTTTAAAGAAATATTTCATAATTCTCAATGAATATACATTTCAATAAGGCATAACAACTCCACAGGAAAAGTGATCCTTCCGTTACCCATTACTTTAGATCTATTTCCCCTGGTCACTGACCCCTCTGCTAAGGGAAGTACGTTCTCCCTATCCACTCTATCTATTCCCGTCATAATTTTACATAGCTCAATTAAATCTCCCCTCAGCCTCCTTTGTTCCACGAAAACAATGTTTTATACAGTTTTAGCACAACCTCCTGCCCATATATACTATGCCTCAGCTAATAAAGGAAATTATTCCGTATGCCTTTTAAACACCGCATCAACCTGTCCTGCTGCATTCAGGGATATGTGGACATGCACTCTAAGGTCCCTATGTTCCTCTACACCTCTCAGTGTCCTCCCATTAATTGTGTGCTCCCTTGCCTTGTTTGCCCTTCACAAATACATTACCTCACACTTCTCTGCATTGAATTCTATTTGGCACTTATCTGCCCACCTAACCAGCCCATTGATATAGAATCATAGAATCATTGAAGTGTACAACACGGAAATAGGCCCTTCGGCCCAACATGCCCATGTCGCCCAATTTATACCACAAAGCGAGTCCCAATTGCCTGCACTTGGCCCATATCCCTCTGTACCCATCTTCCCTGTAGTCTACCACTTTCCTCCTCACTATCAACCACACGGCCAATTTTTTATCATTTGCAAATTTCTTGATCAAGTCCAAACCATTAATAGTCCAAACATTCAAGTCCAAACCATGAATAGAGACACAAAAAGCAAGGGTCCGAGTACTGAGCCTTGCGGGACCCCACTGGAAACAGCCTTCCACTCGCAATAAGTTAAGTATAGTATTAGATTGAAAGAAGAGACTTATAATGTTGCCAAGAAGAGTTGTAAAGCTGACGATCGGGAGAAATTTAGGAACCAGCAAAGGATGACCAAAAAATGATAAAGAGGGAGAATATGAGACTTAACTGGCAAAAATATATCAACAGATTGTTAGATCTTCTTCAAGTTTGTAAAAAGGAAGAGAATAGCAAAAGTAAACGTCTGTTCCTTCGAGGCTGAGACAGGAGAAATTATAATGGGGAATAAGGAAATGGCAGAGTAGTTAAACAAATATTTTGTATCTGTCGTCACATTAGAAGTCACATAAATCATAACAGAAATAGATGGGAACCAAGGGTCTAATGAGAGTGAGGAACGCAAAGTTATTCATATTCGGAAAGGAAAAGTACTGGAGAAATTAATGGGGCTAAAAGCCGACAAATCGCCTGGGCCTGATGGTCGCAGAGATAGTGAATGCAATGGTTGTGATCTTCCAACATGCTCTAGATTCTAGAACGGTCCTAGTGGATTGAAGGGCAGCAAATGTATCCTCGCTGTTCAAGAAAGGAGGGAGAGAGAAAACAAGGAACTACAGGCCAGTTAGCCTGACATCAATCGTCGGAAAAATTCTGGAATCTATTATTAAGGAACTGGTAAGAGGGCACTTAGAAAATCATAATTTGATTAGGCAGAGTCAACATGGTTTTATGAAAGGGAAATCGTGTTTGAAAAACGTATCAGAGTTTTTAGAGGATGTATCAAGGTAAATAAAGGGGAACCAGTCGATGTAGTTTATTTGGATTTTCAAATGGCATGCGATAAGGTGCCACATAAAAGGTTGTTACAGGAGATAAGGGCTCATGGGGTTGGTGGTGATATATTAGCATGGATTGGTTAATGGACAGAAAACAGTCAGTTGGAATAAAAGGGTCATTTTCAGGATGGCAGGATGTAGCGAGTGAGGTGCTGCAAGGATCAGTGCTTGGGCCTCAGATATTTACCATCTACATTAATGATTTAGATGAAGGAGCCGAGAGTATTGTTTCCACATTTGCTGATGATACAAAGCTCGGTGGGAAAGTCAGCTGTGAAGAGGAACAAAGAGTCTGCAAAGTGAATGGGCAAGAAAGTGGCAGATGGAGTATAATGTGTTTAAATATGAGGTTATTCACTTTACTTTGGTCGGAAGAATAGAAAAAGAGAATATTTTTTAAATGGTGAGAAAATATCAAACGTTAGTGTTCAGAGGGATTTGTTTGTCCTTGTACACAAAACAGAGAAAATTAACATGCAGATACAGCAAGCAGTTAGGAAGGTAAATTGTATATTGGGATTTATTGCAAGGGGGTGGAGCACAAGAGTAAGGAAACCTTGCTGCAATTGTACAGGGCTTTGGTGAGACCACACCTGGAGTACTGTGTACAGTTTTGATCTCCGTCCCGAAGGAAGGATTTACTTTCCTTCGAGACAGTGCAACGAATGTTCACTAGATTGATTCCTGGGATGAGACGGTTGTCCTATGAGGACTGATTGAGTAGAATGGACCGACGCACTCTGGACATTAGAAGAATGACACGTGATTTCATTGAAACATATTGGGCCCGAAATTGGGCCGTGGAGTGCGACAAGACCTCTCCAACATCCAAGATGGCGTCATGTTTGCGCACACACGTTTCCAGCGTGAAGTGCGCCATCTTGGTATAGGAGTTAGCGCAGGCGCAGATAGCGAATACTGGAATCGTGTAAAGTGGGGAGAAAACGGCTTCAATCAGTGTGCAACGCTGATTTAAAGTGATAGACACCATTTTGGGACTTAACGCTCAACTCAACGCACAGTCTGAACCCCGACCATCTGAACGTGTCTTAGCGTGCCTGGGGGAGTCCCCACCAACGCTATTTAAAGGGGCCATCCAGGATTTACGGGTTAGTGGCTGGATTATTTCTTCTGGCTGCCGAGACGTTTGTAACTGTTTTTGGAGGTCTCTTAGACGTCAATACTCGGACGCGGTGACATAGCATAACATTTAGAGCCAGGACGTGCAGGAGTGAAGTGTGAAAATGTTTTTACGCACAAAGGGTTGCAGACGTTTGGAACGCTCTTCAGGAGATGGCACTCGGTGCTAGCTCACTTGTGAATGTTAAATCTGAGATTGATAGATTTATGTGAACCAAGAGTAATAAGGCAAATGGGGCTAAGGCGGGTATATGGAGTTAGGTCATATGTTCACCATGATCTCATTGAATGATGGAACAGGCTCGAGGGGCTACATGCCACTCCCACTTGCTGCCTCTTGATATGCGCCACCTTCTCCTGCAAAAAAGCGGGACGTGTTTCTGGGTGATGTGCCTGTCATGGTTGAATCGTGTGTGCCCTGTGAGTTGTGGGTGAGCGGGTTGGAACAGTGGTAATGTATAAGCGTGAGAGGACGCATCTTGTTGGAAGAGTTGATTACTGATGGAATTAGTTTGTTGGTATGTGGGTGATGGGAGGTGGAGTGCGTGGTGCAATTTGTAGGAGAGGCCACTTGACCGTTGACCTCACTCACCTTGCCCACTCATGTCAAAGCATTGATCTTCTTCCTGCACTGCATCCATGTTCATGATGCTGTGCGCCTGACATTGACTTTGTCCCCCACTGCCTCCTGCTGTCTCATGGATATATAACTGGAGGGCCTCTTGCACCCTCCCCACCGCCCAACCCCCTGTCCCTCCTTCTGTCCACCTCATGCACTAAGGTCTCTAGTGCATCAGAAGAACTTTGGTGCATGCACTCTCGCAGGCTTGTACCAAAACAGTTCGGCAGATTGGTGCGGTCTGGCATGGGATGTGGGATTTAGTAGTGTGCAAACTTTATTCAATGTTTTAACATAACTCATCAGTGTGTCAACATAAGGATGGGACCTGCATCTATGTTTTACATGTGCGCTGTCTGATCTCCGTTCAGACTCCGTGCAGACAGTAGACTGTTATTTTCAGCAAATTACGTTCCCAGCGACCTTTAAGAGATTTCGAAGCAATATCCTCCCTTTAAGAGATTGGGCTCCACCTGATGGTGGACTGTGCGAATTGCATTGATTCCACGTGAAATGGAACGCTGATTGCAGGTTCGTGCTCGGCCGGCCGAAACTTGCGTCCTGCCTGCACAGGGGTCATTGGGCGCGGGGTGAGAGTCCATCACGCTATCTGTCGCCAAAAACGGCCCCTATCCAATTTTTCCTGCATTGCCTCCAATTCCCCCGTTTTATTTCAGAACCTGTGTCCATTGCTGTAAAGGCAGTTTAAATCGTTTTTAGTAGCTGTTACTTTTACTTTTACACAATTTTAACTTATTCTTTTTCCTATTTATCACTCCCGGTATGTTTTTTTCAGTTATTTTGCTGTTTCCCAGACCTGGAATATTAATGGTTTCTATAACTCTGGTCCCTTTTTCTTACTCTTGTTTTATCTTTTGCACTAATATTTTCGACTGAACCCCACCCCCCTTATCGGCTTATTAAACACCTTATTTATCCTTTCCACTCGGACTTTGGTCCCAGCCTGGTTCAGATGCCGCCTGTCCCAACGATACAGTTCCTTCCTGCCCCACCCCCATCCTTCAGCCATGTGTTTCCTTTACTGATCTGTTTGTCACTATGCCGATTTGTGCCTGGCTCAGGTAATAATCCTGAGATGACTACACTGGAGGTCCTGCTTTTAAATTTACTTCCGAACTCCTGATATTCCCATAGAAGGACCTCCTCCCTATGCCATTGGTTCTGACGTGGATCACAACAGCTGGACCCTCCCCCTGCATTTCCAGATTCTTTTCCAGCCGCTTCGAGATTTCCCTTACCCTGGCCCCAGATAGGCAACAAACCCTTCGGGACTCTCGATCCTGAATGCAAAGAATCGAATCTACCCTCTAATTATCAAATCTCCCATAACTACCACCCTTCTACTCTGCACCTCTTCCCCTTGGACAGCTTTTTGCTCCAGCGTGCCTTGGTCAGCATTCTGGCTGTCCTTCCCATAGTCTTCTTCCTTATCCTCATAGGTATCAAGTGATTTGTACCTGTTGGACAGGACTAGTGTCTGTGGGACCTCCTCGTCTATATCCCCTCCGATCAGACTGCCCACTGACGACCAGCCACACTATCCCCCTCCTCTATCCTCTGAGTTGTGACTGAATTCTGGAGAATGTTGTCCAGATTTTCCATTCCCTTCCTTATGTGTCAGAGTGTCTGTAACTCGCAATCCAGTTCAAGGACTCTAAACCGACATGTGCACAGATCCCTGAAGGTAGCAGGACAGGTAGTTAAGGTGGTTACGAAGGCATATGGAATACTTTCCTTTATTAGCAGAGGCATAGAATATAAGAGCAGGGAGGTAATGGTAGAACTTTATAAAACACTAGTTCGGCCATAGCTGGAGTAATGTGTACAGTTCTGGTCACCAAATTACAGGAAGGATGTAATTGCACTAGAGAGCGCACCGAGGAGATTTACAAGGATGTTGCAGGACTGTAGAATTTTACCTATGAGGAAAGATTGGATAGGTTGGGGTTGTTTTCTTTGGATCAGAGGAGGCTGCGGGGGGATTTAATTGAGGTGTACAAAATTATGAGGGGCCAACATAGAGTGGATAGGGAGGATATATTTCCCTTAGCAGAGAGGTCAATAACCTGAGGGCATAGATTAAAAGTGATTAATGGAAGAATTAGAGCGGAGCTGAGGAAAATATTTTTCACCCAGATGGTGATGGGGGTCTGGAACTCACTGCCTGAGAGGGTGGAAGAGGCAGAAACCCTCAACTCATTTAAAAAGTACTTGGATGTGCACTGGAAGTGCCGTAACCTACAGGGCTACTGACCAAGTGCTGCAAAGTGGGATTAGGCTGGGTGGCTCATTTTCGGTCGGCGCGGACACGATGGGCCGAATGGCCTCCATCTGTGCGGTAAATTTTCTATGATTCTATGATAATGCAGATAAGGCAATCTGCTACACTCTTGAGGACCACAAACAGCCGCAGCGCCTTTTTTACCCGCAGTTCTCGTTGTGCTCTCGCCAACAACTCCAATCTCATCGTATTATGTGTCTCCTGGAAAGGTAGAAGGCGAACTAGATGGAACTTGGTCTTTTTTGCGTCTAGCAAATCCTGTGTTCCTATAATTCTGGCTTTGGGGCCGTGCTCAGTGAGCGGAGAACAATGGGTCGGGACAATACGTCTTCCCATTTCCGAGAGTGCACAAGATCCAAACCATTGCCAGGAGGGATATTGATGTCACTTTATTAAACTGTTAAACTTGATATCCAACAACAGACAGATCTCGGACTCTTTGTACCCCATCTCAATGTGAAGATACTCGAGGGGCCTCGTGGCTTGTGGGAATTTACCAGGCCTGAGTCAGCACCGACAAGAGAACTGGAAACTAATTAATAACAGATTGCAACCCTGAATTAAGCAATCGTAATTTCACATTGGTAAATGATCTTAGTGTGAGTGACTGTTTATCTGAGAGGTCAGGCAGTGTGTGACATGGGCGAGAAGAGTTTCGGATGGAATATAAGGTCCAATCATGATGGTTTTCAGGATTTTGATCATTTAAATAATTTAGCAATTAACCATAGTGGATATTTCACTCAGAGATGAGAGATGCCACCAGTTATACAATGCGGAGAAAAGAACGAAAACGGGAACAGTCCGGGACATTGGCAGGTGAAAAGAGCAGGACGGACACCCGGAATCAGCAGCGGTCAATGGAAATTAGGGGTTATGGGGAGCGGGCAGGAAATTGGACATGAAGCTGAGTTCGGATCGGTCAATGCCCTGTGGGTGGCGGAGAGGGCCCAGGGGCTATGTGGCCGGGTCCTGCTCCGACTTCTTGTGTTCTTTAGATTTGTGGTTGGGATCAGATCAGCCATGATCTTATTGAATGGCGGAGCAGGCTCGAGGGGCCGATTGGCCTACTCCTGCTCCAATTTCTTATGTTCTTATGTTCTCTTATGTTCTTATGTCAGCAGCAGCTAATGTGGAAGAGCAGTGCCAGGCTGAACCAATGAATGGAGTTCATAGAATCATAGAATCATAGAAGAGTGACGGCTTGGAAGGAGGCCATTCGGCCCATCATGTTTCTGCCGGCTCTATGCGAAACCAATCCAGCTAGTCCCACCGCCCCGCCCAATTCCCATAGCCCTGTATTTTCTTTTCCTTTCAAGTACTTATCCAACTCCCTTTTCAAGGCCATAATTGAATCTGCCTCCACCACCCCCTCGGGCAGTGCATTCCAGATCCTAAACATTCATCGTGTAAAAAAGTTTTTCCTCACGTCACCTTTGGTTCTTTTGCCAATCATCTTAAATCGATGTCCTCTGGTCCTTGACCCTTCCGCCAATGGGAACAGTTTCTCTCTGTCTACTCTGTCTAGACCCTTCATGATTTTCAACCTTCTCTGTTCCAAGGAGAACAACCCCAGCCTCTCCAGTCTATCCACGATTCGAAAGTCCCTCATCCCCGGAATCATTCTAGAAAATCTTTTCTGCACCGTCTCGAAGGCCGTCACATCTTTCCTAAAGAGCAGTGCCCAGAACTGGACACAATACTCCAGTTGTGATCTAACCAGTGTTTTATAAAGGTTCATCATTGTACTATATGCCTCTATTGATAAAGCCCAGAATCCCGTATGCTTTTTTAACCGCTTTCTCAACTGCCCTGCCACCTTCAACGATTTGTGTACATATACCCCCATATCTCTCTGTTCTGGTATCCATTTTGGAATTGTGCCCTTTAGTTTATATTACCTCTCCTCGTTCTTCCTACCGAAATGGATCACTTCACATTTTCCTGCGTTAAATTTCACCTGACACGTGCCCGCCCATTCCACCATCCTGTCTATATCCTCTTGAAGTCTATCACTATCCTCCTCACTGTTTACTACACTTCCAAGTTATCTGCAAATTTTGAAATTGTGCCATGTCCACCCAAGCCCAAGTCATTAATATATATTAAGAAAAGCAGTGGTCCTAGTAGCGACCCTTGGGGAACACCACTGTGTACCTCCTTCCAGTACGAAATACTACCGATCATCACTACTCTCTGTCTCCTGTTAGTTAACCAATTCTCAATTCATATATTGCCCTTTATTCCATGGCCTTCAATCTCCAGGACAAGCCTATCATGCGGCATTTTATCAAACGCCTTTTGAAGTCCATATAAACATCAACCGTGTTGCCCACGTCGACCCTCTCTGTTAACACATCAAAAAACTCTATCAAGTTAGACCGATTTGCCTTGAACAAGTTAGAGACTGAGAGCAGAAAACCAGCGCTGTGCGAGTATGGGCCAAATGAAGATTCTTTAATAAAAGAGCAACTTGTTACATTCCTTATATTTTTGTTAACAACTCGCTCCGTAACAATATCCTTTAAATCAAATCAATCATTGAATTCAGTCGGGAATATTTAATCTCATTGATGAATCGTTTTTTTGAAATTTGTCTGTTTTGTAAATAGGATTCAAAACGAAGACAAGTAAACTAATCATTTAATAAAGCCAGTCAGTAATGAATATATCCAGTGATTAAATTCAACCAGCTGCTTCACGATTATTCAGTTCCATCAGTGATTGGTTGAATTATTTATAAATCCAGTCAATATCACAAACATTTAGTAAAACTAACACAGAGATTTGATTTAATTAATGCAGCGATAACTGACAGTGAACGCAACCAGACTTACTGCCGTGTCGAATGCTGGGATCGGAAGCAGAGAATTCTTACCCTAATGCTGCTGTTTAACGGATCGCCAGCGGTTCCACTTCGTATTCATGTGTACAGCCCCCGATGTATCTTCCAGGTTAATTTCACAATTACAGTGAAATTGCCCTCAGTATCAAGAACGGTCACGGTAGCCGAGGGCTGAGGGCGCCCTTAGAACTGAACCCACCACCGGTCAGTTTGCAGCAGGGTATAAAGTAATTTCGATGCATAGCTTATAATAACGTGATAATGCCACTCACAATGCAATAGCTGTAATACAATATATACTCCGATAAAAAAGTGTTACATTTCACTCTGCAGGACGATGACCACAACAGAACTTCATATACGCCGTGATAACAGTGGGATAATTCAACCACCTAATAGTGTCAATAGCACAATGGAACTACATGTACACTATGCTAACAGTTGAATATTGGTAAAATACTGGCTATCCCCTCCATTACCAAGACCACCTACTTACACCTCCATAACTTCGCCCATCTCCACACCTGCCTCAGCTCATCTGCTGCTGAAAGCCTCATCCGATAGCCTTTGTTAGCTCTGGACTCCAATATTCCAATGCTCTCCTGGCCTACCTCCCAGCTTCCACCCTCTGTCAGCATGAGCTCATCCAAAACTCTGCTGCCCGTATCCCAACTCGCACAAAGCCCCATTCACACATCCACCGCTGTGCTCATTGACTTACATTGGCTCCCGGTCATGGAACGCCTCGATCTTAAAATTCTCATCCTTGCTTTCAAATTCCATCATGGCTTCGCCCTTCCCTATTTCTGCAACCTTCTCCAACCCTACAATCAAGATCTCAGCATTCCTCCAATTCTGGCCTCTTCCACATCCCTGATTTTCATCGCTCCACCATTGGCGACCTTAAGCAGCCCAGGCCGTAAACTCTGGAATTCCCTCCGTAAACCTCTCCACCTCTCTCTCCTCCTTTAAATCGCTCCTTAATACCAACGTCTTTGACCAAGCTCTTGGCCATCTGTTTTGGCATAACCTTGAGTGGTTCAGTGTCAAACTTTCTTTGATAACACTCCTGTGAAGCAACTTGGGACATTTTACTATGTTATAGGTGCTATATAAATGTAAGTTGTTACTCTTGAAGTTGCTAATTCACTGACGGTAACAGGGTCAATAACACAATGCGTACGAATACCGATATAAGCGAATAATGATACCGTTAAAGGGGAGAAATTATACCGTTAAAGGGTCGAAATGATCCATTAACCGGGAGAATGATAACCATAAAGGGGAGAAATTATACAATTAAAGGGAAGAGATGATACAGTTAAAGAAGAGAAATTATACCGTTAAAAGGGAGAAATGATAACCGGTAAATAAGAGCAGTGATACAGTTAAACAACGATTTACGTAACTAATAGCTAATTGCAATACTTTACCTGGAACACCGATAACTGCAAGGACGGGATAGTAAAGGGCAAACACCAGACCTTTTGGTGATCCGTGCATTTCCATGAGAAGCTCTGAGGTGCGCTGCACGGCATTCAAGTGTTGTCTTATTTATACCTGAAACAGCCTCCAGGGAGACAATTAGATATTTGATCTTCTATATTTATTACAGTAATTGAAAACAACAGATTAGTGCAGCCGCTGCCAGGCTCGTGTTTTTGTTTTGATGGATTATCTTCTATTGGATCTGACACGACTCTAAAATGAGAGACAACAGAGGTCCCGAACACATTAGGTATCATTTCCATGGTGTAATGGTGAGCACACTGGACACTGAATCCAGCGATCCAGAATTCAAATCTCCGTGGAACCTATTTTGGGGGAGGTTCTCTGGTGCTGTGGGGGAGGGTTAAAACTATTTTGGCATGGGGTGGGCACCAGAATGTAGCATTAGTAAAGGTGAAGCAAGTGCAAAAAGAATTGGGAGAGAGGGATAGCACTAAAGTAAGAAATTGTACAGCATTACATGGGATGAAACGAAGAGCGGATACGAGAAGGTCTAGGATAGGTGTGTGTAAAAGCACGAAGCGTGGAAAATAAGGCTGGTGAGCCGCCGGGTCAAATCGCCACATGGGAATATGATGTAGTAGCGATCACGGAGACCAGGCTCAAAAAAGGGAAAAATTGGGTATTGAATATTGCTCGATACAAGGTGTTCAGGAAAGATGGGAAAGGAGGAAAAAGGAGGGAGAGGGGGTGGCAGTGTTGATTAAGGAGAATATTGCAGTGCTGGAGACAAAGCTGGTACTCGAGTTCGGAGAATTTCAAACACTCCTCTCAGTAACTACACCGGGCAAAACGATATCTCACTCCCATCATTAGTAAATCTCACTCCCCTCAGTTACTACATCCTACTCCACTCAATCACTATATCCCACACACGTCAGTCACTACATCCAACTGCTCAATGCCCATGCATCTTACTCCCTTAATTCACAACAACCTACAGCACTCAATCGCGGCATACTACTCCCCTCACTCACTGCATCCGACTACCGACAGGCAAGACAACACATTCCCTTCCGTCACTGCACCTCCCTCCCCTCAGTCATCACGTCCAACTCCCCTCCATCACGGCATCCCAGCACCCTCAGTATCCACATCACACTCTCCTCAATAATTACAGCCCACTCATCACAATCATTGCAATCTACTTCGCACATTCATGCATCCCACTCCCCTCAGTCACTGCATCCAACTCCCCTCAGTCACTGCATCCCACTCCCCTCAGTCATTGCATCCCACTCCCCTCAGTATCCACATCCCACTCCCATCAGTCACTGCATCCCACTCCCCTCAGTATCCACATCCAACTCCCCTCAGTCACTGCATCCCACTCCCCTCAGTCACTGCATCCCACTCCCCTCAGTCACAGCATCCCACTCCATTCAGTCACTAAATCCCACTCCTCCAGTCACTACATCCCACTCCCCTCAGTCACTTCAGCTCACTCCCCACAGTAACTACCTCCAGGACCTTTCAGTCGTTACATCCCACTCTCCTCAATCAGTACATCCCACTCCACTCAGTCACTACACCCCCACTCCTCTCAGTCACTACATCCAACTACGATCAGTCACTACTTTCTTCTCCCCTCCATCTCTACCTCCCACTCCCCTCAGTAACTGCATTCCACGCCCCTCAGTCACCACATCCCACTACACTCAATCTCTACCTCCCGCTCCCCTTAGTCGCTTCAATCCATTCCCCTCAGTCACTAACTCTTAGTTCTCTCAGTCAATACCTCCCACTTCCCCCAGTTACTACATCCCACTCCCCTCAACGCTACCTCCCACTCCCCCCAGTGAATACATCCCTCTCTCCTCAGCCAGTACATCCCACTCTCCTCAGCCACTACATCCCACTCCCCTCAGTCACTTCATCCAACTCCCCTCAGTCACCATTTCACACTCCCCCCAGTCACGCCATCCCACTCCCCTCAGTCACTACATCCCACTCCCATCAGTCACAACATCCTACTCCCCTCCGTCACTACATCCCACTCCCCTGAGTCACTACATTCCACTCCACTCAGTCACAACATCCTACTCCCCTCAGTCACTACATTCCTCTGCCCTCAGTCACGGAATCCTTCTCCCCTCAGTCTCCATTTCATACTACCCTCAGTCACTACATCACAATCTCTTCCGTCCCGGCATCCCAAACGCCTCAGTCAATGCAGCTCACTCCCCTCAGTCACTACCTCCAGGTCCTCTCAGACACCACATCCCACTCCCCGCAGTCACTTCATCCCGTTTCCCTCAGTCACTAATTCCTCTTCTCTCAGTCAGTACCTCCCACTCACGTCATTCAATATCCCACTACCTTCAGTCACTGCATCCAAATCTCTTCCGTCACGACATCCCACTCTCCTCCGTCACGGCATCCCATTCCCCTCAGTCTCTTCACCCCACTCCCCTCAGTTACTACATCCCATTCCAGTTAGACACTGCATCCCACTCGCAACAGTCAGTCAGCCCACTGCCCTCAGTCAATTCAGCTCACTCCCCTCAGTCACTGCATCCTACTGCCCTCAGTCACTTCAGCCAACTCCCCTCAGTCACTGCATCCCACTGCCCTCAGTCACTTCAGCTCACTCCCCTCAGTCACTTCAGCTCACTCCCCTCAGTCACTTCAGCTCACTCCCCTCAGTCACTACCTCCAGGTCCTCTCAGTAACTACATTCCACTCGAATCAGTCTCCACATTCAACTCCACTCAGTCACAAATCCCACTCACCTCGGTCACTATATCTCACACCAAGTCACTGAATCCTGCAGCCCTCAGTCACTGAATCACAATCTCCTCAGGCGCGGCATCAGATTTTCCTCTGTCACAGAAATCACGCTCCCCTCATTCACTGCATCCCATTCATCTCAGTCACTGCATCCCACTCATCTCAGACACTGCAACACACTCCCGTCTATCACTGCAACCCACTCACCTCAGTCACTGAAACTCACTCCACTCTATCACTGCAACCCACTCACCTCAGTCACTGCATCCCACTCACCTCAGTCACTGCAACTCACTCACCTCAGTCACTGCAACTCATTCACCTCAGTCACTGCAACTCACTCACCTCAGTCACTGCATCCCACTCACCTCAGTCACTGCAACTCACTCCACTCTATCGCTGCAACCCACTCACCTCAGTCACTGCATCCCACTCACCTCAGTCACTGCAACCCACTCACCTCAGTCACTGCAACCCACTCACCTCAGTCGCTGCAACTCACTCAACTCAGTCACTGCATCACACTCACCTCAGTCACTGCAACCCTGTCACCTCAGTCACTGCATCCCACTCACCTCATTCACTGCATCACACTCACCTCAGTCACTGCATCCCACTCACCTCATTCACTTCATCCCACTCCCCTTAGTCACTGCATCCCACTAACCTCATTCACTGCATCCCACTCCCCTCAGTCACTGTATCCCACATATATTCAGAACCTCTCTGGCCACAGGCGATGTGCCAGATGACTGGAGAACTGCTAATGTAGTACCTTTATTCAAGAAGGGGAGTAGGGAAAAACCGGGGAACTACAGGCCAGTGAGCCGAACATCAGTGGTAGGAAGATTATTGGAAAAATTTCAGAAGGACAAAATTAGTCTCCACTGGGAGAAGCAAGGATTAATCAGGGATAGTCAACATGGCATTGTCAAGGGAAGATCATGTCTGACTAATTTGATTGAATTTTTTGAGGGGGTGACTAGGCGTGTGGATGAGGGTAACGCAGTGGATGTGGTATACATGGATTTCAGTAAGGCCTTCGATAAAGTCCCCCAAAGGAGACTGGTCAAGAAGGTACGAGCCCATGGAATCCAGGGTGCCTTGGCACTTTGGATACAAAACTGGCTTAGTGGCAGAAGGCAGAGGGTGATGGTCGAAGGTTGTTTTTGTGACTGGAAGCCTGTGGCCAGTGGGGTACCACAGGGATCGGTGCTGGGTCCCTTGCTGTTTGTGGTCTACATGAACGACTTGGATATGAATGTAAAAGGTATGATCAGTAAGTTCGCTGATGATACAAAAATTGGTAGGGTGGTAAATAGCAAGGAGGATAGCCTCAGTCTGCAGGATGATATGGATGGGTTGGTCAGATGGGCGGAACAGTGGCAAATGGAATTTAACCCGGAAAAGTGCGAGGTGATGCACTTTGGAGGGACTAACAAGGCAAGGGAATACACAATGAATGGGAGGACCCTAGGCAAGACAGAGGGTCAGAGGGATCTTGGTGTGCAAGTTCACAGATCCCTGAAGGCGGCGGAACAGGTAGATGAGGTGGTAAAGAAGTCATATGGGATACTTGCCTTTATTAGCCGAGGCATAGAATATAAGAGCAAGGAGGTTATGATGGAGCTGTATAAAACACTGGTTAGGCCACAGCTGGAGTACTGTGTGCAGTTCTGGTCGCCATACTACAGGAATGATGTGATCGCTTTGGAGAGGGTGCAGAGGAGATTCACCAGGATGTTACCAGAGCTGGAGCGCTTGAGCTATGAATAGAGACTGGGAAGATTGGGTTTGTTTTCCTTGGAGCAGAGGAGGCTGAGGGGGGACATGATTGAGGTGTACAAAATTATGAGGGGCACAGATAGGATGGATAATAAGAAGCTTTTTCCCTTCGTTGAGGGTTCTGTAACAAGGGGACATAGATTCAAGGTAAAAGGCGGGGGTTTACAGGGGACTTGAGAAAGCACTTTTTCACCCAGAGGGTGGTTGGAGTCTGGAACTCACTGCCTGAAAGGGTTGTGGAGGCAGGAACCCTCACAACATTCAAGAAGGATTTGGATGAGCACTTGACATGCCATAGCATACAAGGCTACGGACCAAATGCTGGAATATGGGATTAGAGGAGACAGGGCTTGATGGCCGGCGCGGACACGATGGGCCGAAGCGCCTCTATCCGTGCTGTATAACTCTATGACTCTATGACTCTATGACCTCAGTCACTGCATCCCACTCACCTCGGTCACTGCATCCCACTCACCACAGTCACTGCATCCCACTCACCACAGTCACTGCATCCCACTCCCCTCAGTCACTGCGACCCACTCCCCTCAGTCACTGCAACCCATTCATCTCATTCACTGCATCTCACTCACCTCAGTCACTGCAACCCACTCACCTCCGTCACTGCAAGCCACTCCCCTCAGTCACTATCCCACTAACCTCAGGCACTACATCCGAATCTCTTCCATTACGGCATCCCACTATCCTCCGTCACAACAATACCACTTCTCTCTGTCACTTCTGGTCACTCCACTCAGTCACGACATCCCACTCCACTGCCCTCAGTCACCACCTCCCTCTCCCCTGAGTCCCTACATCCCGCTCTCCTCAGTCACAATCCCACTCCCCTCAGATCCTACATCCCACTCTCCTCAGTCACTATCACACTCCCAACAGTCTTAAGATTTTATCTTCAAATCCAGTAATTTTTCGTGGTTCCTTTCGCTTTTTGATGTTTTTCGTCAAATGCATTTATTTCAATGAGAGAAAACTTTTTTTCTTAAACGGCTTAAGATTCTGCCTTCATAAACAAAAACTGTCCTTGTTCTTGTTACTTTTTGCTTATGAACAAACGTATGTATTTCAGTGAGATAAAGCTTTTTTCTTAAATGGCTCAACTTTTCGTCTTCGAATCCAGTAAACCTTTGTGTTTCTTGTCACTTTTTGATGGTTTTCATCAAATTAACTTAATTCAGTGTGAAAAACGTTTTTTTCTTTAATGGCTTAAGATTTTATTTTCAAATCCAGTAAATTTTCATGGTTCTTCTCACTCTTTGTTTTCATGAAATGAATTTATTTGAGTGCGATGGAGCTTTTTTGCTTGATGGCTTAAGAATTTACATTCAAATACAAAGAAAGTTCGTGCTTCTTGTCACTTTTTGCTTTGATTCATATAATTTACTTATTTCAGTGAGATAAAGCTTTTTATCCTTTAATGGCTAAACTTTATATCTTCAAATCCAGTAATTTTTCGTAGTTCTTGACACTTTTTGTTTGTTTTCATCAAATGAACTTATTTCCGTGTGATAAAGCCTTTGGGGGAAAAAATTGGATAAGGATCCGTTCTGGGCGATGGTGGCACATCCCCTCGACGAACGAACGCTCCGCAGGCAGCACGTGAACTTCGTGCTGTCTGCTACTTACGCTGAAATCTCCCATGGAGCAAGCGCAGTCCTCGCTGCTGGGAGGCTGCACGGAGAATGAGGAAGTTGGAAATGGGGCGTGGACAGCGCACTTCATCAGCTGCCTGCACTACTTAAAGATGCAGGCACGTTACTAATGGCAGATTCACAGCCAAGGAGGAGAAGGGAGAATGGCATCATTAGCAGCTGCACCAGCAAGAGAGCGGGCACCAAGATTCTTCGTTGATGCTCTGGTGGAAGGTGTGGACGAGAGGAGGGCAGCCATGTACCCGCAGGGTGAACGGAGACCGTCTAGACTAAAGCTGCGTAGGGTTTGTCAGGCCGTGGCACAGGAGGTGAATGCGAGGAGCATTGCACCCTGCAGGTGGGTGCAGTGCCGCCAGAAATTTAATGATTTGACACGAGTGGACAAGGTGAGTGAATGCAAGTGGCACATCCGACCAACTGCACCAATACTCCATGCACGACACCTCCCATCACCCACCCAACCACCCACCAACAAACACTGCCATTCATACGCAATGCTGCATCTCAATAGCACATAATACCACACTTGCAGGCCACACAACCACCACTCAAGTCACACAAAGTGGCAGCTATTCTACCATGACAGACACTCACTAACACACTCCTCTGTCTTGCAGTGAAGGTGACGTATAACACCCGCCAGCAGGAGGGACCTGAGGCTGGACGGGCACGTCTACACGTCCGCACCCCTCGAGAGGAGACAGTGTTTCGGATCATTGGGCAGGGCCACCTACTCTGTGCCCTGCGACTACTCGGCCTCCGTCTCCTCGCAGCTTGACCTGCTAGGCGTGGCCTTCCTGCATTCTCCTAGTCATGTTCAATGTCCAACGGGAGCCCGAGCAGACCGCATATGGTTGGCAGGAATGTTGTTCCACCAGGGTTGTAATTATCCGACCTGGAAAGCAATACCTGCCAAAGCACTCTGAAAAGTAATGTAGCAACTCTCAATAAGAATAGGGAGCTTCAAAAAACACTTCCTACTCCTCCCCCAGCCAGAAGCAAGAAGCCAGCAACTAAACTGCAACAACCGCAAGGCCCTTTGAATAGCGCTACTGGGGTGTCCTTCAGGCACTGGAAGAAACGTTAAGATGGTTGGGGATAAGACTGTGCGTTGAGATGAGCGTTAAGGTGCAAAATTGTGTGTACCACTTTAAATCAGCGTTGCACACTGATTGTAGATATTTTCTCCCCACTTTGCATGCTTCCGGCGTTCGGGGTTAGCGCATGCGCTAACTCATATACCAAGATTACTGGAGGAGTGTATGAAGTACAGGGATGACGTATTGGACATGAAGAATTGGACACAATACTCTAAGCTGCGGCCTAACCATTGTTTTATAAAGGTTCAGCATAACTTCCTTGCTTCTCTCCTCTATGCCTCTATTAATAAAACCAAGATCATGTATGCTTCATGAACAGCCTTCTCAACTTGCCCTGCCATCTTCAAAGATTTTACGACGTACACCCCAAGTCTCTCTGTACCTGCAATCCCTTCGAAATTGTACCATTTGGCTTATATTCCCACTCCTCTTTCTTCCGGCCAAGATGTATCACTTCACACTTCTCTGCGTTAAATTTCATCTGCCATGTGTCTGCCCATTTCACCAGTCTGTCCATGTCCTTCTGAAGTCTCTTACTATCCTCCACATTATTTACTACATTTCCGAGATTCGGCTCATCTCAACTTTGAAATTATTACCATCCGTACCCATATCCAGGTCATTAATTTATATCATGAAAGCGCAGTGGTCCGAATACTGAGCCCTGGGGAACACCTCTGCATATTTCCCTCAAGTCTGAAAAACAACCATTCACCCTACTCTTTGCTTTCTGCCCCCAGCCAAGTTTGTATCCACGCTGCCACTGACCCTTTAATCCCTTGGACTTAAATTTTGCCATCATGCCTATTATGAGGCACTTTATCAAATGCCTTTTGCAAGTCCATATTCACAACATCAACCGTACTACACGTATCAACACTCTTCATGCAGACACCAAGAGGAGAGAGTTATAGATTTCCACTACCCTTTGTTTGAAAACGAGCTTCCTGATTTAAATCCAAAATGTTCATAAAGAATTGGTCAGATCTCGGAGAAGTGTAAGGATTGGGGAGGAGAAGTGAGGTTGATGAGAAGGGAGCAGATTGAGGAGAAAAGATCAGCTTGAGGAGAAGGGGACCGGATTGATGAGAAGGGGACCAGATTGAGGAGAAGGGGGCCGGATTGAGGAGAAGGGGTCAGATTGAGGAGAAGGGGTCAGATTGAGAAGGGATCGGATTGAGGAGAAGGGTTCAGAATGGGGAGAAGGCGTCAGATTGGGAGAATGGGTCAGATTGGGGAGAAGTCACAGATCTCGGAGAATTGGTCAGATTTGGAAGAAGGGATCAGATTGAGGAGAGGTCGTCAGATTGAAGAGAAGTCGTCAGATTGAGAAGAAGTCGTCAGATTGAGGAGAATTCGTCAGATTGAGGAGAAGGCACAGATTGAGGAGAAGGCACAGATTGAGTAGAAGGGGTCAGATTTAGGAGAAGTCGTCAGATTGAGGAAAAGGCACAGATTGAGGAGAAGGAGTCAGATTGAGGAGAAGGAGGCAGAGTCGGTGGAAGGGATCATTTGAGGAGAAGGGGTCTGATTGTGGAGAAGACGTCAGATTGAGGAGAAGGGTGCAGTTGAGGAGAATGGTTCAGATTGGCGATAAGGGATCAGATTCAAGAGAATCGGTTCAGAATTGGGAGAAAGGGTCAGATTGAGGAGAATGGGCCAGATTGAGGATAAAGTTCAGATTGGGATGAAGGGGTGAGGTTGAGTTTGGATGAGACTCAGAGAGTTAGATGGCGGTTGTTGAGCGGTATGTTTGCGATGCAATGGTCTGAGAAGAGGTGTTTGATCTGAAGCAATTTTGTGACGTTACCTGTGACGGAGAGGAATAGAGTGCAAACGAAAGGACGTTATGCAAAACCTTTGTAAAACGCTGATTAGGCCTCAGCTGGAGTATGGTGTTCAATTCTGGGCACCACACTTTAGGAAGGATGTCAAGGCTTCATAGAGGGTGAAGAAGCGATTCACTGGAATGATGCCAGGGATGAGGGTCTTCAGTTATGTGGAGAGACTGGAGAAGTTGGAATGGTTCGCCTTGGAACAGAGAAGGTTCAGGGAGATTTGATCGAGGTTTTGACAGAGTAATTAAAGAGAAACTGTTCCCGCTTATATTGAT
Source organism: Heptranchias perlo (assembly GCF_035084215.1). Classification (NCBI taxonomy): domain Eukaryota; kingdom Metazoa; phylum Chordata; class Chondrichthyes; order Hexanchiformes; family Hexanchidae; genus Heptranchias; species Heptranchias perlo. The sequence continues at coordinate 2,820,076 of NW_027139548.1, forward strand.
CATTTTTTTGAGGCAGAAGCAAAGATTTTTGAGAAATGCTTCTATTTTATGTTAATGAATGTTGGAATTGAGAAACTTGATTTAAAACTGTTGCTAAGACAGGAACTTGATTTCTGGATTCTCAGGTTAAAAAGTTGATGTTTTACCTACTGAGCTATCCGTGCTCTTACGTTGGTTGAACACACAGCGACCATCACTGGCTGATATGAAAGATTACATAGAAACATCGAAAATAGAAACAGGATTAGGCCATTCGGCCCTTCGAGCTTGCTTCATCCATTCAATAGGATCATGGCAGATCCTCTATCTCAATACCATAGTCCCGCTCTCTCCCCATACCCCTTGATGCCATTTGTGTCTAGAAATCTATCCAGCTCCTTCTTAAATATATTTAGTGACTTGGCCTCCACAGCCTTCTGTGGTAGAGAACTCAAGAGGTTCACCACCCTGTGAGTGAAGACATTTCTTCTCATCCCTGTCCTGAATGTCCTACCCCGTATCCTGGGACTGTGACCACTCGTTTGGGACACCCCAGCTAGGGGCAACATCCTCCCTGCATCAGGTCTGTCCAGCCCTGTCAGAATTTTATACGTTTCAAAGAGATCCCCCCTCATTCTTCTAAACTCGAGTGAATACAGGCCGAGTCGACCCAATTTCTCCTCATAAAGCAGTCCTGCCATCCAAGGAATCGGTCTGGTGAACCTTCGCTGCACTCCCCCTATGGCAATTATATCCTTTATTAGGTAAGGCCAAAACTGCACAAAATACCCCAGGCGTGGTCTCACCAAGCCCTGGATAACTGCAGGAAGACATCCCTGCTCCAGTACTCAAATCCTCTTGCAATGAAGGCCAACATACCATTTTCCTTCCTAACTCTTTGCTGCACCTGCATGTTTGCTTTCAGTGACTGGTGTACAAGGACACCTAGGTCGCTTTGGGCAACAATATTTCCCAATCTATCACGATTTAATGAATAATCTGCCTTTCTGTTTTTCCTTCCGAAGTGGATAACTTCACATTTATACACATTATACTGCATCTGCCATGTATTTGTGTACTCACTCAACCTGTCTAAATCGCCCTGAAGCCTCTTTGCATCCTTCTCACAAATCACGAACCCACCTAGTTTTGCATCATTCGCAAACTTGGATATATTACATTTGGTTCCCTCATCCAAATCGTTGATATGTATTGTGAATAGCTGGGGCCCAAGCACTGATCCCTGCGGTACCCCACTAGTTACTGCCTGCCACCCCGAAAAATGCATAATTATGCCTATTCCCTGTTTCCTGTCTGTTACCCAATTTTGAATCCATGCTGTATATTACCCCCAATCTCATGTGCTTTAATTTTGCACAACAACCTCTTATGTGGGACGTTATCTAAAAATCCAAATAAACCACGTCTACTTGTTCACCCTTATCTATTCTTCCAGTTACCTCCTCAGAAAAATCCAGGTTTGTCGAACATGATTGCCCTTTCGTAAATCCATGTTTACTTTGTCTAATCCCGCTGATATTTTCGAAATGTCCTCTCATCACATCCTTTATAATAGAATTTAACATTTTCCCTACTACTGATATTCGGGTAACCGGTCTGTAGTTCCCTGTTTTCTCCCTCCCTCCTTTTTTAAACAGTGGAGTTACATTTCCCACCCTCCAATCTGCAGGAACTGCTCCATAATATATAGAATTTTGGAAGATGACAACTAATGCATCCACTATTTCCATGGCTACTACTTTTAGTACGCAAGGATGCAGATTTCCAGGCCCTGGGGATTTATCGGCGTTCAGTCCCATTAAGTTCTGAAGCACTATTTTATTACTAATTCTAATTTCCTTTAATTCCTCCTTCTTACTAGAACCTAGGCTCGACCAGTCCATTTGGAACAGTATCTATACAGGGGTCAACCAGTGCCATAGTGTCTGTACCTGAACTGTTTTCGACCAGTCACATACTGTATCTGCACTGGGGTCAAACAGTCCCATAGCGAATGGAAATACTGGGGTCGACCAATCACATATTAACTGTACCTATACTGTGGTCCAGCAGTCCCATAGGAACTGGAACTACACCGGGGTCGACCAGTCCAATCGGAACTGTACCTATACTGGTGTCGACCAGTCCCACAGGAACAGAAACTCTACTGCGACCGACCAGTCCGAACGGAGATGGAGCTATGTTGGGGTCAACCATTCCCAAATCAAATGGAGAAAACTGGGGTCAACCAATCTCATAGCAACTGGCTTTGTAATGGGGCCGACCACTCGAATTGGAACTGCACCTATACTTGGATCGACCAGTCAAATAGGAACTGGAACTCAGTGGGGTCGACTCGTCCAATATGAACTGGACCTGTATTGAGAACGACCAGTCGCATCGGAAATGGACCTATACTGGGCCCTCACCCTCCCACCCACAACACGCTATTTCACCGTGGCGTCAGATGTGACAAGTGATGATCCCCGTTGATCTGTACTGGAGCATCAACTTTTCACCATATTAATTAATGACTTGGATGAAGCAATAGAGAGTTGTATATCCAAGTTTGAAGGTGACACGTCGTTAGGAAGGACAGTAAGTAGTGCAAATAGGAACATAAAGTTACAATGGGACGTAAACACATTAAGTGAGTGGGCAAAACTTTAGCAAATGAAATTAATTGTGGGCAGTTTGAAGCCATCCACTTTGGAACCAATAAAGATAAATCGGAGTATTTTCTAAATGTTGAGAACGTGGGAGCATTGGAACAGGAGGAGGCCTTCCTGCCACACTTTCCTGCTCTGCCATTCAATTAGATCATTGGCTGACCTGTATCCCACATCCATCTACGAGCTTTAAGTAACCCTTAATATAATTACCGAACAAAAATCTATTAATTGTCAGTTTTGAAATTTTCAATTGACCCTGAACCTTAACAGCTTTTTAGGGGACAGAGTTCCAGATTTCCGCTATCCATTATGCGTAGAAGTGCTTCCTGACATCACCCCTGAACAGTTTAGCTTAAACTGAAGGTTATGCCCCCTTGTTCTGGACTACCCAACCAGAGGAAATAGTTTTTTTCGTCCCTATCAAATTCTCTAATCATATTCAACACATCAACCAAACCTGTCCTTAATCGTCTATTCTCACGTAAACACAAGCCTAGTCTATGCAACATATCCTCATAATTGAAACCTTTTAGCCCAGATATCATTCTGATGAAGCTGTGCTGCACCCCCTCCAAGGCCAATATATCCTTTTTGAGGTGCGGAGACCAGAACTGAACGCAGTACTACAGATACGAGAAGCTAAGTATTGTAGGGCAGCAAAGAGATTCATCGGTACCAATCTCATGAGCACTGCATGTCAAGGGTTCTATTAATGGATTTCATAGCATCATAATAGGATAACTTTCTTGCTTTCGTAATCTATGCCTCTATTTATAAAGCCAAGGATCCCATTTCCTTTTTAACAGCCATCTCAGCTTGTCCTGCCACCTTTAAAAATGTGCTTATGAGCACCCAGAGGTCACTCTGTTCATGCACCCCCTTTAAAATTGTACCATTTAATTTATATTGCCTCTCCTCATTATTCCTACCATAATGTATCACTTCATTCTTTTCTGCGTTCAATTTTATCTGCCATTTATCTGCCCATTTCACGAGTCTCTCCATGTCTTCCTGAAGTATGTTACTATCCTCCACATTGTTTACTACATTTCTGAGTTTCGTGTCACCTGCAAACTTTGAAATTGCACCGTCTAGAACGTCGCCCAGGTTATTAACATATATCAATCCGAGCAGTGGTCGTAATACTGACCGCTGGGGAACACCACGGCAACCCTTCTTCTCAATCTGACCGTGTCTCCTCAATCTGACACCTTATCCTCAATCTGACCCTTCTCCACAATGTTATCCCTTCTCTTAATCTGACCCCTTCTCTCCAATCATAGTATCATCGTAAGTACAGCACAGGAAGAGGCCATTAGCCCTTACGTGCCTGAATGTTTGAAAGAGCTATCCAATTAGGCACATTCTTCTGATCTGTCCCCACAGCCCTGTAATTTTTTCCCTTCAAGTTTTATCTAACACCCTTTTGAAAGTCACTATTTAATCTGCTTCCACTACCGTTTCAGGCAGTGCACTCCCGATCATTACAACTCGCTGCATAAAAATAAATATTTCTTCATGTCGCCTCTAGCTCTTTTGCCGATTACTTTAAATTGGTGACCTTTGGTTACTGACCATTCTGCCACTGGAAACCGTTTCTCCTTATTTATTCTGTCAAAACCGTTCATGTTTTTGAACACCTCTGTCAAATCTACCCTTAACCTTCTCTGTTCTAAGGAGAACAACCGCAGCTTATCCAAACTCTACGCGTAACAGAAGTCTCTCATCCCTGGTACAATTCTAGTTAATCTATTCTGCACCCTCTCTAACGCCTTGACATCCTTCCTAACGTATGGTGACCAGAATTAAACCCAATACTCCAGCTGAGAACTAACCAGTGTTTCATAAAGGCTAAGCATAACTTCTTTGCTTTTGTACTCTTTGCCACGCTTAATAAAGCCCATGATTCCATATGTTTTTAACAGCATTCTCAACTTGTCCTGCCACCTTCAAAGATGTGTATGTGTACTCCCAGGTCTCTCTCTTCCTGAAACCCTTTCAAATTGCACAATTTAGTTTCTATTGCCTCTTCTCATTCTTCCTACAAAAATGAATCACTTCGCACTTCTCTGCGTTAAATTTCGTCTGCTATATGTCTGCCCATTGCACCAGTCTGTCGATGTCCTCCTGAAGTCTCTTACTAATCTCCACATTTTAACGACATTTCGAGTATCGTGTCATGAGCAACATTAGAAATTATAACTTCCATACCCAAGGTCATGAATATATATCAAAAAGAACAGTGATCCTAATACTGACCCCTGGGGAACATCACTGTACACTTCCCTCCAGTCTGAAAAATAACCGTTCAACTTTCGCTCTGCTTCCTGTCCCTCAGCCAATTTTGAATCCACGCCTTGTTCGAATGGGCTTTACTTTTTTAACAAGTCTATTATGTGGTATTTTATCAAAATATCTTTAGACAGTCCATATACACAACAGCAACTGCAGTACTCTCAACAACCCTTTCCATCACTTCATTAAACAACTGAATCAAGTTAGTCAAACACGATTTTCCTTCTCCCCAATCTGCCTCTTTCCCCCAGTCTCACCGCTTTTCCATATGTTCACCGTTTGCTTGTGGATGGGGTGGGAGGAGGGACTGGGCTGAAGTGCTGACGCTGAAGAATTTCCTAATCGGCCTTCTCCTTATATTGTAAACGCATCCTTGCAGTTACCACACCTTATCCATATTACCTGATACTTTTTCATATTAAAAGATCCCTTCCCAATAATAATATCTGTCAATTAATACATTGAAAATCTTATAGGTACATGTACTCGCTGTGTACAAAACCTCAATTCCCGGTTTCAAGCTTCTTTCACACATTTATGACGATTATTTCCCCCATTTTAAATTACTTGCCCACATTGATATCTGAGGCTGCCTGTGAAAACCGATCACGTTGTAATTACACTCTCTCGCCAGCGATGGCGCTATGATTATTTATAACTTGGATGAAACAATGGAGAGTTGAATATCGAACTTTGAAGAATACACTCAGTGACGAGGGACAGTAAGTAATGCAAATGGGAGCGGAAAGTTACAAAGAGACAGAGACAGATTAAGTGAGGGCACATCGAGGTCACTGTGGGCAAGTGTGAGGTCATCCACATACGAACCAAGAAAGATAATTCGGAGCATTTTTGAAATGGTGAGAAGCCAAGAGTTGAAGAGGAGCACAGAGATGTGGGAGTCTAAGTTCACAATTATTAAAACTAATTGATCGGTACAAACAGCAATCAAAATGGCTCTTGGAATGTTGCACGTTATCTCAAGGGAGTTGGAATACAAAGGGGCGGAGGTTGTGCTTCAGTTATATGGAGCCTTGGTCAAAAACATCGGGAGTACTGCGTTCCGTTCTGGGCACCGAATCTCAGGAAGTATTTACTGGCATCGCAGATTCAACAGAATGATACTTGGATTTACCAGGTTAAATTATGTTGAAAGGTTGTATAATCATGGCGTGTATTCCCTTGAGTGTAAAATATTGAGTGCTGATCTGATCGGTGTGTTTAAAATCTTGAAATGATTTTATAGGGCAGGTCGGGAAAGAATGTTTCCTCTGGTGGGTGAATCAAGAACAAGGGGCAATGATATTCAAATTACATCTCGGCCGTTCAGTATCGATCTCAGGAAGCACATTTTCACACACAGGGTCGTCGAAATCTGGAACTCAATCCCCCAAGAGACTTTGGATGCTGGGGGACAATTGGAGCTTTCAAGAATGAGAAAAATAAATCAGGCGTCCTTGCAAAGTTTCGAAACGTATTGGTCCATTTTTTGGAGGCAGAAGGAAAGATCATTGAGAAATGTTCCCATTTATGGTGCTGAATGGAGAGTGGGAATTGAGTATCTTGATTTAAAAGTAACGCCTGAACAGCGAGTTAAACCCTCGGCTCTTCAGGTTAAATGTTCGATGTCTTACCAACAGAGCCATCCGTTTACCAAATGAACTATCCGGGCTCTTAAATTGGTTGCTCACAAAGCTCCCTTCACTGGCTGAATTGGAACATTCCCCTGTTCACAAGGAGGAGAATTGACCACACATGAGGAAACCCAGCTGCTTGTAAGAGCTTCAGTTGGATTGCTGCATTGTGTTTGCTGAAAGGTGCATGTTAATCTCTATGCAACGAACTTGACTGTTACCCGCACTGTTACCGTTAGAAGATGTTATCTTAGATACTTCATGCAGTTCTCTGTCCAGCATTTCTCGAAGCATCGCCACCAAATTCACCTCATTGTTCTCTACTGATATCTTGTCTGAGTTGCGACACGAGGATCTGAAGGCTAAAATGTAGAAAGCCAGCAGGTCGATGGGGAAGTGCTCACCTGCGGCAGGAAAACGAAAGAGTCTTAATTTGTTTTGATTGGATCCATCACAACCTAACGGCTTAGTGGTTGTAAATCCAGCCTTTACACTCCTGAAGACTTGTATCGAAATTCCGACTCATCTTGTCTCTCACAATCGACTCAAAGTGCTTCGAAGTGCAATAACTTTTTGGACGTGCATGCGCCCTTGTTATATATCCCAATCGGCATCCATTTTGTGAACAGCAACATCCAACAAACAGCAATGAAGTGAATAGCCAGTTAATCAGTAGTTAATCTTCATTCAGTGACACGGTAATTGATTGACTTGTAACTTATCTCATTGCCCTTTGTGGCATCTTGTGTGCAATTGGCTGTCGAGTTTGTCTACAAAAGAATAGTGGCTGCACTTCATTGGCTCTGAAGCAAAGGCACTATAGAAATGCAAGTTTATTTCTCCTACTCTCTCTTCCTTTCTTCAAACTATTGTTAGTTGTGGGATAAATGTTGGTGAAGACTCCGGCAGAACTCCTTGTTCTTATTCCAATAAAGCCGTGGGATCTTCAATGTCCACATGAAAAGATTCAGGGGATAATTTTAGTCTTTGCGATGGTGTAAAATAGGCGATATCGAATTATCCATCCGTTATATGCCTCAACCGATTTTCACTTCCATCAGAATAGGAAAATTGGGCGTGGTGTATCATGGGCGGCTAATTCAAGTTAGAGTAGGTGACAGTATGAAGAATTCAGATTTCAAAACAATGAGATGTCAATGAGCAGAACCAAGTGCAGGTTGGGGGATTCAGAGTTTCGGTGGAAGAGCAGAGGAATGGTTGAACACGATGGATTAATTTCTATAATAGCACGATGAACAAAGGTGGTGCAATTAATGGGAGGCCTGTCCATTCATCTGAGGGCAGAAATCAGCCAGGAGTCTCTCTCTCCCTCTCTCTTCATTTGTACGTGTCTATTTCTGTTTCTCAAACATCAACATACATGCACACATGCACACAGAACCACACACACGCACAGAGAAACACACACACAGACACATACACATACACACATACATATAGACTTGTATATACATGCACACATAGACACACACATATGTACAGACAAACACATGCACATAGACATGCACACATAAATATCGATAGATACACTCCCACATACAGACACACCTGCACACATGCACACAGAACCACACACAGAAACACATATACATGCATATACATACACACATAGACACACACATACGTAAACATAAACACATGAACCCACATACATATAGATACACTCACAACCACATACATTCACACACACACATACAATCATAAATGGAACATTGCTGCGAGTGAATCCCAGAGACCTTCATTGAAATGCCGAATATTTGGTTGAGAAATTGTAGACGGTAATACAATGAATTACACCGGGGAAACAAGGAGTGTTTTATGAGGTGTGAGAGCTTTCAACATTGCTGCTTACCGAATGGGCGCCACCTACGGTCATGGAGCTGCTATTTTAACATTAATCTGTTTATTCCTAAAAGATGAGGGCCTCCAATAGGATCATAGGAATTATTAGAGGAAACATGTGCAAGGCCCATCTAGTTCTCCTTCTACCATCGTGGTAGTCGCACAATCCAACGACAATGAAGTTGTTGAATAATCCTGGCAATCAATCTCTATCAATTCGTCGACAACAAACCCAGACATGAGGGGAGGAAAACCTCGGGTCGTGGAGAAATTTGGGAACCATTGGCCCAAAGTTCCGAACAAGCCTGTTACAGTTACCGCATATCATAAGAACATCAGAATATGAGAAATAGGAGCAGGAGTAGTCCATACGGCCGCTCGATCCTGCTCCACCATTCAAACAGATCATGGCTGATCTTCAACCTGAACTCCACTTTCCCGCCCGATTCACATGTCCCTTGATTCCCCTAGAGTCCAAATATCTAGCGATCTCAGCCTTGAATATACTCAACGACTGAGCATCCACAGCCCTCTGGGGTAGAGAATTCCAAAGATTCACAATCCTCTGAGTGAAGAAATTCCGCCTCATCTCACTCGTAAATGGTCGACCACGTATCTTGAGACGATGCCTCGAGTTCGAGACAGTGGAAACAGCCTCTCAGCATCTACCCAGTCAAGTCCACTCAGATTCTTATATGTTTCAATAAGATCACCTCTCATTCTTCTAAACTCCAGATTGTATAGGCCCACTCCACTCAATCTCTTCTGATAGGACAAACCTCTCAAACCAGGAATCATTCTAGTGAACTTTCTTTGCACCACGTCCAAGGCAAGTATATCCTTCGTTAGATAAGGAGACCGAACCTTTATTCCATACTCCAGGTGTGGTCTCACCAAAGCCCTGTACAATTGCAACAAGACTTCCTTACTTTTGTACTCCAACCCCCTTGCAATAAAGACCAACATGCCAATTGCCGTCCTAATTGCTTGGAGTACCTGCTTATTAACTTTCTGTGTTTGTCTCAAATTGCTTATATACTGTATCCCGAAAGTGTTATTTTCTGATGACAGACAGAGGAATTTGATATGCATGCGTTATAAGTTGTTTCGCCACCATAACGGGGCCATTCCGAGGTTCCAAGTTCCATAATTACCAATAGTTTGGCAATATCACCTCCTGTCAATAATTTAAACAAATATTTCACTCAGGTATATCCACCTTACCCATTAAATGATTCCTTACCTGCCCCCACCTTTCTGACAGCCGCCTCGCTCAGCCTCCGGAGAATGTCTCTTTCTCTCTGCAGATCATGGTCTCTCCCCAAGCGCAGGGCAATGAAAGCCTCCGGGTCTGGGTCCACGGACAGATCACTCAGTTTCCTTTGTATATTCTGGTGAAGTGATTTCTGCTGATCAGCAGGAGCTGCTGGAACCCACAACCCAATTATTAATCCATTCTGGAGTAATGAGTATTAAAATCGAAACTAATTTGTAAAGAGCTTCTCGATAATCAGAAGGAATCTGTGGACGGTGCACACAGTACAAGAACATACAGCAGGAACATTCATTGTAGTAAACAGCGAGGAGGATAATAACAGACTACAGGAGGACATAGACAAACTGGTGAAAAGGGCAGAAACATAGTAGTTGAAATTTAATGCAGAGAACCAGAGGCGAGATGAGGAGAATTTTTATTTACGCAGCGAGTTGTTGTGATCTGGAATGCAACTGACTGAAAGGGCGGTGGCAGCAGATTCAATAATAACTTTCAAAAGGGGAATTGAATAAATAATTGAAGGGGAGAATATTGCACGGCTCTGGGGCAAAGAGCAGGGTTCGTGGGACTAATTGGATAACGCTTCCAAAGAGTCAGCACCTCCACAATTGGCCGAATTGCCTCCGTCTGTGCTGTAATCCCTCTGTGAATTTATAAAGAATAAAACAGCAGGTTTAGATTAAGCAGGAGAAACTGGAAAAACAAATCCCATTTACTGCAGTGTTCGTGTGCTGCCGGGTACGAGGCAGTAAAGAGTACGAGGGAAAGGATCATCGCCGAGGACAGTGTTGACCTGGAGCCGCGGGCCTTGTGTCAGACCCTCCTGAGCGAAGTCGGGGAGGTCGACTGGAACTTGTAAACTGGCTGGATTGGATCATTGGGCAGGTTCACCTTTTAACGTGACAGTCGGAGGCGGGTTTTAAGTGCGATGGAGTGAAACGGTCTTTGGCGAAACTCGGCAAAGTCAGTAATTCTCTTTCGTCCAATCAGCAGGTTGCACCCCGCTCGCTCACTGTCACGGTTTCTCACAGAATGCTACCGAATATTTAATTTGTTTTATCTGCGCCCGGTTCAGGAACAACAGTGTCGAAAGTGCATTTAGGAACATTGGGAACAAGAGGAGGACATTCAGCCCCTCGAGCCTGTTACACAGCAACAGGAGGAGGCGATTCCTCCCGTCGATCCTGCTCCGCCATTCAATCAGATTATGGTGGATCTTCAACCTCAACTCCAATTTCCCGCCCGATCCACATGTCCCTTGATTCCTCTGGAGTCCAAAAATCTATCGACCTCAGCCTTGGCTATACTCAATGACTCAGCATCCACATCCCTCTGGGGTAGAGAATTCCAAATATTCACCCTCATGGTGTGGAATGAGCAAAGCACTGTACAGTTTCACTCCTGATCTGTCTCCTACTATTGCACCGGGCTAATCAAATCTCCCCCCCCCCTCCTTCAGTTTGACTTACACAAGATACTATTGGACCAGGAAATCCCATTGACTCAGTTGGCCTCCTTGTTCTGCCATTCCGACTCTGCCTCCGCCTAATTATAACATCCAACGGGTCAGTAACTAAGGCTAATGTCCTGATTACCACCCCCCCCACCCCCCACCCATAACCAACCTTCCTGATATTCCCATTCAAGTTGTCAATATCCCCTCTGTGCAAAGAAGACTTTCTGGGTGTTGTTTTGAATGTTGCCGTCAGAAGAATTCCTCAGTGCTTATTGATGTCGGTGGAATAATGAGATGTTGAAATGTAACAGGGAGTTACCCCTGGATTCCCCTCGCAGAATATTTCGAGGTTTCACGGCCCACGCTCTGTAATCGATAGCCGAGTCCCTGCCACATCCTGTTCAAGGAATCAGACACAGATCTTCGTTGGCATTTGTAAATTGGGACACCGCAGGCTGCCTACCCAATGCAGGGGAGAGTCGCCTCAACCATGGCTCAACCTCAATCAACATTACCGAATATTTAAAGGTGAAATTCAAAACGTCAAATGGAACTGATCTCTCTCCAGTGATTCATGGGATAGAACTGATCCCTCTCCAGTGATTCACGGGTTGGAACTGATCCCTCTCCAGTGATTCATGGGATGGAACTGATCCCTCTCCAGTGATTCACGGGATGGAACTGATCCCTCTCCAGTGATTCACGGGATGGAACTGATCCCTCTCCAGTGATTCACGGGATGGAACTGATCCCTCTCCAGTGATTCACGGGATGGAACTGATCACTCTCCAGTAATTCACTGGATGGAACTGATCCCTCTCCAGTGATTCACGGGATGGAACTGATCCCTCTCCAGTAATTCACTGGATGGAACTGATCACCCTCCATCGATTCACGGGATGGAACCGATCCCTCTCCAGTGATCAACGGAACAAAACTGTTCCCTCTCCACCGATTCACGGGGTGGAACTGATCCCTCTCCAGTAATTCACGGGATGGAACTGATCACCCTCCATCGATTCACGGGATGGAACCGATCCCTCTCCAGTGATTCACAGGATAGAATTGATTCCTTTTCAATGATTCACGGAATGGAACTGATCCCTCTCCAGTGATTCACGGGATGGACCTGATCCCTCTCCAGAGATTCACGGGATGGAACTGATCCCTCTCCAGTGATTCACGGGATGGTACTGATCCCTCTCCAGCGATTCACTGGATGGAATTAACCCCTCTTCAGTGATTCATGGGATGGAACTGATCCACCTCCAGTGATTCACGGAATGGAACTGATCCTTCTCCACTGATTAACGGAATGGTACTGATCCCTCTCCAGTGATTCACGGGATGGAACTGATCCCTCGCCACCGATTCATGGGATGGACCTGATCCCTCTCCAGTGATTCAATGGATGGATCTGCTCCCTCTCCAGTAAATCACGGGATGGAACTGTTTCCTCTTCAGTGATTCACGGGATGGAACTAATCCCTCTCCAGTGATTTTCTGGATGGAACTAATTCCTCTCCACTGATTCACGGAATGGAACTGATCCCTCGCCACCGATTCACGTGATGGAACTGATCCGTCTCAAGTGATTCTCCAGATGGAACTGCTCCCTCTGCAATGATTCATGGGGATGGACCTGATCCCTCTCCAGTAATTCACGGTATGGAACTGGTCCTTCACCAATGATTCACGGGATGGACCTGACCCCTCTGAAATTATTGACGGGATAGAACTGATCCCTCTCGAGTGATTCACGGGATGAAACTGATCCCTCTTCAGTGATTCACGGGATGCAAGTGTTCCCTCTGCAGTGATTCACGGGATGTAACTGATCGCTCTCCAGTGGATCACGGGATGGAATTGATCCATCTTCAGTGATTCACGGGATGGAACTTATCCTTCTACAGCGATTCACGGGATGGAACTAATCCCTCTCCAGTGATTCACTGGATGGAACTGACCCATCTCCATTTATTCACGGGATTGAACTAATCCCTCTCCAGTGATTCACGGGATGGAATTGATCCCTCTCCAGTGATTCACTGGATGTAACGAATCCCTCTTCAGTGATTCACGGTGTGGAACTGATCCCTCTCCAGTAATTCACGGGGATGGAACTGACCCATCTCCATTTATTCATGGGGTGGAACTGATCGCTGTCCAGTGATTGACGGGGATGGAACTAATCCCTCTTCAGTGATTCACCGGATGGAATTGATCCCTCTCCAGTGAAGCACTGGATGGAACTGATCCCTCTCAAGTGATTCTCGAGATGGTACTGATCCCTCTGCAATAATTAACGGGGATGGAACTGATCCCTCTCCAGTAATTCACGGGGATGGAACTGACCCATCTCCATTAATCACGGGATTGAACTAATCCCTCTCCAGTGATTCACGGGATGGAATTGATCCCTCTCCAGTGTTTCACTGGATGTAACTAATCCCTCTTCAGTGATTCACGGTGTGGAACTGATCCCTCTCCAGTAATTCACGGGGATGGAACTGACCCATCTCCATTTATTCATGGGGTGGAACTGATCCCTCTCCAGTGATTCATGAGATGGAATTGATCGCTGTCCAGTGATTGACGGGGATGGAACTAATCCCTCTTCAGTGATTCACCAGATGGAATTTATCCCTCTCCAGTGATTCACGGGATGGAACTAATCCCTCTCCAGTGATTCACTGGATGGAATTGATCCCTCTCCAGTGAAGCACGGGATGTAACTGATCCCTCTCCAGTTATTGTCGAGATGGAACTGATCCCTCTCCAGTGATTCACGGGGATGGAACTGACCCATCTCCATTTATTCATGGGATTGAACTGATCCCTCTCACATGATTTACGGGGATGGAACTGATCCCTCTCCACCGATTCACGCGAACATGCCAACTGAATCTCATTTAGAAATCAGCAACAATGGAAGCAGGAGAGTCTCACTCAACAACGCCACCGATGAAAGAAAGAAACAAACAGAGACAAAAAGGAAATAAAGGAAAGAAAGGGTGAAACTAGTGGAGTGAAGATGCCGGTGATGGACTGTGTTGTACAAGTGTAAGGAATCTTACAACACCAGGTTATAGTCCAACTGTTTTATTTGAAAATCACAAGCTTTCGGAGGCTTTCTCCTTCGTCAGGTGAGTGTGGGAATCGGGTTCCATGGAAGGTTGCCGCATTTATAGTCAGAGAACAATACCTGGTGATTACAGATATTCTTTCCAACTGCCCGTTGTCAAGCCAATCAAAGTGTTCAGACAGAGAGATGTTACCTACAGGACCACCGAATAAACAAACGGCCAGAACAAAAGACAGACAGAGAGAGAGAGAGAAACATCCGAAAGGGAGAGAACGACAGAGAATGACCCGTTGTATTAAAAACAGATAACTTTTTTTCGCTGGTGATGTTACGTGTAGCGTGACATGAACCCAAGATCCCGGTTGAGGCCGTCCTCATGGGTGCGGAACTTGGCTATCAATTTCTGCTCGACGATTTTGCGTTGTCGTATGTCTCGAAGGCCGCCATGGAGAATGCTTACCCGAAGATCGGTGGCTGAATGTCCTTGACTGCTGAATTGTTCCCCGACTGGGAGGGAACCCTCCTGTCTGGCGATTGTTGCGCGGTGTCCGTTCATCCATTGTAGCAGTCTCTGCATGGTCTTGCCAAAGCACCATGCTCCGGGGCATCCTTTCCTGCAACGTATGAGGTAGACAACGTTGGCCGAGTCACAGGAGTATGAACCATGTACCTGGTGGGTGGTGTCCTCTCCTGTGATGGTGGTATCTGTGTCGATGATCTGGCATGTCTTGCAGAGGTTGCCGTGGCAGGGTTGTGTGCTGTCGTGGACGCTGTTCTCCTGAAAACTGGGTAATTTGCTGCGAATGATGGTTTGTTTGAGGTTGGGTGGCTGTTTAAAGGCGAGTAGTCGAGGTGTGGGGATGGCCATAGCGAGGTGTTTGTCCTCATTGATGACATGTTGAAGGCTACGGAGAACATGGCGTTGTTTCTCCGCTCCGGGGAAGTACTGGACGACGAAGGGTACTCTATTGGTTGCGTCCCGTGTTAGTCTTCTGAGGAGGTCTGTGCGATTTTTCGCTGTGGCCCGTCGGAACTGTCGATCGATGAGTCGAGCGTCATATCCCGTTCATACGAGGGCGTCTTTCAGCGTCTGTAGGTGTCCATCGCGTTCCTCCTCGTCTGAGCAGACCCTGTGTATTTGCAGGCCCTGTCCATGGGGGATGGCCTCTTTGACGTGGTTAGGGTGGGAGCTGGAAAAGTGGAGCATCGTGAGGTTTTCCGTGGGCTTGCGGTAGAGTGAGGTGCTGAGGTGCCCGTCTTTGATGGAGATTCGTGTGTCCAAGAAAGAAACCGATTCTGAGGAGTAGTCCATGGTGAGTTTAATGGTGGGATGGAACTTGTTGATGTTATCGTGTACTCTCTTCAGTGATTCTTCGCCATTGCTCCATAGAAAGAAAATGTCGTCGATGTATCTGGTGTATAGCGTTGGTTGGAGGTCCTGTGCAGTGAAGAAGTCCTGCTCGAACTTGTGCATGAAAATGTTGGCGTATTGGGGTGCGAATTTGGTCCGCATGGCTGTTCCGTGTGTTTGGTTAAAGAACTGGTTGTCGAAGGTGAAGACATTGTGATCCAGGATGAAGCGGATGAGTTGTAGGATGGCGTCTGGAGATTGACTGTTGTTGGTGTTGAGTATTGATGCTGTTGCAGCGATGCCGTCATCATGGGGGATACTGGTGTATAGTGCCGAGACGTCGATCGTGGTGAGAAGTGTTCCTGGTTCAACTGGTCCGTGGGTGCTGAGTTTTTGTGGGAAGTCTGTAGTGTCGCGACAGAAGCTGGGCGTTCCCTGTATGATGGCTTCAGGATGCCCTCGACGTATCCAGAGAGGTTCACACACATGGTTCCGTTGCCTGATACGATGGGACGTCCGGGTGTGTTGGCTTTGTGTATCTTATGGAGGCAGTATCAATCTCCCACGTGGGGATGCTTTGAAGGTCTGGATCGAAGGTCTTGATCAGTTTGTTGAGCTGGTGGGTGTGCTCCTTGATCGGATCTGCGGGTAACCATAGAATCGTGGAATCATAGAATTCTGTAGCACAGAAGGAATCCATTCGGCCCATCGTGCCTATGCGGGCTCTTTGTAAGAGCTATCCAATTAGTGACCTGCTCTTTTACTTTCAATTATTTATCCAATTCATTTTCAAAGTTATTATTGAATCTGCTCCCACCGCCCTTTCAGACAGCGCATTTCAGATCATGATAACTCGATGCGTAATTTATCCCTTCATGTCGACTCTCGTTCTTAGACCAATTACTTGCATTTCTACAGCGCCTTTCACCACCTCAGGACGTCCCAAAGCACTTTACAGCCAATTGCGTAGTTATTAAAGTGTAGTCACTGTTGTAATGTAAGAAACGCCTGAATCAATTTTTGCACAGCAAGATCCCACAAGCAGCAATGTGCAAAATGGCCAGATCATCTGCTTTAGTGATGTTCGTTTCGGGATAAATATTGACCAACATAACGGGAGAACTCTTCTGCTCTTCGAAATATTGTCATGGGACCTTTTGTGTCCACGTGAGAGGGCAGATTAACATCTCGTCCAAAAGACGGCACCTCCGACCATGCAGCATTCAATCAGTAGTGCACTGAAGTTTCAGCTTAGGTTATGTGGAAAAGAACCACAGGTGAGATGAGGAGCTTTTTTTTTACACAGCGAGTTGTTATGATCTGGGATTCACTGCCTGAAAGGGCTGTGGAAGCAGCTTCATTGGTAACTTTAAAAAGGGAATTGGAAAAATACTTGAAAGGGCAAAAAAATGCAGGGTTTGCGGAAAGGGTCGGTGAGTGGGAGCAAGCTGGCCCGAATGACATCCTTCTGTGCTGTATCATTCTACGATTATATGATAAAGGTGTGACAGAGTACCGCGATACAGAGGGACAACAACATCGGGCGATAGGTAAAGATGTGACAGTGATGGAGAGAGAGAGATACCAAAAAAAATACACAGAATTTACCAGACAGAAGCAGGCCATTCGACTCAACTGGTCGATACTGTTATTGAGATTCCATTCGAGCCTCCTCCCAACTCACTTAATCTCACCCTAACGATATAGCCCTCTATTCCTTTCTCCCTCATATCGTTATCTAGCTTCCCTAAAATGCATCTCTGTCATTCGCCTCAACTACTCCATGTGGTAGCAAGTTCCACATTCTCATCACTCTCTGGGTAAAGACATTTCTCCTAAGTTCCTTATTGGATCTATTAGTGATTTTATTTATGGCGTCAAGTTTTGGATTCGCCAACAACTGGAAACATCTTCTCTACATCTACACTATCATATCCCTTCTCCAGAGAGCGATCGATAAATGTGTGACAAAGTGCAGTGTGTGATACAGAGAGACACCGACAGTGGGAGATAGAAGAAAGTGTGACTGAGTACAGTGAGACAAAGAGACGCCATCAGGATGAGATAGATAAACATGTGACTGAGTACAGTTGATACAGACAGACACAAACAAAGGAAGATAGATGATGGTGAGACTGGGAAAAGTGAGTGATACAGAGAGACACCAACAGAGGGAGATAGATGAAGGTGAGACTGAGTACAGTGATACAGAGAGACACCAAAAGAGGGAGATGGATAAAGATGGGACTAAGTACATTGGGTGATACAGAGAGACACCAACAGTGGGAGATAGATGAAAGTCTGACTGTGTACTATGATACAAAATGACAACAACAGAGGGATATGGATAAAGATAATTCTGAGAACAGTAACTTAGAGATACACCAACAGAGGGAGATTGATAAAGGTGAGGATGAGTGCAATGCGAATTACACAGAGACCAATAGCGGGAGATAGATAAGGTGTGACTGACTATTCTGAACAATACAGAATCTGTATTTACAGTCGAGGAAGAGGATAGCATGCCGGACACCACTAGGGAAAGGATTTTCAATGAGGGACCGGGACTCACCATACTTAACGTATTCAAATCAACAGTAATGTCGAAAATAATGGCACTGACGAGTGAAAATCCACAGGACCAGATGAGTTCCATCCCAGGGTTGTAAAGTCCACAGGTGAGAACATTGCAGATTCCCTAACTATAATCTTCCAAACTTCTGTCAAATCAGGAACCGTTCCTTTAATGTGGAAATTTGTCTTTCCTCGTTTTTCCTACAGAAATGTATCACCTCGCGTTATTCTGCGTTAACTTTCCACCGCCACGAGTCCGCGCATGCCACCAGCTTCTCTGTATCCTCTTGAAGTTTATCATTCTCCTCACTGTTTGCTGCCCTTCCAAGTTTTGAGTCATCTGCAAATATTGTAATTGTGCCATGTACACCGAAGTCCAAGTCATTAGTAAATATCAAGAAAAGCAGTGGTTCCAGCGCTAAAACATAGAAAATAGGAGCAGGATTACGCCATTCGGCCATTCGAGGCTGCTCCGCTATTCAGGATGATCATGGCTGATCATTTATATCAATATCATATTTCCGTTCTCTCCACATACACCTTCATGCCTTTTATGTCTAGAAATCTATCTCGATCCATCTTAAATATATTCAGTGACTTGGCCTCCGCAGCCTTCTGTGGTAGAGAATTCCACAGGTTCAACACCCTCTAAGAGAATAAATTTCTCCTCATCTCATTCCTAAATATCCTACCCGTATCAGGAGACTGTGACCTCTCGTTCTGGACAACCCAGCCAGTGGAAACATCCTCCCTGCATCCAGTCCGTCTAGCCCTGTCAGGATGTTTTTACGTTTCAATGAGATCCCCTCTCGTTCTTCTAAACTCGAGTGAATACAGGCCGAGTCGACCCAATCTCTCTTCATACGACAGTCCTGCCATCCCAGGAATCAGTCCGGTGAATCATCGCTGCACTCATTCTATGGCAAGTATATCCTTTCTCCATGTGTGGTCTCACCGTGGCCCTATATAACTTCAGTAGGACATCCTTGTTCCTGTACTCAAATCATCTAGCTGTGAAGGCCAACATACTATTTGCCTTCCTAACTGCTTGCTGCACCTGCATGTTTGCTTTCAGTGACTAATGTACAAGGACTTCCAGGTCCTTGTGTACATCAACATTCCCCCAATCTATCACAATTTAAATAACACTCTGCCTTTTTGGTTTCCTTCTGAAGTGGATAACTTCACATTTATCCACATTATACTACATCTGCCATGTATTGCTCACTCACTCAACTTGTCTAAATCGCTTGGAAGCTTCTTTGCATCCTCCTCACAACTCACTATCCCACTTAGTTTTTTGTCGTCGGCAAACTTGGAAATATTGCATTAGCTTCCCTCATCCAAATCATTGATATACATTGTGAACAGTTGGGGCCCAAGCACTGATGCCTGCGGTACTCCACTAGTCACTGCCTGCCAACCCGAAAAAGACCCATTTATTCCTACCCTCTGTTTCCTGTCTCTTAATCAATTTTCAATCCATGCCATTATATTATCCCCAATACCATGTGCTTTAAAATTGCACACTAACCTCTCATGTGGGATTTTATCAAAGGCCTTCTGAAAATCCAAATAAACCACTTTCGCTGGTTGTCCCTTATCTATTCTACCAGTTACATGCTCAAAAAACTGGAGTAATTTTGTCAAACATGACTTCACTTTCATAAATCCATGCTGACTTTGTCCAATCCCGCTGATATTTTCCAAGTCTCCTTTTGTCACATCCTTCATAACAGACTCTAACATTTTCCCTCCTATTGATGTTAGGCTAACCGATCTGCAGTTCCCTGTTTTCTCTCGCCCTCTTTTTTTTAAGTAGTTGGGTTACACTACTGGTGACCCCTAGGGAACACCACTGTACACCTCCCTCCAGTCCGAAAAGCAACCGTTCACCACTATTCTCTGTTTCCTATCCCTCAGCCAATTACGTATCCATGTTGCTGCTGCCCCCTTTATTCCATGGGCCGCAATCTTGATGATAAGCCGACCGTGCGGCACTTTATGAAACGCGTTTTGAAAGTCCATTTACACCACATCAACTGCATTGGCCTCATCTACTCTCTCTGTCACCTCATTAAAAAAAACTCGATCAGGGAGTTCAATGTTGGGAAGTGGACATACATTGACCTTGGATCCAAGAAAGATAGATCAGAGTATTTTCTAAGTGACGAGAAGTTAGGAACTGTGGAGGAGCGGAGGGATTGAGGGGATAAAGTACAGAAATCACTAAAAACGAGTGGACATGTCCAAAAAGTAATTCAAAAGGCTAATGGAATGTTAACCTTTATCTGAAGCGGGCTGGAATATAAAAGGATGGAAGTTATGTTCCAGCTGTACAGGGTTCTGGTTGGACCCCCATCTGGAGTAACTGTGTTCAATTCTGGGCACCGCAACTCAGGAAGGACATATTGGCCTTGAAGGGGGTGCAGAGCAGATTCATCAGAATGATACCGGGGCTAAAAGATTTAAATTACGAGGAGAGTTTGCACAGACGAAGGTTTGTATTCTTTCGAGTATAGAAGATTAAGGGCTGATCTAATCGAGGTGTTTAAGATGATTAAAGGATTCGATAGGGTAGATAGAGAGAAACTATTTCCTCTGGTGGGGAATCCAGAACAAGGAGTATATCCTTACATTTCGAGCGAGGCCATTCAGAGCTGATATCCAGAAGCACTTCTTCACACAAAGGGTAGTGGAAATCTGGAACTCTCTCCCCGAAACTGCTATTGAGGCTGGGGGTCAATTGAAAATTTCAAAAACTGACTTTGATATATTTTTGTTAAGCCTGGACATTAAACGTTACGGTAACAAGGCTGGTAAATAGAGTCAAGATGAAGATCAGCTTCGATCTATTTGGATGGCGGCACAGGATTGAATGGTTGAATGGCCTCCTCCTGTTCCTATATTCCTAGAATAAGAAGAGGCGGTGAGATTAAGATGATGGTGTCACAATGAGGATCAGGGGTCAGATTGTGGAGAAGGGAACTAAATTGGACAGCTCTTTCAAAGAGCCGGCACAGGCACGACGGGCCAAATGTTCTCCTTCTGTGCAGTAAGATTCTAAGATTCTATGATCCCATGCATCAAAAGGGTCAGGTTGAGAAGAACGAGTTCAGATTAAGAGAAATGGTGAAATTGAGGTGAATGGGTGAGATAGAGGAGAAGGGATCAGATTGAGGAGAACGGGTCAGATGGAGGAGAACGGGTCAGAATGAGGTTGGCGGAGACTTGGGCAGATTGACGGCGGTTGGAATGCGGCATGTTTGACAGGAACATCGGAACAGGATGAGTCCATTTCTCCCCTCGAAACTGTTTCGTCATTCAATGAGATCACGGCTCATCTGGATTGAGAAGGGGTGTTGATCTGTAGCAATTTTCTGACAGGGCGTGTGTTCACAGGGCAGCTGGAAGTGTATCGTGAAGGGAATGCAATTCCCTTCCATCGATAGGTTCGCTGTCCCGCTAGCGTTCCAGAGCCCCGATTATTCAGTCCGTAGTGTGTTAGATTTTGAATCTGACGGTCCAGGGTTCATGTCCTTCTTCAGGCGCTGCTTTTCTCAATGAAAACACCAATCACTTTCCACCTTAAAGTACCACTATTAGAAAATCACTTCTATCTAAAAAAAATCTCAGGTTTTGTGGCAAATGTTTAAAATATATTGATACATAATTTTCAGACCGCAGGCAAGATCCACGTAAATTGTTTGTGTTTCATGGGGCTGCAAAAACTCGCACAAATTGAGAACCTTGATTTGAAAGCAGGTCTCGGACAAGCATTTAAATTCTGGAGCCTCAGATAAAAAGTATGAAGCTTTTCCGACTGAGCTCTCGTTCAGTTTCGGACAGCGACCTTCCCTGGTTAACAAGGAACATTACCTCTTGCCCATTCTTCATTTCCTTCTGCAGTAATTCCGCCTGTGCAGTTCATTTCTCTCCCACTCCCCACACTCCCTGCCTGCCTCGGGCCTCACTTCAAAAATACCCTTCCTCCCACCAACTTCAAGCTATTGAACATCGGCACAATCCAAAACACAGCGGACAATAAAGGCTCAAGATTCCATTTAGAAACAATTCAATCTGCTTCTGTAAAGTGTGGTCTCAGGGAAGCAGTTGGAAAGGCAAATGGTATTTTGGCCTTCGTTGCAAGAGGATTTGAGTAGAGGAGTTATGTTAGAGTGGGCTCAACATCATTAATGTTAGAGTACGATCACCACCAGTAATATTAGATTCGGATCACCACCAGTAATTTTAGAGTAGGATCAACACCAGTAATGTTTGAGTAGGGTCAACATCATTAATGTTCGAGTAGGGTCACCATCAATAATGTTATAGTAGACTCACCACCAGTAATGTTAGAGTGGGATCACCACCAGTAATATTAGAACAGGATCACCGCCAGTAATGGTAGAGTAGGGTCTCCAACAGTAATATTACAATGGGACAGCAACAACAATGTTACAATTGGGTCACCACAATTAATATTAGAATACGGTCACCAAAACTAATGTTATAGAAGGATCGCTACCAGTCATATTAGAGCAGGATAACGAGAAGTAATTTTAGAGTAGAGTCACCATCAGTACCGTTACAATAGGATAACCAGAAGTAATGTTATGGTAGGATCACGACAAGTATATGTAAGATTTGGATCACCACCAGTAATGTTAGATTAGGATCACCACCAGTAATGTTAGATTAGGATCACCACCAGTAATGTTAGATTAGGATCACCACCAGTAATGTTGGAGTAGGGTCACCACCGGAAATTCTGAAGAATGATCACCACTAGTAATGTCGAGCAGGATTAACATCAGTAATGATATAGTTGGGTGACCACCAGTAAGGAATCAGTATGATCATCACCCGTAATTTTAGAGTAGGATTTTCACAAGTAATCTGATTATTGAGTCACAACCAGTGATGTTAATGTAGGGTTACCACCAGTAATGTTAGAGTAGGTCCACCACTAGTACTGTTAGAGTTGGGTCGACAGCAGGAACATATAGTGGGGTCACCACCAGTAATGTTGGAGTAGCGTCACAATTGTTAAAGTTAGAGTCGGGTCACCATCAATAGTGATAGAGTCGGGTCACTACAAGTAATGTTAGAGTCGAGTCACCAACAGAATTTAGAGTTGCGTCACCACCAGTAATGTTAGAGTGTGTTCAACAGAAGTAACGTTACATTAGCGAAATCAACAAAAATATCTGACCAGTAATGTGAGATTAGGGTCATCACCAGTACTTTTTGAGTAGTGTCACCACCTGAAATGTTGGAGTGGCATCACCACCAGTAATGTTAGAGTAGGATTACCAACAGTACTGTTATAATAGTTTCACCACAATTTAATGTTAGAGAAGGGTCACCAGCAGTAATGTTATAGTCGGATCAGCACCAGAAATGATAGACTGGGGTCACCAACATTAATGTTAGAGAAGCGTCACCTCCAATAATATTAGAGTAGGGTCAACACCCGCAATGTTAGAGTGGGGACACCATCAATAATGTTACTGTGTGGTCACAACCAGTGATGTTAGAGTGGGGTCAGCGCCAGTAATGTTAGGGAAGTGTCTTCACCGTTATTGTTAGTGTAGTGTCAACACCAGTAATGCTTTAATAACGTCACCAGCATTAATGTTACAGCAGGGTCACCACCAGTGATGTTACAGTTGTGTCACCACCAGTAACGTTACAGTGGGGTCAACATCAGTAATGCTGCAGCATGGTCAACAAAAATAATGATACAGCACCGTTAATGTTAGGGGAGAATCACCTCCAGTAATGCTAGAGTTGCGACACCACCAGTAATGTTAGCATCGGATCCCATCGGTAATTTTAGTGTCGAGTCACTATCAGTAATGTTTCACTAGGATCACCGAGGGTAATGTTAGTGTAGCATCACCGCCAGTAATGTTAGAGTAGGATCACCACCAGTAATGTTAGGTTAGAGTCGCCATCGATAATGTTAAAGTAGGTTCAACACCAGTAACATTCAAGTAGGATGACCAGCAGAAATGTTAGGGAACGTTCATCGTCAGGAATGTTAGAGTAGGGACATCACTGGAAATGTTAGAGTCGGATCACCTCCAGTAATGTTAAAGTGGAGTCACCACCATTCATATTAGAGTGAGATCACAATCAGTAATGGTAGAGTAGGGTCTCCAACATTAATATTACAATGTGACACCAACAGAAATGATACAATTGGGTCACCACAATTAATGTTAGAATATGGTCACCAAAAGTAATGTTAGAGTAGGATCAAAACCAGTAATGTTAGAGTCGGGTCACCAGAATTTATTTTATAGTAGGTTCACCTCCAGTAATGTTAGAGTGGGGTCACCACCGGTAATATTAGATTTGGATCACCACCAATAATGTTAGAATTGGGTCACCACCAGTAATATTAGAGTAGGATCAACTCCAGTAATGTTAGAGTAGGATCACTACCATTCATGTTAGAGTAGGTTCAACACCCGTAATGTTAGATTCGGGTCAACACGGATAATGTTGGAGTCGGATCATTACCAGTAATGTGAGAGTAGGTTCCCACCCAGTCACTTACTCTCACGAGGCACTGTTTTAGTCATCAGTGCTGAAACTTGGGTTTGCCCGAGACCAGACACTCTCACTCTGAGATCTTTATGTACTTTGTTCCTGCAATCCTATTCATATCTTGAAATCAGTCGCACAGCTCATTCATACAGATGGATTTATGTTTCATTCCATACTCGTGTTAGCTCGGCCTCAGTGATGACAAAATCGCTACTGAACAAGTTGGTTCTGTAAGACGGGCGGCCGAAACACGATCGCTCGTTTTGAGCCACAGTCCAAAAAGAATTTCGATTGTAATCTACCTGCTGTCTCCAGAGATTAGACGACCTCAAGATTTGACAGGCGTCGTTGAGCTGACCGACCTCATCCCCTGGGATGGTGATGTTAACTTCAAGAACGTTGGTTGACGACTCTGCTTTGGTGAAACGTTACCTTTCGACTCATGTCCTCTGCTCCAGACTGAATCCACAATCGGCCCTGATAACTGCAGCTGAGCTAACTGGCTTAGCTCTCACCTTCCTTCACCTCAGGCAACCTGCACATATAAGTGACACGTGTAACTCGCTGGTACAGTCTTATAATCCAACACAGCCTCGTACTATCAGTCCTGGATGTATTCTGGCACTCGTTAATGTACCATCCACATATGCTTGGTAAAGGTTACGAAAGAAGAAGGCAAAGAGAATCTGGCAGAATATCAGAGATTTTGAACAAATCTGCCGAGTTTTGTGTGAATACATACATATGGACATACCAAACAATCAAGATTCTCAGCCAAGTAGCAGACTCCCAGAATGCACCAGTTCAGTTTGAGTCTCTCTCACGGGTGCAATCCAACTCCTGGAATGCAGCCGTGTCTCAGTACAATTAACTACGTTTGACTATCTATTTAGTAATGCAGCAGTCTCTCCACATAACACTCATCCCCGGTAACATTCTGGTCCATCTTTTCTGGACAGCCTCCAAGAACTTGACATTTTTCCCCAACTGCGGTGCCCAGAATTGGACACAGTACTCCAGCTGAGGCCGAACCAATCGTTTATAAAGGTTTTGCAATACTTCCGTGCTTTTGTACTTTATGCCCCCATTAATAAAGCAAATTTTCAAATTATGCTCTGCATACTCTAATCCAGCTCATGAATACATGTCAAAAAGAGCAGTGGTCCTAATGCCGTCCACTTGGGAACACCACTGTTTACTTCCCACCAGTCTGAAAACCAACCGTTCACCACGACGCTCCGCTTTTTGTCCCTGAGCTGATTTTGTATCCAGGCTGCGACTGTCCCTTTAATCCCCGGGGATTTAATGTTGCTTGGAAGCTTATTAAGTGGTACTTTATAAAATGTCTTTTGAAAGTCCATATCCACAATATCAACCGCGCTACCCTCATCTCATTAACCCTTTCCATTACTTCATCAAAGAACTCAATCAGGTTAGTCAAACAAGATTTTCCATTAACATGTCCGTGCTGACTTTCATTTATTATCCAATATCTTTCCGAATGCCAATTAATTTTGTCCCTGATTATTATCTCTAAAAGTTACCCCAACACCAACGTTTGGCCGATTGGCCATGCAATTTCCGGGTTCATCATTCAGACCTTTTTTGAACAGAGGTGTGACATTTGCAACCTTCCAGTCCTCTGGCACAAGTCCCATATCTCAGGAGAATTGGAGGATTGTGGCCAGAGCCTCTGCAATTTCAACCCTCACTTCCCTCAGTAACCCACAATGCATCCTTTTGACTTTCATACTTTGAGAACTGCCAGTCTTTTCAGAACCTCCTATTCATCTATTTTTTATGCTATCCAATATCGCTCCCAGCTCCTCCTTAAATGCTATAATGACAGCATCCTCTTCTTTATTTCAGACCAATGAGAAATATTCATTTCGTACCCGAGCCATTCCCTCTGCCTTCGCAAGAAGATCTCCTTTTTAATCCAAAATCGGTCAGACCCTTCCTTTGAATATTCCTTCAGTATTCATATGTTTTTAAATGAATTTTACGTTCCATTTTATGTTTGCCACCAATCTATTCTCATGCCTTCTCTTTGCCCCTCTTGCACCCTTTTATAAATCTCCTCCGAACTTTCTGTATTTAGCCAAGTTTTCTACTGTGTTATGTACTTTAAATTTGTCATAGGCCTCCTTTTTCTGTTTCACTGTGATCTATATATCTTTATTCATCCAGGGATCTCCATGTTTGGATGTCCTGTCTTTCGCCATCGTGTCTACTCTGTGCCCGAGCCATCTCCTCCTTCAAA
The DNA here is from genome assembly GCF_035084215.1 of Heptranchias perlo. Lineage (NCBI taxonomy): Eukaryota > Metazoa > Chordata > Chondrichthyes > Hexanchiformes > Hexanchidae > Heptranchias > Heptranchias perlo. Next base: position 2,847,082 of record NW_027139548.1, read on the forward strand.
GCCTCCCATTGTTCAGTTGTTTCTTTGCTACTGATTTTTGATTGCAGTCCAACCGGAAAATACACTTAGTATTCGTAAAAAAAACTTCCCTCTCCTTCCCAGATAACAGTACGGAGCAATTATTATAAATACCTGAAATCATCTCACTCAGTAGAATATCTGTGGTGTAACCATGTGTAATTAATATAACTCCCTGAAATCATCTCTCTTAGTAGAATATCTGTGGTGTAGCCATGTGCAATTATTATAACTCCCTGAAATCATCTCTCTTAGCAGAATATCTGTGGTGTAGCCATGTGCAATTATTATAACTCCCTGAAAGCATCACTCTTACTGGAATATCTGTGGTGTTGCCATGTGCAATTGTTATAATTCACTGAAATCATCTCTCTTTGCAGATTATCTATGGTGTTGCCATGTGCAATTATTATAACTCCCTGAAATCATCACTCTTGCCAGAATATCTGTGGTGTAGCCATGTGTAATTGTTATAACTCCCTGAAATCATCTCTCCAACCAGAATATCTGTGGTGCAGCCACGTGCAATTATTATAATTCACTGAAATCATGTCCCTTTGAATATCTGTGGTGGAGCCATGTGAAATTGTAATAACTCGCTGAAATCATCTCTCTTTCAAGAATATCTGTGGTCTAACTCTATGCTTGTGTTACCAAAAGACTGTGGTTGATTATGAGATGCAGGTATTTGAACGGCTCCATGAGTCGGATTTACCCAATCGCTTTCACTCAATACATTCAGCATATTCTTGGCACTCGTTGCTAGAGCTGAAGCTGTCCGTGGGTTTGCCTGTGCAACCGTTGCTACTTAACCTTGTTATGTAAGTCTGCACGTAGTTATCTGCTATTAAGTTGCTGCATAACTCTAGTGACATGTGCTTATGTCCATTAAATTTCCGTGTGCCCAGATTTTATGTTAAGTTGTGATCTGTAACCGTTAAACTGTATTTAGTGCATGACTTTGACTTGGCTTCTTCCTTGATAGTTTGTCAAGAAAGAATTTTTGGATAACCTAATCGAGGCTGAGTAAATTAAATTTGTTTTGATCCGAACTGTGTTAAATGTAGTACAGTTCAGGAACCGAATCAGGCAACATTCACCCCTCCAGATAACTGGGAGGGAAAAGCCCAGACAATTCCTCAGTGAGCGGTCAAAGGAGAAAACCAAGGACTCGCCTGTTTCCTCGGCATATATCTGTCAGGATATCAAATCCAGCTTTCCTAGAAAGGGACCTCTAAGAATTTGGAAAATACATGAATTCACAGCACAGGAGATTCTGTGCGTCTGTTGCTGTGTTCGGGCCGCTTCAACACAACACAATGAGAAGTCCTCTGTTTGCACTTCAATCGAGTGCATCTAACTGGATGGCCAGCTTTTTACTTGTTAAAATAGGGACAGGCACCACAGACTAAGCAAATCGAATAACTGCGAGGAAAAATCATAGAATCATCGCAATTTAGGGCGCAGAAGGCCCATCGTGTCTGTGCCGGCAGAAAAAGAGCTACCAGGCCTTACCCCAGTTGCCAGCACTTGTTCCCTAGCCTTGTAAGTTACGGCACGTCAAGTGCATATTGAAGTACTTTTTAAGTGCGATGCGGGTTTCGACCTCGACCACCCTTTGAGGCAGTGAGTTTCAGACCCCCATTATACTTTGGTTGAAAAAAAATCTCCTCAGCTCCCCTCTAATTCTTCTAACAATTACTTTCGATCTTTCCCCTCTGTTTATTGGCCTATCTGATAAGGGAAATAGGTCCTTCCTATCCACTTTATCCAGCCCCGTCATAATTTTATGCACCTCAATTAAATCTTCCCCCAGCCTCAGTTGTTCCTCAGAAAACAATCCCAGCCGATCCAAAATCTTCTCACTGCTAAAATTCTCCAATCCTGGCATAATCATCGTAAACTTCCTCTGTACCCTCTCGAGTACAATCACATCTTTCCTGTAATAAATATACAATAATGTGAAATAATAAAGTTCTTATTTTTGTCCCCGAAACTGCAATATATGCAGTAACAGTAGTGTTCCATTTAAATGTGTATTTTTGTGGCTCTTCTTGGGATAGTGAATGAACGGGAAACTTCAATGGATTGGGAGGGTGAATGAACAGATATCATTAATGAATTGGAAAGTGAATTGACCGATACCATCAATAGAATATGAAAGTGAATGGACGGGTACAATTAATGAATTGGGACAGTGAATGGACGGGAAACATTAATGGATTCGCAAAATGAATGGACGAGAACCATTAATGGATTGGGAAAGAGAATGGACGGATAAGTTTGTGCAAGGTTAGGGTACACGGCTATCCAAGGAGCACGGTCAACCCTTTGGTAAGTAAATGATACCACGAGCAGCGTATGAGCAAGTCACCTCCAGTGTAAGTGTAGGGGCACCACTAGTACTGGAGGGACACTGTCAGTTGAACTTTATTGTACGAGGACCAAAGGTATTGGATGAGAACTGTCACCTCTAATGTAACTGTAGGATAGATCTACTACCGGAGGAGAACGGTCACCTCTTGTGTAATTCAAGGCGCACCGCTAGCACCAGAGCAGCGCGGTTACCTCTCGTGTCACGACAGGGTACCATTAGTACCAGAGCAGCACGGTTATCTCTGGTGTAAGTGTAAGTTACAACTGGTATCGGAGGAGGTGGGACATCTCTAATTCATGTGTGGCAGTATTACTGGTACCTGGGGAAGGACTCTCACCTCGAGTGTAATTAGGTGTATCACTACTATCAGAGGAACATGGTCACAACTAGTGCAAGTATAAGGGTCCCTCTAATACTGGAGGAGCACGATTAATTCTTGAGTAAGAATAGAGGTACCAAAATACCGAGGCAGCAAAGTGACCACTGAGTTAACACTACTACCGGATGACCAGGATCACCATTTGTGTGAGTGTAGCGTGTATCACTAATACCAGAGGAACACGGTCACTCCTAGTTAAGTGCAGTGTACCACAAGAACCGGAGCAGAATTGTAAGCCCCAGTGTAAATTGAGAGGCATTACAAGCAGAGAAGGAGCACAGTCACATTTAGTGTCAGTGCAGGGCTACCACAAGTACAGAAGAAGCACGGTCATCTCAAGTTTACATGTCGCGATGCCACTAGTACTGGAGGAGCGTGATGACCTCTGGTTGTTATTTAGGTTACCAATTGTACCGAAAAGACGATCATCTCTGGTGCAAGTTCAGGGTACCATTTGCATCGGAGGAGAACCGTCACCTGCAGTGAAAGTGTAGGTTTACCACAAGTACCAGCAGAGCAGTCAACTGTAGTGTAACTGTAGGGTTCCACTACTAGCGGAGGAGCACAGTCACCTCTAGTGTAATTCTAAGTGAACCATTAGTCCCAGAGGAGGATAGACACCTCGAGTGTATGGGCAGGGTTTCCCTACAGAAGGTAGACGGTCTCTTCTGGTTTAAATATAGGGTGCCACTTGTACCGGAGGAGGAATGTAACCTCTAGTGTAAGTGTTGGTTTAACACCAGTACCGGAGGAACAAGGTCTCCACTCGTGTAAATGTTGGGGCACCTCTAATCTAGTACCGGAGGAGAACGGTCACCTCTCCTGTAACTGTAGGAGACCACTAGAACAGGAGGAGTGCAGTCACATCTACTGTAAGTGGTAACTGTAGAGTATCACTAATACCGAAGGAACACAGTCGCCTCTAGTGTAAGTTCAGGGTGCCACGAGTAACGGACGAGCAAGTCATCTCTTATCTAAGTGTAGATGTTCCATTCGTACCGGAGGAGTGCAGTCACATCTAGTGTATGTGTAGGGGTAGCAGCAGTACCGGAGGGACACAGTCACCACTAGTGTAGTGGTGGAGGAGAACGGTCACCTCTCGTTTAAGTGCAGAGGTACCACAAACACTGGAGGAGCACGATCACCACGAGTGTAACTGTTGACGCACCACGAGTAGAGAAGGAGCAAGGTCACCCAAGTGTAAATGTAGGGTAACATTAATACCGAAGGAGAACGGACACCATCGTCTAATTTTAGGGACACCACTAGCAGAGAAGGATCACGGTCAGAGCAGGTTCACCACCAATAATGTTAGCATGGGGTCACCATCAGTAATGTTAGAGTAGGGTCACCACCAGTAATCTTAGAGTAGGGTCATCAACTATAATCTCAGAGTAGGGTCACCATCAGTGTAATGTTCGGATGGTGTCACCGCCAGTAATGTTAGCGTCGGCTCACCACCAGAAATGTTGCAGTCGGGTCATCAATAGTAATGTTAGAGTAGGATCACCGCGAATAATGTTAGCTTATCAACAACAGCAACAATCTTAGAGTAACGTCACCAACATCAATTTTAATATCTGGACATCTCCAGTAATATTAAATCAGGGTTGCCACCAATAATGTTAGAGCAGGGTCACCATCAGTCATGTTAGAGTACTGTCTCCACCAATAATGTTAGAGTTGGGTCACCACCTGGAAAGTTTGAGAAGCGTCTCTACCAGAAATGTTAAAGTAGTTTCATAATCAGTAATGTTGCAGTAGGCCCACTATCAGTAATGTTAGATTCGGGTCAGCATCAGCAATGTTACACTAGGGTCATTATCAATAATATTAGATTTGGGTCTCCACCAGTAATTTCAGAGTATTGTCAACAATAGTAAGGTTAGAGTACGTTCACCAATAGTAATGTTAGAGTACGGTCACCTAATGTTCGAGCCGAGTCATCACCAGTGATCATCACATTATAAAACACATGTTAATTATGGGATGGGCGTGTGAAGATTTTACTGAATTCTTGAGGCATCAATAACCGAGTGCAGTTTCCAGGAGGGATGTTCCCTTCACGGTTCACATTCCCTCAGGGATTAAATTCCGTTCATTGATGTGAATGGAATGAGTTTCATGGACTGAGGTGTACAATTTCCCCATTGACGTCCTGGGCGCACTGAAGAGGAAAATCTCGCCTTGTTTGTGAAGTGACTGTTACTAACGCCAATTATTGTGTAACCTGATTTTCTCACCGGGGCACCGATTGTTCTATAAAGGAGGAGTATTTACGGATCTCAGAAACACTCCAATGGCAACCGCAAAGCCGGATAGAATTCACACAGGCTTCTAAAAAATGGAAACGCCAACAATTCTTCAAATAATGGACATTTACTACCGGATTCTCGCATCCTTTGGTTTTCCCGGTAAGTCAATATAACCTGTTGTTTCATAGCTGTTCACTATTTCACTGTTAATGATTAAGTAACACAGTCCGAGAATGTCCTCATTTCAGAGTCACTTATCCACAGGATAAATTGGTGAATATCAGCGGGAACCCGCGCCGCAAGTGAGGCCCTGCTCTGATCGGTGGATCGTGGGCACCGGGCGATCAACTTTCTTCCCGATACGAGGGAGGGCGAGGCTGATTCCCCGCCCCCACTAACAGTACATGGATCATTGAAGAATGTGTTGCCCAGTGCCCCTGATAATCATTTTATTTGTCCCGTTGTTCCTGTATACTTTAAGTTGTCAATTCCTCTGTCTGCGGCCACCCCCACGAACAGGAGTCGTTGAAAGATAATTTGAGAACTAATTGCCGCTCAGAGAACTGCTCCCCTCCCCTCGGCTGCAAAGATCCTTCGCGGTTCCACCAGCTCCCGCTTTGTTATCGAGCAGCTCCCTCGGGGCGATTATAAATAGAAAAAGCCCAGAGTTTCGAAATAAAGTGAAGCGTTTGTCTCGTCTGAATGTTTTATTTGAATTCATATCTTTCAGTAATTGCTGTGAAATTATATTTAAAACTGCTGACATCTGATGCAGCTCCCGAGACCCCGCTCGACAAAGAAACTGAAGGAATTAAATGTAAATTTCGATCTATTCTCCCATGGGGCCGCAGCAGTAAATTATAAAATCAGGTCGTCCATCGCATGGGTATAAGCCTCATGGCGGGATGGTTTTTGCGCTCAACACTGCATTGAAATGTGTGTTTGGACGCACATAAGGAAATCCGTTTACTTACTGACTGCCCAAAATTAACAACTTACAGAACCATCCCTAAAAGGCGTTTTTCTTTGCACCTGTGACGTCCCTGCGTGATGCTCCAGATTAGCCTCGACCGTACACTTAGAATCATCGAAGTTTACAACATGGAAACAGGCCCTTCGGCCCAACATGTCCATGTCGCCCAGTTTATACCACTGAGCTAGCCCCAATTACCTGCACTTGGCCCATATCCCTCTATACCCATCTTACACATGGAACTGTCCAAATGCTTTTTAAAATACAAAATTGTACCCGCCTCTACTACTGCCCCTGGCAGCTCGTTCCAGACACTCACAATCCTCTGAGTGAAACAATTGCGCCTCTGCACCCTTTTGTATCTCTCCCCTCTCACCTTAAATCTATGCCCCCTCGTTATAGACTCCCCTACCTTGGAAAAGATTTTGACTATCTTCCTTATCTTTGCCCCTCATTATTTTGTAGACTTCTATATGATCACCCCTAAACCTCCTACTCTCCAGGGAAAAAAGTCTCAGTCTATCCAACCTCTCCCTCTATATCAAACCATCAAGTCCCGGTAGCATCCAAGTAATTCTTTTCTGCACTCTTTCTAGTTTAATAATAACCTTTCTATAATCGGGTGACCAGAACTGTACACAGTATTCCAAGTGTAGCCGTACTAATGTCTTGTACAACTTCAACAAGACATCCCAACTCCTGTATTCAATGTTCTGACCAATGAAACCAAGCATGCTGAATGCCTTCTTCACCACCCTATCCACCTGTGACTCCACTTTCAAGGAGCTATGAATCTGTACTCCGAGATCTCTTTGTTCTATAACTCTCCCCAACGCCCTACCATTAACGGAGTAGGCCCGGGCCCGATTCGATCTAACAAAATGCATCACCTCACATTTATCTAAATTAAACTCCCTCTGCCATTCATCGGCCCACTGGCCCAATTTATCAAGATCCCGTTGCAATCCTAGATAACCTTCTTCACTGTCCACAATGCCACCAATCTTGGTGTCATCTGCAAACTTACTAACCATGCCTCCGAAATTCTCATCCAAATCATTAACATAAATAACAAATAACAACTGACCCAGCACCGATCCCTGAGGCACACTGCTGGTCACAGGCCTCCAGTTTGAAAAAACAACCCTCTACAACCACGTTATATTGTGAGTGGAACCTCAATCAAGTGTTAGTGGCGACAGCGATGGAAATGAAATTCGGGACAGATGTATGACTGACGGATGATCCGATGTCACCTGTTTTGTACGATCGGCCAAAGTCCAAATCCCCCCGTTGACTCTTCAGTGCCTGGGTGTCGGTAGTAGTAGGGACGCTCTCCGTTACCATTCCCCAGAATGATTCCGAGTGACCCTCCCCCCGCTGCCTTGACAACGTCTGACTGAAGTTAGCTGGAAGGACGGCGGATTGTCAGTCCCTCGATATTGAGTGTTTAGTGTTTTGTTTCTTTTAAATAAATTGTCGACATCGCTCGCCTATAGAACAAAAATCCACGTGCATTACCCCAGGATGGTAAACATCGGAACATTTGCCCACAATATGCTGTGAGATTTATCTGAGTATCCCCGTTACTTACCTCTTGTCCCTCTTTCTTACAGCGAACCTCGTGGCAATCGTGATTCTCTCCAGAGGAAATTGCGGCCTTTCCAAATGTACCTCGATCTATATGGTGGCCATGGCAACAGCAGATCTACTGGTCATCATCGTCAATGTAATAGAGTATCAAATTTTCATGAAAATATTTCCATATCCATTGCAGTCCGACACTATCATTCAAAAGTTCATGATCTGCATGACTTGTACCAACTTGGATCTGTCGGTGTGGTTCACCGTCTCGTTCACATTTGACCGATGTGTATCTATATGTTGTCAGAAGTTTAAAGCAAAGTATTGCACAGTGAGAACTGCGGCTGCGGTTATAACAACGGTCTCTGTCCTGTTCTGTTTAGAAAACATCCCCTATTGGTTTGCATTTGAACATACACAAATAATTAACAATGTTCAGTGGGGTTTCCGCCCCAGTTTGGCCTTTTATTCATCGCCTGCAGGTGTAATGTACACATGGTTAGAAAGTATTTTAATTCCATGGATTCCTTTTGCTTTAATGTTTCTGTTTAATTGTTTGACAGTCAGACGTATTTTAGTGGCCAGCAGAGCCCGCAGGGGCCTCCGGGGACACAGCAGTGAGAATAAGAGCGATCCAGAGGTGGCGAACCGAAGGAAATCTATTATTTTACTGTTCACTGTATCTGGTAGTTTTATACTGTTGTGGCTGACAGCTGCGGTGAATTCTTTAGCGATCGGTCTGGTCGTTCATTACAGACCCGATTATACAGCTCCTGCTTATATCGCCACTGAAACCGGAAATATGCTCATGTATTTGAGTTCATGTACAAACACTTGTATTTATGCCGCTACCCAAACGAAATTCAGGGAAGAGCTGAAGAAGGTGGTGAAATCTCCTTGGACATTTATTCTGATTTTGGTTAAAGCAATGAAAAGTCGAACCAAAGCTTCATGTCCGAACTAGAGCTCAATAACAGTCCGTGTTCCATTTTAGAATGGACGTCTTTCTTTGCTGTGAAAATGATCAGGGATCAGAAAACATATCTTCTATTTTATGGCCTGAGTTTGACATCTGCTGCTTCCCTTGGGTGAACAGAATAGTTTCCCGATAAAACAGTGCAGTTCCTGCTCAAGATTCAAAGAGAACAGTCATGATTGAGCTTCAGGAGTTCGGTGGAACATGTGGGCGGCAGCGTTAACTGTCTTACCCTCTTGGTACTGGAATACGACCCGCCAGTTTGATGAATAGTTTAAGTTTTCGTTAGTGTAGAAACAATGAAAGGTGTTAGAATCATGGTTATTTGGAATTAATCTGTAATCTTGGTGTGAATGTTGCAGGCGCTGGTCACCCCATCAGACACCGCTCCCCATTCTCTCCTGGCCCAAGAGAATGGCACCCCTGTATCCTGATAAGTGGATAAGGAAATTGACTCGTCAATGTGACGTTAGGCATCTCTGTCAACAGATATTTATTAAAATATTAATTGATCATCAAAATGTTGGACTGTTATAACAGACCATTTGATCCAACCAGTCGTTGTCAGCGTTTTCAGTCCACTCGAGATAATAGTTCGAATCACTTTATCCGCCCAGTCTCAAAATCCCTTCAACCTATTTTTATTCACACATCTGTACAATTCAATCATGGATATGTACATGATTTCTGCTTCTATAATTTCTGCATCTTCGCATCTCTCCATGTAAAGAGGTTTCTCCCACCCTCAGCACGAAATCCCTTATATTTATTTTGTAAACTATAGCCGTTATTTCTTGATCCCTCAACTGATGGAAGCTTTCTGCTCCGATCTATTCTGTCCCGTCCATTCCTCCTTCAAATCACCTGGAAATGTCTCGCCACAAGAGATCAATCTGGTATCAATAAACAATCTCGTGAAAATCCGGAACGTGTAGTTAAGACAGTTAATTGATATATTTCTCTTGGAGATGGTGATGTCCTTGCTTAAACTGAACAATGAGAAGAATGTATTTGGGAGCTTGGCCACTGCCCGGAACATCGGGTCCGTGCAGGGAGAGATCCGAATCAAACGCCTCCGGACGCCCTGAACTATTGAGAGAGAGAGAGAGCTGGAAAGGGCAGGAATGGCTTGTCTCGGATTCCTCCTGCTGCCTGATCTTGGGAAAGCGCTGCGTTTACAGAAGTGACGTGTTGGCCGTGAAGCAACCAGCATGCGATGCATGGAAGGGGAAGCTCGATAAACACATGATGGGGAAAATAATAGAAGGTTATGCTGATAGGGTGAGATGAAGAGGGCTGGAAGGATGGGCGTGTGAGGCATAAAGACCGGTATCTGCCAGTTGAGCCGAATGGCCTGTTTGTGTGTTGTACTTTCGATATAATTCCATGTAATTCTGTGATGAAACTGCACTGAAGAACGGGCCCAAGACATGGTCAGTCACGCTGACAACACCACGACATGAAATGGTTAATGTGGCACTGGACAGTATGTAAAACCAATGAGTAGAGATCTGTGCAATAGAATAGTTCGAGACAGATATATAATGCTGATGAGATATTGTTCAGTGTTGCCTTAAATACGGTAACGCCAACCAAGGGGGCACGGCAAGGAAATGATAATTCACACTGTCCTGATGTGTGCCAGTCTGATACTGTATTGGTTTCTCCTTATATTATAGTAATATTAACCTTTAGCCTCTGCCTATGAAGCAGGGAATTATATGTCAATTTAAAGTCTCACTGAGCTGTTGGGCCAGGGCTGACCCTGCAGCAATGGACAGTTTCAGGATGAAATAATAAGAGACTTCATTAAAGAGGGATCATTACATACTGATTCATAATTTCAGAGAACTTTAATCATTTGATAACAGTGTGGGAAAGCAGTTAATTCTTCAACAAAAACATCTGGGCATACATAACCAATTGGATTGCTGCGAGTGATACAGAAACATGAATGGACTTATTAATAAAGGTAGAATTGCATGTGTATGGATCAAGGGAGAAACTATCGATGACATAACGAAGTAAGGGAATTATGCTTGTTAGCCCAATGGAAAAAGAGCTCGGTTTGTAAATAAAACTATCGCTATTGATAACGGATAAGTCAATTCCATTCTCCTTATGTGGAGTTCTATTTTAACTTCCATATAATTATGTGTTCCATAATTGTGTGTATTTCCTTTTACAGGCAGTGAGAAAATGTGTAAAAACGGTCTGTTTGTAATGAGTATTCGGATTGGTAAAGGTCTAAGATACTGAGCTCAGAACTGTAAAACTGTTGAATCCCCAACTAACCATCATCAGGTGTGGTTGTAAGTTCAATTTTAAGTGTCTGTTTAAATATTGTTGCATGCACCGTGTGCTTAATAAACTAATGACACCTCAATTCAATGCTCAAGAACCTGATTGTAAATATTTCCCTTACAATAGCCTCAGTACTTTCATTGTGAATGGAACTCATTTATTAATTATGATTCAGTTCCCCCTTTACCCGACAATCCTTAACGTTCCAGTTGATCCTGAGCTTGTCCAAAATCCAAACACCTCATGGTTGCAGGTCCCCTGTGGATCCCAGTCTGTGCCTATCCGACTGGCATCGATCTCGTGGGCAAATGATGTGTCTTATGGGCAGTTCAGTGTAATCGGCACATTTCCATTTAACCGGATACAGACAACCAACAGTAATTAAGGCAGGAGTCCAGCAGCAGGCAGAGGTTTTAATTCCATCAGTCAGCGACGTATCTGCACTCAGTCACAATCATAACAAGCCGATGTGCATTCAAACACATCATCCAAAATCAACATGGAAAAAAAAGCAACGTCATGATCAAGTAAACCATTGCATTACCGTGTCAAATTCAATCACATAAGGTGGTGATTCCCGGCCCCCTGTTCCTAATCAAACTGCTGTTCTTTCCCATTGAGTTCCTCGCTTTCGAATTGAACAGTTATTGTATTTCCCTGACATTCCTGTTCCTCTATAACTAATTAAACAGTTACATTATTGCGGGTCGCCCAGTTCGAAATAAATGTCTGTTGTGTTCCGATGACTACCATTACTAATTAAAGATTTGATGTTTTCTCCCAATTTTCCCCGTTCTCAATCCTTAATTGAACATTTATTGTGTTTGCCCTATATTCCACTTTATTCTATTTCTATTTGAACAGTTGCTGCGTTCCTCCATATTCCTCGTTCCTCTATTTCTAAATAAACAGTTGTCATATTCATTTATATTCCGCTAAACTCTATTACCAATTAAATTATTGCTGTGTTCCCCTAAATTCACTTGTTGTCCATTTCCAATCAATCAGTTACTGTTTTCCGTTAAATTCCCCTATTTCTATCTAAACCTTTACTCAACCTTCTAAATTCGCATTCATTGTATTTCTAATTAAGCAGATCGTTTTCCCCTAAATTCCTCTGCCTCTGTTTCTTATCAAGCAGTTCCTGTGTTCCTCGAAATTCCCCGATACTCGAATTTTAATTATGTAGATTGGGAAAGGAGCCTGATCTATAGATCGGCCACTCGCTCACTGAAATAATGTGTCTGCAGATTAGTCTAGAATTTACCCGCTTCAAGCGCAGCCTGTGTCCTTTGAAACAGCTTGTCATTTTTTTACATTATTTAATGGAGTAACCGTACTGTGTTCCACACACTCTGGTCCTGGATGTTCCTGGGGCCTCTGTATGTTCGTCAGAGAATTGTTAACACTAAAAGGGTAATTAAACTACTGGTGCTAAGGTCAGCTACAATTCAACAGTTTCATTGGTTTAGATGATATCTTAATTCAGAATCTATCAGTTACGATCTTAGCCCTGTATATAATTAAAAGCAGATTTGTCCAGTTAATGAAATCTCACCATGGAAATCTCACTAACTAACACACTCTACTTCTCCACAAGTCGCTAAAAATAAACGCTGCGAGTGGCCTGTCGGATCCCATTCGATTTAATGTTTGTTAAATAACTTGCTGGTGGCCCAGTCAAAAAGGCGAATGGAATGTTGGCCTTTATCTCAAGCGGTCTGGAACACAATGGGGAACAAGTTATGCTTCAGTTGTTTCGAGCCTTTGTCAAACCCCATCAGGAACACGTCATTCGGTTTGCGAACTGCACCTCAAGAAAAATATACCTCGGAAAGGGTGTAGCGTAAACATCGCCTCAAATATTCAAAGACGAACAGAAACACGATCAGGGGTCGAACCCACGCTCTTAACTTTTAAATGCTGAGGATGTACCGCTTGGACACTGCGCTGTATCCACGTACTTTTGGTTACCCTGGATATGACCGCAGATGTCAAACATGTTTCAATGATAACATCTGAATTGACCTCCCCCTCACGGAGCAGGGGTCCTGACGGGTCGTCGGTACTTCCGTAGCGTCTCCTTAAAAGTATCTGTGCTATTCGCCTCAACGACTCCATGTGGTAGCAAGTTCTACATTCGAACTTCCAAAGAAGTTTCTCCTAAATTCCATACTGGATTTATTAGTGACTATGTTAAGTTTACTGCTCCGAGTTTTGGATGCCCTGAAAAACGGAACCATTTTCTCGATGTCTACTCGCTCAAACTCATTCATTTTCCTGAAGACCTCCATTAGGTCACCCCTCAGCTTTCTCTTTTCCAGAGAAAAGAACCCCAACCTCTTCAGTCCTTCCTTCTAGTTATAACCTCTCAGTACTGTTAACGTCCTCCTGCATATTTTTTGCACCACATCCAGCGTCTCTATATCCTTGTTGCAATATGGAGACCACAACTGTGCAGAGTACTCTGAGCGTGGTCTGACTAAGGTTCTATACAAGGTTAACGTAACTTCTCTGCAGGAGTCAGTGGTCTCGTTAGTAATCCTACCAAAACACAACACGTACATTCATTGGCCATTTACGTTTCCCTTCTGCAATGTTCTTAACGTCTTCTTGCATTTTGTTGCAGTCTTCCTCAGTATTAACTATCCGCCAATTTATCCTCCAATGTGGTGTCAGCAGCAAATTTTAATACTGTACGACGAATATCATGTCCAAATAATTTGTGAAAATGGTGAACAATTGTGTTCCCAGCACGGATCCTTGTGTAACACCACTTTCCACCTTCAGCCAGTTTGAGTAACTACCTTTCATCCCACACTCTGTTTTCTGTTTTGTAGCCAGTTTGCTATTCATTCTGCTGCTTGTCCGCTGACACCTAATGCTCTGACCTTAGTCACGAGTCTTCTGTGTGGGACCTTATAAGAGACATTTGAAAGTTCACTGCATTGGAATGTCATTGGAATAGGACATGTCAATGGATTAAGAAAGTCAGTGGACTGGGATATATCAATGGATTAAGAAAGTCAATGGACTGGGATATATGAATGGATTGGGAAACACAGTGGACTGGGACATATCAATGGATTGGGAAACACAGTGGAGTGGGATATACCAATGCATTGGGAAAGTCAATGGACTGGAATATATCAACGGATTTGGAAACACAATGTGCTGGTATATATCAATGAATTGGGAAAGGCAATGGACTGGGATATATCAATGGATTGGAAAAGTTAATGGACTGCAATATATCAATGCATATGGGAATCACTGTGGATTGGGATGTGTCAATGGTTTGGGAAACAATTTAGACAGGGATATATCAATGGTTTGGGAAGCAGAATTGACTGGGATATATCAATGGGTTGGGAAACACAGGGGACTGGAATATATCAATGGATTGGGAAACACTTTAGACAGGGATGTATCAATGCCTTGGAAACAGCATGGGCTGGGATATATTAATGGATTGGGAAAGTTAATGGACTGGGATATATCAATGGATTTGGAAACACAATGGCCTGGGATATATCAATGCATTGTCAAAGTCAGTGGACTGGTATACCTCAATGGAACGGGAAAGTCAATGGAATGGGATGTATCAATGGATTGGGAAACACAATGGACTGGGATATACCAATGGATTGGGAACGACTGTGGATTGGGATATATCAATGGAAGGTGAACTTAAGGTGTTCGGAGATAAATTAAAAAGCAGGATCTCAAAAGATGTGATCTCAGGATTACTACCAGTGCCACGTGCCAGTGAGTATAGAACAGGAGAATCGACCAGATGAATGCGTGAATGTAGGGAAGGTGTAGGAGTGAGGGATTTAAATTCCTGGGATATTGGGACCTGTTCTGGGGAAGGTGGGACCACTATCAGTGGGACGGTTTGCAGGTGAGCAGGACCTCACGGGAGTGTTTGCGAGCGCTGTTGGGAAAGTTTTGAACAAGAATGGCAGGTGGTTGGGAACTTGAGCATGGATACGGCGGAGGGGGAAAAACGGATGGAAACAAACGACAGAAAGGAAAGAAGCAACAGTGCAAGGCAGTGAAAACAATGGCGAAAAACAAATAGTCTCATGGTTCAAAATAACACTAAGTTGAAGAGTAATCTTAAAATGACAAGTCTAAAGGCATTGTGTCTTAATGCGCGGAGCATTCGCAACAAAGTAGATGAATTAAAAGCGCAGATAGATACTAATGGGTGTGATATCGTTGCGATTTCGGGGACATCGCTGCAGGGTGACCAAGGACGGTAACTGAACATCCAGTGGTATTCAATATTTAGCAAGGAAAGGCAAAAATTGAAAGGAGGTCGGGTAGCGTTGCTAGTAAAGGAGGAAATCAATGCAATAGTGAGGAAGGAGATTGGCTCGGAAAATGACAATGTTGAACTTGTGTAGGTGGAGCTAAGAAACACTAAGCGGCAGAAAACGTTGGTGGGACTTGTCTATAGGCCCCCAAACAGTAGTGGAGATGTAGCGAGGGCATTAAACTGGAAACTAGAGACGCATGCAAGAAGGGTACAATTATAATCATGAGTGACTTTAATTTTCATATGGATTGGTCAAACCAAATTAGCAATAATACTGTGGGTGAGGGATTCCTGGAATGTGTCCGTGATGGATTTCTAGACCAATAGGTTGAGGAACCAATTCGAGAACAGGCGACCCGAGACTTGGTATTGTGCAATGAGAACGAATTAATTAACAATCTTGTTGTGCGGGGTCCCTTCGGAAAGAGCGCCCATAACTTGATGGAATTGATCATTACGATGGAGAGTGAAGTAGTTGAATCCGAAACTGGGATCCTGATTCTAAATAAAGGAAATTACAAAAGAATGAAGTCTGAGTTGGCGCGGATAGATTGGGCAACTTTACGAAAAGGGAGTAAGGTGGATAGGCATTGGCTAATATTTAAAGAACATGTGTAGGAATAACAACAATTATTCATTCCTGTCTGGCTCAAAAATAAAACAGGAAATGTGACTCAACCGTGGCTTACAAAAGAAATACAGGGGCCTGTCAGTGCGGACAGCACGGTGTGAGGACAACATAGTGTGCTGAGAGTTCGGTATGTGTGGGAGTTGAAGGGTTAATCTCTTTAAGGGTTAATCTCTTTAAATCTAGTGCATATTGCTTCAACTGTTTAAGGTCAATTTAAAAGTTTAAATTTCTAAGTTTCTGTCTGGCTTCAGCAGAGAGCTGATGTCGCAAGTTAATTGGTTAGCTAGATTCAATTGGTACGTGAAGGTGGGGCAGGCCTGACTCATCTGAGTCTCAACTGTAGAAATACAGGGGCCTGTCAGTGCGGACAGCACGGTGTGAGGACAACACAGTGTGCTGAGAGTTCGGTACGTGTGGGAGTTTGGTAAAGTGGGGGAAGGAGGTGCTGCTTTGCCTTGCTTTTCCTGCAGAGCGGTAGTGGACCTGAGAGCGGTGAGCGGCGGGAGAGAGCGAGACCAGAGCGGGGATAAAAACAGCGCGGAGAGAGCGAGAGTCCAGTCGGTGAGCGGCGGGAAAGAGCGAGACCAGAGCGGAGATATAAACAGCGCGGAGAGAGCGAGAGTTCAGTCGGTGAGCGGCGGGAGAGAGCGAGACCAGAGCTTACTCTGAGAGCGAGACTCTGAGACCAGTGGCAGAGTTCGGGGTGACGTCACCAGTCAGAAAGTGACGCGGCACAGGGGAGGCAGCTGATTGGTGAGTAGGTTCAGGTGAGTATTTCTACCATTTTACTGTAAGTAAAGTAATAAGAAAGGGAAGATCTGCAGGTTTTATAGCAGATAGTGTTTTTTTTTAGTGAACCTAGGTCCCTAGTACAGTTAACATTTTCTAATTTCAACGTAATTTAAAAGGGGTAACTTAGCTAAGGCAAGTCATGGCAGCAGACCTCGCACCCGTGATATGCTCCTCCTGCAAGAAGTGGGAAGTCATGGACACTACCAGTGTCCCTGCCGACCATGTGTGCGGGAAGTGTGTCCACCTGCAGCTACTGACCGATCGTATCTCGGAGCTGGAACTGCGGGTGGACTCACTGTGGAGCATCCGCGATGCAGAGAAACTCGTGGATAGCACGTTTAGCGAGTTGGTCACACCGCAGGTAAAGGGTATACAGGCAGGAAGTGAATGGGTGACCACCAGGAAGAGTAAGAGATGCAGGCAGGTAGTGCAGGGGTCCCCTGTGGCCATCCCCCTCTCAAACAGATATGCCACTTTGGATGCTGTTGGGGGGGATGACTTATCAGGGGAAGGCAGCAGCAGCCAACTTCCTGGCACACCGGGTAGCTCTGCTGCACAGGCTGGGAGGAAAAAGAGTGGCAGAGCTATAGTGATAGGGGACTCAATTGTAAGGGGAATAGACAGGCGTTTCTGCGGCCGCAACCGAGACTCCAGAATGTTGTGTTGCCTCCCTGGTGCAAGGATCAAGGATGTCTCGGAGCGGCTACAGAACATTTTGGAGGGGGAGGGCGAACAGCCAGCTGTCGTGGTGCACATAGGCACCAACGATATAGGTAAAAAAGGGGATGAGGTCCTAAAAGCAGAATATAGGTTGTTAGGAGGTAAATTAAAAAATAGGACCTCAAAGGTAGTAATCTCAGGATTGCTGCCAGTGCCACGTGCTCGTCAGAGTAGAAATAGGAGGATATTTCAAATGAATACGTGGCTAGAGGAATGGTGCAAGGGGGAGGGATTCAAATTCCTGGGACACTGGAAACGGTTCTGGGGGAGGTGGGACCAGTACAAACCGGATGGTCTGCACCTGGGCAGGGCCGGGACCGCTGTCCTAGGAGGAGTGTTTGCTAGTGCTGTTGGGGAGGGTTTAAACTAAAGTGGCAGGGGGTTGGGAACCTGAGCAGGGAAAGAGAGGAAAGCGTAACAGGAAGGGACAGAAGGTATGGAGTAATAGGTAAAGTGTTAAAAAAGGAAAAAGCAGGAACTAAGCGTCACAAAACAGATTTGAAAGTTCTTTATCTGAATGCACGTAGCATTCGGAATAAAATGGACGAGTTAACGGCACAAATAACTACGTATGGGTATGATCTTGTGGCCATTACAGAAACATGGCTGCAGGGTGACAACGACTGGGAATTAAATATGCCAGGATATTTAACAATCAGGAAGGACAGGCAGGAAGGAAGGGGAGGTGGGGTGGCTATGTTAATAAAGGAAGGAATCACTGTAATACAGAGAAATGATATTGGGACAAAGCATCAAGATAATGAAACAGTTTGGGTGGAGATAAGGAATAATAAGGGAAAAAAAACATTAGTGGGCGTAGTATATAGGCCTCCTAATAGTTGCAACTCTGCTGGAAGAAGTATTAATCAGGAGATAGTCGGGGCATGTAATAAGGGAACAGCCATAATTATGGGGGATTTTAATTATCATATTAACTGGACAAATCAAATTGGGCAGAGCAGCCTTGAGGACGAGTTCATTGAGTGCATCAGGGATGGATTTCTTGAGCAGTATGTAACTGATCCGACAAGGGGGCAGGCAACCTTGGACCTGGTCCTGTGTAATGAGTCAGGATTAATTAATAATGTCCTCGTTAAGGATCCCCTTGGAACGAGCGACCACAACATGGTTAAATTCCATATCCAATTAGAGGGTGAGAAGGTTGATTCTCAAACAAGCGTACTGAGCTTGAATAAAGGAGACTATGATGGTATGAGAGCGGAATTGATTAAAGTGGACTGGGAAAATAGATTAAAGGGTAAGACGGTACATGAGCAGTGGTGTTCATTTAGGGAGTTATTTTACAACTTTCAAAATAAATATATTCCACTGAGGAAAAAAGGGTGTAAAAGAAATGACAGCCATCCGTGGCTAAGGAAAGAAATCAAGGATAGTATCCGACTAAAAACAAGGACATATAAGGTAGCCAAACTTAGTGGGAGGATAGAAGATTGGGAATTCTTCAAAAGACAGCAAAAAGTAACTAAAGGATTGATTAAGAAAGGGAAGTTAGATTATGAAAAGAAATTAGCAAAAAATATAAAAACAGATAGCAAGAGTTTCTATAGTTATATAAAAAGAAAAAGGGTGGCTAAGGCAAACATACGTCCCTTAGAGGATGAGACCGGGAAATTAATGGTGGGAAACATGGAGATGGCAAAAATGCTGAACAAATATTTTGTTTCAGTCTTTACAGTAGAGGACACTAAGAATATCCCAACACTGGACAAACAGGGGACTCTCGGGGGGGAGGAGCTAAATACGATTAAAATCACTCAGGAGATGGTACTCAGTAAAATAATGGGACTCAAGGCGGATAAATCCCCTGGACCTGATGGCTTCCATCCTAGGGTCTTGAGGGAAGTGGCAGTAGGGATTGTGGATGCTTTGGTGATAGTTTTCCAAAATTCCCTGGACTCAGGAGAGGTCCCAGCAGATTGGAAAACTGCTAATGTAACACCGTTGTTCAAAAAGGGTAGTAGGCAGAAGGCTGGAAATTATAGGCCAGTTAGCTTAACATCTGTGGTGGGTAAAATTTTGGAGTCTATTATTAAGGAGACAGTAACGGAACATTTAGATAAGCATAATTTAATAGGACAAAGTCAGCATGGCTTTATGAAGGGGAAGTCATGTCTGACAAATTTGCTTGAGTTCTTCGAGGATATAACGTATAGGGTGGATAAAGGGGAACCAGTGGACATAGACTTACAGAAGGCATTCGACAAGGTGCCACAGAAAAGATTATTACTTAAGATAAAAAATCACTGGATTGGGGGTAATATTCTGGCATGGGTGGAGGATTGGTTATCGAACAGGAAGCAGAGAGTTGGGATAAATGGTTCATTTTCGGACTGGCAACCAGTAACCAGTGGTGTTCCACAGGGGTCGGTGCTGGGTCCCCAACTCTTTACAATCTATATTAACGATTTGGAGGAGGGGACCGAGTGCAACATATCAAAATTTGCAGATGATACAAAGATGGGAGGGAAAGTAGAGAGTGAGGAGGACATAATAAACCTACAAGGGGATATAGACAGGCTGGGTGAGTGGGCGGAGATTTGGCAGATGCAATACAATGTTGGAAAATGTGAGGTTATGCACTATGGCAGGAAAAATCGGAGAGCAAGTTATTATCTCAATGGCGAGAAATTGGAAACTACTGCAATGCAAAGGGATCTGGGGGCCCGAGTGCAAGAAAATCAAAAGGTTAGTGTGCAGTTGCAGCAAGTGATCAAGAAGGCCAACGGAATGTTGGCTTTTATTGCTCGGGGGATAGAATATATAAACGGGGAGGTATTGCTGCTGTTATATAAGGTATTAGTGAGACCACACCTGGAATACTGGTCCAGTTAAGTTTCTGGTCAATGGTGACCCCCAGGATGTTGATGTGGGGGATTCGGCGATGGTAATGCCGTTGAATGTCAAGGGGAGGTGGTTAGACTCTCTCTTGTTGGAAATGGTCATTGCCTGGCACTTATCTGGCGCGAATGTTACTTGCCACTTATCAGCCCAAGCCTGGATGTTGTCCAGGTCTTGCTGCATGCAGGCTCGGACTGCTTCATTTTCTGAGGGGTTGCGAATGGAACTGAACACTGTGCAGTCATCAGCGAACATCCCCATTTCTGACCTTATGATGGAGGGAAGTTCATTGATGAAGCAGCTGAAGATGGTTGGGCCTAGGACACTGCCCTGAGGAACTCCTGCAGCAATGTCCTGAGGCTGAGATGATTGGCCTCCAACAACCACTACCATCTTCCTTTGTGCTAGGTATGACTCCAGCCACTGGAGAGTTTTCCCCCTGATTCCCATTCACTTCAATTTTACGAGGGCTCCTTGGTGCCACACTCGGTCAAATGCTGCCTTGATGTTAAGGGCAGTCACTCTCACCTCACCTCTGGAATCTGCTCATCTGCAATCTGCTCACCGACTTCCTTGAAAACCCTGGGATGGAAACCATCTGGTCCTGGGGATTTTTTGAGTTCCTGTCCCCGATTCAATATTAGTTTTCAATGGATTTCCAGCATGCTATCCTCTTTTTCTACTGTAAATACTGACGCAAAGTAATTATTCAACATTTCCACCATTTCCCCATTGTCAACGACAATATCCCCGCTTTCAGTTTTTTAAGGGGCCAACACTGCTCCTGACCACCCTCTTTTTCCGAATATAACTATAAAACTTTTTTTTATTGGTTTTGATATCCCTTGCAAGTTTCTTTTCATACTTTCTTTTTGTAGCTCTTACTGTTTTGTGACCCTTTATTGATATTTGTGTCTTTCCCATTCGCCAGGATCTGTGCCATTTTTTGCCGTTTTGTGTGCCCTTTCCTTACGTCTTATACTGTCCCTTGTCTCTTTACTTGTCCATGGCTGTTTTTCTTTGGCAAGTAGAGTTCGTGCCCCTCAGGGGTATAAACCGGTTCTGTATCTCATTAAAAGTTTCTTTAAACATTTCCCACTGATCATCAGTCGTTTTACCCAGATTTGCCTTATTTACTGTGGACAGTCTCTGTCTCATCCCATTGAAGTCGGCCTGACCCAAGTCCAGAATCTTAGCAGCTGACTCACCTTTTTCCCTTTCAAACACTACATTGAACTCGATCATGTTATGATCGCTATTGGATAGATGTTCACGCAGAGTTTAGCCGTTAACTAAATCTGGTTCATTACTCATTACTAAATCGAGTATGGCTTGCCCCCTTGTTGCCTCCAGGACATACTGCTGTAGAAAACCATCCCGGACACACTCAAAAAATTCACTACCTTTCTGACAGTTGCGAGTCTGCTTTCCCCAATCTATGTGATGGTTAAAGTCCCTCATTAAGACCACTATGCCTTTCTTACACGCTTGTCTAATCTCTGAATTATAATGTCTTGAATATAAAAACAAGGCGGTTGTAATGAACTTTTATAAAATGCTGGTTCGGCCACAATTGCAGCATTGTGTCCAGTTCTCGGGACTGCACTTTGGGAAGAATGTGAAGGTCTTAGAAAGAGTGCACAAGGGATTTACCAGAATGATTCCAGGGATGAGGGACTTTGGTTACTTGGATAGTCTGGAGAAGCTGGAGTTGTTCTCTTCAGAGCAGAGAAGGTTGAAAGGAGATTTAATAGAGGTTTGCAAAGTCAAGAAGGGTCAAGACAGAGTCGATATAGAGAAATAGTTCCCGTTGGCGGAAGGGGAAAGAACCAAAGGACATCGATGTAAGTTGATTGCCAAAGGAACCAAAGGCGTCATGAGAAAAAAGTTTTATTACACAGTGAATGGTTAAGATCTGGAAAAGTGTATAAAGGGAAATAATTGTTGTGCGACAGGAATAGGGTGGTGGAGTGGGACTAGCTGGATTGGTCTTGCAGAGAGCCGGCACGGACTCGATGGGCCAAATAGCATCCTTCCGTGCTGTTAGCATTCTATGATCCTATGATTCGACTTGAATGAAACAAATACAGGGCTATGGGGAAAGAGCAGGGGGAAAAGGCTAATTGGGTAGGTCTTTCAAAGAGTCGACATGTGCGATGGGCAGAATGGCCTCCTCCTGTGCTGGACCTTACCATGATGCTGTGATACTATGTATCATTGACACAGTGTGGTTCGTAGATTCAGGTGTGTATTGTTACTATTCTACAGTCCAGCAAATGAAGTAAAAAGAAAGGTAAGGTCTGCAGGTCTTATAGCAAGTAAAGTGTTTTAGTGAATCAATGTCCCCAGAGCACTTAACATTCTCTCAATTAACATTATTTTAAAGGAGTAAACTCCTAAAAGTTAGCAACTAAAGAGCTTAATCTGAGGCAAGTCATGGCAGCAGAGCTCGCACCCGTGATATGCTCCTCCGACGCTATGTGGGAAGTTATGGAAACAACCGGTGTCCCTGGCGACCATGTGTGCGGGAAGTGTTTCCAGCTGCAGCTGTTGGCAAACCGCATTTCGGAGCTGGAGCTGCGGATGGATTCACTGTGGAGCATGCGCGATGCTGAGATTATTGTGGATAGCACGTTCAGTGAAGTGGTCACACCGCAGGTAAATATTACGCAGGCAGAAAGGAAATGGGTGACCGCCAGGCAGAGTAAAAGGAGGAGGCACATAGAGCAAGAGTCCCCTGGGGCTATCTCCCTCTCAAATCGATATTCCGCCTTGGATATTGTTTGGGTAGATGGCTTATCAGGGGAATGCAGCAAAAGCCACGATTGTGGCACCATGAGTGATTTAGCTTCATAGGAGGGGAGGAAAAAGAATGGGACAGCAATAGTGATAGTGGATTCCATCATAAGGGGAACAGATAGGCGTTTCTGCGGCCGCAGACGTGGGTGTGCTGCCTCCTTGGTGCTAGGGTCAAAGATGTGAAGGAGAGGCTGTTGAACATTCTGAAGGGGGATGGCAGATCGAATATGATGTGGGAAAATGTGACGTCATTCACTTTGGTAGGAAGAATAAAAAAGCAAAATATTATATAAATGGAGAAAGACTTCAGAATGCTGCGATTCAGAGGGATTCACCCTCTGAGTGAATAACTTTCTCCTCATCTCAGTCCTAAATGACCAACACCTTATTCTGAGACTATGACCCCTGCTTCTGGACTCCCCAGCCAGGAAAAACATCCTCCTTGCAGATACCCTGTCGAATCCTGTCAGAATTGTCTATATTTCAATGAAATTACCTCACATTCTTCAAAACGCCAGAGAATACAGGCCCAGTCTGCTCAGTCTCTCCTCACACGACAAGCCTTCCATCCCAGGAATCAGTCTGGTGTCCCATCGTTGCGCTCCCTCTATGGTAAGTGTACCCTTCCTTCGGGAAGGTATTTACCAAGTGCGGCCTGTGGAAGGCATGTGGTGTGGTGTGTGTGAGAGAAATGCGCTGTACATCCAAGGTTAGATTCATAGAAAGTAGAAGTTTACAACATGGAAACAGGCCCTTCGGCCTAAAATGTCCATGTCGCCCAGTTTATAACACTAAGCTAGTCCCATTTGCCTGAACTTGGCCCATATCCCTCTATACCCATCTTACCCATGTAACTGTCCAAATGCTTTTTAAAAGACAAAATTGTACCCGCCTCTACTACTGCCTTTGGCAGCTCGTTCCAGACACTCACCACGCTTTGAGTGAAATAATTGCCCCTCTGGACCCTTTTGTATCTCTCCCCTCTCACCTCAAATCTATTTCCCCTCGTTACAGACTCCCCTACCTTTGGGAAAAGATTTTGACTATCGACCTTATCTGTGCCCCTCATTATTTTATAGACTTCTATAAGATCACCCCTAAACCTCCTACACTCCAGGGAAGAAAAGTCTCAGTCGATGCAACCTCTCCCTGTAAGTCAAACTATCAAGTCCCAGTAGCATCCCAGTAAATCTTTTCTGCACTCTTTCTAGTTTAATAATATCCTTTCTATAATAGGGTGACCAGAACTGTACACAGTATTCCAAGTGTGGTCGAAATAATGTCCTGTGCAACTGCAACAAGGCATCACAACTCCTGTATTCAATGTTCTGACCAATGAAACCAAGCATGCTGAATGCCTTCTTCACCATGCTATCCACCTGTGACTCCACTTTCAAGGATCTATGAACCTGTACTCCGAGATCTCTTTGTTCAATAACTCTCGCCAACGCCCGACCATTAACGGAGTAGGTCCTGGCCCGATTCGATCTACCAAAATGCATCACCTCACATTTATCTAAATTAAACTCCATCTGTCATTCATCGGCCCACTGGCCCAATTCATCAAGATCCCGTTGCAATCCTAGATAACCTTCTTCACTGTCCACAATGCCACTAATCTTGGTGTCATCTGCAAACTTACTAACCATGCCTCCTAAATTCTCATCCAAATCATTAATATAAATAACAAATAACAGCGGACCCAGCACCGATCCCTGAGGCACACCGCTGGTCACAGGCCTCCAGTTTGAAAAACAACCCTCTGCAACCACCCTCTGAATTCTGTCGTCAATCCAATTTTGTATCCAATTGGCGACCTCACCTTGGATCCCGTGAGATTTAAGCTTATGGAACAACCTACCATGCGGTACCTTGTCAAAGGCTTTGCTAAAGTCCATGTCGACCACGTCTGTTGCACAGCCCTCATCTATCTTCTTGGTTACCCCTTCAAAAAACTCAATCAAATTCGTGTGCCATGATTTTCCACTCTCAAAATCATGCTGACTGTTCCGAATCAGTCCCTGCCTCTCCAAATGCCTGTAGATCCTGTCTCTCAGAATACCCTCTTACAACTTACCGACTACAGATGTCAGGCTCACCGGTCTGTAGTTCCCAGGCTTTTCCCTGCCGCCCTTCTTAAACAAAGGCACAACATTTGCTACTCTCCAATTTTCAGGCACCTCACCTGTAGCTGTCGATGATTCAAATATCTCCCTAACCTCCCATAACGTCCTGGGATACATTTCATCAGGGCCCGGCGATTTATCTACCTAGATGCGCGTTAAGACATCCAGCACCTCCCTCTCTGTAATATGTACACTCCTCAAGACATCACTATTTATTTCGCCAAGTTCCCTAACATCCATGCCTTTCTCAACCGTAAATACCGATGTGAAATATTCATTGAGGATCTCCCCCATCTCTTGTGGTTCCGCACATGGATGACCTTGTTGATCCTTAAGAGGCCCTACTCACTCCCTAGTTACTCTTTTGCCCTTTATGTATTTGTAGAAGCTCTTTGGATTCTCCTTTGCCTTATCTGCCAAAGCAATCTCATGTCCCCTTTTTGCCCTCCTGATTTCTCTCTTAACCCTACTCCGGCAATCTCTGTACTCTTCAAGGGATCCACTTGATCCCAGCTGCCTATGCATGTCATATGCATCCTTCTTCTTTTTGACTAGGGCGACAATCTCCCGAGTCATTCAAGGTTCCCTACTTCTGCCAGCCTTGCCCTTCACTTTATAAGGAATGTGCTTACCCTGAACCCTGGTTAACACACTTTTGATAGCCTCCCACTTACCAGACGTCCCTTTGCCTGCCAACACACGCTCCCAATCAACTTCTGAAAGTTCCTGTCTAATACCATCAAAATTGGCCTTTCCCCAATTTAGAATTTTAACTTTAGGGCCAGAACTATCATTCTGCATAGCTATCTTAAAACTGATGGAATTATGATCACTGGTCCCAAAGTGATCCCTCACCAACACTTCTGTCACCTGCCCTTCCTTATTTCCCAAGAGGAGGTCAAGTTTTGCCCCCTCTCTAGTCGGGCCATCCACATACTGAATCAGAAATTCCTCTTGAATACACTCAACAGATGTCTTTCCATCCAGGCCCCTAATGCTATGGCTGTCCCAGTCAATTTGGGAAAGTTGAAGTCCCCTACTATTACCACCCTATTTTTCTTGCAGCTGCCTGTAGTCTCCTTACATATTTGCTCCTCAATTTCCCGATGACGATTTGGGGGTCTGTAGTACAATCCTATCAAAGTGATCTCTCCCTTCTTATTTTTCAGTTCTGCCCATATGGACTTAGTGGGCGAACGCTCGGATATATCCCCTCTCACTGCTGCCGTGATGTTCTCCCGAATCAAGAACGCAACTCCCCTCCTCTCTTACCTCCTGCTCTATCTTTCCGATAGCATCTGCAACCTGGAACATTGAGCTGCCAGTCCTGCCCCTCCCTTAGCCATGTTTCAGTAATAGCTTTCACATCCCAGTCCCATGTACCCATCCATGCCCTGAGTTCATCTGCCTTGCCCATCAGACTTCTTGCATTGAAATAAATGCAGTTTAATCTAGACTTGCCTTGGACTTTGCCCTGCTATCTCAGACCATCTGTCAGGTCATGTTTTGTACGCTCTCCATTGCTGCCTTTTGTTTCTGCACCACTTTACTTCCCACTGACTTCCTGCATCGGTTCCCATCCCCCTGCCACATTAGTTTAAACCCTCCCCAACAGCACTAGCAAACATTCCCCCTAGGACATTGGTTCCAGTCCTGCCCAGATGCAGACCGTCCAATTTGTGCTGGTCCCACCTCCCCCAGTACCGGTTCCAATGACCCACGAATTTGAATCCCTCCCTCTTGCAGGTTGAAGATTACACTAAGCGAGGAGGAATAGTAAGTCGTCCAAATGGGAGCAGAAAGTTACAAAGGGACGTAAACAGATTAAGTGAGTGGGGAAAACTATGGCAAATGGAGTTCATTGTGGGCAGTGTGAGGTCATCCACTTTGGAAGCAAGAAAGATAAATCGGAGTATTTTCCAAGTGTTGAGAGCGTGGGTGCATTGGAACAGGAGGAGGTCTTCCAGCTCCTCGGGCCTGTTACATCGGAACAGGTCAAGGCCATACAGACCCTCGAGCCTGTTGCATAGGAAAAGGGCGAGGCCATACAGCCCCTCGAACCATTCCGACATTCAATTAGACATTTGGTTCAATTGTATCTCAAATCCATCCACCTGCCTTGGTTCCGTAACCCTTAATGAACTTGGCTAACAAAAATCGATCAATGGCAGTTTTCAAATTTTCAATTGACCCCGAGCCTCAACTGCTTTTTAAAGGAGAGATTTCCGGCTTCCCATTACCCATTATTTACAGAAGTGCTTCCTAATATCAACCCTGAACAATGGAGCTTAACTTTAAGGTTATGTCCTCTTGTTCTGGACGACCAAACCAGAGGAAAAGGTTTTCCGTCCCTTTCAAATGCTGTCATCATCTTAAATACCTCAACCAAATCTGCCATTAATTTTCTATTCTCAGGGTAATAAAAATCTAGTCCATGTAACGGATCCTCATAACTTAACCCTTTTCGCGCCGGTATCACTCTGGTGAATCTCTGCTGCACCCCCTGCAAGGCCAATATATCCTTCGTGCGGTGCGGTGCCCAGAACAGCACACAGTCCACCCGATGGGACTGTACCACTGATGTGATAAGCTAGGAATTGTAGAGGAACAAAGAGATCCCTAGGTACCAGTCTCATGAGCACTGCATGTAATGGGTAGTATTAGTGTATTTCATATTATCATAATAGGTACAGCACAGGAGGAGTCCATTCGGCCCATCGTGCCTGGACCAGCTCTTTGAAAGAGCTATCGAATTTGTCACATTCCCCAACTCTTTCCCCATAACCCTGTAAATGTTTTTCTTTCTATTATTTATCCAATTCCCTTTTGAAAGCTACTATTGAATCTGCTTCCACCGCCCCTTCAGGCTGTGCATTCCAGATCATCACAATTCGCTGCAAAAGATATATTTTCTCATGTCGCTCCTTGCTCTTTTGCACATCAACTTAAACCTGTGTCCTCTGTTTACCGACCTTTATGCCACTGGCAACAGTTCCTTCTTATTTACTCTGTCAAAAATGTTCATGTATTTGAACACCTCTATCAAATCTCCCCTGAACAACCCCAGCTTCTCCAGTCTCCCAACATAACTGAGTCTCCCAACACTGGCACCATTTGAGTGAGTTCTTTGATGAATTAACCAAGAGGGTTAATGAGGGGAATGTGGTTGATGTTGTATATATGGACCCTGAAGAGGCGTTTGATAAAGTACCACATCATAGACTTGTTCGCAAAATTAAAGCCCATGAATAAAAGGAACAGTGGCAGTGAGGATACAAAATTAGTGAAGAGACAGAAAGCAGAGAGTAGTGTTGAACCGTTATTTTGCAGACTGGAGGGAAGGAAACACTCGTGTTCTCTCGAGGTCAGTATTAGTAACACTGCACCTTTTGCTATGTATTAATAACCTGGACTTTGGTATAGCGGGCATAATTTAAAATTTTGCAGATGACACGAAACTCAGTAACATAGTAAACAATGTGGAGGAGAGTAACATACTTCAGGAGGACATAGAAAGACAGGTGAAATGAACAGGGATGAGGGGCTTCAGTTATGTGGAGAGACTGGAGAAGCTGGAGCTCTTCTCGTTAGAAAATTCAGGGAGATTTGACTGAGGTGTTCGAAATCATAAACGTTTTTAACAGGGTCCATATATATTATTTCCAAATATATTGATCATTTTCTTCAGGCAGAAGGAAAGATTATTTGGAAATGCTTCTATTTGATGGTGTTGAATGGAGAGTGGGAATCGTGAATATTAATTTAAAACACCACCCGAACAGGGACTTGAATCCTGAAACCTCGGATTGAAAGTATGATCATCTACCTACTGAGCTATTCAGGCTCTAACATTGATTCACAGAGCGACCTTCACTGGCTGACATGAAAGTTTAACGCCACCACCACCCCGCCCGCCATATTTTGCATTTCCTACTGCTGTAATCCTGCCTGTACAGGGCATTTCCCTCGCATACTCAGGATGACTACCTCCCACAGGCTTCACTTCACAAATACATACCCTCACACCAACTACCCGCTCTTTAACAGTGGCGGCAGATGTGACAAGTGATGTTCATCAGGGATCTGGACTGGAGTCTCAACTTTTCACCATAAGAATTCATGACTTCGTTGAAGCAATAGAGAGTTGTATGTCCAAATTTTTGCCCACTCACTTCGCCTGTCTATTTCCCCTTGAAGCCTCTTTGCATCCTCCTCAGGACTCACATTCTCATCTATTTTATTATCATCATCAAACTTGGAAATATTACATTTGTTCCCCTCATCCAAATCATTGATATAGATTGTGAATAGCTGGGGCCCAAGCACCGATCCCTGTGGTACCCCACGAGTCACAGTCTGCCAACTTGAAGAAGACCCGTTTATTCCGACTCTCTGTTTCTGTCTGTTAATCAATTCTCAAACCACGCCAGTACATTACACCCAACTTCATGTGCTCCAACTTTGTTCACCAGCCTCCTGTGTGGGACCTTATTGATAGCCTTTTGAAAATCCAAATACACCACACATCCACAGGTTCCACCTTTATATTCTACCAGTTGCAACCTCAAAGAACTCCAATAGGTTTGTCGCAGGATTATCAAGTTCGACATTCATGCAGCACGGTAAAACACGACGATCTTTCCTGCCGAAATTAATGATTGTATTTTTATAAAATTACTTCATAACCATTTAAGTTTAATTTGTGCGGTGTTTTCATTGATATAAGCAGCGTTCGAACACGGTCTTGAACCCTGGAGCCCCATATTAAAAGTCCGCTGTTTTATCGACAGAACTATCCGGGCTCTCCAACCGATTGCCTGTTGCAACCCTGATTGGCTGTGGTAGGGAATTGCATTCCCTTCACGACAGACTCTCACACCGACCGTCACAAACTCACTTCAGCTCAATACCTCTTCTCAGCCCATACCACCTCAAAAATATCACACTCCAAACACCATCAAGCTGTCCCAAGTGTCCTCCAACCTCTGCCTGACCCCTTCTCCCCCATCTGATCCGTTCTTCACAAACTCTCCCGACTCCCTAATCTATGACATTCACCATGACCCCTTCTTTCCAATCTGACTTCCACTTCTAACTCACTGGTTTAAGCTGACAATGCCCTTAAATCTGATCACCCCTTACTGAATCTCGTCTTCAGATTTGGATACAAAACTCTATTGCTTCCTCCAAGTCATTAAAACGGAAAAATAGTTTTTTAGAGAAATGTCGGGTTCTTAATTCAGAAGTGAACCATGGGCTTAAATGGACAGTGGTCGCATGCATATTAAATTGGTGAAGGGAGAGGAACCAAAGAGTAGTAGTGAACGGTTGGTTTTCAGACTGGAGGGAAGTATGCAGTGGGATCCCTCAGTGGTCGGTATTCGGAAAACTCTATTTTTCTACATATTAATGATATGGACATGGGTATATAGGGCATAGGAATATAGGGCATGATTTAAAACGTTAGGTTCACAAGAAGCTCGGAAATGTAGGAAACAGTGAGGAGGATAGTACCAGACTGCGGGAGAAAATAGACAGGCTGTTGAAATGGGCAGACACATGGTCGATGCAATTTAATGCAGAGAAGTGCGAGATGATACATTTTGGTAGGAAGAATGACGAAGGGCAAAATAAATAAATCGTACAATTGTAAAAAGGGTGCAGGAACAGAGAGACCTGGTTGTGCATGTGCACACATCTTTGAAGGTGGCAGGCAAAGTGAGAAGGCTCCACAATCTGACACCTTTTCCTCAAACTGACGCCTCCCCTGAACTCACCCTTCACCTCAACCTGAACCTTTCTCCTCAATCACATCCCTCTGACCAACCTGACCTTCTCCCTAATCTGATCCCTTTTCCTCAATCTACCCATTGGAGCTGGGACATCCAAGAACGAAATCTGTCGGAGAATTTTCACACAAATGCCCGTGGAAATCTGTAAACCTCTTCCCCCAAAAGGCTGTGGATGCTGGGGGTCAATTGTAATTTCAGGACTGAGATCGATGTATATCGAAGTAAAGGGAATTAGGGGTTACGGGGAGCGGGTAGGAAATTGGACATGAATTTAGATTTGAGGTTAGGATCAGATCAGCCATCATCTTCTTGAATGGCGGAGCAGGCTCGAGGGGCCGATTGGGCTACTCCTGCTCCTATTTCTTATGTTCTTATGTTCTTATGTTGTTCTTATTTGTTGGGTAAAAGGATCAAGCGATATGGAACAACGGCGGGTGAATTAAGTTGATGTCTAATCAGCCTTGATCGAATTGAATGACGGAACAGGATCGAGGATGTGAATGCCCTCCTCCTGTTCCCTTTATTCATCACCTGCCTTTTCTATTCAAATGTTGACTGTCCTTCGGCCAGTTTTAACATGCTCGGTTTCAATCTCCGTGAGAAATAATCATGAACCGCCGATAGGATAGGACATGAAGAGAAAGAAATATGATGGAACAGGGTTGATGGAAGAGGACACGGGCACAGATTTCCCAGCATTTTTCAAGTGGTTAAAGACGTTCTCTTTGCGTGAATGACGTTCAGCTCCCTCTTCACTGGGCAGTTCCTGTGCACTGAATTAATATACTGCTCAGTGATATTAATATTTTTTTTTGCTGTAGATTTTAATTGCCTAACGTTTAATGGCGGAGCTTTAAGGTGTAAATTGAATGTAGTTTTCTCTGATAAAAGCAGCGCCTGAACAAGGACCTGAACACTGGACCCACAGGTTAAAAGTCCGATGCTGGACCAGGCTCCAAATCTCTAAGGAGACAGTGACCCTGACTGGCTGTGGTAGGTTCACTTCACGTTCGCAGCCGCCCTGTCCACACAGGGACCATCACAAGTTTGCTTCATCGCAACATTTCTTCACAGCCCATTCCACCTCAAACATACCGCAGTCCAACCGTCATCAACCTGCACCGAGTCTCCACCAACTTCCATCTCTCGCTACCCATCAATCTGACCTGTTCTCGACAATCTGACCCCTCCTCCTCAAACTGACCCCTCTCCCCGATCTGACGCTTCTCCGCAATCTGATCCCTTCTCCTCAATGTGGTCCCTTCTCCCCAATCTCACCCCCTCTTCCGAAACGAACCCCTTCTCCTTAATCTCTCTTTTATTCTCAATTCTACCCCTTCTCCTCAATCCGACCCAATCTCCTAAATTTTTGTCTTCTCCTCCATCTGTCCCCTTCTTCTCATTCAGGAGCTAAATCAGGAAGTACATTTGAACACAAATGTAGTGGAAATCTGTCAATCTCTTCCGTCAATTGGCTTAGAATGCTGGAGGACAATTGGGATTTCAGGACTAAGATCGATAGATACCTGTTACGAACTGATTCAGGAACTGTCCCTCTAGATTAGAAAATTACACATGTCACTCCGCTTTTTAAGAAAGGAGAGAGAGGGGAACCAGGGAATTATAGACCAGTTAGCCTAACATCTGTTGTGGGGAATAAGCTGGAGTCTGTAATTAAGGATAGGGTGACTGAACACCTCGAGAATTTTAAGTTAATCAGAGACAGCCAGCATGGATTTGTTAAAGGTAGGTCGTGCCTGACGAACCTGATTATTTTTTTTAAACAGGTGACTAAAGCAGTGGACAGGGGAATGCCAATGGATGGTCTTTATATGGACTTCCAGGAGGCATTAAATAAGGTCCCACATAAGAGAATGTTAGCTAAGATAGAAGCCCATGGAATCGCGGGAAAACTATGGACTTGTTTAGGAAGTTGGCTGAGCGAAAGGCAACGGAAATTAGGGATAAAGGGTCGGTACTCACATTGGCACGATATGACTAGTGGAGTCCCGCAGGGATCTGTCTTGGGGCCTCAATTATTCACAATATTTATTAATGACTGAGATGAAGGCATAGAAATTCTCATATATAAGTTTGCCGATGACACAAAGATTGGTGGCATTGTAAGCAGTGTAGATGAAAACTTTAAATTACAAAGCGATATTGATAGATTGGGTGAATGGGCAAAACTGTGGCAAATGAAACTCAATGGAGACAAAAGTGAGGTCATCCACTTTGGATCAAAAATGATAGAACGGGGTACTTTATAAATGGTAAAAAGTTAAAAACAGTGGATGTCCAAAGGGACTTGGAGGTACAGGTACAGAGATCATTGAAGTCTCATGAACAGGTGCTAAAAATAATCAAGAAGGCTAATAGAATGCTGGCCTTTACATCTAGAGGACTAGAGTACAAGGGGGCAGAAGTTATGCTGCAGCTCTCCAAAACCCTGGTTAGACCGCACCTGTGCACCGCACCTTCGGAAGGACATATTGGCCTTGGAAGGACTGCAGCGTAGGTTTACTAGAATGATACCCGGACATCAATGGTTAAGTTACGAGGAGAGATTACACAAATTGGTGTTGTATTCTCCATAGTTTCGAAGGTTAAGGGGTGATCTGATGGACGTTTATAAGATATTAAGGGGAACAGATTGAGTGGATGGAGGGAAACTATTTCTAGTGGTTGGGGATTCGAGGAGTAAGGGACACAGTCTAAAAATTAGAGCCAGACCTTTCAGGAGCCAGATTAGAAAACATTTCGACACACAAAGAGTGGTAGAAGTTTGGAACTCTCCTCCACAAACTGCAATTGATACTAGCTCAAGTACTAAATTTAAATCTGAGATAGAAAGCTTTTTGGCAACCAAAGGTATTAAGGGATATGGGCCAAAGGGGGGTATATGGAGTGAGATCACAGATCCGCCATGACCTTATCAAATTGCGGTGCAGGCATGGGTGGCTGAATGGCCTACTCCTGTTCCAGTGTTCCTATGCTCCCATGTAGGTAAGGCTATCAAGTGTAATGGAATGAACGCGTTTAAATGGAGTTAAGGTCTGTATCAGCCACGATCTGATTGAATGGCGGTTCAGGCTGGAGGGGCTGAATGGCGTGCTCCTGATCCCCATGTTCATCACTTGCTTTCACTGTTGAAATGTTGTTTGCCTGGCCATTTTTAACATAATCTCTTTAATCTCCAGGAGAAATAATCATGAATCGCTGATAGAATGAGAAATGCATAGAATGAAAGCCGAATGAACAGGGGTTAGGTTTCGGGTTAGGGTAATATTTCCAGCATTTTGAAACTGGTAAAGAAGCTTTGTTTGGGCCAGTGTGGTTCTTTTGACTCATCCTTGACTTCCTTAAGCAGCTACTGTTCAATGAATGATTATACAGCTGAGCGATATTTATTTTTTTGGGCGGTAGACTTTAGCTGCCTAGTGTTTAATGATGGTTTGAGGCGTAAATTTAGTGGCAGTTTAATCATACAATCATAGAAAGTTACTGCACAGAAGGAAGCCATTCTGCCCATCTTGTTCGTGCCGGCTGAAAAAGAGCTCTCCATCTTTATCCCTCTCTCCAGCGCTTGCTCCGTCCCCTGTAGGTTCCAGCACTTCAATTGCACATCCAAGGACTTTTGTAATGTTTTGGAGGTTTCTGCCTCTACCGCTCGGTACCACTTCAGACCTGGATTTGAGAGCGTTTATCGATACAAAGGCATCAGATGAAGACTTGAGACAATTACCTCAATACTTGTCCGCCCGCCAATTTCTCTGCTTCGGAAGAAACTGTTTTCCAAATTATCCTGCAGTGTATTGTTAACAGATTGGAAGATTTCGAGGAGAGGCTGCTCCTGGGACTGATCAAATCCACCGTTCACTCTGCAGGGTGTGTAAGATCATCAGAGGAGATGTCTCTGACTGCTTCCACTGCTCTATTCAGTATAACCGGTTTCACATGGAATACAGCGAGCTCTGATTCCGCTCGATCTTTGCACACTTTCTGTGATTGATGGGCACGACATGTATTGATTGCTGTGCTGGTTTAAATTTATTTTACATTTATTGCTTTCCATATGTTTTATTTTAGACAGCCGGTTTGTATTTTTATCGCCGTGTCTTCCATCTTGCGGATGTCTGTACTTCTCCTGATGTCGTTGTTTTCCGCCCAGTGCTGGAAATTCCCGACGAGAACACAAGGGGAGCAGGGCTAGTGATAGTTCAGGTTACAGTTCTTACATTGCCTGTCAATAATGGGTCAGGTTCCACGAGAATAACAGTAATCGAGCTCAGAGTTTGCTAAAGAGTTCTTAACAGTTACACGATTCGAACTTGGATGTTATCTCGAATCTTCCGGTGTCCTGGTCAGTATTTATCCCTCAACAAACAGAATTATAACAGATTATTAGGGGTGAAATTGGACACCGGCATGGAAGCAAAACAGGTGGAATCGCATTTGCCGACGGTTATTGGACACGTCGATATACTGTTTTAGTGAAGTCAATGGAATGAATATCAGATCGAGCGTATAACAGGCGATCGATGTGATCCCTCCCGTTTTGTGACCCCGCCAATGTCTAATTTCAACCAACCTGGTCATTCAACACATTGCTGTTTTAGGGACCTTGCTGTGCGCAGATTGACTTCCACATTTCCAGACATTCCAACGGTGAGAATATTTCAAAAGTCCTTGCTTGTCTGTTAGGCGCTTCAGGGATTCCTGAGGCGGTGAAAGGTGCTTTATCATTGGAGAGGGTAGAAATTCATCTCAGGCAGTTATGTCCCAACGCCGTCTGTTGCAGGCATGACCCAATATTGAGTCACATCGCTGCCTGTTATAGGCCCGGCCAATGTTCAGTCCCATCGCTGCTTATGAAAGGCAGGGTGCAATATTCAGTTCCATCGACGTCTGTTATAGAAAAAGACCAATATTCGGTCCAATTGCCACTTGTTATAGGCACGGCCCAATGTTCAGTTCCATTGCTGCCTGTTACAAGCACGACTCAATATTCAGACCCATCGCCACTTGTTATAGGCATGGCTCAATATTCAGTTCCATCTTCGCCTGTTATAGGCGCGTCCCACTTTCAGTTCCATCGCCACCTGTTAAAGGCCCGGCCCAATATTCGGTTCCATCACCGCCTGTTATAGACAGAGCCCAATATTCGGTGCTATTAAAATAATACTGGAATAGAGATGAAGCATCCCCAGAACATCAGCAATTGTCTGTGAGAAATGTCTCCTGTACTTTTAACGCTAACCTTTCTTCTCTCTCTACAGCCGGGTCATTATATTCCGTCGCAATTTTGCAACCCAGATTCTCAGCAAAGTCGCAGACTCCCAGAATGCACCTGTTCAATTTGAGTCTCACTCACGTGTGCAATACAACTCTTGCAATGCAACAGTGTCTCAGTACAATTCATTACGTTTGACTATCGATTCAGTAATGCAGCATTATCCCTCTCCTCACACCTGTTGAGTTCAGTAAAATAGTGGGCCGGGAAGGCGTGTCTGACAAACAGCAAACTGTGGCGCCCTCTGTGAATGCTAATGCTGTCAATCAGAAAAATATTAATTGTTTTAAAGGCATATTCCAATTTTCCGTGTGCACAAACAACAGACATTATTTTTAATACAAGGAAAATCTGCCGGGCTCTCTCACCAGCGTCAGATGCACCCCGCTACTTTTTCCGGACTCTGCGCTCAGCCCAGGCGAGGCTTAATGGCCAGGTGATCAATGCAAAAATATCTCCTCTATTTTTAAACGTTTTAATGTTGAGGGAGAGTAGATTGTCCATCATATCTTCCTAACATTATAATCATGGTATCGTGGTATCATAGTCTGCTACTGCACAGGAGGAGGCCATTCGGCCCAACGTCTCCGTCCTGGCTCTTTGAAAGAGCGATCCAATTGGTCCCATTCCTCTGCTCTTTCCCTTTTACCTCTGCAAATGTTTCCCCTCCAAGTATTTATACAATTCACTTCAGAAAGTTATAATTAAATCCGTTTCCACCGACCTTTCAGTCAGTACATTTCAGATCATTGAAACTCTCTGCCTATTTTTTTTTCATGTCGCCTCTGGATCTTTTGCCGATCATATTATATATGTGTCCTCTGGTTACCGACCCTTCTGCCACTGCAAACAGTTTCTCCTGATTTACTCTATCAAAATCGTTCATGATTTTTAGCACGTCAATCAAATCTCCTCTTATTCATCTCTATTTTACGGAGAGCACCCCCCGCTTCTCCAGTCTCTCCACAGAACGCTCAACCCTGGGAACATTCTAGTTAGTCTCTTCTGGACAGCCTCCAAGACCTTGACATCGTTCCGAAATTGCGGTTCCCAGAATTGGAAACAATACTCCAGCTGAGGCCGAACCAATCGTTTAGAAGAACATAAGAAATAGGCGCAGGTGTAGGCCAATCGGCCCCTCGAGCGTGCTCCGCCATTCAATAAGATCATGGCTGATCTGATCCTAACCTCAAATCTAAATTCATGTCCAATTTCCTGCCCGCTCTCCGTAACCCCTAATTTCCTTTACTTCTAGGAAACTGTCGATTTCTGTTTTAAATTTATTTAATGATGTAGCTTCCACAGCTTCCTGGGGCAGCAAATTCCACAGACCTACTGCCCTTTGAGTAAAGAAGATTCTCCTCATCTCAGTTTTGAAAGAGCAGCCCCTTATTCTAAGATTATGTCCCCTAGTTCTTGTTTCACCCATCCATTGGAACAACCTTACCGTATCCACCCGATCAAGCCCCTTCACAATCATATATGTTTCAATAAGATCGCCTCTCATGCATCTGAACTCCAATGAGTAGAGTCCCAATCTACTCAACCTCTCCTCATATTTCCGCCCCCCTCATCCCCGGGAATAACCGATTGAACCTTCTTTGTACTGCCTCGAGAGCAAGTATGTCTTTTCTTAAGTATGGAGACCAAAAATTTTACAAAGGTTTTGCATTACTTCCTTGCTTTTGTACTTTATGTCCCCATTAAGAAAGCAAACTTTGAAATTATAATCTACATACCCAAATCCAGGTCTTTAATAGATTTCAAAAAAGAGCAGTGCTCCTAATAATGCCCAATTGGGGACACCACTCCAAACTTCCCTCCAGTCTGAAACCAACCGTTCACCACGACTCTCCGCTTTTTGCCACTAATCTAATTTTGTATCCACACTGCCACTGTCCCTTTAATCCCCCCGACTTTAATTTTGATAAGAAGTCTATTATGTTATACTTTATCAAATGCCTTTTGAAAATCCATATACACAACTTCAACCGCGCTACACTCATCAAAGCTCTCCGTTACCACATCAAATAACTCATTCAGGTTACTAAAACATAATTTTCCTTTACATATCCGTGCTGACATTCATTTATTATCCCTTATTTTTCCAAGTGCTAATTAATTTTGTCCCTGATTATTGTCTCAAAAAGTTTCCCCACCACTGACAGTAGGCCGACTGGCCTGTAATTGCCGGCTTCAACCCCATACATTTATTGAACAGGGGTGTGACATTTGCAACCCTCCAGCCCTCTGGCACGTGTTCCATACCGAAGGCGAATTGAAGGATTGCGGCGAGACCCTATGCAATTTCCACCTTGATTTCTCTCAGTAATACAGGATGCATCCCATCTGGACCGGGTGATTTTCATACTTTGAGAACTGTCACTCTTTAAGTACCTTCTATTTATCTACTTTGATCCTATCCAATATCGCTACTGCATCCTCCTTTAATGCTACAATGACTGCATCTCTTCTCTCGTCAAGACCAAGGTGAAATATTCATTTCGTACCTCAGCCATTCCCTCTGCCTTCACAAGAAAATCTCCTCTTTTGTCCCCAATTGGTCACACCCTTCCTTTGACTACCCCTTTATAAAAGAATTTTGCGTTCCCTTTTAGGTTAGCCGCCAATCTATTCTCATGCTCTCCCTTTGTCCATATTATACCCTTTTGATAAATCTCCTCTCAACTTTCTGTATTTTGCCTCGATTTCAACCGTATTATGTGCCTTAAATTTGTCATGAGGCTCCATTTCCTGTTTCATTGTATTCTCTATACCCTTAGCCATCCAGGGAGCTATAACTTTGGATGTCCTCCCTTTCCAATTTCTGGGAATGTGTCTAATCTGTACCCGAGCCATCTCCACCTTGAAAGCCTCCCATTGTTCAGTTACTGATTTGCGAACGATTTTTGATTCCAGTCCACCCGGAAAATACACATAGTATTCGTAAAAAACTTCGTAAATAACAGTACGGAGCAATTATTATAAATACTTGAAATCATCTCACTTAGCAGAATATCTGTGGTGTAGCCATGTGCAATTATTATAACTCACTGAAATCATCTCTGTTACTAGAATATCTGTGGTGTAGCCAAGTGCAATTATTATAACTCCCTGTGGTGTAGCCATGTGCAATTATTATAACTCCCTGAAATCATCTCTCTTAGCAGAATATCTGTGGTGTCGCCATGAAGAATTATTATAACTCCCTAAAATCATCTCTCTTAGTGGAATATCTGTGTTGTAATTATATGCTTGTGTTACCAAAGGAGTGTGGGTTGATTATGAGATGCTGGTACATGAACGGCTCCATGACTCGGATTAAACCAATCGGTTTATCTCGATACATTCAGCATGCTCCTGGCACATGTTGCTGGAGCTGAAACGGTCCGTGGAATTGCTGGTGAAACCGTTGCTACTTAACCTTGTCATGGAAGTCTGCCCGTAGTTATTTGCTATTCAATTGCTGCATGACTCTGGTTACGTGTTCATTTCCATTAACCGTCCCTGTGCCCAAATTTTACTGTAAGTTGCGATTTGTAACCGTCAAACTGTATATAGTTCATGACTTTGACTTGGCTTCTTCCTTGATTGTTTGGCAAGAAAGAGCTTTAGGATAACCTAATCGAGGGTTCGTGAATTAGATTTGTTTTGATCCGAACTGGGTTAAATATAGGACAGTTCAGGAACCGAATCTGGCAACATTCATCCCTCCTGATAACTGGGAGGGAAAAGCCCAGACCAATCATTAGTGAGCTGTTAAAGGAGGAAACCAAAGATTCGCCTGGTTCTTCGGCATACATCTGTCAGGATATCAAAACCAGCTTTCCGAGAACAGGACCTCCATGACTTTGGAAAATACACGAATTCACAGCACAGGAGATTCTGTGTCTGTTGCTGTGCACGGGCCGCTTCAAAACAACACATGAATTTGGACATGAATTTAAATTGGAGGTTAGGATCAGATCAGCCATGATCTTATTGAATGGCAGAGCAGGCTCGAGGGGCGGTTTGGCCTACTCCTGCTCCTATTTCTTATGCTCTTATGTAATACAATGAGAAGCCCTCCGTTTGCATTCAGTCGTGTGCATCTAACTGGGTGGCCAGCTGTTAATTTGTTAAAATAGGGACAGGCACCACAGACTAAGCCATGAAAATGACTGGGAGGATAAATCATAGAATCATAGAAATTTACGGCACAGAAGGAGGCCATTTGGCCCATCATGTCTTTGCCGGCCGAAAAAAGCTATCATGCCGAATCCCACTTGCCAGCACTTGGTCTGTAGCCTTGCAGGTTATGGTACGTCATGTGCATAAGTAAGTACTTTTTAAATGCGATGAGGGTTTCTGCCTCTTCCACCCTTTCAGGCAGTGAGTTTCCGACCCCCATCACACTTTGGGTTGAAAAAAATCTCCTCAGCTCCCCTCCAATCCTTCCTCCAATTCCTTTAAATCTCTACCCTCTGTTTATTGACCTATCTAATAAGGGAGATTGGTCCTTCCTAT
Organism: Heptranchias perlo; assembly: GCF_035084215.1. Lineage (NCBI taxonomy): Eukaryota > Metazoa > Chordata > Chondrichthyes > Hexanchiformes > Hexanchidae > Heptranchias > Heptranchias perlo. Next base: position 2,887,790 of record NW_027139548.1, read on the forward strand.
CCACTTTATGTTGTCCCGTCATCATTTAATACACATCAATTAAAATCTTCCCTCAGCCTCGCTTGTTCCGACGGAAACAATTCCAGCCTCTCCAATGTCATTGCTAAAATTCTCCAGTCCTGGCAACATCATCGTAAACCTCCTTTCTACCCACTCGAGAAGAATCACATCTTTCCTGCAATAAAAAAAATATAATTTAACAAAATAGCGCAAAACAATGAAGTTCTTATTTGTATCCCCTAAAATGTACTATAGGCAGTAACAGTAGTGCTACATTCAAAGGTGTATTTGTGTTGCACTTCTTGGGAGAGTGAATGGTTGGGAAACATCAATGGATTAGGAGAGTGAATGGAAGGATATCTTCAAAGGATTGCGAAAGTGAATGAACGGATACCATGAATGGATTGGGAAAATGAATGGATGGATACCATTAATGGATTGGGAAATTTAATGGACGGATATCATTAATGGATTGGGAAAATGAATGGTTTCGAACCATGAATGGATTGGGGAAAGTAAATGGACGGATACCATTAATGGATTGGGAAAGTGAATGGACAGATCCCATGAATGGATTGGGGAAAGTGAATGGACAGATCCCATTAATGGATTGGGGAAAGTGAATGGACAGATCCCATTAATGGATTGGGGAAAGTGAATTGACGGATACCATGAATGGATTGTGGAAAGTGAATGGACAGGAACCATTAATGGATTGGGGAAAATGAATGAATGAGAACCATTAATGGATTTGGAAAGTGAATGGACGGAAACCATTAATGGATTGGGAACGTGAATGGATGGAAACCTTCAATGGATTTGGAAAGTGAATGGACGGATACCATTAATGGATTGGGGAAAGTGAATGGATGAGAACCATTAATGGATTTGGAAAGTGAATGGACGGATACCATTAATGGATTGGGAACGTGAATGGATGGAAACCATCAATGGATTGGGAGAGTGAATGGACGGGAAACATTCATGGTTTGGGAAAGTAAATGGACGGATACCATTAATGGAATGGGAAAATGAATGGACGGGAACCATCAATGGATTTGAAAAGTCAATGGGCGGATACCATTAATGGATTGGGAAAGACAATGGGCGGATACCATTAATGTATTGGGAAAGTGAATGGACGGATATCATAAATGGATTGGGAAAGTGAATGGACGCATATCATGAATGGATTGGGAAAGTGAATGGACGGATATCATTAATGGATTGGGAAAGTGAATGGATGGGAGCCATTAATGGATTGGGGAAAGTGAATGAGCGGATACCATCAAGTGATTTGGAAAGTGAATGGACGGATATTAAGTGTAAGTTTAGGGTGCTATGGTTATCCAAGGAGCACGGTCTCCCATTGGGTAAGTACATGATACCACGAGTAGCGGAGCAGCAAGTCAGCTCTGATGTAAGTGTAGGGGCACCACTAGTACTGGAGGGGCACTGTCACTTCTAATTTAATGTACTAGGGCCACAGATACTGGAGGAGAACTGTCACCTCCAGTGTAACTGTAGGATAGATCTACTACAGGCGGAGAACGGTCACCTCGAGTGTAAGCCGAGGGGTACCGCTAGCACCTGAGAAGCGAGGTTACCTCCAGTGTAACTGCAAAGTACGATTAGTACCAGAGGATCACGGTTACCTTTAATGTAAGTGCAGGTCTACCACGAGTGTAGAATGACCACGGCCAACTCGAGTGTAAGTATAAGCTACAACTTGTATCGGAGGAGGTGTGATATCTCTCGTGTCAGTGTGATGGTAGTACTGGGAATGGAGGTGGACTGTCATCTCAAGTGTAATATTTTTTATTCGTTCATGGGATGTGGGCGTCGCTGGTGAGGCCGGCATTTATTGCCCATCTCTAATTGCCCTTGAGAAGGTGGTGGTGAGCCGCCTTCTTGAACCGTTGCAGTCCGTGTGGTGACGGTTCTCCCACAGTGCTGTTAGGGAGGGAGTTCCAGGATTTTGACCCAGCGACGATGAAGGAACGGCGATATATTTCCAAGTCGGGATTGTGCGTAACTTGGAGGGGAACGTGCAGGTGATGTAGTTCCCATGTGCCTGCTGTTCTTGTCCTTCCAGGTGGTAGAGGTCGCGGGTTTGGGAGGTGCTGTCGAAGAAGCCTTGGCGAGTTGATGCAGTGCATCCTGTGGATGGTACACACTGCAGCCACAGTGCGCCGGGGGTGAAGGGAGTGAAAGTTTGGGGTGGTGGATGGGGTGCCAATCAAGTGGGCTGCTTTATCTTGGATGGTGTCGAGCTTCTTGAGTGTTGTTGGAGCTGCACTCATCCAGGCAAATGGACAGTATTCCATCACACTCCTGACTTGTGCCTTGTAGATGGTAAAAGGCTTTGGGGAGTCAGGAGGTGAGTCACTCGCCGCAGAATACCCAGCCTCTGACCTGCTCTCGTAGCCACGGTATTTATATGGCTGGTCCAGTTCAGTTTCTGGTCAATGGTGACCCCCAGGATTTTGATCGTGGGGGTTCAGCGATGGTAATTCCGTTGAATGTCAAGGGGAGGTGGTTAGACTCTCTGTTGTTGGAGATGGTCATTGCCTGGCACTTATCTGTCGCGAATGTTCCTTGCCACTTATGAGCCCAAGCCTGGATGTTGTCCAGGTCTTGCTGCATGCGGGCTCGCACTGCTTCATTATCTGAGGGGTTTCGAATGGAACTGAACACTGTGCAGTCATCAGCGAACATCCCCATTTCTGACCTTCTGATGGAGGGAAGGTCATTGATGAAGCAGTTGAAGATGGTTGGGCCCAGGACACTGCCCTGAGGAACTCCTGCAGCAACGTACTGGGGCTGAGATGATTGGTCTCCACCCACCACTAACATCTTCCTTTGTGCTCTGTATGACTCCAGCCACTGGAGAGTTTTCCCCCTGATTCGCATTGACTTCAGTTTTACGAGGGCTCCTTGGTGCCACACTCGATCAAATGCCGCCTTGATGTCAAGGGCAGTCACTCTCACCTCACCTCTGGCATTCAGCTATTTTGTCCATGTTTGGACCAAGGCTGTAATGAGGTCTGGAGCCGAGTGGTCCTGGCGGAACCCAAACTGAGCATCAGTGAGCAGGTTATTGGGAGTAAGTGCCGCTTGATAGCACTGTCAACGACACCTTCCATCACTTTGCTGATGATTGAGAGTATACTGATGGGGCGGTAATTGGCCGGATTGGATTTTTTCCTGCTTTTTGTGGACAGGACATACCTGGGCAATTTTCCACATTGTCGGGTAGATGCCAGTGTTGTAGCTGTACTGGAACAGCTTGGCTAGAGGCGCAGCTAGTTCTGGAGCACAAGTCTTCAGCACTACAGCCGGGATGTTGTCGGGGCCCATCGCCTTTGCTGTATCCAGTGCACTCAGCCGTTTCTTGATATCACGTGGAGTGAATCGAATTGGCTGAAGACTGGCTTCTGTGATGGTGGGGTTATCGGGAGGAGGCCGAGATGGATCATCCACTCGGCATTTCTGGCTGAAGATGGTTGCAAACGCTTCAGCCTTGTCTTTTGCACTCACGTGCTGGACTCCGCCATCGTTGAGGATGGGGATGTTTGCAGAGCCTCCTCCTCCCGTTCGTTGTTTAATTGTCCACCACCATTCACGACTGGATGTGGCAGGACTGTAGAGCTTTGATCTGATCCGTTGGTTGTGGAATCGCTTAGCTCTGTCTATAGCATGTTGCTTCCGCTGTTTAGCACGCATGTCGTCCTGAGTTGTAGCTTCACCAGGTTTGCACCTCATTTTTAGGTACGCCTGGTGCTGCTCCTGGCATGCTCTTCTGCACTCCTCTTTGAACCATGGTTGATCCCCTGTCTTGTTGATAATGGTAGAGTGAGGAATATGCTGGGCCATGAGGTTACGGATTGTGCTGGAATACAATTCTGCTGCTGCTGGCCTACAGCGCCTCATGGATGCTCAGTTTTGAGCTGCTAGATCTGTTCTGAATCTATCCCATTTAGCATGGTGATAGTGCCACACAACACGTTGGATGATGTCCTCAGTGCGAAGTCGGGACTTCATCTCCACGAGGACTGTGCGTTGGTCACTCCTACCAATACTGTCATGGACAGATGCATTTGCGACAGGTAGATTGGTGAGGACGAGGTCAAGTAAGTTTTTCCCTCGTGTTGGTTCGCTCACCACCTCCCGCAGGCCCAGTCTGGCAGCTATGTCCTTCAGGACTCGGCCAGCTCGGTCAGTAGTGGTGCTACGGAGCCACTCTTGGTGATGGACATTGAAGTCCCCCACCCAGAGTACATTCTGTGCCCTTGCTACCCTCAGTGCTTCCTGCAAGTGGTGCTCAACATGGAGGAGGACTGATTCATCAGCTGAGGGAGAGCGGTAGGTGGTAATCAGCAGGAGGTTTCCTTGCCCATGTTTGAACTGATGCCATGAGATTTCATGGGGTCCGGAGTCAATGTTGAGGACTCCCAGGGCCACTCCCTCCTGACTGCATTTCACTGTACCGCCACCTCTGGTGGGTCTGTCCTGCCGGTGGGACAGGACATACCCAGGGATGGTGATGGAAGAGTCTGGGACGTTGGCTGAAAGTTATGATTCTGTGAGTATGGCTGTGTCAGGCTGTTGCTTGACTAGTCTGTGGGACAGCTCTCCCAATTTTGGCACAAGTCCCCAGATGTTATTAAGGAGTACCTTGCAGGGTCGAGCGGGCTTGTTGTGACGTTGTTGTGTCCGGTGCCTCGTGGTCCGATGCCGGGTGGTCCGTCCGGTAAGTGCATCACCACTGCCAGGTGAACATGTTCACAACTAGTGCAAGTGTAGGGGTACCTTTAATACTGGAGGAGCACGATCAATTCTTATTTCAGCGAAGGGGTGCCAATAGTACTACAGCTATAAGGTCACCGCTATATGTAAGTGTAGAGTTAACACGACTACCGGATGACCAGGGTCAACATTGGTGTAATTGTAGTATATACCACTAATGGCAGAGGAACTCGGTCACCCCTCGTGTAAGCGCAGTGTACCACAAGTACCGGAGCAGAATTGTTAGCTCTAATGTAAGTTTCGAGTCATCACTAGCAGAGAAGGAGCACAGTCCCGATTAGTGTAAGAGCAGGGCTAACGAATGTACCTGAGAAGCACGGTCGTCTCTAGTTTACGTGTAGGTATGCCATTAGTACTGGACGAATGTGATCACCTCTCGGAACCAAGGAACACAGTCACCTCTGGTGCAAGTTTACGGTACCACCAGTACCGGAGGAGAACCGTCACCTCCAGTGAAAGTGCAGGTTTACCCATAGTACCAGAAGAGCAGTCAACTGTAGTGTAACTGGAGGGTTCCTCTACTACCGGAGCAGCACAGTCACCTCGAGTATAATTCTGCGTGTACCATTAGTCCCAGAGGAGGATCGACACCTGCAGTGTAAGTGTAGTGTATCAATTGTACCTGAGGAGCAAAGTCACTTCAACTGTAGATGTAGGGTTTCCCTGCAGAAGGTAGACGGTCACATCTGGTGTAAATGTCGGGTGCAACTTGTACCGGAGGAGGAATGTAACCTCTCGTGTAAGTGTAGGGGTAACACCAGTACCGGAGGAACAAGGTCTCCACTGGTTTAAATGTAGGGGCACATCTAATCTCGTACTGGAGGAGAACGGTCAGCTCTACTGGAAATGTAGGGTACCACAAGAACAGGAGGAGTGCGGTCACATCTAGTATAAGTGTAAGATATCAATAACACCGAAAGAACTCAGTCACCTCTCGTGTAAGTTCATGGTGCCACGAATATCACCTCTAGTTTCCGTGTAGAGGTAACACTAGAACCGGAGCAGCACGATCACCAATAGTTTAACTGTCGGGGCACCACTAGTAGAGAAGGAGCAAGGTCACCCGTAGTTTAAGTGTAGCGTTCCATTAGTACCGAAGGAGAACGGACACCTCCAGTCTAATTGTCGGGACACCAAAAGTAGAGAAGGAGCACGGTCAGAGTAGGTTCACCACCAGTAATTTTAGAGCAGTGTCACCACCAGTAATGTTAGAATGGGGTCACCACAATAATGTTAGAATGGGGTCACCACCAGTAATGTTAGAGCAGTGTCACCACCAGTAATGTTAGAGCAGTGTCACCACCAGTAATGTTAGAGCAGTGTCACCACCAGTAATGTTAGAGCAGTGTCACCACCAGTAATGTTAGAGCAGTGTCACCACCAGTAATGTTAGAATGGGGTCACCACAATAATGTTAGAATGGGGTCACAATCAGTAATGTTAGAGTAGGGTCACCATCAGTAATGTGACACTCGGGTCACTATCAATAATGTTAGATTATAGTCTCCACCCCCAGTAATGTTAGAGTAGGGTCACCTGATGTTTGAGCCAAGGCATCGCCAATGATCATCACAGCATAAAACACGTTTAATTATGTAATGGATTTGAAGATTTTAATGAATTCTTGAGGCATCAAGAAGCGAGTGCAGTTTCCAGGAGGGATGTTCCATCACGGTTCGCATTTCGTCAGGGATTACTTTCCGTTCATTGATGTTAATGGAATGAGTTTCATCGACTGCGTCGTCGAATTTCCCCATTGACGTCCCGGGCGCCCAGGAGAGGAAAATCGCACCTTGTTTGTTAAGTGACTGTAACTAATACCAATTATTGTGCAACCTGATGTTCTCACCGGGGCACCGATTGTTCTATAAAGGGGGAGTATTTACGGATCTCACTTACACTCCAATCGGAAGAGTAAAGACGGACAGAATTCACACATTCTTCTAGAAAATGGAAAGGCCAACACTCCTTCAAATAAAGGAGATTTACTACCCGATTCTCGCATCCTTTGGTATTCCCGGTAAGTCAATATAACCTGTTGTTTCAAAGCTGTTCACTATTTCACTGTTAATGATGATGTAAAAAATTCCGAGAATGTCCTCACTTCAGAGTCACTTATCCACCGGGATAATTTGTTGAATATCAGTGGGAATCCGAGCAGTCCGCGACGCCGAAGAGGCGCTGCTCTGATCGGTAGATCGTGGGCACCGGGCGATCAACTTTCTTCCCTATGCGAGGGAGGACCAGGGTGATTCCCCTGCCCAACTAACAGTACAAAGATCATTAAAGAATGTGTTGCCTCGTGCCCCTGATAATCATTTTATTTGTACCGTGGTTCCTGTATACTTTAAGTTGTAAATTCCTCAGTCTGCAGCCACCTCCACCCAATGGAAACTTTGAAAAATAATTTGAGAACTAATTGCCGCTCCGGGAACTGTTCCCCTTCCCTCGGCTGCAAAGATCCTTCACGGTTCCACCAGCTCCTGCTTTGTACCCGAGCAGCTCCCTCGGGGCGAATATAAATAGAAACAGCCCAGAGTTTCGACAGAAATTGAAGCTTTTCTCTCTGCTGAATGTTTTACTTGAATTCATATCTTTCCAGTAATCGCTGTGAAATTATATTGAAAACTGTTGAAAACTGCTGGCATCTCCCGAGACCCCGCTCGCCAATGAAACTGAAGGAACTAAATGTAAATTTCGATCTATTGTCCCATGGGGCCGCAGCAGTAAATTATAAAATCGGATCGGTACATCACTTGGGTATAATCCTCATGGCGGAATGCTTTTAGCGCTCAACACTGCATTGAATTATGTGTTTGGACGTATGTAAGGAAATCCGTTTACTTATTGGCTGCCGAAAATTAACAACTTACAGAACCATCCAATGTTTCCCTTCTGGGCGCTTTTTTTACACCTGTCCCGTCCCTGCGAGGTGCTTCAGTTTAGCCTGGACCGCACAGTAAAAGTGTGAGTGGAACCTCAATCTAGTGTTAGTGGCGACAGCGATGGAAATAAAATTCGGGACAGATGTATGACGGACGGATGATCCGATGTCGCCTGTTTTACACTATCGCCTAAAGTCCAAATCCCCCCGTTGACTCTTCAGTGCCTGGGAGTCGGTAGTAGTGGGCACGCTCTCCGTTACCATTCCCCAGACTGATTCCGAGAGACACTCCCCCCGCTGCCTTGACAAAGTCTGACTGAAATAAGCTGGAAGGACGGCGGATTGTCAGTCCCTCGATATTGAGTGTTTCATATTTTCTTTCTTTTCAATAAAGTGTCGTCATCGCTCGCCTATATTTAAAAAAATCCACGTGCATTACCCTGAGTAGGAAAACAAAGGAACATTTCCCCCCAATATGCTGTGAGATTTATGAGTATCCCCGTCACTTACCTCTTGTCCCTCTTTCATACAGCGAACCTAGTGACAATCGTGATTCTCTCCAGAGGAAATTGCGGTCTTTCCAAATGTATCTCTATCTATATGGTGGCCATGGCAACAGCAGATCTACTGGTCATCATCTTCAATGCAATGGAGCATCAAGTTTTCACTATAATCTTTCCACTTCCATTCCTGTCCTACACTGTCATTCGTAAGTTCATGATCTACATTAATTGTACCAACCTGGATCTGTCGGTGTGGTTCACAGTCTCGTTCACATTTGACCGATTTGTATCTATATGTTGTCAAAAGTTTCAAACAAAATATTGCACAGTGAGAACTGCGGCTGCGGTTATAACAACGCTCTCTGTCCTGATCTGTTTAGAGAACATCCCATATTGGTTTTCATATCAACATGCACAAATAATTAACAATGTTCAGTGGGGTCTCCGCCCCAGTTTGGCCTTTTTTTCATCGCCTGCAGGTGTAATGTACACATGGTTAGAAAGTATTTTAATTCCATGGATTCCTTTTGCTTTAATGTTTCTGTTTAATTGTTTGACAGTCAGACGCATTTTAGTGGCCAGCAGAGCCCGCAGGGGCCTCCGGAGTCACAGCAGTGAGAATAAGAGCGATCCAGAGGTGGCGAACCGAAGGAAATCTATTATTTTACTGTTCACTGTATCTGGTAGTTTTATACTGTTGTGGCTGACAGCTGCGGTGAATTCTTTAGCGATCGGTCTGGTCAAGCAGTTCCGACCCGATTATACAGCGCCTGCCTTTATCGCCACTGAAACCGGGTATATGCTCATGTATTTGAGTTCATGTACAAACACGTGCATTTATGCAGCTACCCAAACGAAATTCAGGGAAGAGCTGAAGAAGGTGGTGAAATCTCCTTGGACATTTATTCTGATTTTGATAGAAGCAATGAAAAGTCAAACCAAAACTTCCTGTCCTAACTGGAGCTCAATTACAGTCCGTGTTCCATTTTAGAAAGGCCGTCTTTCTTTGCTGTGAAAATGATCATGGATCAGAAATTTTTTTTCTATTTTATGCCCTGAGTTTGACATCTGTTGCTTCAATAGGGTGATCAGAATAGTTTCCTTATAATAAAGCGCAGTTCCTGCTCAAGATGCAAAGAGAGCAGTCATGATTGGGCTTCAGCAGTTGGGTAGAGCATGTGGGCGGCAGCGTTAACTGTCTTACAGTCTTGGTACTGGAATAGGACGCGCCAGTTTAATTAATAGATAAAGTTTTTGTTAGTGTAGAAACAATGAAGGGTGTTAGAATCATGGTTAATTGTAATTAATCTGTAATCTTGGTGTGAATGTTGCAGGCGCTGGTCCCCCATCAGACACCGCTCCCCATTTTCTCCTGGCCCAATGGAATGTGACCCCTGTGTCCTGATAAGTGATTCAGGAAATTGACGCGTCAATGTGACGTGAGACATCTCTGTTAACAGGTATTTATTAAAATATCAATTGATCATCAAAATGTTGGAATGTTATAACAGACCATTTGGCCCAACCAGTCGTTGTCGGCGTTTTCCGTCCACTCGAGAAAATAGTTCCAACCACTTTATCCGCCCAGCATCAAAATCCCTTCAACCTATTTTTTTTCACACATCTGTACAATTCAATCTTGAAAATGGACATGATTTCTGCTTCTAAAATGTCTGCATTTTCGCATCTCTCCATGTAAAGAGGTTTCTCCCACCCTCAGTCCGAAATCTCTTATATTTATTTTGTAATCCATAGCCGTTATTTCTTGATCCCTCAACTGATGGAAGCTTTCTTCTTCTATATATCCTGTCCCGTCCATTCTTATCTTAAATCACCTGGAAACGTCTCGCCACAAGATATCAATCTGGTATCAATACACAATCTGGTGAAAATTCAGAACGTGTAGTTAAGACAGTTAATTGGCATATTTCTCTTGGAGATGGTGGTGTCCTTGCTTAAACTGAACAATGAGAAGAATGTATTTGATAGCTTCGCCACTGCCCGAAACATTGGGACCGTGCAGGGAGAGATTCCAATCAAACGCCTCCGGACGCCCTGAACTGTTGAGAGAGAGCAAGAAAGGGCAGGAATGGCTTGTCTCGGATTCCTCCTGCTGCCTGATCTTGGGATATCGCTGCGTTTACAGAAGTGACGTGTTGGCCGTGAAGCAACCAGCATGCGATGCATGGAAGGGGAAGCTGGATAAACACATGAGGGGGAAAAGAATAGAAGGTTATGCTGAGAGGGTTAGATGAAGAGGGCTGAAGGCATATGGGATACTTGCCTTTATTAGCCGAGGCATAGAATATAAGAGCAAGGAGGTTATGATGGAGCTGTATAAAACACTGATTAGGCCACAGCTGGAGTACTGTGTGCAGTTCTGGTCGCCGCACTACAGGAAGGATGTGATCGCTTTGGAGAGGGTGCAGAGGAGATTCACCAGGATGTTACCAGGGCTGGAGCGCTTCAGCTATGAAGAGAGACTGGGAAGATTGGGTTTGTTTTCCTTGGAGCAGAGGAGGCTGAGGGGGGACATGATTGAGGTGTACAAAATTATGAGCGGCATAGATAGGATAGATACTAAGGAGCTTTTTCCCTTCGTTGAGGGTTCTATAACAAGGGGGCATAGATTGAAGGTAAAAGGCGGGAGGTTTAGAGGGGATTTGAGAAAGAACTTTTTCACCCAGCGGGTGGTTGGAGTCTGAACTCACTGCCTGAGAGGGTTGTGGAGGCAGGAACCATCACAACATTCAAGAAGCATTTGGATGAGCACTTGAAATGCCATAGCATACAAGGCTACGGACCAAATGCTGGAATATGGGGTTAGATTAGACTGGGCTTGATGGCCGGCGCGGACACGATGGGCCGAAGGGCCTCGATCCGTGCTGTATAACTCTACGACTCTATGAGGATCGTGTAAGGCATAAAGACCGGTATCTACCAGTTGAGCTGAATGGCCTGTTTCTGTGCAGTACTTTCGATATAATTCCATGTAATTCTGTGATGAAGCTGCACTGAAGAACGGGCCCAAGACATGGTCAGTCACGCTGACAACACCACGACATAAAATGGTTAATGTGGCACTGGACGGTATGTAAAACCAATGGGGAGAGATCTGTGCAATAGAATAGATCGAGACAGATACATAATGCTGATGAGATATTGTTCAGTGTTGGCCTCAAATACGGTAACGCCAACCAATGGGGCACTGCAAGGAAATGGTAATTCACACTGTCCTCAAGTGTGCTAATGTCATACTGTATTGGTTTCTCCTTCTGTTGTAGTAATGTTAACTTTTAGCCTCTGCTTCTGAAGCAGGGAAGTGTACGTCAATGTAAAGTCTCACTGGGCTGTTGGGCCAGGGCTGACCCTGCAGCAATGGACAGTTTCAGGATGAAATAATAAGAGACTTCATTAAGGAGTGATCATAATAGACTGATTCATAATTTCAGAGAATTTTAATCATTTGATAACAGTGTGAGAAAGCAGTTAGTTCTTCAACAAAAACATCGAGGCATACATAACCAATTGAATTGGTGTGAGTGATACAGAAACAAGAATGGACTTATTAATAGAGGCAGAATTACATGTTTATGGATGAAGGGAGAAACTATCGATGATGTAACGAAGTAAGGGAATTAAACTTGTTCGCCGAAAAGAAAAAGAGCTCGGTTTGTAAATATAACTATCGTTATTGATAAAGGATAAGACAATTCCATTCTCATTATGTGGAGTTAGATTAGAAGAACATAAGAACATAAGAAAAAGTAGCAGGAGTCGGCCAATCGGCCCCTCCAGCCTGCTCCACCATTCAATAAGATCATGGCTGATCTGATCCGAACCTCAAATCTAAATTCATGTCCAATTTCCTGCCCACTCCCAGTAACTCCTAATTCCCTTTACTTCTAGGAAACTGTCTATTTCTGTTTTAAATTTGTTTAATTATGTAGCTTCCACAGCTTCCTGTGGCAGCAAATTCCACAGACCCGCTGGCCTCCGAGTGAAGAATTTTCTCCTCATCTCAGTTTTGAAAGATCAGCCCCTTATTTGAAGATTATGCCCCCTAGTTCTAGTTTCACCCATCCTTGGGAACATCCTTACCGCATCCACCCGATCAAGCCTCTTCACAATCTTATATGTTTCAATAAGATCGCCTCTCATTCTTCTTTACTCCAATGAGTAGAGTCCCAATCTACTCAACCTCTCCTCATATGTCCACCCCCTCATCACCGGGATTAACCGAGTGAACCTTCTTTGTACTGCCTCGAGAGCAAGTTTGTCTTTTCTTAAATATGGGCACTAAAACTGTATGCAGTGTTCCAGTTGCGGTCTCATCAATACCTTATATAACTGCAGCAATACCTCCCTGTTTTTATATTCTATCCCCCGAGCAATAAAAGCCAACATGACCTGCTGCACCTGCACACTAACTTTTTTGATTTTCTTGCACTCGGACCCCCAGGTCCCTTTGTACTGCAGTACTTTCCAGTTTCTCGCCATTAAGATAAAAACTTGCTCTCTGATTTTACCCGCCAAAGTGCATAACCTCACATTTTCCAATATTGTATTGCATCTGCCAAATCTCCGCCCACTCACCCAGCCTGTCTATCGCCCCTTGCAGGTTGTTTATGTCCTCCTCACTCTCTACTTTCCCTCCCATCTTTATATCATCTGCAAACTTAGATATGTTACACTTGGTCCCCTCCTCCAAATCGTTAATATAGATTGTAAAGAGTTGGGGAACCAGCACCGACCCCTGCGGAACACCACTGGCTATTGGGTGCCAGTCCGAGAATGAACCATTTATCCCAACTCTCTGCTTCCTGTTAGATAACCAATCCTCCACCCATGCCAGAATATTACCCCCAATCCAGTGATTCTTTATCTTGATCAATAAACTTTTATGTGGCACCTTGTCGAATGCCTTCTGGAAGTCGAAATACACTATGTCCACTGGTTCCCCTTTACCCTCCCTGTACGTTATGTCCTCAAAGAACTCAAGCAAATTTGTCAGACATGACTTCCGCTTCATAATGCCATGCTGACTTTGTCCTATTAAATTATTTTTGTCCAAATGTTCCGATACTGTCTCCTTAATAATCGACTCCAAAATTTTACCCACCACAGATGTTCGGCTAACTGGTTTATAATTTCCAGCCTTCTGCCTACTACCCTTTTTAAATAAGGGTGTTACATTAGCAGTTTTCCAATCTGCCGGGACCTTTGCCGAGTCCAGAGAATTTTGGAAAATTATTACCAAAGCATCCACAATCCCTACTGCCACTTCCCTCAAGACACTAGGATGTAAGCCATCAGATCCAGGGGATTTATCCGCGAGAGTCCCATATAATTATGTGATCCGTAATTGTGTGTATTTCCAGTTGCAGGCAGTGAGAAAATGTATAAAAACTGTCTGTTTGCAATGAGTATTCGGATTGGTAAATTCTAAGATACTGAGCTCAGAACAGTAAAACGGTTGAATCCCCAACTAACTATCATCAGGTGTGGATGTAAGTGCAACTTTTTAAGTGTATGTTAAAATGCCATCGCATGCACCGTGTGCTTAATAAACCAATGACAACTCCCTTCAATGTTCAAGAACCTTATTTTTAACATTTCCCTTACAATAGCCTTAGTACTTTCATTGTGAACGGACTTCATTTATTAATTATTAATCAGTGCCCCCTTTACACTTCAATTCTTAACGTTCCAGTTGATCCTGAGCTTGTCCAAAATCAAAACTCCACATGGTTGCAGGTCCCCTTGGATCCCAGTCTGTGCCTATCAGACTGGCATCGATCTCGTGGGGAAATGGCGGTGTCTTATGGGCAGTTTAGTGTAATAGGCATCTTTCCATTCAACCGGATACAGACGACCAACAGTAATTAAGGCACGAGTCCAGCAGCAGGCAGAGGTTTTAATTCCATCAGTCAGCGACGTATCTGCACTCAGTCACAATCAGAACAAGCCGATGTGCATTCAAACACATCATCCAAAATCAACAGGTAATATATAAGCAAAGTCATGATCAAGTAAACCATTGCATTACCGTGTCAAATTCAATCACATAGGGTGGTGATTCCCGGCCCCCTGTTCCGAATCAAACTGCTGTTCTTTTCGCTTGAGTTGCTCGATTTCGAATTGAACAGTTATTGTATTTCCCTGACATTCCTGTCTCTTCTATACATAATTGAACAGTTAATATGTTCCCGGGTCGCCTCGTTCTAAAAAAATGGCTGTTGTGTTCAGGTGGTCACCATTACTAATTTAAGATTTGCTGTATTCTCCCAATTTTCCCCGTTCTCAATCCTAAATTGAACATTTATTGTGTTTGCCCTATATTCCACTTTATTCTGTTTCTCTTTGAACAGTTGCTGCGTTCCTCCATATTCCTCTTTCCTCTAATTCAAAATCAAAATTTGTCATATTCATTTATATTCCGCTAACCTCTATTACCAATTAAATTATTGCTGTTCCCCTAATTTCACTTGTTGTCCATTTCTTATTAATCAGTTACTGTGTTCCGTTAAATTCACCTGTTCTGTATTTCTTGCTAAACCTTTACTCAACCTCCTAAATTGCCATTCATTGTATTTCTAATTAAGCAGCTCGTTTTCCCCTAAATTACTCTGCGTCTATTTCTGATCAAGCAGTTACTGTGTTCCTCTAAATCCCACTATCATCTATTGTTAATTATATCGATTGGGAAAAGAGCCTGTTCCATCGATCGGCCACTCGCTCACTGAAATAATGTTTCCGCAGATGAGTTGAGAATTTACCCGCTTCAAGCGCAGCCTGTGTCCTCTGAAACAGCTTGTCATTTTTTTACATTATTTAATGGAGTAACCGTAATGTCTCGATCAAACTCAGGTCCTGTGTGTTCCTGGGGCCTCTGTATGTTTGTCAGAAGATTATTAACATGAAAAGGGTAATTAAATTGCTGGTGCTAATGTCAGCTACAATTCAACAGTTTCAGTAGTTTAGATGATATTTTAATTCAGAATCTATCAGTTGCGATCTTAGCCCTGCATATAATGAAATCTCACCATGGAAATCTCAAATACTGACACACTCTACTTCTCGACAAATCGCTAAAAATAAACGCTGCGAGTGGCCTGTCGGAACACATTCGATTTAATGTTTGTTAAATAAAAGGCTAATGGAATGTTGACCTTTATCTCAAGCGGTCTGGAACACAATGGGGAACAATTCATGCTTCAGTTGTATGGAGCCTTGGTCAGACCCCATCAGGAGCACTTCATTCGGTTTGGGAACTGCACCTCAAGAAAAATATACATGGAAAGGGTGTAGCGTAAACATCGCTTCAAATATTCAAAGACGAACAGAGGCCCAAATCAGGGGTGAACCCACGCTCTTAACTTTTCAATGTTGAGGATGTACCGCTTGGACACTGCTCTGTCTCCACGTACTTTTGGTTACTCCAGACATGGCCTCAGATGTCAAACATTTTTCAATGTTAATATCTGAATTGACCTCCCCCTCACGGAGCCGGGGTCCTGACGGCTCGTCGGTACTTTCCTAGCGTCTCCTTAAATGCATCTATGCTATTTGCCTCAACTACTCCATGTGGTAGCAAGTTCTACATTTGTACTTCCAAAGAAGTTTCTCCTAAATTCCATATTGGATTTATTAGTGACTATCTTAAGTTTACGGCCCCTAGTTTTGGATGCCCCGAAAAACGGAAACATTTTCTCTATGTCTACCCGCTCAAACTCATTCGCTTTCCTGAAGACCACTATTAGGTCACCCCTCAGCCTTCTCTTTTCTGGAGAAGAGAACCGCAGCCTCTTCAGTCCTTCCTGCTAGTTATAATCTCTCAGTCCTGGTATCATCCTCCTAAATATTTTTTTGCACCACAGCCAGTGTCTCTCTATCCTTTTTGCAATATGGAGACCACAACTGTGCACAATACACTAAGTGTGGTCTAACTAAGGTTCTATACAAATTTAACGTAACTTCTCTGGAGGATTCGGTGGTCTCGTTAGTAATCCTACCAAAACACAACACCGCTCAATATGTTGAAATTCATTGGCCATTTACGTTTCCCTTCTGCAAGTTTCTTAACCACTTCTTGTATTTTGTTGCAGTCTTCCTCAGTATTAACTATCTCCCAATCTATCGCCCAACGTGGTGTCAGCCGCACATTTTAATTCTGTTCCAACGATTATCAAGTCCAAATAATTTGTGAAAATGGTGAACAACTGTGTTACCAGCACGGATCCTTGTGTAACACCACTTTCCACCTTCCACGAGTTTGAGCAACGACCTTTGATCCCTACACTCTGTTTTCTGTTTTGTAGCCAGTTTGCTATTCAATCTGCTGCTTGTCCCCTGACTCCAAATGCTCTGACCTTAGTCACGAGTATTCTAAGTGGTAACTTATCAAAGTCCTTTTGAAAGTTCACTGCACTAGGAAAGTCATTGGACTGGGACATGTCAATGGATTGAGAAAGTCAATGGATTGGGATACATCAATAGATTGGGAAACTCAGTAGACTGGAATATATCAATGGATTTGGAAACAGAATGGACTGGGATATATCAATGCATTGGGAAAGTCAATGGACTGGGATATATCAACGGATTGGGAAACACAATGGGCTGGTATATATCAATGAATTGGGAAAGGCAATGGATTGGGATATATCAATAGATTGGGAAAGTTAATGGACTGAAATATATCAATGGATATGGGAATCACTGTGGACTGGGATATGTAAATGGATTTGGAAACATTGTAGACAGGGATATATCAATGGTTTGGGAAAAAGAATTGACTGGGATATATCAATGGGTTGGGAAACAGAGGAGACTGGAATATATCAATGGATTGGGAAACACAATGGACTGGGATATATCAATGCTTTGTCAAAGTCAGTGGACTGGGATATATCAATGGAACGGGAAAGTCAATGGACTGGTATGTATCAATGGATTGGGAAACACAATGGACTGGGACGTACCAATGGATTGGGAACCACTGTGGATTGGGATATATCAATGCAATGTGAACTTAAGGTGTTAGGAGATAAATTAAAAAGCAGGACCTCAAAAGTCGTGATCTCAGGATTACTACCAGTGCCACGTGCTAGTGAGTATAGAACAGGAGAATAGACCAGATGAATGCGTGGCTGCAGGGATGGTGTAGGAGGGAGGGATTTAAATTCCTGGGATATTGGGACCGGTTTTGGGGAAGGTGGGACCTGTATAAGCGGGACGGTTTACACCCGAGCAGGACCGCGACTGATGTTCTCGCGGGGTGTGTTTGCTCATGATGTTCGGGAAGGTTTAAACTCGAATGGCAGGGGGTTGGGAACTTGAGCAGGGAGACGGCGGATGGGGAACAATTGAAGGAAACAAAAGACAGAGTGGAAAGAAGCAATAGTGGAAGACAGAGAAAACAAGGACGATGAACAAATAGGCCCATGGTGCAAAACAACACTAAGATGAATAGCAATCTTAAAATGATAAGTCTAGAGGCATTGTATCTTAATGCGCAGAGCATTCACAATAAAGTAGATGAATTAAAAACGCAGATAGATACTAATGGGTATGATATAGTTTCGATTACGGATACATGGCTGCAGGGTGACCAAGGATGGTAACTGAACATCCAGGGGTATTCAATATTTATGAAGGACAGTCAAAAATGGAAAGGATGTGGGGTAGCGTTGCTCGTAAAGGAGGAAATCAATGCAACAGTGAGGAAGGATATTGGCTCGGAAAATCACAATGTGGAATCTGTATGGGTGGATCGAAGAAACACCAAGCGGCAGATAACGTTGGTGGGGGTTTTCAATAGGCCACCAAACAGAAGTGGAGATGTAGGGGAGGGCATTAAACTAGGAATTAGAGACGCATGCAAGAAGGGTACAATTATAATCATGGGTGACTTTAAATTTCATGTGGATTGGTCAAACCAAATGAGCAATAATGCTCTGGGGGAGGAATTCCTGGAGTGTGTACGTGATGGATTTCAAGACCAATATGTTGAGGAACCAATTCGAGAACAGGCGATCCTCGACTGGGTATTGTGCAATGAGAAAGAATTAATTCACAATCTTGTTGTGCGGCGTCCCTTACGGAAGAGCGCCCATGACATGATGTAATTGCTCATTATGATGGAGAGTGAAGTCGTTGAATCCGAAACTGGGGTCCTGATTCTAAATAAAGGAAATTACGAAAGTATGAGTTCTGAGTTGGATCGGATAGATTGGGGAACTTTACTGAAAAGGATGACGGTGGATTGGCAATGGCTAATATTTAAAGAACGTGTGCAGGAATAATAACAATAATTCATTCCTGTTTGGTGCAAAAATAAACAGGAAATGTGACTCAACCGTGGCTTACAAAAGAAATTAGAAATAGTATTAGATGCAAAGTGGAGACATATAAAATTGCCAGAAAAAGCAGCAAGCTTGAGGATTGGGAGCAGTTTAGATATAAGAAAAGGTGAACAAAGAGATTGATTGAGGGGAAAAATAGATTATGAGAGTAAAATGGAGGGAACATAAAAGCTGACTGTAAAAGCTTCTATAAATATGTCAAGAGAAAAAGATTAGTGAAGAAAAAAGTCAGAAATGGGGAAAATTTTAATGGGGAACAAAGAAATGGCAGAACAATTGAACACTTACTTTGGTTTTGTCTTCACAAAGGAGGACAAATAACCTCCCGGACACATAAGGGAACCAAGGGTCCAGAGAGAAGGAGGAACTAAAGGAAATCAGTGTTAGTAAAAAAAATAGTGTTCGGGAAATTAATGTGGCTATAGGCTGACAAATCCCCAGAGCCTGATAATTTACATCCCAGTGCACAAAAGGAAGTGCCCTGGAAATAATGGATGCATTGGTGGTCATCTTCCAAAATTCCATAGAATCTGGAACAGTTCCTAAAGACTGCCGGGTGGCAAATGTAACGCCACTATTTAAAAAAGGAGGGAGAGAAAAAACAGGAAATTGCAGACCAGTTAGCCTAACATCAGTAGTGGGCAAAATGTTAGAGTCTATTGTAAAGGATGAGATAACAGAGCACTTGGAAGGCATGAATTGGATTGGACAATGTCAGCATGGGTTTATGAAAGGGAAACCATGCTTAACAAATTCACTGGGTTTTTTTTAGGAGGTACCTTGTAGAGTAGATAGGGGAGATCCAGTGGATGTGGTTTCCTAACATGCAAGGAAGGAGTTCTAGGCCTTGGACAGCGTGCACAGGAGATGTACTGGAATGACACCACGAAGGGGGGACTTCAGTTACGTGGAAAAACTAGAGAAGCTGGGGTTGGTTTCTTTAGAACAAATAAGGTTAAAATGATGAGGGGTTTTGACAGAGTAAATGATGAGAAACTGTTTCCACTGGCTATACAACGAGTTGTTATGATCCGGAATTCACTGCCTGAAACGGCGGTGGAAGCAGATTCAATTATAACTCTCAAAAGGGAATTGGAAAAAACAATTGAAAGGGAAAAATTGCAGGGTTTGGGGAAAGGGTAGGTGAGCGGGACTAATTGGATCGTTCTTTCAAAGAGCCGGCACTGGCACGATGGGCCGAATGGCCTGCGGTGCTGTATCATTCTGTGATTCTAAGATAAAGGTGTAAATGAGTACAGAGATAGAGGGGCAACAACAAAGGGCGATAGGTAAAGATGTGACTGAGTACAGTGATAGAGAGAGAGATTCGAAAAAAATGACACAGAATTAGATAGAATTTACAGCACAGAAACAGGCCATTCGACTCAACTGATCTACGCTGGTACTTATATTCCACTCGAGCCTCCTCCCAACTCACTTAATCTCACCCTTACGAAATAGCCCTCTATTCCTTTCTTCTTCATGTAGTTATCTGGCTTCTCATGAATGCATCTATTTCATTCATCTCAACTATTGCATGTGGTAGCAAGTTCCACATTTTCACTACCCTCTGGGTAAAGAAGTTTCTCCTAAATTCCTCATTGGATCTATTATTGATTTTATTTATGACCTCAAGTTTTGGATTCGTCAACAAGTTGAAACATCCTCTCTACGTTTACGCTATCATTTCTCTTCTCCAGAGGGAGATAGGTAAAGGTGTGACAAAGTAAAGTGTGTGATACAGAGAGAAACCAACAGTGAGAGATAGATGAAAGTTTGGCTGATTACAGTGAGACCGAGATACACCTGCAGAAGCAGACAGATAAACATGTGACTGAGTACAGTTTATACAGACAGACACAAACAAAGGGAGATAGAATAAGGTGAGACTGAGGATAGTGAGTGATACAGAGAGACAACAACAAAGGGAGACAGATGAAGGTGAGACTGAGTACAGTGACAGAGAGACACCAACAGAGGGAGATGCTTAAATATGAAACTTGGTACAGTCCGTGACACAGAGAGACACAAACAGTGGGAGAGAGATGAAAGTGTGACTGTGTACTACGATACAGAATGACAACAGCAGAGGGAGATGGATAAAGATGAGACTGAGTACAGTGACACAGAGAGACACCAATAGCGGCAGATAGATAAAGTTGTGACTGATTATTGGGAATAATACAGAATCTGTATTTAAAGCAGAGGAAGAGGACAGCAAGACGGAAAAAAATTTTGAATGACGGACGGGGAATCACCGTAATTAAAGTAAGCAAATTAACAGTAATGTAGAAAATAATGGCACTAAAGCATGACCATCCCCAGGACCAGATGATGTCCATCCCAGGGTTGTAAAGTCCGTTGGTGACAACATTGCAGATGCCCTAACTATAATCTTTCAAACTTCTGTCAATTCAGCAACCGTTCCTTGAGCGTGGAAAATTGCCTCTGCTTGTTCTTCCTACCAAAATGTATTACTTCGCATTTTTCGGCGTTAAATTTCCCATGCCACGAGTACGCCCAGTCCACCAGCCTGTCTATATCCTTTTGAAGTCGATCGCTCTCCTCACTGTTTGTTGCCCTTCCAAGTTTTGAGTCATCTGCAAATTTTGAAATTGTGCCCTGTACACTCAGGCCCAAGTCATTAGTATATATCAAGAAAAGCAGTGGTACCAAAACTGAGATAGAAGCATGGAAACATAGAAAGTACGTTGTGGAGTAGGCAATTTGGCCCTTCGAGGATGCTCCGCTATTCAATACGATCATGGCTGAAGCTTTATCTCAATACCATATTCATGTTCTCTCCTCATGCCCCTTGATGCCTTTTGTATCTAGAAATCCATCTTGCTCCTTCTCAAATATATTCAGTGAATTGCCATTCACAGCCTTCTGTGGAAAAGAATTTAACAGGTTCACCATCCTCTGAGTGAAGAAATTTCTCCTTATCTCAGTCCTAAATATCCTGCGCCGTGTCCAGAGACTGTGACCTCTCGTTCTGAACCTCTCAGCCAGTGAAAACACCCTCCCTGCATCCAGTCTGTCTAGCCCTGTCAGAATGTGACACATTTCAATGAGATCCCCTCTCATTCTTCTAAACTCGAGTGAATGCAGGCCAAGCCGACCCAATCTCTCCTCATACGACAGTCCTGCAATCTCAGGCATCAGTCTGGTGATTCTTCGCTGTTCTCAATCTGCGGCAAGTATATCCTTTCTTAGATTAGGAGACCAAAATGGCACACAATACTGCAGGTGTGGTCTCACCAAGACCTTGTATGGAGTGTGATGGAATGCTCTCCACTTGCTTGGATGAGTGCCGCTCCAACAACACTCAAGAAGCTCGGCACCATCCAAGATAAAGCAGCCCGCTTGATTGGCACCCCATCCACCACAATAAACATTCACTCCCTTCACCACCGGTGCAGAGTGGCTGCAGTGTGTACCATCCACAGGATGCAGTGCAGCAACTCGCCAAGGCTTCTTCGACAGCACCACCTAGAAGGCAAAACAGCAGGCACATGGGAACAACACCACCTGTAGGTTCCCCTCCAAGTCACACACCATCCCGACTTGGAAATATATCGCCGTTCCTTCATCGTCGCTGGGTCAAAATCCTGCGACTCCCTTCCGAACAGCACTGTGGGAGAACCGTCACCATACGGACTGCAGCGGTTCAAGAAGGCAGCTCACCACCACCTTCTCAAGGGCAATTAGGGATGGGCAATTAATGGCGTCCTCGCCAGTGACGCCCACATCCCATGAACGAATAATAATAATAAAAAAACTGCAGTGAGACATCCTTGCTCCTGAACTCAAATCCTCTTGCAATGAAGGCAAACACGCCATTTGCTTTCCTGACTGCTTGCTGCACCTGCATGTTTGCTTTCAGTGACTGCTTTACAAGGACACCCAGTCCCTTTGTACATCAACATTTCCTAATCTATCACCATTTAAATAATACTCTGCCTTTCTGTTTTTCCTTCAGAAGTCGATAAATTCACATTTATCCACATTATACTGCATCTGCCATGTATTTGCCCACTCACTCAACTTATCTAAATCGCCTTGAAGCCACTTTGCATCCTCCTGAGATCTCACGATCCCACCTAATTTTTGTGTCGTCAGCAAACTTGGAAATATTACATTTGGTTCCCTCATCCAAATCATTGATATATATTGTGAATAGCTGAGGCCCAAGCGCTAATTCATGCGTTACGCCACTAGTCACTGCCTGCCACCCCGAAAAAGACCCATTTATTCCGACTCTCTGTTTCCTGTCTGTTAACCAATTTTCAATCCATGCCAGTTTATTACCTCCAATCCCATGTTCGTTAATTTTTACACTAACCTCTTTTGTGGGACTTTATCAAAGGCCTTCTGAAAATCCCAATAAACCATATCCACTGCTTCTCCCTTAGTTATTCTACCAGATACATCCTCAAAAAACTCTAGTAGGTTCGTAAAAAATGATTTCCCGTTCATGAATCCATGTTGACTTTGTCTAATCCCGTTGATACTTTCTCAGTGTCCTGTTACCACGTCCTTTATAATAGATTCCAGCATTTTCCCTGCTACTGATGTCAGGCTAACCAGTCTGTCGTTCACTCTTTTCCCTCTCCCTCCATTTTTTAAATAGTGGGGTTTCATGGTGACCTCTGGGGAACCGCACTGTACACCACCCTCCAGTCCGAAAAACAACCGTTCACCACTGCTATCTGTTTCCGGTCCCTTCGCCAATTCTTTATTCATGTTGCTGCTGCCACCTTTGTTCCACGGGCCGCAAATCTGATGATAAGCGTACCGCGCGGCACTTTATGAAATGCCTTTTGAAAGTCCATATACACCATATCAACTGAATTGCCCTCATCTAATCTCTCTATTACCTCATTGAAAAAACTCGATGAGGGAGTTCAATGTTGGGAAGTGTACATTCATTGACTTTGGATCTAAGAAAGATAGATCAGAGTATTTTCTATGTGACGAGAAGCTAGGAACTGTGGAGGAGCAGAGAGATTTAGGGAATAAAGTACAGAAATTACTAGAAGCTAGTGGACATGTACAAAGTGTAATTCAAACAGGCTCATGGAATGACGACCTTTATCTGAAGCGGGCTGGAATATAAAAGGATGGAAGTTTTGTTGCAGCTGTACAGGGTTCTGGTTAGACCCCCATCTGGAGTAACTGTGTTCAGCTCTGAGCACCGGACCTCAGGAAGGACATATTGGCGTTGAAGGGGGCACAGAGCTGATTCACCAGAATGATACCGGGGGTAAAAGGGTTAAATTACAAGGACAGTTTGCACAGAGTAAGGCTTGTATTCTCTCGAGTATGGGAGATGAAGGGCTGATCCAATCCCGGTGTTTAAGATGATTAAAGGATTCTGTAGGGTTGATGGAGAGAAACTATTTCCTACGATGGGGGAGTCCAGAACAAGGGAGCAGAGACTTACAATTAGAACAAGGCCATTCAGGGCTGATGTCACGAAACACTTCTTCACACAAAGGGCAGTGGAAAGCTGGAACTCTCTTCCCCAAAATGCTATTGAGGCTGGGGGTCAATTGAAAATTTCAAAACTGGCCTTGAGAGATTTTTGTTCAGCCAGGACATTAAACGTCACGGAAACAAGGCTGGTAAATGGAGTCATGCTGAAGATCAGCCGTGATCTAATTGAATGGCGGCACAGGGTTGAATGGTTGAATGGCCTCCTCCTGGAATAAGAGGCGGTGAGATTAAGGTGATGGTGTCAGAATGAGGATCAGGGGTCAGATTGTGGAGAAGGGAACTAAATTGGACGGCTCTTTCAAAGAGCCGGCACAGGCACAACGGGCCAAATGTTCTCCTTCTGTACAGTAAGATTCTAAGATTCTCTGATCCCATGCATCAAAAGGGTCAGATTGTGAAGAATGGGTTCAGATTAAGAGAAGTGGTGAGCTTGAGGAGAATGGGTGAGATCGAGGAGAAGGGATCAGATTGAGGAGAACGGGTCAGATTGAGGAGAACGGGTCAGGTTGGAGTCGACTTGGGCGGATTGACGCCGGTTGCAGTGCGGTTTGAGTTTCACAGGAACATCTGAACAGTAGTCGATCATTTCTCCCCTCGAAACTGCTTCGTCATTCAATGAGATCGTGGCTGATCTGAATTGAGAGGGGGTGTTGATCTGAAGCAATTTTCTGACAGGGCGTGTGTTCACAGGGCGGCTGTAAGTGGATGTTGAAGAATAGGGTCGCTGTCCTGCTCACGTTCCAGATCCCCGATTATTCAGTCCGTAGTGTGTTAGACTTTTAATCTGACCCTCCAGAGTTTAAGTCCCTTTTTAGGCGTTGCTTTTATCAATGAAAACACCAATCACTTTACACCTTAATGTGCCAGTATTAGAAAATAACTTCAATTTTAAAGAAAACATCAGGTTTTGTGGCAAATGTTTAAAATATATTGATGAATTTTATTGAGACGGCAGGCAAGATCAATGTAAATTGTTTGTGTTTCATGCGGCTGCAAGAATTCGTAAAAATTGAGAAACTTGACTTGAAAGCAGATCTCGGACAAGCATTTAAATTCTGGACTCTCAGATTAAAAGTATGAAGCTTTTCCGACTGAGCTCTCGTTCAGTTTCGGACAGCGACCTTCACTGGCTGACATGGAACATTCCCTTTCCCATTCTTCATTTCCTTTTGCAGTAATTCCGCCTGTGCAGTTCATTTCTCACCCACTCCCCACACTCCCTGCCTGCCACAGGCCTCACTTCAAAAATACTCTTCCTCCCACCAACTTCAAGCACTTTAACAACGGCACAATCCAAAACACAGCGGACAATAAAGGCTCAAGGTTCCTTTGAGAAACAATTCAATCTGCTTCGGCAAAGTGTGATCTCGGGGAAGAAGAGAAATGTTGAACAAGGCCAAAGAACGAACCAGAATTTATTTCTTATTATTCATAGTCATATAGAAAAATCTACAGCAACTGGGAAGCTACACAACATAATCGGCTTCAAAGGCATGTATTAGCCTTCATAGGAAATATTTATACAATGATAACTGTCATTACCAATAATTACACAACTATAATGATAACTATTATTAATACGATTCCGAAGTAGACAGAAAGTCACACGTACAATACAAGACCGGAGAATTCACAAGTTACAGTCCTCGAGGTTGAGGGGAACAGCTGCCGAGGCCTTGCCAAATCATAGAAACTTATGGCACGGAAGGAGGCCATTCGGTCCGTCTTGACAGTGCCAGCTCTTTGAAAGAGAATGGGGAGAACGTGTCAGGTTGAGGATGATGCGTCAGATTGAGGAGAAGTGGCCAGATTGGGGAGAAGTGGTTAGATTGAGAAGTGGACAGATTGTGGCGATGAGGGACACACTGGGGAGATGGATCAGATTGCGGGAAATGGGTCAGATTGCGGAGAACGGGTCAAAATGAGGAACAAATGAAATAGGAATTGGAGTAGGCCATTCAGTCCATGGAACCTGTTCCGTCATTGACTTAGATCGTGCCTGAGTGCACTTTAAATCTGTCTACCTGCATTGGTGCAATTCATGCATTCGTTCCTTAAATGTTAGCCATTGCCTATCCACCGTCATGCCTTTTAATGAAGTTTCCCAATCTATCACAGCCAACTCACTCCTCCCACCTTCGTAGTTTCCTTTGTTTAGATTTAGGTCCCTAGTTTCGGATTGGACTACTTCACTTTCAGTCTGAATAAAGAATTCTATCATGTTATTGTCACTCTTCCGTAAAGGACCCCGCATAACAAGATTATTAATTAACACCTAGTCATTGCACAATACCCAATCTAGAATAGCCTATTCCCGAGTTGGCTCCTCGTACTGGTCTAAAAAAATCTCGTACACACTTCAGGAATTCATGCTCCACAGTATTATTATTAATTTGGTTTGACCAGTCTATATGTAGATTAAAGTCACCCATGATTACTGTAGTACCCTTGTTACTTTCATCTTTAATTTCCTGTTTGATCCAATCCCCTATATTACCACTACTGTTTGGAGGCCTATAGACAACTCCCACCAGTGTTTTCTGACCCTTGGCGCTTCTTAACTTCACCCAGACTAATTCGACATCTCGATTTTCTGAGCCAATATCCTTTCTCACTATTGTTCTGATTTCATCCTCTAATTTTCATTCTCTAATTCGCCAAATGTTCTTTTTCCCCAATGTCTGATTCCTCAGTACCTGATTTTTATTCTCTAATTACCCAGTTGTTATCATTTCTCACTGTCTGATTCCTCATTAACTGACTTTCAATCTCTAATTACCCAACTTTTCTTATTCCCCACTCTCTGATTCCTCGTAACCTGATTTTCATTTCCATATTCTCCAGCTTTGCTTCATCTCCACTGTCTGAATCCTCCTTAACTGATTTTCATAATATAGAATCATAGAATCACATAAAATTAACGGCACAGAAGGAGGTCACTCGTCCCATTGTGTCTGTGCCGGCTGAGAATCGAGCCACCCAGCCTCATCCCACTTTCCCGCATTTGGTCCTCAGCCCTGCAGGTCACGGCTCTGGCTCTTCAGGTGCACATCCAGGTATTTTAAATGAGTTGAGGGTTTCTGCATCTAACACCCTCTCAGGCAACGAGTTCCAAACCCCCACCACACTCTGGGTAAAAACAAAGTCCACTTTTCCACTCTAATCCTTCTCCCAATCACTTTAAATCTATGCCTCCTGGTTACTAACCACTCCACAAAGGGAAATAGGTCCTTCCTATCCATCCTATCTCTGCCCCTCATAATTTTGTGTCTGTTCCAAGGAAAACAATATCAGCCTATCCAATTTGTCATCACAGCTAAAATTCTCCATTCCTGGTCACATCCTCATAAATGTTCCCCAATATTAACTGGGATACTCAGAGTGTAAAAGGCTTAGAGGGTACAAAATTCTTCACGTGCATCCAGGAGTGCTTTTTGAGCCAGCATGTAGAAAGTCCTACAAGAGAGGGGGCGGTACTGGACCTAATTCTAGGGAATGTGGCCGGCCAAGTGGAAGAAGTGCTCGTAGCTGAGCACTTTGGTGACAGTGACCATAATTCAGTGAGATTTAAGGTGGTCATGGAAAAGGACAGGGAGGGGCCGGAAATAAAGGTTCTAAATTGGGGGAAGGCCGATTTTAATAGGATATGGCAGGATCTGGCCAAAATGGACTGGGATCAGCTGCTTGTAGGAAAGTCCGCATCGGAGCAATGGGAGTATTTCAGTAGGGAGATTGAGACCATACAATGGCAACATGTTCCCGTAAAGGTCAAGGGTGGTTCCAAGAACTCCAGGGAACCTTGGATGTCAGGGGATATACGAGAATGGATTAGGAAAAAAGGAGGGCTTTTGGCAGATACAAAAGGCTAAAGACAGAGGAAGCCCTAGAGGAGTACAAAAAGTGCAGGGGGATACTTAAAAAAGAAATTAGGAGATCAAGGAGGGGCCATGAAATAACACTGGCGAGCAAAATAAAGGAAAATCCTAAGATGTTTTATAAGTATATTAAGGGTAAGAGGATGACTAGGGAAAAAATAGGGCCCATTCGGGACAAAAATGGCAATCTGTGTGTGGAGCCAGCAGATGTAGGAGGGGTTCTAAATGAATTTTTTGCATCTGTTTTCACTATGGATAAGGACGATGTAGACATAGAAATACGGCAGGGGGACTGTGATATACTCGAACATATTAACATCGAGCGGGAGGAGGTATTGGCGGTTTTAGCAGGCCTAAAAATGGAAAAATCCCCAGGCCCGGACGAAATGTATCCCAGGCTACTGTGTGAGGCAAAGGAGGAGATTGCGGGGGCTCTGACACATATATTCAGAACCTCTCTGGCCACAGGGGATGTGCCAGAGGACTGGAGAACCGCTAATGTAATACCATTATTCAAGAAGGGGAGTCGGGAAAAACCGGGGAACTACAGGCCAGTGAGCCTAACATCAGTGGTAGGAAAATTATTGTTAAAAATTCTGAAGGACAAAATTAGT
Source organism: Heptranchias perlo (assembly GCF_035084215.1). Lineage (NCBI taxonomy): Eukaryota > Metazoa > Chordata > Chondrichthyes > Hexanchiformes > Hexanchidae > Heptranchias > Heptranchias perlo. The sequence goes on from NW_027139548.1 coordinate 2,916,341, forward strand.
CTCCACTTGGAGAAGCAAGGATTAATCAGGGATAGTCAACATGGCGTTGTCAAGGGAAGATCATGTCTGACTAATTTGATTGAATTTTTTGAGGGGGTGACTCGGCGTGTGGATGAGGATAACGCAGTGGATGTGGTATACATAGGTTTCAGTAAGGCTTTAGATAAAGTCCCCCACAGGAGACTGGTCAAGAAGGTACGAGCCCATGGAATCCAGGGTGCCTTGGCACTTTGGATACAAAACTGGCTTAGTGGCAGAAGGCAGAGGGTGATGGTCGAAGGTTGTTTTTGTGACTGGAAGCCTGTGGCCAGTGGGGTACCACAGGGATCGGTGCTGGGTCCCTTGCTGTTTGTGGTCTACATTAATGACTTGGATATGAATGAAAAAGGTATGATCAGTAAGTTCGCTGATGATACAAAGATTGGTAGGGTGGTAAATAGCGAGGAGGATAGCCTCAGTCTGCAGGACGATATCGATGGGTTGGTCAGATGTGCGGAACAGTGGCAAATGGAATTTAACCCGGAAAAGTGCGAGGTGATGCACTTTGGAGGGACTAACAAGGCAAGGGAATAAACAATGAATGGGAGGACCCTAGGCAAGACAGAGGGTCAGAGGGATCTTGGTGTGCAAGTTCATAGATCCCTGAAGGCGGCGGAACAGGTAGATAAGGTGGTAAAGAAGGCATATGGGATACTTGCCTTTATTAGCCGAGGCATAGAATATAAGAGCAAGGAGGTTATGATGGAGCTGTATAAAACACTGGTTAGGCCACAGCTGGAGTACTGTGTGCAGTTCTACTCGCCACACTACAGGAAGGATGTGATCGCTTTGGAGAGGGTGCAGAGGAGATTCACCAGGATGTTACCAGGGCTGGAGCGCTTCAGCTATGAAGAGAGACTGGGAAGATTGGGTTTGTTTTCCTTGGAGCAGAGGAGGCTGAGGGGGGACATGATTGAGGTGTACAAAATTATGAGGGGCACAGATAGGATGGATACTAAGGAGCTTTTTCCCTTCGTTGAGGGTTCTATAACAAGGGGACATAGATTCAAGGTAAAAGGCGGGAGGTTTAGAGGGGATTTGAGAAAGAACTTTTTCACCCAGAGGGTGGTTGGCGTCTGGAACTCACTGCCTGAAAGGGTTGTGGAGGCAGGAACCCTCACAACATTCAAGAAGCATTTCGATGAGCACTTGAAATGCCATAGCATACAAGGCTATGGACCAAATGCTGGAATATGGGATTAGAGTAGACAGGGCTTGATGGCCGGCGCGGACACGATGGGCCGAAGGGCCTCTATCCGTGCTGTATAACTCTATGACCTCTAGTGTAACTACAGGGTACCATTAGTACCAGAGGGCCAGGGTTACCTGTGGTGTCCGTGCGGGTCTACCACTCGTACATAAGGAGCACGGTCACCTCCAGTGTAAGTGTAAGGTACAACTTGTATCGGAGGAGGTGGGGTATCTCCAGTTCAAGTGTGGCGGTATTACTGGTACTGGAGGAGGACTCGCACCTCGAGTGTAAGCAGGTATATCACTACTACCAGAGGAACATGGTCACAACTCGTGCAAGTGTCGGGGAACCTCTAATACTGGAGGATCACGATCAATTCTTGTGTAAGAATAGGGTTACGAAAATACCGGAGGAGCAAAGTGACCACTCTTTGTATGTGAAGAGCTATCACTACTATCGGATGACGAGGATCACCATTGGTGTCAGTGCACCGAGTACCACTAATAGCAGAGGAACACGGTCACCCCTAGTGTAAGTGCGGTGTCCCACAAGTACCGAATCAGAATTGTTAACCCTCCTGTAAGTTTAGAGGCTCCACAAGAGAAGGAGCACAGTCACGCTTAATGTAAGTGTATGTATCACACATGTACCGAAGAAACACTGTCGTCTCTCGTTTCCGTGTAGTGGTTCCACTAGTATCACCTCTAGTGTTAGTTTCGGGTGCCAATAGTACCGAGAACACGGCCACCTGTGGTGTAAGTTTAGGGTACCACTAGTACCGGAGTAGAACCGTCACCTCCAGTGAAAGTGTAGGTTTACCCCTCGTACCAGAAGAACAGTCAACTGTAGTGTGACTGGAGGCTTCCTCGACTACCGGATGAGCACAGTCACCTCTAGTATAATTCCATGTGCACCATTAGTCCCAGAGGAGGATAGACACCTCTGGTGTAAGTGTAGTGTACTAATTGTACCGGAGGAGTAATGTTACCTCTGGTGTATGTGTAGGGTTTCCCTACAGAAGGTAGACGGTCACATCTGGTGAAAGTGTAGGGTGCAACTTGTACCGAAGGAGGAATGTAACCTCTCGTTTAAGTGAAGGGGTACCACCAGTACCGGAGGAACAAGGTCTCCACTCGTGTAAATGTAGGGGCACCTCTAATCTGGCACCGGAGGAGAACGGTCGCCTCTCCTGTAACTGTAGGGTACCACTAGAACCGGGGGAGTGCAGTCACGTCTACTGTAAGTGTAGGATATCACAAATACCGAAGGAACACAGTCACTTCTCGTGTAATTTCTGGGTGTCACTAGTACCGGACGAGCAAGTCACCTCTTATCTAAGTGGAGATGTCGCACTAGTACCAGAGGAGTGCAGTCATATCTAGTGTAATTGTAGTGGTAGCAGCAGTACCGGAGGAACAAGGTCATCACTAGTGTAGTAGCGGAGGAGAACGGTCACCTCTAGTTTAAGTGAAGAGGTACCACTGGCACTGGAGGAGCACGATCACCACTATTGTAACTGAAGGGGCACCACTAGTATAGAAGGAGCAAGTTCACCCCAAGTGTAAGTGTACGGTACCATTAGTTCCGGAGGAGAACGGACACCTCAAGTCTAATTGGAGGGACACCACTGGTAGAGAAGGGGCACGGTCAGAATAAGTTCACCACCAGTAAAGTTAGCATGGGGTCACCACCAGCAATGTTAGAGTAGGGTCACCACCGGTAATGTTAGGATGGCGTCACCACCAGTAATGCTCGGATGGCGTCACCACCAGTAATTGTAGGATGGCGTCACCACCAGGTATGTTAGAGTATGGTCACCACCAGAAATGTTGCAGTCGGGTCATCAACTGTCATGTTAGATTAGGGTCACCACTAATAATGTCAGCATATCAACGACACCAAATATCTTAGAGTAACGTCACCAACACCAATTTTAATATATGGATACCTCCAATAATGTTTGATCAGGATTGCCACCAATAATGTGAAAGTAGGGTCAACATCACTAATGTTAGATTAGGGTCACCACCAGTAATGTTAGAGTACTGACTCCACCAGTAATGATAGAGAGGGGTCACAACAAGTAACGTTGGAGTCGGGTCACCACCTGGAAAGATTGAGGAGCGTCTCCACCAGTAATGTTAGATTAGGGTCTCCACCATTCAGGCTAGAGCATGTTCACCAATCGTAATGTTACCGGGTACGGTAGCATAGTGGTTATGTTACTGGACGAATAATCCGGAGGCCTAGACTAAAATCCAGAGTCACAAGTTCAAATCCCACCACAGCAGCTGGCGAATTTAAATTCAATTAATTAAAAAAAAATCTGAAATTAAAATACTCGTATCAGTGATAATGGCCATGAAACTACCGGATTGTCGTAAAAAAACATCTGGTTCACTCATGTCCTTCAGAAAAGGAAACCTGCCGCCCTTACCCGGTCTGGCCAATATGTGACTCCAGACCCACAGCAATGTGGTTGATTCTTAATTGCTCTCTGAAATGGCCGAGCAAGCCACTCAGTTGTAAAATCTCGCGACGAAAAGTCATAATAAGAATAAAAACGGACGGACCACTGGGCACCGGACACGACAACGGCAAAACACCAAGCCCAGTCGACCCTGCCAGGTCCTCCTTACTAACATTTGGGAACTTGTGCCAAAATTGGGAGAGCTGTCCCACAGACCAGTCAAGCAATAGCCTGACACAGCCATACGAACAGAATCATATCTTTCAGCCAACGTCCCAGACTCTTCCATCACCAACCCTGGGTCTGTCCTGTCCCACCGGCAGGACAGACCCACCAGAGGTGGCGGTGCAGCGAAAAACAGGGAGTGGCACTGGGAGTCCTCAACATTGATTCTGGACCCCATGAAATCTCATGGCATCAGGTCAAACATGGGCAATGAAACCTCCTGCTGATTACCACCTACCGTCCTCCCTCAGCTGATGAAACAGTCCTCCTCCATGTTGAGCACCACTTGGAGGGAGCACTGAGGGTAGCAAGGGCACAAAATGCACTCTCCGCGTGGGGGACTTCGATGTCCATCACCAAGAGTGGCTCGGTAGCACCACGACTGGCCGAGTCCTGAGGGACATAGCTGCTCGACTGGGCCTGCGGCAGGTGGTGAGCGAACCAACACGAGGGAAAAACTTACTTGACTTCGTCCTCACCAATCTCCCTGTCGCAGATGCATCTGTCCATGATAGTATTGGTAGGAGTGACCACCGCACAGTCCTCGGGGAGATGAAGTCCCGTCTTCGCACTGAGGACACCATCCAACGTGTTGTGTGGCACTACCACCGTGCTAAATGGGATAGATTCAGAACGGATCCAGCAGCTCAAAATTGGGCATCCATGAGGCGCTGTGGGCCATCAGCAGCAGCAGAATTGTATTCCAGCACAATCTGTAACCTCATGGCCCGGCATATTCCTCACTCTACCATTAACCAACAAGCCAGGGGTCAACCCTGTTTCAATGAAGAGTGTGGAAGAGCATGACTGGAGCAGCACCAGGCGTACCTAAAAATGAGGTACCAACCTGGTGAAGCTGCAACTCAGGACTACATGCATGCTAAACAGCGGAAGCAACATGCTACAGACAGAGATAAGCGATTCCACAATCAACGGATCAGATCAAAGCTCTGCAGTCCTGTCACATCCAGTCGTGAATGGTGGTGGACAATTAAACAACTAACGGGAGGAGGAGGCTCTGCAAACATCCCAAATTCTCAATGATGGCGAAGTCCAGCACGTGAGTGCAAAAGACAAGGCTGAAGCGTTTGCAACCATCTTCAGCCAGAAGTGCTGCGTGGATGATCCATCTCAGCCTCCTCCCGATATGCCCGCCATCACAGAAGCCAGTCTTCGGCCAATTCGATTCACTCCACGTGATATCAAGAAACGGCTGAGTGCACTGGATACAGCAAAGGCTGTGGGCCCCGACAACATCCCAGCTGTAGTGCTGAAGACTTGTGCTCCAGAATTAGCTGCGCCACCAGCCAAGCTGTTCCAGTACAGCTACAACACTGGCATCTACCCGACAATGTGGAAAATTGCCCAGGTATGTCCTGTCCACAAAAAACAGGACAAATCCAATCCGGCTAATTACCGCCCCATCAGTCTACTCTCAATCATCAGCAAAGTGATGGAAGGTGTCGTCGACAGTGTTATCAAGCGGCACTTGCTTACCAATAACCTGCTCACCGATGCTCAGTTTGGGTTCCGCCAGGACCACTCTACTCCAGACCTCATTACAGCCTTGGTCCAAACATGGACAAAAGAGCTCATTTCCAGAGGTGAGGTCCCTTGACATCAAGGCAGCATTTGAACGAGTGTGGCACCAAGGAGCCCGAGTTAAATTGAAGTCCATGGGAATCAGGGGGAAAACTCTCCAGTGGCTGGAGTCATACCTAGCACAAAGGAAGATGGTAATGGTTGTTGGAGGCCAATCATCTCAGCCCCAGGGCATTGCTGCAGGAGTTCCTCAGGGCAGTGTCCTAGGCCCAACCATCTTCAGCTGCTTCATCAATGACCTTCCCTCCATCATAAGGTCAGAAATGGGGATGTTCGCTGATGACTGCACATTCGCAACCCCTCAGATAATGAAGCAGTCCGAGCCCGCATGCAGCAAGACCTAGACAACATCCAGGCTTGGGCTCATAAGTGGCAAGTAACATTCGCGCCAGGTAAGTGCCAGGCAATGACCATCTCCAACAAGAGAGAGTCTAACCACCTCCCCCTGACATTCAATGTCATTACCATCGCCGAATCCCCCACCATCAGCATCCTGGGGGTCACCATTGACCAGAAACTGAACTGGACCAGCCATATAAATACTGTGGCTACGAGAGCAGGTCAGAGGCTGGATATTCTGCGGCGAGTGACTCACCTCCTGACCCCCCAAAGCCTTTCCCCCATCTACATGGCACAAGTCAGGAGTGTGATGGAATACTCTGCACTTGCCTGGATAAGTGCAGCTCCAACAACACTCAAGAAGCTCGACACCATCCAAGATAAAGCAGCCCGCTTGATTGGCACCCCATCCACCACCCTAAACATTCACTCCCTTCACCACTGGCGCACTGTGGCTGCAGTGTGCACCATCCACAGGATGCACTGCAGCAACTCGCCATGGCTTCTTCGACAGCACCTCCCAAACCCGCGACCTCTACCACCTAGAAGGACAAGAACAGCAGGCGCATGGGAACAACACCACCTGCACTTTCCCCTCCAAGTCACACACCATCCCGACTTGGAAATATATCGCCGTTCCTTCATCGTCGCTGGGTCAAATTCCTGGAACTCCCTTCCAACAGCACTGTGGGAGAACCTTCACCACACGGACTGCAGCGGTTCAAGAAGGCGGCTCACCACCACCTTCTCGGGGGCAAATAGGAATGGGCAATAAATGCTGGCCTCGCCAGCGACGCCCACATCCCGTGAACGAATAAAATAAAAAGTTGGGTCACCATTAGTAATGTTGGAGAATGTTCACCAATATTAAGGTTAGAGTAGGATCACCAATAGTAATGTTAGAGGTGGGTCACCAATCGTAATGTTCGAATATGTTCGCCAATAATAAGGTTAGAGTATGTTCACCAATAGTAATGTTAGAGTAGAGTCACCTCATGTTTGAGCCGAGTCACCATCACGGTATAAAACACATTTTAATTATGTCATGCGTATGTGATGATTTTACTGAATTCTTGAAGTATCGAGAACCCACTGCAGTTTCCAGGAGGGATGTTCCCTTCACGGTTCACATTCCCTCAGAGATTACTTTCCGTTCATTGATGTGAATGGAATGAGTTTCATGGACTGAGCTGTACAATTTCCCCATTGACGTCCCGGGTTCACTGAAGAGGAAAATCGCTTCTTGTTTGTGAAGTGACTGTAACTAACGCCCATTATTGTGCAACCTGATTTTCTCACCGGGGCAATATTTTCATATAAAGGGGGAGTATTTACGGATCTCAGATAAACTCCATTCGGAACCGTAAAGCCGGACAGAATTCACACATGCTTCTAAAAAATGGAAAAGCCAACAATGCTTCAAATAAAGGAGATTTACTACCCGATTCTCGCATCCTTTGGTTTTCCCGGTAAGTCAATATAACATGTTGCTTCATAGCTGTTCACTATTTCACTGTTAATGATTAAGTAACACATTCCAAGAATGTCCTTATTTCAGAGTCACGTTTCCACCGCGATAAATTGGTGAATATTAGCAGGAATCCGAGCAGTCCGCGCCGCCAGTGAGGCGCTGATCTGCTCGGTAGATCGTGGGCACGGGGCGATTAACTTTCGTCCCGATACGAGGGAGGACGAATCTGATTCCCCGGCCCCACTAACAGTACATGGATCATTAAAGAATGTGTTGCCCAGTGCCCCTGATAATCATTTTATTTGTACCGTTGTTCCTGTATACTTTACGTTGTCAATTCCTCGGTCTGCAGCCACCTCCACCCAACAGGAGACATGGGAAGATAATTTGAGAACTAATTGCCGCTCAGGGAACTGCTCCGCTCCCATCGGCTGCAAAGGTCCTTCGCGGTTCCACCAAACCAGCTCCCGCTTTGTTATCGAGCAGCTCCCTCGGGGCGATTATAAATAGAAAAAGCCCAGAGTTTCGAACTAAAGTGAAGCGTTTGTCTCGGTTGAATGTTTTATTTGAATTCATATCTTTCCAGTAATTGCTGTGAAATTATATTTAAAACTGCTGACACCTGATGCATCTCCCGAGACCCCGCTCGACAATGAAACTGAAGGAACTAAATGTAAATTTCGATCTATTGTCCCATGGGGCCGCAGCAGTAAATTATAAAATCGGGTCGGTTCATCACATGGGTATAAGCCTCATGGCGGGATGGTTTTAGCGCTCAACACTGTTTTGAAATGTGTGTTTGGACGTATGTAAGGAAATCCGTTTACTTACAGACTGCAGAAAATTAACAACTTACAGAACCATCCAATGTTTCCCTTTAAGGCGCTTTTATTTGCACCTGTACCGTCCCTGCGAGCTGCTCCAGTTTAGCCTGGACCGCACAGTTACAGTGTGAGTGGAAGCTCAATCTAGTGTTCGTGACGGCAAAGGATGAAATGAAATTCGGGACAGATGTATGACGGACGGATGATCCGATGTCACCTGTTTTACACTATCGCCCAAAGTCCAAATCCCCCCGTTGAATCATCAGTGCCTGGGTGTCGGTTGTAGTGGGGACGCTCTCCGTTACCATTCCCCATATTGATTCCGAGTGACCCTCCCCCCTCTGCCTTGACAACGCCTGACTGAAGGAAGCTGGAAGGACGGCGGATTGTCAGTCCCTCGATATTGAGTGTTTAATGTTTTCTTACTTTCAAATAAAGTGTCGTCATCGCTCGCCGATATTTTAAAAAATAACCGGTATGAATTACGCTAAGTAGGAAATCATCGGAACATTTCCCCACAATGTGCTGTGAGATTTAGCTGAGTATCCCCGTTATTTACCTCTTGTCCCTCTTTCTTACAGCGAACTTAATGACAATCGTGATTCTCTCCAGAGGAAATTGCGGCCTTTCCAAATGTATCTCTATCTATATGGTAGCCATGGCAACAGCAGATCTACTGGTCATCATCGTCAATATAATAGAGTATCAAATTTTGACCAAAATGTTTCCCGTTCCATTCCTGTCCTACACTGTCATTCGTAAGTTCATGTTCTATATTAATTGTACCAACCTGGATATGTCGGTGTGGTTCACAGTCTCGTTCACATTTGACCGATTTGTATCTATATGTTGTCAGAAGTTTCAAACAAAATATTGCACAGTGAGAACTGCGGCTGCGGTTATAACAACGCTCTCTGTCCTGTTCTGTTTAGAAAACATCCCCTATTGGTTTGCATATGAACATACACAAATAATTAACAATGTTCAGTGGGGTTTCCGCCCCAGATTGGCCTTTTTTTCATCGCCTGCAGGTGTAATGTACACATGGTTAGAAAGTATTTTAATTCCATGGATTCCTTTTGCTTTAATGTTTCTGTTTAATTGTTTGACAGTCAGACGTATTTTAGTGGCCAACAGAGCCCGCAGGGGCCTCCAGAGTCACAGCAGTGAGAATAAGAGCGATCCAGAGCTGGCGAACCGAAGGAAATCTATTATTTTACTGTTCACTGTATCTGGTAGTTTTATACTGTTGTGGCTGACAGCTGCCGTGAATTCTTTAGCGATCGGTCTGGTCAAGCAGTTCCGACCCGATAAAACAGCTCCTGCTTATATCGCCACTGAAACCGGATATATGCTCATGTTTTTGAGTTCCTGCACAAACACCTGTATTTATGCAGCGACCCAAACGAAATTCAGGGAACAACTGAAGAACGTGGTGAAATCTCCGTGGATATTTATTCTGATTTTGGTTAATGAAATTAAAAGTCAAACCCAAGCTTCCTGTCCTAACTAGAGCTCAATTGGACCGTGTTCCATTTTAGAATGGCCGTTTTTCTTTGTTGTGAAAATGAACAGGGATCAGAAAACATTTCGTCCAGTTTATGCCCTGAGTTTGATGTCTGCTGCTTTCATAGGGTGGACAGAATTTTCCCTGAAAAAACAGCGCACTTCCTGCTCAAGATTCAAAGAGAACAGTCATGATTGAGCTTCAGCAGTTGGGAAAAGCATGTGGGCGGCAGCGTTAACTGTCTTACACTCTTGGTACTGGAATAGGACGCGCCAGTTTCATTAGTAGTTAAAGTTTCTCTTAGTGTCGAAACAATGAAGGGTGTTACAATCATGGTTATTTGTAATTATTCTGTAATCTTGGTGTGAATGTTGCAGGCGCTGGTCTCCCCATCAGACACCGCTCCCCTTTGTCTCCTGGCCCAATAGAACGGGACCCCTGTCTCTTGATAAGTGACTCAGGAAATTGACTCAGAAAATCCATTTTAATAATAGGAGATTCTAACCTCTCCAAGATAAAAAGATGCCCAAATCCCACCACCCATATTGATAGCTTTCCAGGAGCTAAATTCATTCATGTCGCAGCAATTCTGGACAAATTGGAACCCTGTCCGGAGACCAAAAAGGTGGTGCTCTCAGTTGGCATTAATAATCGAACGCAGAAACCACTGACTGCAACCAAGCAACTGCAGTCATTACTTAAATTGGCTAAGAGCACATTCCCAAATGCTCAGATCTGGGTGCCGGAAATTAACTTCAGTAACTTACTTCCAGAAATGGAGAGGGATACAATCAGAGGAATTAACCAGCATATAAAAAAACAGAATTACATACCAGCAATTAATGCTCGATCCTTTAAAGTGGGGGCTGACCACATCCATTGGACAGATAGCACTGCCCATAACATAATAAACCAGTGGATGAAGTGTTTAAACTAAAAAGGACATTAACCCAAGAGAAGGGTAGATTGAACCTGGGAAAAACTGTTACTAATATTTCCCAACTCTTTAACCCCACAGAGGTACAGGAGAGGGTTTTAAACAAGGGCCTTACATTTGTTCCAACCCCAAAACATTGTAAAGTACAAATTCAGGAAGATCTGAAAAGGTTTTACAGGAGAGTCAAACTGACTGATTACTTTAGCGATTCAGAAACAGACAAGCAACCTTTTACACCACCATCAGAATGGACCCCACCAAACAATAAAATAGAGCCAGAAATCCTAAACTTTATTAAACAGACTCAATCACAAATTGAAAAAATCCCTAAACAGACAAGCAAAACCTCACTGGAAGAGAGAGACGGGCAATCATAGAACTTAGAAACAATCTAGATATAATCATAAAACCAGCAGATAAGGGCAGTAGTATAGTGATCATGGATAGGCAACAGTACCTACTTGAAGCTCACAGACAGCTTAATAATACAGCCCACTACACTAAATTAACAGCACCAATTTACCAGGACACACGAAAAGAGATTGGAAACATTTTAACAGAACGAAAGAGAACTAAACACTTAAATCAGAAACAAGTGGAATACCTAAGAGGGGAACAACCACAACCCAGAAAATTCTACATACTACCCAAAATACACAAGCACCCTGACACATGGACTATACCAGGAGAAATACCACCAGGAAGACCAATTGTGTCAGACTGTGGTAGTGAATCCTACAGGATAGCAGAATACATTGACTCATTCCTAAACCCCTTATCACAGAAGCACCCTAGCTACATTAAAGACACTTACCACTTCATAGAAATAGTGAACTCACTGACAGTACCCCCGAACGCAATACTCTTTACCATGGACATTGAAAGCCTATACACAAACATAGAAACAGACAGAGGCATACAGACAGTGGAAAATATCCTTAGAAAGTTCCCCCAACCCCACAGACCAGATGCAGCCATAATCCAGCTATTACACCTAGGACTAACAAAAAATGACTTTGAATTCCAGGAGCAATTCAACCTACAGATTAAGGGCACGGCTATGGGCAAGAAATTTGCCCCGGCCTACGCAAACATATACATGGCAGACTGGGAAAACACAGTCTTTGAAAAGTGTTCCAAGCTCCCGGTGTGTTATTACAGATACCTGGATGACATATGGGGAGTCTGGACTCACACAGAAACAGAATTGCAAGAATTTGTAGGTATTCTCAACAGTCACCACCAATCTATTAAACTTAAAGTTACAACACATAGAGAAAGTGTGGATTTCCTGGACACCACAGTATTTAAATTACAACAGGAGAATAACAGCCACAAGCTAGCAACAAAGGTATTCTTTAAAGAAACAGACACACACACACTCCTGCACATAAACAGCCATCATCCAAAACATACCTTTTGGGGGCTGGTGAAGTCACAACTGACACGTTTTCACCGCATATGCACAAACGGAGAGGACTTTAGGGAAGCCACCGCAACCCTATTTACTGCACTGAGACAGAGAGGTTACACGAAAAGGTTCCTCAGTCACCTTAAGTCTGATTTCCTGAGGGGACTGAATAGCCCACGGCCAAACAGAGAAGTAGCAAGACTACCACTGATAACGACATACGATACAACGACCAAACTAATACACGGAGTGATTAAAACCCAATTTGGAAAACTAAAAGAGGATGTTGACACACTTAGCCGATACAACATAACGTCAGCATACAAAAGAATTCGAAACCTTCGGGATATGCTGGTTCGTAGTAGAATAAGAAAACAGACAACCCAGAACTGCACAAACCCAAGATGTGGGACGTGTAAATACCTAATAATCCGGAAAATTATACAAAATAGACACACAGGAAAAGCAGCCCTAATTAAACAAAGAATTACATGTGAACAGCACAATGCTGTATATGCAATTCGATGCAAACAATGCCACATCTTGTCTGCAGGAGAAACAGGGAATAGTCTAAGGATGAGGCTCACAGGGCACCTCAGTGCTATTTGAACAACGGATGTATACAAACCTACCTCCCGACACTTCATGGAGCATGGTCTTGAATCCCTGGAATTTATGGGGTTGGAGACCAACATGAACTGGACAACCTCACAAAGGAAGAGGAGGGAAAAACACTGGATAACAACCGTACAAACTCAGTTACCAAAGGGCTTAAATCAGATCTAAAATGGAGGAAATCCAACATTAAAAAACAAAACTGCCCCGACCTTACTTACCACAAATCCCAACCCCAGCTTGATAAACCTCTCAAACCGCAGATAGTTATTAAAACATCAATTGATCATCAAAATGTTGGAATGTTATAACCGAACATTTGGCCCAACTCAGTCATTGTCGGCGTTTTCCGTCCACTCGAGAAAATAGTTCCAATCACTTCATCCGCCCAATCTCAACATCCCTTCAACCTATTTTTGTTCACATATCTGTACAATTTAATCTTGAATATGGACATTATTTCAACCTCAATAATTTCCGCATATTCGCATCTCTCCATGTGAATAAGTTTCTCCCACCCTCAGTCCGAAATCTCTCAAATAATTTTGTAACCTACAGCGGTTGGTTCTTGATCCCTCAACTAATGGAAGCTTTCTGCTTCTATCTATCCTGTCCCGTCCATTCTTATCTCAAATCACGTGGACACGTCTCGCCACAAGATATCAATCAGGAATCAATACACAATCCAATGAAAGTCAGGAACGTGTAGTTAAGATGGTTAATTGATATCTTTCTCTTGGAGGTGATGGTGTCCTTGTTATACTAAACAATGAGAAGAATGTATTTGATGCATTGGCCACTGCCCGAAACATCGGGACAGTGCAGGGAGAGATTCTAATCAAACACCTCCAGATGCCCCGAACTATTGAGAGGGAGCCAGAAAGGGCAGGAATGGCTCCTATCGGATGTCTCGTGCTGCCTGATCTTGGGAAATCTCTGTGTTTACAGAAGTGACGTGTTGCTCGTGAAGCAACCAGGATGCGATATAGATGGATGCATGTAAGGGGAAGCTAGATTAACACATCAGCGAGAAAAGAATAGAAGGTTGTGCTGAAAGCGTTCGATGAAGAGGGCTGGAAGGAAGGTTGTGAGAGGCATAAAGACTGGGATGTGCCAGTTGGGCTGAATGGCCTGTTTCTGTGCTGTACATTCCTAATAATTCTGTGTAATTCTCTGATGAAGCTGCACTGAAAAACGGATCGAAGACATGGTCAGTCAAGCTGACATCACCACGACGTGAAATGGTTAATGTGGCACTGGACAGTATGTAAAACCAACGGGTAGAGATCTGTGCAATAGAATAGATCGAGACAGATACATAATGCTGATGAGAGATTGTTCACTGTTGGCCTTAAATACGGTAACGCCAACCAAGGGGGCACTGCAAAGAAACGGTAATTCACACAGTCCTGAAGTGTGCAAATGTGATACTGTATTGGTTTGTACTTATGTTATAGTAATGTTAACCTTCAGCCTTTGCCTGTGAAGCAGGGAAATATACGTCAATTTAAAGTCTCACTGGGCTGTTGGGCCAGGGCTGACCCTGCAGCAATGGATAGTTTCAGGATGAAATAATAAGAGACGTCATTAAAGAGGGATCATTACCTATTGAATCATAATTTCAGAGAACGTTAATCATTTGATAACAGTGTCGGAAACCGGTTAGTTCTTTATACGAAATCACCTGGGCATACATAACCAATTGAATTGCTGCGAATGATATAGAAACGTGAATGGACTTATTAACAGAGGTAGAATTTCATATGTATGGATCAAAGGAGAAACTATGGATGATATAACGAAGTACGGGAATTATACCTGTCCGCCCAATAGAAAAAGAGCTCGGTCTGTAATGAAAAATATCGCTATTGATAAAGGATAAGTCAATTCCATTCTCCTTATGTGGAGTTGTATTTTAACTTCCATATAATTATGTGATCCATAATTGTGTGTATTTCCAGTTACAGGGAGTGAGAAAATGTATAAAAACTGTCTGTTTGTAATGAGTATTCGGATTGTTAAAGGTCGAAGATACTGAGCTCAGAACTGTAAAACGGTTGAATCCCCAACTAACCATCATCAGGTGTGGTTGTCAGTACAACCTTTTAAGTGTTTGTTTAAGTACTATTGTATGCACTGTGTGCTTAATAAACAATGACATCTCACTTCAATGTTCAAGAACCTTATTGTAAACCTTTCGCTAACAATAGCCTTAGAACTTTAATTGTGAATGGCCTTCATTTATTAATTGTGATTCAGTGCCCCTTTACCGTTCCAGTTGACCCTGGGATTCTCCAAAATCCAACCTCCACATGGTTGCACGTCCCCGTGGGTCACAGTCTGTGCCTATCCGACAGGCATCGATCTTCTACGGAAATGGTGGTGGGTTATGGGCAGGTCGGTATAATAGGCACCCTTCCATTTAACCGGATACAGACGACCAACAGTATTTAAGGCACGGATCCAGCAGCAGGCAAAGGTTTTAATTCCATCAGTCAGCGGCGTATCTGCACCCAGCCACCATAATGAGAAGCCGATGTGCAATCAATCACATCATCCAATATCAACAGGTAAAATAGAAGCAAAGTCATGAGCAAGTAGCCATTGCGTTACCATTTCAAATTCAATAACATAAGGTGGTGATTCCCGGCCCCCTGTTTCGAATCAAACTGTTGTTTTTTTTTTTCCCGTTAGTTCCTCTATTTCTAATTGAACAGTTGGTTTATTTCCCTGACATTCCTGCCTCCTCTATTTCTAATTAAATAGTTACTGTTTTCCCGTGTTGCCTACTTCTAAATAAATGGTTGTGGTGTTCCGCTGGTCACCGTTACTTATTAAAGATTTGTTGTATTCTCCTAATTTTTCCTGTCTCAATCCTTAATTGAACAGTTACTGTGTTCCCCATCTTCCCCTTTCCTCTATTTCTAATTAAACAGTTGCCATCGTCACTTATATTCCTCTGACCTCTATTACCAATTAAATCGTTACCGTGTTCCGCCTAAATTCCCTTCTTGTCCATTTCTAATTAATCACTTACCGTGTTCCCCTAAATCCCCCTTTTATCTTTTTATAACTAAACCGTTACTCTATCCTCCTGAATTCCCATGTATTGTATTTCTAATTAAGCAGCTCGTGTTCCCCTAAATTACTCTGCCTCTATTTCAAATCAAGGTGTTACTGTGTTCCTCTCAATTCCCCGATCCTCTAACTTTAATTGTATCGATCGGGAAAGGAGCCTGTTCCAAAGATCGACCGCTCGCTCACTGAAATAATGTTTCTGCAGATTAGTTTAGAATTTAACCTCTTCAAGCGCAGCGTGTGTTCTCTGGTTCTCCTGTTCTTGGCAAGGTGAAACAGCTTGTCATTTTTACATTATCTAATGGAGTAACCGTAATGTCTAGCACAAACTCAGGTCCTGGATGTTCCTGGGGCCGCTATATGTTGGTCAGAGGATTGTTAACACAAAAAGGGTGATTGAAATGCTGGTGACAACGTCAGCTGCAATTCAGCAGTTTCAGTGGTTTAGATGATATTTCAATTCAGAATCTGTCAGTTGCGATCTTAGACCTGCATATATTTAAAAGCAGTCTTGTTCTGTTTGTGAAATCTCACCATGGAAACATCACTTACCAACACACTCTACTTCACTACAAGTCGTTAAAAATAAACGCCGTGAGTGGACTGCAGGATCCCATTCGATTTAATGTTTGTTGAGCAACTTGCAAGTTGTCGAGTCAAAAAGGCGAAGGGAAAGTTAGCCTTTATCTCAATCGGTCTGGAACACAATGGGGAACAAGTTATGCTTTAGTTGTATCGAGCCTTGGTCAGACCACATCAGAAGCATTGCATTTGGTTTGGGAATTGCACCTCAAGAACGATATACCCTTGAAGGTGTGCAGCGTAAACATCACCTTAAATATTCAAAGCGAACAGAAGCACGATTAGGGGTCGAACCCACGCTCTTAATGTTTCAATGTTGAGAATGTACCGCTTGGCCACTGCGCTGTCGCCACGTACCTTTGGTGGCCCCGGACATGACCCCAGATGTCAAACATTTTTCAATGTTAATATCTGAATTGACGTCCCACTCACGGATCAGGGGTCCTGACGGGTAATCGGTACTTACCGAGCGTCTCCTGAAATGTATCTATGTTATTCGCCTCAAGTATTCGATGTGGCGGCAAGTTCCACATTTTATCTTCTCAAGAAGTTTCTCCTCAATTCCATATTGGATTCATTCATGACTATCTTAAGTTTAGGACCCCTCGTTTTGGATGCCCCAACAAACGGAAACATTTTCTCTTTGTCTACCCGCTCAAACTCATACATTGTGCTAAAGACCTCTATAAGGTCACCCCTCAGCCTTCTCTTTTCGAGAGGAAAGAGCCCCAGCCACTTCAGTCTTTCCTGCTAGTTATAACATTTCAGCCCTGGTATCATCATCCTAAATATTTGTTTGCAACATATCCAGTGTCTCGATATCATTTTTGCAATATGGAGACCAAAACTGTGCACAGTATTCTAAGTGTAGTCTAACTAAGGTTATATACAATTTTAACATAACTTCTCTGTAGAAGTAGGTGGTCTCCTTAGTCATCCTACCAAAACACAATATCGCACACTTATTTATGTTGAAATTCATTGGCCATTTACATTTCCATTCTGCAGGTTTGTTAACGTCCTCTTGCATTGTGTTGCAGTCTTCCTCATTAGTAACTATCCCCCAATCTATCGCCCAACGTGGTGTCAGCCGCAAATTTAACACTGTACTACCGATTATCGTGTCCAAATCCTTTGTGTAAATGGATAACAATTGTGTTCCCAGCACGGATCCTTGTGTAACACCACTTTCCATCTTCCGCCAGTTTGAGTTAATACCTTTCATCCCCACACTCTGTTTTCTGTTTTGTAGCCAGTTTGCTATTCATTTTGCTACTTGTCCCCTGACTCCACATGCTCTGGCCTGAGTCACGAGACTTCTATGTGGTACCTTATAAAATTCCGTTTGAAAGTTCTCTGAATTAGGAAAGTCATTGGATTGGGACATGTCAATGGATTGGGGAAGTCAATGAACTGGGATATATCAATGGATTGGGAAACACAGTGGACTGGGATATATCAATGGATTGGGAAACACAATGTGCTGGTATACCTCAATGGAATGGGAAAGTCAATGGACTCGGATATATCAATGGAATGGGAAAGTTAATGGACTGCGATACATCAATGGATATGGGAAGCATTGTGGATTGGGGTATTTCAATGGATTGGGAAAACTGCAGACATGGATATATCAATGGATTGGGAAAGTCAATGGACTGGGATGAATCAATGGATCAGGAAAATCAAAGGACTGGGATAAATCAATGGATTGTGAAACATATGGACTGGAATTTATCAGTGGATTGGGAAACAGTGTGGACTGGGATATATCAATGAATTTGGAAAGATTCTGGACTGGGATTTATCAATGGATTGGGAAACAGAGCGGAATGGGATATATCACTGGATTGGGAAACACTGTCGACTTGGATATATACATAGATCGGGAAAGTCAATGGACTGGGATGAATCAATGGATCAGGAAAATCAATGGACTGGGATAAATCAATGGATTGGGAAACATATGGACTGGAATTTATCAGTGGATTGGGAAACAGAGTGGACAGGGATATATCAATGAATTTGGAAAGATTATTGACTGGGATTTATCAATGGATTGGGAAACAGAGCGGAGTGGGATATATCACTGAATTGGGAAACACTGTAGACTGTGATATGTCAATGGATTGGGAAACACTGTAGACTGTGATATATCAATGGATTGGGAAACACTGTAGACTGTGATATATCAATGGATTGGGAAACACTGTAGACTGTGATATATCAATGGATTGGGAAACACTGTAGACTGTGATATATCAATGGATTGGGAAACACTGTAGAGTGTGATGTATCAATGGATTGGGAAAGTTAATGGACTGGTATACATCAATTGTTTGGGAAACACAAAGGACTGGAATATATCAATGGATTGTGAAACACTGTATACTGGGATATATCAATGGATTGGGAAACATTGTGGACTAGGATATATTCATGAATTGGGAAACAAAGCAGACTGGGATATACCAAATGATTGGGAAAAACAATGGTCTGGGATATATCAATGGATTGTGAAAAACTGTGCCCTGGGATGTAGCAATGGATTGGGAAAGTTAATGGACTGGGTTATATCAATGGTTTGGGAAACACAGGGGACTGGATTATATCAATGGATTGGGAAACACTGTAGACTGGGATATATCAATGGATTGGAAAACATAATAGACTGCGTTCTATCAATGGATTGGGAAACACAGTGGACTGGAATATATCAATGTATTGGGAAAGTCAATGGACTGTGATATATCAATGGATTGGGAAACAGTGCACCAGGACATAGTAATGGATGGGAATCACAGTGGACTGGGATATATCAATGGATGGGAATCACAGGAGACTGGGATATATCAATGGATGGGAATCACAGTGGACTGGGATATATCAATGGATGGGAATCACAGTAGACTGGGATATATAAATTGATTGGGAAAGTAAATGGACTGGGATATATAAATAGATTTGGAAAGTCAGCAATTGCAAATATCAATGGCGTCAGAAACAGCAACGGATTGGGAAACTCAATTGATGGAGATATATAAAAGGACGGTGGCAAATTATCAGTTGTCCCGTAAACCGATCGCTGCTTTTATATCGGACTCTGCCTCTGTCAGTCTTCCCGTCACTATCTCTGCCGTCATCTATCTCCACCTGTCTCAGTCTCTTTGTCTGTTTTAATATCTGGGTTCCATTGTCCCCTTTTTATGTTGCTCTGATACAGGAGGTGAGACTATCGTTTGGGGGCCAAGAGACACGGGGTCCCGAGTGAGCTTTACACACTCTCTCCCTTTCTCTCCAATACCACTATTACATTTTGAGGATCACAGGGTCAGAGAAGGAATCGGATGGTATTCCCATGTGGCTATTTGCGCCTGCAGCTCTGCAACCTTATTTACCACAATTCGTGTGTTTACTCACAAGCACTGTAAACCTATCTTAGACTTTCTTGTATTCTCCCTTTTTCTGATCCCATCTAATACCGTACTATTTCTTACTCTAGTGCTATCTGTCTCTCCCAATCCTTTGTGCACCTTGTTTATCCTTTCGTGGTGCCCATCCCCATGACAAATTAGTTTAACCCCCCCCTCCCCCCTTTGTATAAGCCTTTCGGCCTATCTGCGGAAAGAAGTTTCCTTTGAATTCCATATTTTACAACAAGAACAACTTCTTGAATATATAAAATAATGATATAATTATTTATAATCTGCAACGAATGCACAATACAGCAGAGGCCATTCTGCCCAACTGCAATTGATATTTTATAACAACAATTTCTTGTATATATAATCTATCTTTCCATATATATTTGATAGAATACAGTGCGGCACTGCAAAATACCATTTGGCCCATCTAAATAAAGAAGTTTCCCCTGAATTCCTTACTTGATATCAACAATAACTTCTTGAATCGAAAATATAATAAAATATACCATATGATTACATATATTTTACATCAAATGTGCAGCACAGCACGGTAAATCACTGGGGTCGTTCGGCCCAACAGCTATTTCTATTTTACAGGAACAACTTCTTGTATCAATAATAATCTATCATTATATATATATATATATATATATATATATATATATATATATATATATATATATCAATTCCATAGAATACAGCACTGCACAGAAACAGGCCATTAGGCCCACCTGGGTAAAGATGTTTCTCCGGGATTCCCTGATTTACGACAACACAACGATATATATTTGGATATTACATAGAAATTAAAGGGGACAAACAGGAGCCGTGAGGCATACCTGGCTCAAGTCTTATCTCACAGTGATCCCACAGTGCATCCAATTATCCCACAGAGATCCCACAGTGACCTCGAGTGTCCCAGTGATCCACAATGCACTCAGTGATCCACAGTGTCCCAGTAATCCCACAACAATCCCACAGTCTTCCAGTGATCCTACAGTGCACCCAGTAATCCCACACTGTTCCCACAGTGTATTATTGATCCCATAGTTCAAAAAAGTGATCCCACAGTGATCCCAGAGTGTCCCCGTGATCCCACAGTGATCCCACAGTATCTCAGTGATCCCGCAGTGATCCCAGTGACCACATGGTTACCCGAGAGTCTCCCAGTAACCCGACGGTCAACCCAGAGTGTCCCAGTGATCGCACAGTTTTCCCAGTGTTCAAAGAGACCCAGAGTGTAACAGCAATCCCACTGTCCCAGTGATTCCACATTGTACCAGTAATTCCACAGTCACACATTGATCCAGTGATGCCAGTGATCCCATAGTGACCCAGTTATCCCATCGCGACCAATTGATTCCCAAGCGACTCAGTGAGCTCACAGCGACCCAGTGTGCCCACAGTGATCCAGACACAACTCACATGAGCCCCATTGGGTGCAGCCTGTGGTGAACGCCTCACTCAGTCCCCTCTGGGGACAAGGCTTCTTATCCAAGCGTATGTCCTATTCCTAAATTTCCTTTTTCTACATCTTCATTTTGCAACAATTCCACAAAAGCCTTCCTCTGGAGAGAGACAGAGAGACAGAGAGACAGAGAGCGAGAGAGAAAGAGAAGGAACTGATTAAAAGCAAAGCAAGGGATTAAAAAGGGACAGCAAGAGCCCAGAGCTCTCTCACACTCACTCACTCATTCCGTTACACAGGCAATCTCTCAGCAAACACCATCGACAAACACAATCCTCAGTTACAAAGCAGGGAATCTAAAGAGAGGAGAGAAAAGTTGAGAGATTGAGAGAGTCAGAAAGATACTCAGGACTGACTGAAGAGCACATGTTGCTTCTCTCTCTCTCTCCAATACAAGTTTTCAGGGTTTTCTATCCTGCTTTACACTCCCCCTAAAATCTGCCGTTCAGTCTGCCTGACTATCTATCCTGTTTAGTGTTTGCTGCAGGACCCAAACTGCCCGTGTTTGTTTTCCCTTCTGTACCTGGAAGAAAGGACAAAACTCCTGAGCGATTACTTGCTGCTTCACCCCTGTTGGTCGCAGTTTGCAAAGGTGAGCGAACTTTACTTTTTATCTTTCCTCTTGTTTTAATTAGCAGTGGACAAAAAGCCTGTAGTTTGTGGTCAACTTATAGTTTGTGGCGTTTTCCAATTAGCCAAAGAGTTAAAACAAATTCATGATATTTAAAGGAGCCAAAGCAAAGAAGATTTTAAAAGCCTCATTCACAGCAAGATCCCTCACTCAGTTACAGGAACAACCTCTCAGCAACATTCATTTACACTGAAACAAAGTCCAGTTGATAAAGGAGAAGAATCTAAAGTGTAAACGATTAAGAGACAAACTTGATGACAACAATAACTTGTATTTATATATTAGAGCAACTACTACAACAACTTGTGTATATTTATATATTAACATATTACAACCACTACTACAAAGCCCCCTTAAGGGCTGTGGGGAAAGAGAACAGGGGAAGTGAGACTAATTGAATACCCCTTTCATGGTGCCAGCACAGGCACAGTGGGCTGAATGGCCTCCTCTTGCGCCGTACCAACTATGAAGCTCTGAACAACAACTTCAATGCCATGAACCTGAAACAAAATGGCTGCCACTAAGGCAACCAACTGAGTGAGGGGCACGATGGCCATCTGGCTGAGAGGCCAGACTGTCATCTAACTGAGGGGCAGGGCGGCCATGTAGTTTAATCAAAATGGCCACTCTGAAACTGAAACGAAATAGCCACCAGTTCGGCAGCCATCATACTGAGAGGCAAGTGGATGCTTGTTATGGTGAAAGACACGGAGAAACTTTTGGAAATCTAATGTCTATCTTAGATTAACCAGATAACGAAAGTTATATCCTCCTCGTTGGTACAAGCTTGCCGGGAAGATTCCAGGTATTTTGATGGATACCGTTGTTGAAAAAAGTGGCTTTCGTTTGTAACCAGGTCATCTGCTTCTCAGGCAATCTTTAAACCTGCACCGAGGCATCAAGCTTGAGGCGACGAACAGACATGAAGATTCCAGGTAAGGTGGTGCTGTCAGGAAGCGAAAGGTGAGGTTGGAGCAGTCGCGGTGGATCTGTGTCTGTCCCCACTCAACTTCTGCCCAGCTTTTAAAAACCATTTGAGCACAGAACCACTCCTCTGGGGCGTTGACCTGTCATAAATAGATTCCTCAAAATACAACCCACGATTGATTGACACTTCACTTGTTTTCTTCAAGTGTCCACAACATAAGGAATTTAAGTCAGCAGCTGTTCAAACCACTTCTAACCCTCCTGGAATCGTTCTTGTTGCTGTGGTGAACTGTCCTCTGCTGTGTGATCTTTTCCAATGTTTCCTTCACAATCCTTCTCACAGTGTTTCCACCTTTTTCTCGTCCTTTTCCTTCAGACATGCTGAAGCCGTTTTTGTCTCAGGCTTCTGTTTATCTGATGAATTTTTACTCCACAGAACAGCTGGGAAACTCCTGCAGTAAGTAATGGTCAAGGTCAGGTGCACAAGACTGAGTGACTTTATTGTGCAGCCTCAGGGCATCACCTTTAGAAATGTCAAAATTAAACCCACAGGGGTGTTAACCATGAACTGTCTGGCCTGCTCCATCTTCTGCTGTTCTGCTCGTCAGCACTCTCACACTTTCCAGTCTGGTCACATAGTTTGCTTGGTTATTTAATTCTTTCTGTGTTCTATTCTCATTCATGTCTCTACCCTCCTCTCACTTTACATCTTTGTCCGTCTTTCATTGTATCTGTTCTCTATGTGTATCGTTTAACTCTGTTTATTTTCTGTGTGTTTTTCTAACTTGATATTTCCACTTCTACTTTAATTTCTGTCTCCCTCTCACTGTTGATGTCTCTATCTTGGCCTATCTGTTCCTCTTGGACTTTTTCCTATGCATCAATACCTCTCTTTCTCCCTCTCCCTCTCTCCCTGTATGTCGCTGCCTGTCTTCTCTCTCTGCCTTCTCTGTCTTCTTTTCCATCTGCCTCCCTGTGCCTCTCACTCGTTGTCGATCTCTCCTTTGCATCTGTGTCTGAACGTCATTCCATTTCTCTCAATCTCTCTTTTAATCTTGTATTACTCCCCCTCTCTCCCGTTTGCTGCTTTTCTCCTTGATTTCAATTCCTATAGAGCAACAACTTGCATTTATGTGTTACAACATGCACTATAACAGCAACTTGTACATATATATGATATACTTAGCGCCCCCTAGTTGTCCAGAAGTATACGGGGCAAGATGAAGCAGAAAAAGAAAGCTTACGAATGTCACAGAAAACTAAATACTGCAGAAAGCCTAGAGGATTATAAAAAGTACAGGGATGACGTAAAAGGGAAATAAAGAAAACGAAGGGAGGGCATGAAAAATATTAGCCAATAAGATTAAAGAAAGCCCAAAGATGTTTTATCAGTACATTAAGAACAAGGGGATAGTTGAAGAAAAGGTGGAACCTATCAGTGTTGATAAGGGTAAATTTTGTGTAGAAGCAGAGGATGTGGGCCGGGTTTTAAATGAGTATTTTGTCTCCGTATGATTCGGACGTAGTAGTTAAAGAGGAGAGGTGTGAAATATTGGAAAAGGTAAACATAACGAGAGAGGAAGTACAAGAGGGACTGGAATCCTTGAAAGTTGATAAGTCGCCATGGTCGGATGGATTGTTTCTTAGGCTATTGAAGGAAACCAGGGCGGAAATAACAGATGCTCTGAGGATCATTTTCTAATCCTCACTAGATACAAGGGAGGTACCAGAGGAATAGAAGACTGCAAAAGTAGTACCATTGATTAAGAAAGTTACGAGGGAAAGGCTGAACAATTATTGGCCGGTCAGACTTAACTCGGTGGTGGTCAAATTATTAGAATCAATACTGAGAGATAGGATAAACTGTCACTTGGAAAGGCATGGTTTAATCAGGGATAAACAGCATGGATTTGTTCAGGGAAGGTCATGCCTTACAAATCTGATCGAATTATTTGACGAAGTAACGAGGAAGATTGATGAGGGTAGTGCAGTCGATGTTGTCTACATGGATTTTAGTAAGGCATTTGACAAGGTTCCAAATGCAGATTGGTCAGAAATGTAAAAGCCCATGGAATACAGGGAAATGCAGCGAATTGGATCCAAAATTGGCTCAGTAACAGCAAACAAAGGATAAAAGTCGATGGATGTCATTGCCAATGGAAATCCGTTTCCAGTCATGTGCCGCAGTGCTCAGTTTTGGGTCCCCTGCTGTTTGTGGTACATATTAATGATTTGGACTTGAATGTTGGGGGCATGATTGGCAAATTTGCAGACGACACAAAAATTGGCCGTGTAGCTGATGGTGAAGAGGACAGCTGTTGACTCCAAGAAGATATCGATGGGTTGGTAGAGTGGGCGGAAAAGTCGCAAATGGAGTTCAAACCGGAGAAGTGTGAGGTAATGCACTTAGGGAGGGCAAACAGTCAAAGGGAATACGCAGGAAACCGGAATATATTGAGAGGGGTAGAGGAAGTGAGGGACCTTGGAGTGTATGTGCCCAGGTCCCTGAAGGTGGCAGTACAGGTAGATAAGGTTGCGAAGAAGGCATACGGAAAGCTCTCGATTTTTAGCCGAGGTATACAATACAAAAGCAGGGATATAATGATGGAACTGTATAAAACTTTGGTAAGGCCGCAGCTGGAGCATTGTGCGCACTGCTGGTCACCACATTACAGGAAGGACGTTATTGCTCTGGAGAGAGTGCAGAGAAAATTTACAAGAATGTTGCCAAGGCTTGAAAATTGCAGCTACGAGGAGAGATTGGAGTGCCTGGGGTTGCTTTCCTTGGAACCGAAGAGGCTGAGGAGAGACTTGATTGAGGTGTACAAAATTATGAGGGTTCCAGATAGAGTAGACAGGAAGTACCTGTTTCTCCTAGCGGAGAGTTCAACAACTGGTGAACATAGATTAAAGCTGGTTGCGGAAGGATTAGAGGGGACATGAGGAAATAACCTTTTTACCCAGAGGGTGGTGGGTTTATGGAATTCTCTGCCCGAATTGTTGATAGAGGCAGGTACACTCAACTCTTTTATAAAGTACCTGGACGTGCACATAAAGTGCTGCAAGCCGCAGGGCTACGGACCGGGTGCTGGAAGGTGGGATTAGAATGGGCACCTGGTTGTTCTTCGAGCCGGCGTGGACACGATGGGCCGAATGGCTCCCTTCTGTTCTGTGTCTTTTCTTTGGTTCTAATGTTCTATTTATATATAATTACATAGAATGTACAATTAAGAAACAATTCGGCCCATCTGGGAAGACGTTTCTCCTGAATTCCCAATCCAATTTATTAGCGACTATTTTACATTTATATTAGAATGACGACGGCGATGACGACTAAGACAACAACAACAACTGCTACTACAACAAGCCCCATAAGGCCTGTGGGGAAATAGCAGAGGGGAAATGGGATTAATTGGATAGCTCTGTCCAATAGCCGGCACAGGCACGATGGGCCGAATGACCTCCTCCTGTGCTGCACCTACGATGATAATATAAGCAACAACTTCAACGTCATGAATCTGAAACAAAATGGCCACCAGTAAGGGAGCCACCTTACTGAGGGACAAGGCGAGCATCTCAAGCAAAATGGCCGGCAGTGAATTAGTGATACCACAGTGCTCCCAGTGATCCAGTGATCCTACAGTAACCCAGTGATGCTTCAGTGTTCCAGTGACCCCACTGTGTCCAATTAATCCTGCAGTGTCTCAGTGATGCCACAGTGTCTGTTTGAGCCTACAGTGATCCAATGATGCCACGGTGACCCAGTGATCCCCAAGTGCTTCCAGCGATCCTACAGGGTCCCCGTGATCCCACAGTGTCCCAGTGATCCTACAGTGTCCCAGTGATCGCTCAGCCACCCAGTGGTCCCGCAGTATGCCAGTGATCCAACAGTGATCCAGTGAACCCACAGTGATCCAGACAAAACTCACATGAGCCCAATTGTGTGCAGCGTACGGTCAAGGCCTCAGCCAGTCCCCTCTGGAGAGAAAGCTTCTTGTCCAAGGATTCCCTCCTCCCAAAATGTCTCTTTCCACATCTTCGTGTTAGAGCACTTCCACAAAAGAATTCCACTGGTCAGCGAGAGAAAAAATAATTGATTAAGAACAAAGCAAGGGACTCGAAAGACACAGCAAGAGCCCAAAGATCACTCACACTCACTCATTCACACACTCATTCCGTTACACAGGCAATCTCTCAGCAAAAAAACATTGACAAATAAACTCTACTTTGCAAAGCAGAGAATCTGAAGAGAAGAGAAAAGATGGGAGAGTGCGAAAGATAGAAAGACACTCAAGACAGGCTGAAGAGCACATGTTGCTTCTCTCACTCTCTCTAATAAAGGTTTGTAGCGTTTTCTCTCCTGCTTTGCCACTCACTCATTCCATATAAAAGTTGCCGGTCTGTCTGTCTGACCTGGTCAGTGTTTGCTGCAGGGTTCAAATTGTCCGTGTCTTTGTTTTCCCTTCTGTTCCTGCAGCGGTGACAAAATGCCCGGTCATTTCTTGTTATGTCAGCCATTTTTGTTGCAGTTTGCAAAGGTGATCGAAATTTACCGTTGCTCTTTACTCTTGTGCTAATTAGCAGTGAACAAAAAGCCTGTAGTTTGTGCTCAACTTAGAGTTTGAGGCTTTCTCCAATTAGCCAGCAAAATCCCTCACTCAGTCACAGGGACAATCTCTCAGCAACATTCACTAACACAAAAACAAAGTCCAGTTTATAAAAGAGAAGAAATTAAAGAGTAAAATGTTGAGGGACAAACTTTATCGATAACAACAACCTGTATTTATATATTAAAGCAACTACTACAACAACAATTTGAGGTGGAAGATCAGCCATCATCTGACTGAATGGCGGAGCAGGCTCGAGGGGCTGTATGGCCAACTCCTGCTCCTATTTCCTATGTTCTTAACAACTTATATATAAATATATTTACATATTACAACGACCACAACAAAGTCACCATAATGGATGTGGGGAAAGAGCAGAGGGGGAAATGGGATTGATTGGATGTGCCCTTTAAAGAGTCGACAAAGACACAGTGGCTTCCTTTTGTGCCGTATCAACTTTGAAACTATCAAATTATGAACAACCACTTCAATGCCATTAAACTGAAACAAAATGTCCACCAGTAAGGCAGCCATTTTACTGAGGTGCAATGTAGCCATTTACTGAGGGGCAAGGCAGCCATTCTGATGAGGGGCAAGGCGGTCATGTTAAACCAAGTGGGCGCCATGAAGCTTATCCAAGATGAGCACCCTGAACCTGAAACAAAATGGCCACTGGAAGGCGGCCAACTTAACTGAGGGGCAGGACGGCCAACATAATGAGGGTCAAGGCCGCCATGAGGTTAACGTTGGTCCCTTCGAGGCTGAGACGGGTGAAATTATTGTGGGGAACAAGGGAATGGCAGAGACGTTTCACAAAAATTTTGTATCTGGCTTCATAGTACAAGACACAAAAAGCGTACCAGAAATAAGGGGCAACCAAGGAGCTAATGAGAGTGAGGAACTTAAAATAATTAATATCAGTAGATCAAAAGTACTGGAGAAACTAATGGGCTTTAAAGCCAATAAATCCTCTGGACCTGATGGCTACAACCGAGGGTTCCAAACGAGGTGGCTGCAGAGATAGTGGAGGGATTGGTTGTGATGTTCCAAAATTCTCCAGATTGTAGAACGATACCAGCGGATTGGAAGGTCGTAAATGTAACCCCACTATTCAAGAAAGGAGGGAGAGAGAAAACAGGGAACTACGGGCCAGTTAGCCTGACATCAGTCGTCGGGAAATTGTTGGAATCCATTATTAAGGATGTCGTAACACGACACTTAGAAAATCATAATATGATGAAGCAGAGTCAACATGTTTTTCTGAATGGGAAATCGTGTTTGACAAATTTATTCGTTTTATTTGAGGATGTAACTAGTAGGGTAGATAAAGGGGAAAGGGTAGATGTAGTATATTTGGATTTCCAAAAGGTATTCGATGAAGTGCCACTTCAAAGGTGGGATGGGGCGGGTGGGTGCTCATGGGGTTGAGTGTGTTCTACTCGCATGGATAGAGGATTGGTTAAGGGACAGAACCGAGAGAGTAAGGATAAACAGGTTATTTTAAGGTTGGCTGGCTGTAACTGGTGGGGTGCCTCAAAGATCAGTTCTTTGGCCTCAGCTGTCTACAATCTATATGACTGTGTTCGATGAAGGGACTGTGTGTAATGTATCCAAGTTTGCTGATGATACAAAGCTAGGTGGGAAAGTAAGCTGTGAGGAGAACACAAAGAGTTTGCAAAGGGATAGAGACAGGTTAAGTGAGCGGGCAAAAAGTTGGCAGATGGAATATAATGTGGGGAAATATGAGGTTATTCAGTTTGCCAGGAAGAATAGAAAAACAGAATATTTTAAAATGGTGAGTAACTATTAAATGTTGGTGTTCAGAGAGATCTGGGTGTTGCATACAAGAAACACAGAAATGTAACATGCAGGTACAGCAAGCAATTCGGAAGGCAAATTACAAGTTGGACTTTGCTGCAAGTGGGTTGGAGTACAAGAGTAAGGAAGTTTTGCTACAGTTATCCATGGCTTTGATGAGACCTCGCCTGGAGTACTGTGTACAGTTTTGGTCTCCCGAGCTAAGGATGGATATACTTGCCTTTGAGGCGGTGCGACGACGGTTCACTAAATTAATTCCTGGGGTGAAAGAGTTGTCCTCTGAAGAGAGATTGATGAGAATGGGCCTAAACTCTCTTGAGTTCAGACGAAAGACAGGTGATCTCATTGAAACAAAAGATTCTGAGGTGGCTGGACTGGGTAGATGCTGAGAGGTTGTTTCCCCTGGCTGGAGAGTCTGGAACTGGAAGGCATTGTCTCAGGATAAGGAGACAGCCATTTAAGATTGGGATGAGGAGGAATTTCTTCACTCACGGGGTTCTGAATCTTCGAAATTCTCTACCCGGGAGGATTGTGGATGCTGAGGCATTGAGTATATTGAAGGCTGTGATATATGGATTTTTAGACTTTGGGGTATCAAGGGATATGGAGATCGGGCGGGAAAGTGGCGTTAAGGTCGAAGATCAGCAATAATCTGATTGAATGGCGGAGCAGGGTCGAGCGGCAATATGGCCACACTTGCTCCTATTTTTTTTATATTCTTATGTTATTATAATCAAAATGGCCACACTGATCCTGAAACTAAATTGCCGCACGTAAGGCAGCCATCATACTGAGGGATAAGGCTGCCATGAAGTTTAATCAAAATGAATCCACTGAATCTTTCTTTTAATCGTTTATGGGATGCGGGTGTCGCTGGCGAGGCCAGCATTTGTTGTCCATCCCGAATTGCTCATGAGTAGGTGGTGATGCGCCGCCTTCTTGAACCACTGCATTCCGTGTGGTGGAAGGTTCTCCCACAGTGCTGTTAGGAAGGGACTTCCAGGACTTTGACCCAGCGACGATGAAGGAACGGCGACATATTCCCAAGTAGGGATCGTTTGTGACTTAGAGGGGAACGTGCAGGTGGTGGTGTTCCCATGTACCTGCTGCCCTTGTCCTTCTAGGTGGTAGAGGTCGCGGGTTTGGGAGGTGCTGTAGATGAAGCCGTGGCGAGTTGCTGCAGTGCATCCTGTGGATGGTACACACTGCAGCCACACTGCGCCAGTGGTGAAGGGAGTGTACGTTTAGGGTGATGGATGGGGTACCAATCAAGCGGGCTGCTTTGTCATGGATGGTGTCGAGCTTCTTGAGTGTTGCTGGAGCTGCACTCATCCAGGCAAGTGGAGAGTATTTCATCACACTCCTGACTTGTGCCTTGTAGATGGTGGAAAGGGTTTGGGGAGTCTGGAGGAGCGTCACTCGCGGCAGAATACCCAGCCTCTGAGCTGCTCTTGAAGCCACCTTATTTATATGGCTGGTCCAGTTTAGTTACTGGTCAATGGTGACACCCAGGATGTTGATGGTGGGGGATTCGGCGATGGTAATCCCGTTGAATGAAAGGGGGGGGGGGAGGTGGTTAGACTCTCTCTTGCTGGAGATGGTCATTGCCTGGCACTTGTCTGGCGCAAATGTTACTTGCCAGTTATCAGCCCAAGCCTGGATGTTGTCCAGGTCTTGCTGCAAAAAGGCCTCCAGTAAAGCAGCCAACTTACTGAGGGGCAAGTCGGCCATCTTACAAAGGGGCAAGGTGGAGTTCGTTATGTTGAGAGACACGGAGAACCTTCCTTTGCTCTTCCTGTTAAATCAATGTTTCACTATAGTTAAAGGTATAACCTGAGTGAGAATGCCACTAGCTGGTGTTTATCTGAAACAATAATTGTATTTGCAACAGTAACAGAGCAGGAGAGTGCAGCGGGATCCTGTCCAGTTTAGTTACACAGCAGAAGGGGTGAGAGTACATTATGATTTGGTACATAATCCAGCAGCTCACTGGAAAAGTTACACACAGTACAGATGCAGGAGCAATAAGGTGCAAAGTGTTTTTACACTTTCATTTAGGGAAATTACTTTTTATCCACACGAAGTTTACTTTTATCTTTAACTGAATGGGCTCTTTTTCCTAAAGAAACTTCAGACACAAACCGTGCCTTTTTAAAGAAAACAATCATTTATTCTCATTAATACACTAGAGAAATTGATATGAGAATTTAAACAACATCTTGGGTTTATGCCCGATTGAGAATTGTTTTTACACCAATAAAACAACATTTTCTGAATTCACAAAATGAATAACCGTTTGGAAATCTAATGTCTATCATAGTTTAACCCCATAACGAAAGTTATGTACTGATGATTGGCTCAAGCTTGCCGGGAAGATTCCACATATTTTGATGGATATCGTTGTCGTGTAGCGTGACTTTCTCTTGTAACCAGGTCATCTGCTTCACAGGCAATCTGCAAACCTGCATCGAGGCATCAAGCTGGTAGTTGGCGAGCAGTCAGGAAGATTTCAGGTGAGGTGGTGCTGCCCGGAAGCGAAAGGTGAGGTTGGAGCAGTCGCGTTTGATATGTGTCCCTCCCCACTCAACTTCTGCCCAGCTTTTAAAGACCTTTTTAACACAGAACCACACCTCTGGGCGGTGACTTGTCAACAATCGGTTCCTACAAATACAATCCACGATTAATTAATACTTCAATTGTTTTCTCTCAGTGTCCCCAACATAACCAAGTTAAGTCGGCAGCTGTTCAAACGATCTCCAGCCCGACTGGAATCGGTCTTTTTGCTATGGTGATATACTCTCTGCTGTTTGATCTTTTCCAATGTGTCTTTAACAATCATTTTAACAGTCCTTTTCCTTCAGACATGCTGAAGCCGATTTAGTCTCAGTCTTCTGTTTATCTCATGATTTTTTTCTGCACAGAGCAGCTGGGAAACTCCTGCAGTAAGTAATGATCAGGGTCAGGCACACAAGACTACGTGACTTTACTGTGCAGTCTCCAGGCATCACCTTTAGAAATGTCAAAATTAAATCCACAGTGGTGTTACCCATGAACTGTCTGGCCTGCTCCATCTGCTGCTGTTCTGCTCGTCAGCACTCTCACACACTCCAGTCTGACCACATAGTTTCTTTGGTTATTTAATTATTTCTGTTGTCTATTCTCACTCCTGTCTCTTCCCTCCTGTCACTTTTTATGTTTCTCCATCTTTGATTGTGTCTGTTCTCTGTTTATATCGTTTATCCCTGTTTATTTTCTGTGTGTTTTTCTATGTTGGTCTTTCCACTTCTACTTCTTTCACTTTGTATTTGTTTGTCAGTCTGTATCTCTCGTTTCGTCCACGTCTGCTTGCTCTCTCTGATTATGTATATATATATATATATATATATATATATATCTGCTTTCACTCTTTTTTTCTATCTTTATCTTTCTCGCCTGCGTTCGGAACACTCTTTATTTCTCTCCATCTCCAAGTAACTCTGTCTCTGCCCCTCTTTGTTTCTATCTCTCTCACACACACTTCTTCCCTTTTTTTAATGAATCCGTCTTAATTTTCTCCGTTTTTTAAGTTGTTATATTTCTTTTGTCCTTGTGTCCTCTCTCTGTCTGTCTGTCTCTCTCTCTCTGTCCTCTTCTC
The DNA here is from genome assembly GCF_035084215.1 of Heptranchias perlo. NCBI lineage: Eukaryota > Metazoa > Chordata > Chondrichthyes > Hexanchiformes > Hexanchidae > Heptranchias > Heptranchias perlo. Next base: position 2,949,143 of record NW_027139548.1, read on the forward strand.
TGTCTCTCTCTTCCTCTGCTCTATCTCTCTGTCTCTCTGTCGTTCTGTCTCTGCCTCTCTCTCTGTCTCTCTCACTGTCTCGCTCTCTGTCTCTCAGTCTCTCTCTCACTCTCACTGTCTGCCTTTATCTTTCAAAAATACTATCTCGATCGCTATCTGCGTTTATGTCTCTCTTTCTTTCTCTAGCTCTCTGCCTCTCCCACCGCTCTCTCTGTCTCTCTCACCGTCTCTCTCTCTTGTCTCTCTCTGTCTCCGTCTAATGTTAAAGTGGGGTCTCCACCAGTAATGTTACAGTAGGGTCTCCACCAGTAATGTTAGACTAGGATCACCACCTATAATGTTAGAGTAGGGTCTCCACCAGTAATGTTAGACTAGGATCGCCACCTATAATGTTAGAGTAGGGTCTCCACCAGTAATGTTAGAGGAGAGTCAATACATGTAATGTTGGAGCAGAGTCTCAAATTGTAATGCGAGAGCAGGCTCACCTCAGGTTAGAGCATAGTCATCACCAGTGATCATCACTTTATAATTATGTAATGGATGTGTGAAGTCTTTACTGAATTCTTGAGGCATCAAGAACCTAACGCAGTGTCCAGGATGGATGTTCCCTTCACGGTTCACGGGGCGTGTACACAGCACATTCCCTCAAGGATTACATTCCATTCATTGATGTGAATGGACGGATTTTCGTGGACGGAGCTGTCCAATTTCCCAATTGGCGTCCCCTGCCCACTGAAGAGAAAAATAGGGCCTTGTTTGTTAAGTAACTGTAACAAACATCAATTATTGTGTAGCCTGATTTTCTCACCGGGGTATCAATTGTTCAAAAAAAGTGGAGTATTTACAGATCTCATATTGGTAGATCGTGGGGAATGGGTGATCATCTTTCTTCCCAATAGGAGGAAGGGCGAGGCTGATTCCCCGGTCTCTCCAACAGTAACAGATCACGAAATGATGTGTTGCCTATTGCCCCTGGTCATCATTTTATTTGTACCGTTGTTCCTTGTCTACTTTCAGTTGATAAGTCCTCGGTCTGCAGCCACCTCCACCCAACAGGAGACAAATCCAGTGTGGCCAATTAACGCCCCACCAGTCCAGTCTCAATCATCAGCAAAATGATATCATGTATATTCGACAGTGCTTTCAAGCGGCAGGGACTCACCCATAACCTGCTCACCGACATTCAGTTTGTGTTCTGCCATGGCAACTCGGCTCCAGACCTCATGACAGCCTTCGTCTAATCATGGACGAAAGTGCTGAATTCCAGAGCTGAGGTGAGAGAGGCTGCCATTGACATCAAGGCAGCATTTTAACGAGAGTGGCACCAAGGAGGCCGAGTAAAATTTAAGTCAATGGGAGTCAGGGTAAAAAAAGTATAGTGGCTGGAGTAATATCTAGCACAAAGGAAGATGACGGTGTTTGTTGGAGGCCAATCATCTCAGCCCAAGAACATTGCTGTTGGAGTTCGTCAGGGCACTTTTCTCGGCCCAACTACATTCAGCTGCTTCATCAATAACCTGGGGATGTTCTCTGATGATTGCACAGTGTTCAGTTCCATTCACAACCCCTCAGATACTGAAGCAGTCCGTGCCGGCATGCAGCAAGACCTGGACAACATCCAGGCTTGGGCTGATAAGTGGCAAGTAACCTTCGCCGCAGACAAGAGCCAGGCAATGACCATCTCCAACAAGAGAGAGTCTAACCACCTCCCCTTGACATTCAACGGCATTACCATCGCCGAATCCCCCACCATCAACATCCTGGGGGTCACCATTGACCAGAAACTTAACTGGACCAGCCATATAAATACTGTGGCTACAAGTGTAGGTCAGAGGCTTGGTATTCTGCGGAGAGTGATTCATCTCCGAACATCCCAAATCCTTTCCAACATCTACAAGGCAAAAGTGAGGAGTGTGAAGGAATACTCTCCACTGGCGCACCGTGGCTGCAGTGTGTGCCATCCACAGGATGCATTGCAGCAACTCGACAAGGCTTCTTCCACAGCACCTCCCAAACCCTCGACCTCTACCACGTGGAAGGGCACCGGCAGCAGGCACAAGGGAACAACACCACCTGCACGTTCCCCTCCATGTCACACAACATTCAACTAGGAAAATGTATCGCCGTTCCTTCATCGTCGCTGGGTCAAAATCCTGGAATTCCATTCCGAACAGGGCTGTGGGAGAACCTTCACCACACGGACTGCAGCGGTTCAAGAAGGCGGCTCACCACCACCTTTTCAAAGACCATTAGCGATGGGCAATAAATGCTGGCAAGCCAGCGATGCCCACATCGCATGAGCGACTAAAAGAAATGAAAATTAATATCCGCTCAGGGAGCTGCTCCCCTCCCCTCAGCTGCAAAGAACTTTCGCGGTTCCATCAGCTCCTGCTTTGTTACCGAGCAGCTCCCTCGGGGCGATTATAAATAGAAAAAGGCCAGAGTTTCGACCTAAATTGAAGTTGTTGTCTCGGCTGAATGTTTTACTTGAATTGATATCTTTCCAGTAAATGCTGTGAAATTATATTTAATACTGGTGACATCTGATGCAACTCCCGAGACCCCGCTCGCCAAAGAAACTGAAGGAACTAAATGTAAATTTCCATCTATTGTTCCATGGGGCCGCAGCAGTAAATTATAAAATTGGGTCGGTTCATCACATGGGTATAAGCCTCATGGCGGGATGGTTTTAGCGCTCAACACTGTATTGAAATGTGTGTTTGGGCGTATGTAAGGAAATCCGTTTACTTATTGACTGCCGAAAATTAACAACTTACAGGCTTCCTTTCAGGCGCTTTTATTTGCAGATGTACCGTCCCTGCGAGGTGCTCCGGTTTAACCTGGACCGCACAGTTATAGTGTGAGTGGAAACTCAATCTAGTGTTAGTGGCGACAGCGATGGAAATGAAATTCGGGACAGATGTATGATGGACGGATGATCCGAAAGTCGCCTGTTTTACACTATCGCCCAAAGTCCACCCCCCCTCCCCCCTTGACTCATTCGTGCCTGGCTGTCGTTTGTTGTGGGGACGCTCTCCGGAACCATTCCCCAGACTGATTCCGAATGACCCTCCCCCCGCGGCCTTGATAACGTCTGACTGAAGTAAGCCGGAAGGACGGCGGATTGTCAGTCCCTCGATATTGAGTGTTTAATGTTTTCTTTCTTTTAAATAAAGTTCCGTCATCGCTCGCCTATATTAAAAAAAAGAACCCGCGTGCATTACCCTAAGTAGGAAATCATCGGAACATTTCCCCACATTGTGCTGTGAGATTTATCTGAGTATCCACATTACTAACCTCTTCTTCCTCTATCTTACAGCGAACCTAATGACAATCGTGATTCTCTCCAGAGGAAATTGCGGCCTTTCCAAATGTATCTCTATCTATATTGTGGCCATGGCAACAGCAGATCGACTAGTCATCATCTTCAATGTAATCGAGTTTCAAATTGTCAGTAAAAACTTCCCACTTCCATTCCTGTCCTACACTGTCATTCGTAAGTTCATGATCTACATTAATTGTACCAAGCTTGATATGTTGGTGTGGTTCACAGTCTCGTTCACATTTGACCGATTTGTATCTATATGTTGTCAGAAGTTTCAAACAAAATATTGCACAGTGAGAACCGCGGCTGCGGTTATAACAACGGGCTCTGTCCTGATCTGTTTAGAAAACATCCCCTATTGGTTTGCATATGAACATACACAAATAATTAACAATGTCCAATGGCTTTCCGCCCCAGATTGGACTTTTTAAAATCGCCTGCAGGTGTAATGTATACATGGTTAGAAAGTATTTTAATTCTATGGATTCCTTTTGCTTTAATATTTCTGTTTAATTGTTTGACAGTCAGACGCATTTTAGTGGCCAGCAGGGCCCGCAGGGGCATCCGGAGTCAGAGCAGTGAGGATAAGAGAGATCGAGAGTTGGAGAACCGAAGGAAATTGATTGTTTTACTGTTCACTGTATCTGGTAGTTTTATACTGTTGTGGCTGACAGCTGCCGTGAATTTATTAACTTTCGGTCTGGCGGTGCATTACAGACCCGATTATACAGCTCCTGCTAATATCGCCTCTGAAATCGGAAATGTGCTCATGTATTTGAGTTCCTGTACAAACACGTGTATTTATGCAGCTACCCAAACGAAATTCAGGGAAGAGCTGAAGAAGGTGGTGAAATCTCCTTGGACATTTATTCTGATTTTGGTCAAAGAAATCAAAAGTCAAAGCAACGCTTCCTGTCCTAAATAGAGCTCAATTCCAGTCCGTGTTCCATTTTAGAATGGCCGTCTTTCTTTGTTGTGAAAATGAACACAGATTTGAAAACATTCCTTCAATTTTATGCCCTGAGTTTGAAGTCCGCTGCTTCCCTAGTGTGAACACAATTTTTCTTGACAAATCAGCATACTTCCTGCTCAAGATTCAAAGAGAACCGTCATGATTGAGCTACAGCAGTTGGGGAGAACATATGCGCGGCAGCGTTAACTGTCTTATACTGTGGGTACTGGAATAGTACGCGCCGGTTTAATCTTGGTGTGAATGTTGCGGGCGCTGATCTCCCCATCAGACACTGCTCCCCATTGTCTCCTGGCCAAATAGAACGGGACCCCTGTCTCCTGATAAGTGATTAATGGTGGAGATAGTTGGAAATTGACTCGTCAATGTGACGTTAGGCATCTCTATTGAAAGATATTTATTAAAATATCAATTGATCATCAAAATGTCTGAATGTTATAACAGACCAATTGGCCCAACCAGTCGTTGTCGGCGTTTTCCCTCCACTCGAGAAAATAGTTCCAATCACTTTATCCGCCCAATCTCAAAACCCCTGCAAGCTATTCTATTTTTATTCACACACCTGTACAATTTCACCTGCAATATGGACATGATTTCTGCCTCTGTAATTTCCGCATCTTCGCAACTCTCCATGTCAGGAGTTTTCTCCCACGCTCAGTCCTAAATCTCTAACATTTATTCTAAAATCTCTGGCTGTTATTTCTTGATCCCTCAACTAATGGAAGTTTTCTGCTTCAATCTATCCGGTCCCGTCCATTCTTATCTTAAACCACCTGGACACGACTCGCCACAAGATATCAATCTGGTATCAATACACAATCTAGTGAAAGTCAGGAACGTGTTGTTAAGATGTTTAATTGATATATTTCTCTTGGAGATGGTGGTGTCCTTCCTTATACTGAACAATGGGAACAGTGTATTTGATGGCTTGGCCAGTACCCGAAACATCGGGACCGTGCAGGGAGAGATTCTAATCAAACACCTCCAGATGCCCCGATCTATTGAGAGAGAGCCAGAAAGGGCAGGAATGGCTTCGATCGGATGTCTCGTGCTGCCTGATCTTGGGAAATCGCTGTGTTTACAGAAGTGACGTGTTGCTCATGAAGCAACAAGCATGCGATATCGATAGATGCATGGAAGGAGAAGCTGGATAAACACATGAGGGAGAAAAGGCAGAAGGTTATGCTGATAGTGTAAGATGAAGAGGGCTGGAAAGAGGGTCGTGTGAGACATAAAGACCGGTATGTGCCAGTTGAGATGAATGGCCTGTTTCAGTGCTTTACATTCCATATAATTCTATGTAATCTTCTGATGAAGCTGCACTGAAGAACGGATCCAAGACATGGTCATTCACGCTGACACAACCGCAACATGAAATGGTTAATGTGGCACTGGACATTATGTAAAACCGATGGGTAGAGATCTGTGCAATAGAATAGATCGAGACAGATACAAAATGCTGATGGGATATTGTTCAGTGTTGGCCTTAAATACGATATCGCCAACAAAGGGGGCACTGCAAGGAAATGGAAATTCACACTGTCCTGAAGTGTGCCAAAGTGATACTGTATTGGTTTCTCCTTATATTATGGTAATGTTAACCTTTAGCCTTTGCCTATTAAGCAGGGAAGATTACGTCAAATTATGTCCCATTGGACTAATGGGCCAGGGCTGACCCTCAACAAAGTACAGTTTCAAGATGAAATAATAAGAGACTTTATTAAAGAGGGATCATTACACACTGATTCATAAATTTCAGGAGAACTTAATCATTTGATTACAATGTGGGAAATCAGTTAGTTCTTCCAACGAAAATATCTGGGCATACATAACCAAGTGAATTTGAGCGAGTGATACAGAAACAAGAATGGATTTATTAATTGAGGTAGGATTGCATGTGTATGGATCATGGGAGAAACTATGGATGACATAACGAAGTAAGGGAATTATACGTGTTTGCCCAATCGAAAAAGAGCTCGGTTTGGAAAGAAAACTATCGTTATTGATAAAGGATAAGTCAATTCCATTCTCCTTATATGGAGTTGTATTTTAACTTCCATATAATTATGTCATCCATAATTGTTTGTATTTCCAGGCACAAGGAGTGAGAAAATGTATAAAAACTGTCTGTTTGTAATGAGTATTCGGATTGGTAAAGGTGTAAGATACTGAGCTCAGAATTGTAAAACGGTTGAATCCCCAACAAACCATCATCAGGTGTGGTTGTAAGTGCAACCTTTTAAGTGTATGTTTAAGCACTATTGTATGCACTGTGGGCTTAATAAACTAATTACACCTCACTTCAATGTTCAAGAACCTTATTGTAAACCTTTTGCTAACAATAGCCTTAGTACTTTCATTATGAATGGCCTTCATTTATTAATTTTGATTCAGTGCCACCTTTGTCCGTCAATCTTTGACGTTCCAGTTGATCCTGGGATTCTCCAAAATCCAAACTCCACATGGTTGCAGATCCCCGTTGATCCCAGGCTGTGCTTATCCGTCTGGCATCGATCTTTTGGTGAAATGGTGGTGGGTTAAATGCAGTTCCGTGTAATCGTAACTGAATCCATTCAACCGGATACAGACGACCAACAGTATTTAAGGCACGAATCCAGCAGCAGGCAGATGTTTTAATTCCATCAGTCAGCGACGAATCTGCTCCCAGCTACAATCATGAGAAGCCGATGTGCGTTCAATCACATCATGCAAAATCAATCGGTCAAATAGAAAGCAAAGTCATGATCAAGTAAACCATTGCATTACCTTGTCAAATTCAATCACATAATGTGGTGAGTCCCCGCCCCCTCTTTCTAATCAAACTGTTGTTCTTTTCCCTTGAATTCCTCTATTTCCAATTGAACAGTTACTGTATTTCCCTGACATTCCTGTCTCCTCTATTTCTAATGAAACAGTTACAGTCTTCCCGTGTCGGCTACTTGTAAATAAATGGTTGTTGTGTTCCGCTGGTCCCCATTACTAATTAAATATTTCCTGTATTCTCTTAATTCTCACTGTTCTGAATCCTTTATTGAACAGTTACTGTGTTGACCCTATATTCCACTTGATTCTATTTCTAATTGAACAGTTACTGTGTTCCCCCATATTCCTCTTTCCTCTCGATGTTAATATCTGAATTGACCATCCCTGCACAGAGTCGTGGATCTCACGGGCAGACGGTACTGATCTCGCGTCTCCTCAAATGTATCTATGTTATTCGCCTCAACTATTCCATTTGGTGGCAAGATCCACATTCTAACTTCTAAATAATTTTCTCTTCAATTCCCTATTGGATTTATTAATAACTATCTTATGTTTATGGCTCCTAGTTTTGAATGTCCCAACAATCTGAAACATTTTCTCTATATCTACCCGCTCAAATACCTTCATTATTCAAAAGACCTCTTCTTGATCACCCATCAGCCTTCTCCTTTCTGGAGAAACGAGCCCCAGCCTCTTCAATCTTTCCTGCTAGTTATCACCTCTCAGTCTTGGTATCATCCTCCCAAATATTTTTGCTCCATATCCAGTGTCTCGATATCCTTTTTGGAATATGGAGACCACAACTGTGCACAGTGCACTAAGTGTGGTCTAACTAAGGTTCTATTCAAGTTTAACGTAACTTCTCTGTAGGAGTCGGTGGTCTCGTTAGTAATCCTACCAAAACACAACACTGCACACTTATTTCTTTTGAAATTCATTGGCCATTTACATTTCCATTCTGCAATTTTCTTATCGCCTTATTGCATTTTTTACAGTCTTCCTCATCATTAACTATCCCGCAACCTGTCCTCTAATTTGGTGTCAGCCGCAAATTTTGATACTGGACTACAAATTATCATCTCCAAATAATTTGTGCAAATCGTGAACAACTGTGTACCCAGCACGGACCCTTGTGTAACACCACTTTCCACCTTCCACCAGTTTGAGTAACTACCTTTAATCCCCACACTCTGTTTTCTGTTTTGCAGCCAGTTTGCTGTCGATTCTACTACTTGTCCCCTGACTCCACATGCTCTGACCGAGTCGACTATGTGGTACCTTATAAAAGTCCTTTTGAAAGTTCACTGCATTTGGAAAGACTTTGGATTGGGACATAATGATGGATTGGGAAATTCAATGTACTGGGATATATCACTGGAATGGGAAACACAATGGACTGGGATATAACAATGGATTGGGAAAGTCAATAGACTGGGATATATCACTGGAATGGGAAAGTCACTTGACAGGGATATATGAATGGATTGGGAAACAAAATGTTCTGGTATATTTCAATGGATTGGGCAAGTCACTAGACTGCGATATATCAATGGATTGGGAAAGTTAATGATCTGGGATATATCAATGGGTTGGAAAACACAATGGACAGGGATATGTCAGTGGATTGGAAAAGTCAATAGACTGGGTTTTATCAATGGATAAGGAAGTTAATGGGATGGGATATATCAATGGATTGAGAATCACAGTGGACTGGGATATGTCAATGGTTTGGGAAAGTCAATGGACTGGGAAATATCAATGGGTCGGGGAATACAGTGGAATGGCATATATAAATGGATTTGGAAAGTTAGGGATTGCAAACATCAATGGTTTGAGAAACAGTAGCGGATTGGGAAAGCCAATTGATGGAGACATATCATAGGATGGTGGTGATTTATCAATAGTCCGACAAACTGATCGCTGCTTTTATTTCTGACTCTGCCTCTGTCAGTCTGTCCGTCACTATCTCTGCCTTCATCTATCTCCACCTGTCTCAGTCTATTTGTCTGTTTTAATGTCCGGGTTCATTTGTCCCCTTTTTATGTTGCTCTGATACAGGAGGTGATTCTATCGGTTGGGGGCCAAGAGACACGGGGTCCCGAGTGAGCTGTACACCCTCTCTCCCTTTCTCTCTAATACCACTATCACATTTGTGGATCATAGGGTCAGAGAAGGAAACGGATCGGATTCCCATGTGGCTATTTGCGCCTGCAGCTCAGCAACCTTACTTCCCACGCTCGGTGTGTTTACACACATGCACCGTAAACCGATCTTAGACTTTCTTGTGTTCTCCCTTAGTCTAATCCCATCAAATACCGTACTATTTCTTAGTCTAGTGTTATCTGTCTCTCCCAATCCTTTGTGCACCTTGTTTATCCTTTTGTGGTGCCCATCCCCATGCCAAATTAGTTTAAACCTCCCCCTTTTTCATCGGCCGTTCGGCCCATCTGCGTAAAGAAATTTCCTCTGAATTCCTTATTTGACAAGAAGAACAACTTCTCAAATATATAATATAATGATATAATGATTTATAATTTACAACGAATGTACAAAACTGCAAACAGGCCAAAAGATCCAACTGCTATTTCTATTTTATAACAACAGCTTCTTGTATATATAATATATCTTAATATATATATTATATATATATATATAAATATATACTTGATAGAATACAGTGCGGCACTGCAAAATGCCATTCGTATCATCGAAGTAAAGAAGTTTCCCCTGAATTACTTACTTGATATCAACAACAACTATACATCCGAAGAACAGCATCTCAGACAGCGCAGCATTGAGAGAGTCAGCCTGGATTGTGTTTTCCGTCCCTGGAGTCGGATTTGAACCCTCGACCGAAAAGGAGCTGTCCAGCTTAACTCCACTTTCCAGCAATTGGTTCGTAGCTCTGTCGGTAACGGCACTTCAAGAGCACATCCAAGGAACTTTTTAAATGAGTTGAGGGTTTCTGCCTCTACCACCCTTTCAGGCAGTGAGTTCCAGACCCCCACCACCCTCTGGGTGAAATAAATTCTTCTCAGCTCCCGTCTAATCATTCTACGTATTACTTTAAAACTATGCCCCCTCGTCACTGACCACACTGCTAAGTGAAATAGGTGCTCCCGATACACTCTACCGAGTCTCGTTCATAATTTTTGAAACCTCAATTAAATCTCCCCTCAGTCTCCTTTGTTCCAAAGAGAATAACCCCAGCCGATCCAATCTATTTCCATCGCTAAAATTCTGCAGCCTTCGCAACATCGTCATAAATTTTCTCTGCACTCTCTCTCGTGCAATCACATCTTTCCTGTAATGTGGCGACCAGAACTGCACGCAGTACTCAAGCTGTGGCTTAAACAATATTTATAAAGTTCAACCACAACCTCACTGCCCTTATATTCTATGCCTCGGCTAAGAAAGGAAAGTATCCCATACGCCTTTTTAGCCACCTTATCTACCTGCCCTGCTATCTTCAGGAACACGTGGACGTGCACTCCAAGATCCCTTTGTTCTCCTACACATCTCAGTATCCTCCCCTTTATTGTGTATTCCCTTGCCTTTTTTGCCCTCCCCAAATGCATTAACTCACACTTCTCCGGATTGAATTCCATTTGCCACTTTTCTGTCCACCTGACCAGTCCATTGATATCTCCCTGCAGTCTGCAGCTTTCCTCCTCACTATCAAACAGACGGAACATTTTGTTATCAACTGCAAACTTCAAGCCCCCAACATTCAAGTCCAAACCGTTAATATAGAGAAAAGGAAGCAAGGGACATAGTACTGAGCCTTGCGTGACCCCGCTGGAAACGCCTGGGAATGATTGCTGGGGATGTGTAGAGGGGAACTTTGTGTCTAACACTTGCTGTACCTGCCTTGGGAGTGGTTGACGGGACAGTATAGGTGATGCTTTACTCAGTATCTAACACATGCTTTACCTGTCCCTGGGAGTGTTCGAATGGAGAGTGAGCATTACACTGTGTTTAGCCCTTGCTGTATCAAACTTTGGAGTGTTTGGTTGGACATTGCAGAGGGAGCTTTACTCTGTATCTCAGCATCACCGTATCTCTGCTTGCTGAGTTTGACGGGACAGTGTAGCGGGAGCGTTATTCTGTATCTAACCCCATGCTGTACTTGTTCTGTGAGTCTTTGTTGGCACAGTCTGTAGGGAGCTTTGCTCTGCATCTAACCCCTGCTGTAACTGCCATGTGAGTGTTTGATGGGACAATGTAGAGTGAGATTCACTCTCCATCTAACCCCCGCTTGGAGTAGTTTTTAATACCTCTATCAGTGGATACAATGAGGGACAGAGTATTAATCCGGAAATCGGAGGAGCAGGTAACAAGTGTAATGTAATGATTGTAGGGAGACTTTAATCTTCGAGGAGACTGGGCAAGACAAATTGGCAAAAGTGGTCTGGAGGACGTCATCATGGAATGCATTTAAGACATTTTGTGGAACTCCCACAAGGGGGAAAGGAAGGGCCAGTAAAGCCAGAGTTCCATGGATGGCAAAAGAGATGGAGCATGAGATGAATCAGAAAAAGGGGCGTATGACAAATGTTAGGTTTGTAACATGTGAGAACCAGGCTGAATATAGCATGTTCAGAGGGGAAGTGAAAAAGGAAATAATGGGGCAAAGAAACAGTATTGGAATACATTGGTGGCAAAGAGAAAAGGGAAACCAAAAGACTTCAATAGGCATGTAAATAGACAATGGGTAATAAGAGTTGGGATATGGCCGATGAGGGACCAAATGGGAGATCTGATCATGGAGGCAGAGGGCACGTGGTAGGTACTAAATAAGTACTTTGCATCTGTCTTTAACAAGGAAGAAGTTACTGCCAGAGTCTCAGTAAAGGAAGATGCAGTTGAGATACTGGATGAGCTAAAAACTCATAAAGAAGAGGTGCTAGAAAGGCTGCCAGAACTTAAAGTAGATAAGGTCACATGATCTGGATGGGATGCATCCTCCGTTGCTGAGGGAAATAAAGGTGGAAATTGCGGAAGTACTGGCAATAATCTTCCAGACATCCTTAGATACGGGGGTGGTGGCAGAGGATTGCAGAATCGCAATTGTGACACACTTGTTCAAAAAAGGATGTAAGGATAAATCCAACAATTACAGGCCAGTCAGTTTAACCTCAGTGCTGGGGAAACTTTTAGAAATGTTAATCCGGGATAGAATTAACAGTCACTTGGACGATTGTGGATTGAATGGGGAAAGCCAGCACCGATTTTTTAAAGGCAAATCTTGTCCAACTAACTTGAAGAGGTAACAGAGAGGATAAATGACGGCCTTGCAGTTGATGTGGTGCATATGGACTTTCAAAAGACGTTTGATAAAGTGCCGCATAAGGCTTGTCATCAAGATTAAAGCCCATGGAATAAAGAGGGCAGTAGCAGCATGAACATAGAATTGGCGAAGTAATAGGAAACAGAGAGGAGTGGTGAACGGTTGTTTCTCGGACTGGAAGGAGGTTTACAATGGTGTTCCCCAGGGGTCGGTATTGGGACCATTGCTTTCCTTGATATATATTAATGACTTGGACTTGGGTGTACAGGGCACAATTTCAAAATTTGCAGATGACACCAAACTTGGAAGGGGAGTGAACAGTGAGGAGGACAGTAATAGCCTTCAAGAGGATATAGTCAGGCCGGTGGCACGGGCAGACACGTGGCACATGAAATTTAATGCGGAGAAGTGCGAAAGAATGAAGAGAGGAAAAATAAACAATATGTTATAATTCCAAAGAAGATGCAGGAACAGCGAGACCTAGCGACATATGTGCAAAAATCATTGAAGACAGCAGGTCAGTTTGAGAAAGCGGTTAAAAAAGCACACTGTATCATGGGCTTTATAAATAGAGGCATTGAGTACAAAAGCAAAGAGGTTATGAAGAAACTGTATAAACACTGATTCGGCCACAACTGGACAATTGTGTAAGTTTCTGGGCACCACACTTCAGGAAAGATGTGAAGGGCTTTCAGAGAGTGCAGAAAATATTTTATTAAATGGCTCCACGGATGAGGGACTTCAGTTATGTCGATAGACTGGAGAAGCTGGAATTGTTCTCCATTGAACAGAGAAGGTTGCGAGGAGATTTGATAGAGGAGTTCAAAATCATGAGGGGTCCAGACAGAGTAGATAGAGAGAAACTGTTGCCATTGGCAGAAGATTCAAGAACCAGAGGACCCAGTGTTGAAGTGATTGGCAAAAGAACCATGGTGACATGAGAGAAAACTTTTTTGCACAGCGAGTGGTTAGGATCTGGAATGCGCTGCCCAAGGCGGTGGTGGAGACAGATTCACTCATAGCCTTCAAAAGGGAATTGGTTAATACTTCAAGGGAAAACATTTGCAGAGCTATGGGGTAAGGGCGGGGGAGTTGGAGCAGCTGGATTACTCTTGCAGAGAGCCGTCATAGGCTCGACGGGCCGGATGGCCTCCTTCTGTGCTGTAACCATTCTATGATTCTATGTAAATCAAAATGGTACTTTTAATGCAGTAAAAAGTCCACAGTTTCTTAACTGGAGCAAATTCAGACAAAAATTCACCAAATTCAGACAAAAATTGACCAAAAATTGACCAAAATCTTGGCCAAAGAGATAAGCTTTAAGAAGCATCTTAAAGGAGGAGAAAGAGGTCGAGAAGCGGAGAGGTTTAAGAATGGTATTCGAGAGCTTAGGGCCTAGAGGTCTGAAGACATGGTCTACAATGGTGGGGCACATGGAGTGGCCGATGCTGAAGAGGCCACAGTTGGAGGAATGCAGACTTCTTGGAGGGTTGTAGGATTGGAGGATGTTACAGAGATACAGGCAAGACCATGGGTGGATTTGAAAATGGGGTAGAAAACACTGGTGGGAGCAGTTTATAGTCTCCCGAACAGTAGCTATACCGTTGGATAGAGTATTAATCAAGAAACAAGCGGAGCTTGCAACAAAGCTAATGCAATAATCGTGCAGGAATTTCATCTCCCGATAGACTGGGCAAATCAAATTGGCAAAGGCAGTCTGGAGGGCGAGTTCATGGAATGCAATAGGGACAGTTTACTTGAACAATATGTTGTGGAACCAACCAGGGAACTCGGCTATTTTAGATCTTGTATTGTGTAATGAGACAGGGTTAATTAGTAATCCCATAATAAAGGACCATCTGGGCAAGAGTGATCATAATATGATAGAATTTCACATTGAGTTTGAGAGTGACATAATTAAATACGAACCAAGTGTCTCAAACTTAAATATAGCCGATGACATAGGTATGAGGGGCAAGTTGGCTCAGCTAGATTGGGATATTAAATTAAAAGGTATGATGGTAGATATGCAATAGCAGACAGTTAAAGAAATAGTTCAGAAATCTCAAACAACGTACATTCCACTGAGAACTCCACGGGAAAAGCGATCCATCTGTGGCGAACTAAAGAAGTTAAGGATAACATGAGATTAAAAGAAGAAGCTCTTGGTGTTGCGAAGGATAGAAGTGAGCCCGAGGATTGGGAGAGTTTGAGAAACCTGCAAAGGGTGACCAAAGATTGATGGAAACTTAACTGGACCAGCCACATCAATACTGTTGCTGGAAAAGCAAGTCAGAGGCTGGGTATTCTGTGGCGAGTGACTCACCTCCTGACTCCCCAAAGCCTTTCCACCATCAAGGCACACGTCAGGAGTGTGACGGAATACTGTCCAGTTGCCTGAATGAGTGCAGCTCCAACAACACCCAAGAAACTCGACACCATCCAGGACAAAGTAGTCCGTTTGATTGGCACCCCATTCACCTCACTAAAAATTCACTCATTTCTCCACTGGCACAACTTGGCTGCAGTGTGTACAATCCACAGGATGCACTGCAGCAACTCGCCAAGGCCTCTTCGATAGCACCTCACAAATCCGCGACCTCTACCACCGAGAAGGACAATGGCAGGAGGCACATGGGAACAACACCACCTGCACGTTCCCCTCCAAGTCACACACCATCATGACTTGGAAACAGATCGCAGTTCCTTCATCTTCACTCGGTTAAAATCCTGGAATTCTCTCCCCAACAGCGCTGTGGGAGAACCTTCACCACACGGACTGCAGCAGTTCAAGAAGGCGGCTCACCGCCACGTTCTCAAGGGGAATCAGGGATGGGCAATAAATGCTGGCCTTGCAAGTGGCGCCCACATCCAATGAACGGACAAAAAAATACCATTAATTATGCTAACACCTCTGTTATGTGGTGCCTTGTCAAACCCATTTTGAGTGTCCAGATACACAACATCAACCACATTACCTTCATCAACCCTCTCTGCTACTTCATCAAAGAACTCAATCAAGTGAGTCACACACGAGTTTCCTTTGACAAACGCATGCTGACTTTCATTTATTACCCCATACTTTTCCAAGTAACAAATTATTTTGTCACAGATTATTGCTTGTAAAATTTATCCACCAGCGACGTTAAGCTAACTGGACTGTAATTGCCTGCTTTATCCCCCGCCCTTTTCTTGAATAGTGATATAACGTTTGCAATTCTCCAGTCCTCCAACACGATCCCTGTCTCTCAGGAGGATTGGAAGATTGCGGCCAGAGCCTCTGCAATTTCCACCTTCACTGCCCTCAGTAACCTGGGATGCATCCCATCTCGACAGGGTGAGCTTTCTACTTTGGGTGCTGCCAATCTTTTCAGTACATCCTCGTTGTCTATTTTGTATCCTATTCAATATCGGTACTTCCTCCTCCTTTATTTCAACAATGGCAGCATCCTCGAGTGAGGACGGGTGCAAAGTATCCATTTAGTGCCTCAGCCGTGCCCTCTGCCTCCACAAAAAGATCTCTTCTATGCCCCGAATTGGTCCCATTCTTCCTTTGACTGCTCATTTAATATTTGTATGTTTATAAAAGACTTTTGGGTTCCTCTGCATGTTAGCCACTAATCTATTCTCATACTCTCGCTTTGTCCCTCCTGTTTCCTTTTCTTTACATCTCCTCTGTACTTTCTGTATTCAGTCTGGCTCTCCAGTTATTGACTAATGATAGCAATCAATCTCTATGAATTAGTCTAAGTCAGACCCAGACATCAGGCGAGGAAAACCCCAGTGTTGGAGAGCTTTGGGGACCAGAGGTCCAAATCCATCCTTTTCCTCCCGAGCACTTACCACATGTCAAGTCTTAAATTACTCACACACCATATCCCAAAATGTTATTTTCTGAAAGAAATGCACCTATTTTTCATTGAAATGAATCAATACAAACTGCTTCCACAGTATCCCGAGTGAGCTTGTTCCATAGATTGATCACTCACTCTGGTTCTTTTGCCAATTACCATTAATCTAGGTCCTCTGGTTACCGACCTTTTCTGCCACTGGAAGGAGCTTCTCCTTATTTACTCCATCAAAACCCTTCATGATTTTGAACACCTCTATTTAATCTCCCCTTAACCTTCTCTACTCTAAGGAGAACAGCCCCAGCTTCTCTATTCCCTCCAAGCAACTGAAGTCCCTCACCCCTGGTACCGTTCTGATGAATCTCCTCTGCACCCATTCTGAGGCCTTCACAGCCTTCCGAAAATGCAGTGCCCAGAATTGGACACAATACTCCAGCTAAGGCCGAACCAAGGCTTTTTTTCAACGATTTGACATAACTCCCTTGCTTATGCGAAGTTTTGCCGAGCTGCTCTCATATCCTAATTCGAACACCTCGAGGAGACGTTCTCTGGAGGTTTTTCCGATTGTCCACCATAAAAGTTCATGCGATTTCTTCTCCAGTAATTCCGCGGATCTTCTGCCGAAGTTGCAGCGAGGATATTGTTCCTGTTATGTCCCTGAGGTCTTCCCTTTGTGACCTGTTCTGTGACAGAGGTCCTGACTCTAATGGAGTGGATCTGTCCAGGACGAGTGATAACCAGAGCCCTCGCTGTCCACTTATTGGCCATAAAATACCCTTACACTTCGACTTCGACAGTGAGCTTATAACCCAAATTGTCGCCGGTTACCTTATTGGAACAAGGGGTCTTCGTCATTGTGACGTGGTGCAAATGATATCCTGTGATTTCGAGGGAAACTCAATCACAAACTACATCCAAACCAGGCGGTAATAACTGGTGGAAAATATTAAAGGCCGAGAACAGCACCAGACACCAAGAAGAGATAAAATCGGATAAGCCTCCCCTTGCAAATTCACGCCTCTGCCGGCTGGAGGAGTGACCGGTGTGACGACGTGTCCTTTTTGGAACCTGGCGTGAAATTGACGTCTGTTGGTTCGTAATTCGCAGAAGCTGAGAACTGTTAAGGTTAAATTAACTTTGGCCGATAGGGTAAAATGGGCGCAATCGAATTGGCTGCCCATTATACGCCTCACCTGATAGCCGATATCGCCCATTCATTATCGTCCTGTTACAATTACTGGACGATTAAAGGAGAATAGCGCAGAAGATTAGAGGGACGGGAACAAACTGGATTAAAAATGGTTCGAAAGGAAAAAATAGAACACAACAGGAAAGGGCAATTTTTCAAACTGGCTGGAAGCAGGTCGTGGTGTTTGACGTAAGTTGATTTTAGGACCATTTCTGTTCACTGTGCGGATCAATGATTTGGAATTAGACTTGGAGGTAGTGGTATCGAAATTTGGAGATGATACCAAAATAGGCGGTACAGGTTATTCCATAGAAGCCCAAAGGAAACTGCAAAGGGATGTTGATAAGATGGGAGAATGGGCTCAAAAGAGGCAGATGGAAATTAATGTCAGTAAGTGCGAGGTGATGATCTTTGTTGTATTGAAAATTGCATAAAGATGGAAGAACATTAGTGTCGTGATAATATGGGACTTCAATTATCCTAATATAGGCTGGGAAAATAACAGATTAAAGAACAAAGGGAGGGTGGATTCCTGAAATGTGTACAAGAGAACTTTGTGATCAATATGTTTCCAGCCCAACGAGGGACGAAGCAGTGCTGGACCTGGGTCTCGCGAATTTAGTGGTGCAAGTAGAACATGTTTCAGTGGGAGAGCATGTGGGGAACAGTGGTCACAATGTCATTAGGTTTAGAATAGTTATGGAAACGGACAGAGTAGAAATCAAATGTGAAAATATTCATCTGGAGGAGGGCTAATTTCAGTGAGTTGAAAAGGGATCTGGCCCTGGTGGATTGGAATCAAAGATTGGCAAGAAAAACAATAAATGAGCAATGGGAGACCTTCAAGCGGAGATAGCTTGAGTAAAGATAAGACACATTCCCATGAGAGGGAATGGAAAGGCATCCAAAGCTAGAGCTCCCTGGACGAATAAAAATATAAAGATTAAAATGAAACAGAGAAAGGAGGCTTATGATAAATGCTGGGTTCGTAATTCAATAGAGAACCAAGCTGAATACAAATAGTACCGGGGAGAACTGAAAAAAAGGAAATTAGAGGGGCAAAAAAGAGAATGAGAATAGATATATAAGGGTAATTTTATATAGGCTAATAAAGAAGGGAGCCCAAAAGTCATTTATAAACATGTAAATAATAAAAGGGAGTCAAAGGAAGGAGGGGGGCGATTATGGACCAACAAAATTGATCTTCCTTTGAAGGCAGGGGCTGAATATTCTGAAAGACTAAATGAATACTTCGCATCTGTCTTCACTAAAGTAGAGGGTGGTCTTTTCTCATCAAGCAATTCATCTGCTCCAAAAGTGGTCTCCTTAATCACCTTGGCAGTAACAGGGATCCTATCCTGAAGTTGGAGTTTTATGTACAAAGTTCAGGTGGAGTAGCGATAGTTTTACCTTGACTCAGATCACTTCTTTCCTTGACATGTCACTGTGATTGCTAATGTTGAGGCCGAGGGCGTCAAATGCATGGGCTAAAAATTCAAATGTTCCATAGTTTTCACTTTAAAGTTGACGTTTGAAAAATGCAGGCATCCTGTTCAACGCTAACCACTCGAGTACTTCCTTGGCCTCGATATATAATTATTATCAGAAAACATCGAGCGGCATTGATTCGATTCACACCCCTATGAGTTTGAACAATGGTGGATGATAACTCCCCCTTCTCCCATTGAGTAGTCAGATATTAATGAGTCAACACCCTCTCCAGTTGACTGTACCTTAGCAACCAGGTCCAAAATGTCCTGCTAAGAACAATCGGGGCATAATTACACAATGGAAATAATCCATCAAAGAACAGAAATAGGTTATGTTTTCCACATTACTTTTCGAAAGCACAAGGGCTGAATAACTAGCTGAGATTTCCTTTAGCGTTACATGTTAGCAACATTGTACACCCGGGAGGATATTTTCGTCTGATTGCTATATCTAATAAAATCATGAAACTGTGTTTTCAAAACATTTTTATTGTTTTTGCCAGAATTAGTGAATTTCGACATTCCTCATGCCGTGTTGACCGAGGTACATAGAAGCATTGGCCATTGAACCCTTCGGGCCTGATCATTCAATAATATCACGGGGGATCTGCATGTTTTCTATGTTCATAAACATTTACATTTACAATGTTCTTAATTCAGAACGACCAGTGAAAATCCCCCCCGTCCATTATATTCTAAAGCCAAATTGTGACTTGAGAATCAAGGTAAAGGATACCTAACAATATTTATATTACTCAAGATGCAATGTAAAAATTACAGAACAACATTCACCTAAGGTTGCAAGTTATTCTCTTTTAGTGGTAAAGGAAAATTACCTTCTGTAATTCTATAAAGAAGGATTGAGAGGCATTTGCTACCCCAGTCGTTAATCAGCATTCGGTGTGTGTGTGTGTGTGTGTGTGTGCCTGCCTGTGAGTGTGTTGTGTGTGTGTATATGTGTGCCTGTGTGTGTGTCAGTGCCTGAGTGTGTGTGCGTGTGTTTGTACCTGCGTGTTTGTGTGCGTGAGTGTGTGTGAGTGTGTGTGTGTGTGTGTCTGTCTGTCTGTCTCTCTGTGGTCTGTGTGTGTGTTTGTGAAATATATCAAGCAGTTTCGTATTCAGAACGAAATAAATATCCCGCTTATTTCTACGATGTATGAAAATTGACTTTATTACGTGACTGTATGTATTGGATATTTCACTGGACTAGCCATTCTGAGGCTGAGACTGATAACCCATCAGCTCAAATCCCACCATGGCAGTTCCAGAATTTGAATTCAGTTTCACAAAAACTGGAAATAAAATTCTGGTGTCAGTAAAAGTGATCGTGAAGCGGTCGGATACTTGCAAATGCCCCAATAGTTAAATAATGTCGGTCAGGGGAGGAAACTTGCCGTCCTTACCCAGTCTGTCCCTATATGTGACACCAGTCCCACATCAACGTGGTCCGCTATGAAGTGCCCTCTCAAGTGGCCCGAGCGAGACACTCAGTTGCATCAAAACCGCTTCCAACACCACCAGCTTCTCAGGGCAACCAGGGAATGGGGAATAAATGCCGGCCTTGCCAGCGATGCCCACACCGCCAGAATGAATAACAACGAAAGTTGCTGAAGAAGACTCTGCCTATAATTGAAGTGGGTTCAGCAAGCCAATCAGCCATCAGGGCAACAAGAGATGTGCAATAATTGCCGGTCTTGCCAGCGACATCCACATGCCAAGAATGAATAAAAAAATACATACTTGAAGGGTTGAGCGTCAATAGGTTTTTTCACAAACTTAGGAGGGAACATAGGAACAGGATTCGGCCATTCAGCCCATCGAGCCTGTTCAGACACATGCTGTTTTAACTTTTATTTTACAATTTCACCTGGTTTTCCACTTAACAAAGTAAAGCGAAATTCGTGACGTCGCAGTTTGCTTTCTGAAAAAGCTATTTTGCTTGTTAAGATCATGTTAAGCAGTTTTTGGAGACAGGCGGGAAGTTTGCACTCGGGAAAAATACCAGCTGGGAACCTGCTCACCCGATAGTGTAAAACGGGCGAACTCGAATTGACCGCCTATTCTAGGCCCAGTCAGATATCCCCTTCCAATTGGAAACCGTAATCGGTTATGGTGTAAAACAAGCGAGTGATTCGATCTCGCCCGTTTTAACCCATCACCCACAAGTTAAAATCACACACAGCTGGACTGACTTCGAACTTTGAGGAGCGAAACGTTTTGTTACAGTCGTGGGACTATTCAACTTTGATCGCCATTCACACGCCCCATCTTCTATTCCGAGTGCGATTAGCGTCGATTGAAGTCAATGGAATTTAAAATTGGGTGAGGATTATAAAATGACGGCTGATCTATAATCCTCACGTTTTGCGACCCGACGGAGTTGATTTTAACCGCCTCCCCCAACTCCCCCCCCCCCTCCCCGACTATCTGTTCACCTTGGATTTGCTCTAATTGTTACATTGACTGGTTGAGCGTGGAGCTCAGCACCAACATGGGCGGTCAGTCCCACTACTCTCTGGACTTTCACCGAGGCCGTTGACTGTACTCGCCCAACAGATGAACAGTAAACTGTACAATAGCAACAGTCCGCTGCTCAAACTCTCCCCACCGCGACCCCGCCCCCGTCCCCATCACCCCCCATGCTCCGCTCCTGAAAGCAAATTGAAATGTTGATAATCTGGTCTGCACCCGAAATATTAACATGACATTCCCAATGTTACCTGGCCGGCCTATCACGTTGCACCCTCTGTAAATTTCAGCTCATTCAAAAAGCTGCTCCCAGTATTCTAACTCGCACCAAGTCCCGTTCACCGACCGCCCCGCTGTGTTCGCTGACACACATTGGCTCCGATTCCGCGGCGCCTCGATTTTAAAATTATCATCCTTGTTTTCAAATCCCTCCATGGCCCTCGCCCCCTCCCGATCTCTATCACCTCCTCCAGCCCTACAACCCACTGAGTTCTCTGCGCTCCTCCAATTCTGGCCTCCTTTGCATCCTCTGATTTTCATCTCTGTCTTGGTCCTAAAGTCTGGAGTTGCCTCCTTAACTCACTCTGCCCCTTAAGACGTTTCTCAAAATGTACCTCTTTGACCAAGCTTTTGGTCACCTGTCCAAATATCTCCTAATGTGGCTCAGTGTTAAATTTTGTCTGATTTACGGTCCTGTGAAGCGCCTTGGGATGTTTTACTACGTTAAAGGCGTAATATAAACGCAACTTGTTGTCTCTGTAGTCTCCGTGGATCGTGCCTGACCTGTTGAATTTTTGTAGCATTTACTGGTTTTGTTTTCCAGCTACTGCAATTGCGTTTTTTTCCTGTGGCTTATTTTGTTCCTGTTGCAACTCTCAAGCTTTGAAATTTTTCAAAAACCCGTTATAGATAAAAAGTGAATAATCCAATAAATGTATTTTTTATCTGCAAAGCAGACAATGCACACAATCTTTTGAACAGTGATCCATTGGTTTATTATAATTAATCATGTTGGATTTCAAAGCGTAAAATTGATTGTACAAATAAAAGCAAATAATTTGTTTGCAATACCGATCGATCCATAAATCAGCCTCTTAAAATCCGAGAAACGCCCTATCCAGGCAGGGAATGTGACAATTTGGTAGCAACGATGCACTTTCTAAATGAAGGAACGAGGAGCACGATGAGGCCATTCAGCCGCTCGAGTCTCTTCCGCCACTCAATGAGATCATGGCTGATCTGTGCCTCAACTCCATCCACCAGCCTTGGCTCCATATCCCTTAATACACTGAGCGAGCACAAAATCTATCAATCTCAGATTTCAAATTATTAATTGAGCTCGCATCTCCTGCTTTTTGTGGGGGTGAGTTCCACATTTCTGCCAACTTTTGTTTGAAGTGCAAATGTCTAACTTCTCTCATGAATGGCCTGGCTCTGATTTTAGGGCTATGTCCACTTCTATAAGGTAACGATGTACGAATACTTGGGACACTGATTCACCTGCAATATTCATTGGCATCACTGGCGCCATTGTTTGATGTTAATAGTTGGGGTCATTTTATCTTCCGGCGATTGTGTTAAATGGTCGATATCGAATTGGCCATTCGTCACACAACTGGACAAAGTTCCCTTTGAATTGAAGTAAATGGAGAACTGATTGGACAGGGAGAATAATGATCGGACATATCTATAGCGACCATTTTACACAATCGTCAAAAGTAAAAGTTATCCACAGTGAATGCATTGATATCTTTCAACTTCTGAAGGACATGAAACGGGCAGCAGCTGAAAATGTGCAAAAATCGGGCGAGGTGAATAATGGGATAAAGTTATGGTGATATTATTAAGGGATAAAGGCATGGTGTTCGAATTTAGGAGCATGAAGTTATGTTGATACAATTGAGGGGGATAAAGGTATGTTGAAATAATTGAGGGGGATAAAGGGATGGTGATAAAATTGAGGAGGGTAAAGACATGCTGGTATAATTGAGGGGGATAATGGTATGGTGATATAATTGAGGAGGAGAAAGGGATGGTGATATAACTGAGGAGTATAAAGTTATGGACAGATAATTGAGGAGAATAAAGGTATCGTGATATAATTGAGGAGTATAAAGATAGGGATATATAATTGAGAATAAATGTATGGTGATATAATTGAGGAGGATAAGGGTGTGGTGATATAAAAGAGGAGGATAAGTTTATGGTTATATCATTGAGAAGTCTAAAGTTATGGTTATATAATAGAGGATATGGTATGGTAATTTGATTGGGGAAGATATGGTATGGTAATTTGATTGGGGATGATATGGTATGGTAATTTGATTGAGGATGATATGGTATGGTAATTTAATTGAGGAGGATAAGGGTGTGGTGATATAATTGAGGAGGATAAAGATATGGTTATATAATTTAGGGTGATAAAGGTCTGGTTATATAATTGAGGAGGATAAAAGTAAGGTGATATAATAGAGGAGGATAAAGTTATTGCTCACATACGAAATAATATTTGCCCTTATTTACAAATGATGATGGAAGTGAAAATCCTGGAGTTCAGTAGGATGATATGGAGCATTTATTTAAGAGAATTGTGGAAAATTAATTTATTTTTGTATAACTGAAGGTGAGCAGATAGCACATTTATTGATAGTTTAAGTCTGAGCTGAGCAGGGATGATAAGATATATTCGGAATATGGGAGCGTTGGACATGCACAGCCCCCTCGAGCTGTTCCACCATTCAACCAGATCATGGTTGATCTGTACCTCAACTCCATTTACCCGCCTAAGTTCCACATCCCTTCGTAACCTTGCTCAACAAAAATCTATCAATGTCACTTTAAAAAGTTTCGATTGACCCCCAATCTCAACAGCTTCAAGGGACGACCAATCCACAAGGCCTGTTAAAGGCCCGGGCGATGAGTGAAAAATCTCTCCCGATGTATCCCCATTTATAGATTCCACAAGTGCTTTTGTGTTGACTGTTAATGATGGGGCGGATGAAGGCTATTTCTGCCAAGATGTTAATCCTGGTCACAGCACCGACCAGAGGAAGCGTTCTGCGAGGATTGGACGCCCAGAACAGAGCCCGCCTGATTTAACTTTCAATTTGAATTATGGGGACAATAAAATGGGCGAGTTCTGGGCCAGGTGCACAATCCGTCTCGGCCAATTCTCTTCCCTACCCCAGATTCAAGCGATGTTAGCACTCAGACAGTCAAACAAAACAAAATTTACATCAATTAAACCGTGTGGAAAGGACGGAAGGAATTTAAACTTTTTTCGATAATGTAAAACTGATGATGTCAGATCGGCCGCTCGTTGCACACCTCTCCTAATTTTCATTTCCTTTGTTATCAACAGCGGGCTGTTGTTGAGCAGTTCTCCGATGTGATTCCGCCCACTTGGCACTAAGGATCCACATTTACAAATGGTTCAATTCTGACCAGGGAAATGGATTCATATTTATCGATGTTTGGCTATTGTCTTATACTGACCAGGGAGGATATATCAAGATTTAAAATGGTATAGGCGCTATTATACTGACAGGGGATGGTTAATCAACATTTATAGGTAGTCAAGGGGCTATTGTGCTGACCAGAGAAAATGCATCCGATTTAGTCGATGGTGAGGGCGTTGTTGTTCTCATCCAGGAAGATGAATCCACATTTACAGTTCGTGACGGTGATATTTTCCTGACCAGAGAAGATGTCGCAAAGTTAGTGGATGGTGAAGATGCTACTGTTCGCATCAGGGAAGGTGAATCAACAATTACAATTAGTGAAGGTGCTATTGAACTGATGATAGAAGCTATATCCGAATTTGCAGAAGATTAACGTGCTAAGGTCTTGGCCTGCAGATAGTGAAGGTGCTATTGAAGCGATGAGAGAAGGCTTATCAATGTTAGTAGATGATGAAAGTTATACTGCACTGGCCTGGGATGGTGTAGTTTGATTAGCAGATGATGATGGTACTTTATGAACCTGGGAAGGTGTCGTCTGATTTAATGATGACGAAGGTACTGTATTGATCTGGGAAGGTGCAACCTGATTAATAGATGACGATGGTACTGTATTGACCTCGGATGGTTTGCTCTGATGTACAGATGATGATGATCCTGAATTGACCTTGGATGGTGTAGCCTGATTTACAGACGATGAGGGTATTGTATTGACCTGGAATGGTTTTGACTGATTTAAAGATGATGATGTTATTGTATTGACTCGGGATTGTGTAGCCTGGTTTATGGATGATGATCGGACTGTATTGACCTGAGATGGTGTAGTTTGATTCATAGACGATGATGGTACTGTATTGACCTGGGATGATTTGATCTGATTCATAGTTGATGATGGTACTGTATTGACCTGGGATGTTTTGGTCTGATTTCGAGACGATGATGGTGCTGTATTGACGTGGGATGATTTGGCCTGATTTATAGTTGATGATGTTACTGTATTGATCTGGGATGTTTTGGTCTGATTTATAGACGATGAAGGTACTTTATTGACCAGGGTTGGTCTTGCCTGATTTAAAGATGATTTTGTCACTGTATTGACCTGGGATTGCGTAGCCCGGTTTACAGATGATGTCAGTGCTGTATTGACCTGGGAAGGTGTGGTTTGATTTATATTCGATGATGGTACTATATTGATCTGTAATGGTTCAGTCTGATTTACAGATGATGAAGTTACCGTATTAAGCTGGGATGATGTGGCCTGACTTATTGCTGATGATGGTACCGTATGGACCTGTAAGGTTTTGGACTGATTTATTGATGGTGATGGGACTGTATTGCCCTTGGATGGTGCAGTCTGATTTATTGATGATGATGGTGCTATATAAATCTTGGAAGATTTGGCCTGATTTATTGATGATGATTGGACTGTATTGTCCTTTGATGGTGTAATCTGATTTATAGATGATGCTGGTTCTATTTTGATCTTGGAGGATTTGGCCTGATTTATAGATGATAATGTGACTGTATTGTCCTCGGAGGATGTAGCCTGATTTATAGATGTTGGAAATGCTCTAATAATGTCCTGTGGTGAGATATACACCACAGAAGGTAATGGCAATGCTGAATGTAAAGACTGAAGGAGCACTGGTCTCACCGTGACGGCCGATGATGGTTGCAAGCTTTTACTCGCCAGAGAGCGAGAAAGCAGAATAGTGGGTTCAGTCGTCGATGGGGCCTTCAAACTGTTGGAAGATGAAGGCACAGTCCCACTGGACAAAATAGGCACAGTCGCATTGCTCAAAATGGGCAAATTCGCACTAGTCACAATGGGCACACTCGCATTGGTCACAATAGGCACAGTCTCACTGGGCGCAATGCGCGCAGTCGCATTGGTCGAAATGGGCACAGTCTTACTGGTCACAATGGGCACAGCCTCACTGGTCACAATGGGCACAGTCTCACTGGTCACAATGGGCACCGTCGCATTGGTCACAATGGGCACAGTCTCACTGGTCACAATGGGCACAGTCTCACTGGTCACAATGGGCACCGTCGCAATGGTCACAATGGGCACAGTCTCACTGGTCACAATGGGCACAGTCTCTCCGGTCACAATGGGCACAGTCTCACTGGTCACAATGGGCACCGTCGCATTGGTCACAATGGGCACAGTCTCACTGGTCACAATGGGCACAGACTCACTGGTCACAATGGGCACAGTCCCATTGGTCAAAATGGGCACAGTCGTACTGGTCACAATGGGCACAGTCCCATTGGTGAAAATGGGCACAGTCGTACTGGTCACAATGGGTACAGTCCCATTTGTCAAAATGGGCACAGTCGTACTGGTCACAACGGACACAGTCGCACTGGTCACAATGGGCACCGTCTCATTGGTCACAACGGGCACAGTCGCACTGGTCACAACAGGCACAGTCGCAATGGTCACAGCGGGCACAGTCGCTCTTGTCACAATGGGCACAGTCGCATTGGTCAAAATGGGCACAACCACACTGGTCACAACGGGCACAGTCGCACTGGCCACAACGGGCACAGTCGCACTGGTCACAACGGGCACAGTCTCAATGGTCACAACAGGCACAGTCGCACTGGTCACAACGGGCCCAGTCGCACTGGTCACAATGGGCACAGATGCACTGGTCACAACAGGCACAGGCGCACTGGTCCCAATGGACACAGTCGCACTATTCGCAATGGGCACAGTCGCATTGGTCACAACGGGCACAGTCTCACTGGTCACAATGGGCACAGTCTCACTGGTCACAATGGGCACAGTCCCATTGGTCAAAATGGGCACAGTCGTACTGGTCACAATGGGCACAGTCCCATTGGTCAAAATGGGCACAGTCGTACTGGTCACAATGGGCACAGTCCCATTTGTCAAAATGGGCACAGTCGTACTGGTCACAATGGGCACAGTCTCACTGGTCACAATGGGCACAGTCCCATTGGTCAAAATGGGCACAGTCGTACTGGTCACAATGGGCATAGTCCCATTTGTCAAAATGGGCACAGTCGTACTGGTCACAATGGGCACAGTCGCACTGGTCACAACGGACACAGTCGCACTGGTCACAATGGGCACCGTCGCATTGGTCCAGATGGGCACAGTCGCTCTTGTCACAATGGGCACAGTCGCATTCGTCAAAATGGGCACAGCCACACTGGTCACAATGGGCACAGTCCCATTGGTCAAAATGGGCACAGTCGTACTGGTCACAATGGGCATAGTCCCATTTGTCAAAATGGGCACAGTCGCACTGGTCACAACGGGCACAGTCGCACTGGCCACAACGGGCACAGTCGCACTGGTCACAACCGGCACAGTCGCACTGGTCACAACAGGCACAGTCGCACTGGTCACAACGGGCACAGTCGCACTGGTCACAATGGGCACAGATGCACTGGTCACAACAGGCACAGGTGCACTGGTCCCAATGGACACAGTCGCAATATTCACAATGGGCACAGTCGCATTGGTCACAACGGGCACAGTCGCACCAGTCACAGCGGGCAAAGTTGCACTAGTCACAACGGGCATAGTCGCACTGGTCACAACGGGCACAGTCGCACTGGACACAACGGGCACAGTCGCACCAGTCACAGCGGGCAAAGTTGCACTAGTCACAACGGGCACAGTCGCACTGGTCACAACGGGCACAGTCGCACCAGTCACAGCGGGCAAAGTTGCACTAGTCACAACGGGCATAGTCGCACTGGTCACAACGGGCAGAGTCGCACTGTTCACAACGGGCACAGTCGCACTGGTCACAATGGGCACAGTCCCACTATTCACAATGGGCACAGTCGCATTGGTCACAACGGGCACAGTTGCACTAGTCACAAAGGGCACAGTCGCACTTGTCACAACGGGCACAGTCGCACTGGTCACAACGGGCACAGTCACACTGGTCACAGCGGGCGCAGTCGTACTGGTCACAATGGGCACAGTCATACTGGTCAAAACGGGCACAGTCGCATTGGTCACAACGGGTACCATCTTACTATTCACAATGGGCACAGTCGCACTGCTCACAATGGGCAGAGTCGTAGTGGTCACAACGGGCACATTCTTACTGGACAGAACGGGCACAGATGCATTGGTCACAATGGACATAGTCCCATTGGTCACATTGGGCATAGTCACATTGGTCACAATGGGCAGAGTCACATTGGTCACAATGGGCACAGTCGCACTGGTCACAACAGGCACAGTCGCATTGGTCACAATGGGCACAGTCGCATTGGTCACAATGGGCAGAATCACATTGGTTACAACGGGCACAGTCGCACTGGTCACAACAGGCACAGTCGCATTGGTCACAATGGGCACAGTCGCATTGGTCACAATGGGCACAGTCGCACTGGTGACGAAGTGCACAGTCGCACTGGTCACAACGGGCAGAGTCGCACTGGACACAACGGGCACAGTCGCACTGGTCACGAAGGGCACAGTCGCACTGGTCACAACGGGCACAGTCGCACTGGTCACAACGGGCACAGTCGCACTGGTCACAGTGGGCACAGTCGCACTGGTCACAGTGGGCACAGTCGCACTGGTCACAGTGGGCACAGTCGTACTTGTAACCAAGGAAGTCACTAACGATGCTGTGGATGTTGGAGACTGGACTGTTGAATTAAGGGCTATCCGGGCTGTACCGAGTGAGGAAGTGGTTTGTATTGACACAGGGTGAGTGGGCAATAAAGCCGCAGTTTGTCTCCTCGTGGACGTGGCTGTACTTTTGGTGCGTTGACTCACAATCCTGGAATTGGCAGAAAGCGGAGATTGAGATTCGCTGAGCGCCGGGAGCCCTTTGACCGTGGATGGTGCCCCAGTCAGAGTTGTCACTGTGCAAAGTTGGAGACACAATGTAAAGAGATTATTGGAGTCAACGGGGTGTCAAATTGGACATGGGCGGGGGATTCAAAACAGGCAGAATCACATTTTCTGCCCGTTGTCCAACAGACCTGATATTCACTTCTATTGAAGTCAATGCAGGGCGTTTAATTACCGCCTGTTTTGTGCCACCGCCAATTTCATCTTCCAACTTCTGCAGCTGAGCTCGAAATCAGCACTTTTAAAAAGTGCAGCTCCGGTGCAAACAAACTCTGAATTAAAGTTAGTGTGTCCATGGTCAAATTTGAAGCTCCCTGTAGATATCCACAGTGGGAAACCGCTTGCTGGGTGCCAGCCCTCACAGACGGTTCAGGGCTTTCGAGAATTGCGCCCGAAAAACTCTTCGAATGTAAAGGATTCAGGAATGCCAGGACGTGAATGGGGAGAATGCCCACTTCAGTGGTCTTGACAAATACCCCCAAGAACATATCGGGAAACTGGCCAGTGATTAAAACTAAGATTTTAAAAATATGAGGGTAGAACTTAATCGTTACCGCTGGATGTTCACAATCCTCTCGGCGGGGGATGGTGGTCGACATTTAACTGCTCTCTGAAGTGGGCGAGCAAACCACAGATCGGGGCAACAACGTCTGATCCTATCTGTGATTCCAGTCCAACACCAATGTGGTTGACTCTTACCTGCTCTCTGAACTGGGCTCGGAAGTCATTTCGTGACATCAACCAAATACCAGCGGTTCAAGAAGAAGCCCCATCACCAACTTCTGAACGGCATCTCGCGGACGGACAATAATTGCCGTCCTTGCCAACGATGCCCATATCCTAAGAATGTATTTTAAGAAAGGGAATATCTGGCGGGTTCTGTAAGGGTCCTTCCACCCGCCCAGCTTAACTTTCTTCCACCCAGGTTTAACACAGCGGGCGACAAGAACGAAAATCCAACTCTTTGCTGGTATTTTGGATTCCTCGCATTAATTTCATTCTACTCTCTGGAACAATTGGCTCTTTATTGCTCAGTTTCCTAACCACATGGGCGTAGATTTCAGCCTCTCTTTTCTGGTGGGAGCGCATAAAGGTGAGAAAAAAGGAAATTACTTGCATTTATTAGCGCCTTTCATGACCTCAGGCGATCCAAATTGCTTTACAACTAATGAAGCACTTTTGAAGTGGAGTCACTGTTGTGATGTAAGAAACACGGCAGCCACTTTGAGCACAGGCAGATCCCACAAAATGGCATTGTGATACTGACCAGATAATCTGTTTTCGTGATGTTGCATGAGGGATAATTATTGGCCCGGAGGCCCGGGAGAACTCCCCTGCCCTTTTCCGAAATAATGCAATGGGATCGTTTACGTCCACCTGAGATGGCAGACAGGGACTCGGTTTAAAATCTCATCCAAAAGATGGCACCAGCAACAGTGCAGCGCTCCCTCAGCACCGCACTGGGAGGGTCGGCCGAGATTTTTTGCTCAACTCTCCGGAGTGGGCCTATGAACCTGCGCCTGTTGACTCAGAGGCAAGAATGCAACCCACTGAACGACGCTGACACCTCCAAAATTTAAAAAAGGAAATTCTGGAGGTGACGATAGCATGCTGGGAGTGGAATCTGCCAGGTTTTCAAGGAAATCCTGGATGTGAGGATTGCATTCTGGGAGCGAAATCTGTCAGGTTTCAAAGAAGATTCTGGAGGTGAGGATTGCATGCTGGGAGCGGAATCTGTCAGGTTTTAAAGGAGATTCTGGAGGTGAGGATTGCATGCTGGGAGCGGAGTCTGTCAGGTATTAAAGAAGATTCTGGAGGTGAGGGTTGCATGCTGGGAGCGAAATCTGACAGGTTTTAATGGAGATTCTGGAGGTGAGGGTTGCATGCTGGGAGCGGAGTCTGTCAGGTTTTGATGGAGATTCTGGAGGTGAGGGTTGCATGCTGGGAGCGGCATCTGTCAGGTTTTAATGGAGATTCTGGAGGTGAGGGTTGCATGCTGGGAGCGAAATCTGACAGGTTTTGATGGAGATTCTGGAGGTGAGGGTTGCATACTGGGAGCGGAGTTTGTCAGGTTTTAAAGGAGATTCTGGAGGTGAGGGTTGCATGCTGGGAGCGGAATCTGTCAGGTTTTGATGGAGATTCTGGAGGTGAGGGTTGCATGCTGGGAGCGGAGTCTGTCAGGTTTTAATGTAGATTCTGGAGGTGAGGGTTGCATGCTGGGAGCTGAATCTGTCAGGTTTTCAAGGAGATTCTGGAGGTGAGGATTGCATGCTGGGAGCGGAATCTGACAGGTTTTCCTCTTTTTTTTTTCATTGGCGGGTTGTGTTAAGGCCGCGTAATCTTCCCGCCTAATTTCCCTTCATAAACCCCGCCCAGGCAATACTTAAAGATGCAGCGGTGGGTGAAATTAGACATGTTCGGGAACACAAATGGGATTCGCTTTTGCCGACCGTTATACAACAATCCCGATACCTCTCGTTTTGCATCCCCGCCAATGTCCAATTTCATCATCCATATTGACTCCGTTCTGTTTCTGTGCTCTTACCTTCGTCAGCAGGACAGGCTATCTTGTTCACGTCCAGGTAACTCTTTCCTCCCAGGGCTATCGCCACCTGTGAGATCGTTGCAAGGTCCTTAATGCTTCCCTCAGAAATTTCATGCATCATTTTCAGCGCCGATTTGGTGCAATTATAGACACGTGATGTGTACACGTTGATGTGTTCGGCCAGGGCCTGTGGTGTAAAGAGGGGAACAGTAAATTTAACATTCATGCAAAAAATGATTCAAAAATAATTTAATCTGAGCACCCATCAACACTTTCTGAAAGCACTGCCGCATAAAGTGGAAATCAATGGAAATAAAAATGGGGAGAGACGTAAAACGGCCTTCAGATTCGCTATCACCCGTTTTATATCATCACACAAAGTCAAGATCAATTCCTAGGTGCGTTCTGCTAGGGTTCAGTTTATATTAGATTACTGTGTGCTTAGACCATACTTAGAGTACTGTGTACAGTTCTGGTCTGGTGAGACCACACTTGGAGTACTGTGCACAGATCTGGTCTGGTGAGGCCACTGTTGGAATAGAGGGCACAGTTCCAGTTTCCAAATTACAAAAAAGGACATAGAGACACTGGAGAAGGTGCAAAGAAAGATTTAAAAGGAAAATACCAGAACTGAGAAGTCTCACGACCAAGAAAGATTGAGCTGGCTGGGGCTCTTTTCTCGAGAACTGAAAAGGCTGAGAGATGACCTAATAGAGGTCTTTAAAATTATGAAGGGTTTCGATAGGCCCACATAGAGAAGATATTTCGACATGTAGGGTTGTCCAAATGTACGGGTCATAAACATAAGATAGTTAACAATAAATCCAGTAAGTAATTCAGGAGATATATATTTGCAAAAAGACTCGTTAGAATGTGGAACTCGCAGTTGAGGCGGCTCGAACAGCTGCATTAAACGGGAAGCTAGATATGCATGAAGGAGAAAGGAGTGGAAGGATATGTTGATAGGCTTAGATGAAGTAGGATGGGAGGAGGCTCGAGTGGAGCATAAAGACCGGCATAGACCAGTTGGGCCGATTGGCCTGTTTATGTGGTGTAAATTCTATAATTTCATGCGAAGATTGACCTGCTGGAATTTGAAGTCAACTAGTTTCCCCACATAACCCAGCATCCTGTTAATGTTGCTTCCTGCAACTTCATAGTCTTTAACTTGATTAGCATAAAGTCGATTATCATTCTGGTCATTTTAACTTTAGGTAATGGTGTAAAATGTGTGATATCGAATAAACCGTCCATTGCACATGGCGCCCCATTTTTAAATTCCATCACATCAGTCGTATGGATGAGTCTCCGATTCTTCCAATACACTGCACTTTGCATTTGTTAACACGGAACGTCAGTTGATCACATTAAGCTTCCATGCACCGATATCACAGTATCATTTCTAAACTCTAATTGTTGTTGATTTATCACTCAATATGGTGTGACAATGCAGTTACTAACGTATGGCCCTCAGTTCCCATTAAACTAATAATCCATTAGCCGATTTCACATCATCTCACCTGCATGGCCAGCCCTGTACTACTCAGGCTCCCAATGGTCCCGTCCTCTCTCACTTCACTGAGGATCCGCCTCGTCGTCCACATTAAGGCCCTCGCAATGTCAAGTCGAGATCTACCTCTTGGTTGTTGCGAGCGTAACAAACATGTGAGACTCAGTGTAGCGGTGGCCATCGTATCTACAACACAGGAAACATGTACCATCCTTTCGTGGAATACTTTACAGTTAATTGGCTGCTGATGATCCAATCAGAGCTGCAAATCACGCAGGAGCTGTAGCATTTGAAAATGATAAATATAGGTGAAAGCACAATTTTAAAGGTTTCCAGGAACAGAGTGACCTGGGGGTTCACCTACACCAATCTTTGAAGATGGCAGGACAAGTTGAGGAGGCTGTGAAAATGTCAGACGGGATCGTTGGTTTTATAACTAGAGGCATAGAGTACAAAAACAAAGACGTTATCAATTTATAAATCACTGATGAAGCCCCAGCTGTAGTATTGTGTTCAATGCTGGGCACCACTCATTAGGAACGGTGCCAAACCCTAAGGGAGGACACAAAGGAGATTTACTAGAATCGTACCAGGAATGAGGGACTTCAGTTATGTGTAGAGGCTGGAGAAGCTGGGGTTGATCTCCTTCGAGCAGAGAAGGATAATGGGAGATTTAATAGGGGTCGTCAAAATAATGAAAGTCTTTGATACAGTAGATCCGGAGAAATGGTTTCCACTGGCAGGAGGGTCGGTAACCAGAGCGTCCGATTTAAGATAACTGACAAATTATCCAGGTGGGAAATGAGGAGAATTTTTTATGCAGCGAGTTGTAAAGATCTGCAACGCACTGCCTGAAATGGTGGTGGAAGCAGATTCAATCGTAACTTTCAAAAGGGAAGTGGGTATATTCTTGAAAAGCAAAAGAAATACAGGTCGATGGGGAAGAAGAGGGGGCATTGCGACTAATTGGACAACTCTTTCAAAGGGGCGGCACAGGCACGACGGGCGAAACGGCCGCTTTCTGTGCTTTAACATTCGATCATATTCGAAGCCCCCGAGGCACGAGCGACCCAAGGACCCAATAGCTGAAGGGACGCTTCCCAAATTCCCGCTCATTTGAACCTCAGTCCAGTGTCCAATTGAGTTTCTCCCCAACGCAAGTTTCCCAATCCCTGACAAGCAGCGGCCTTGTCATGAATATGGAACTGTATAGGCTTCAGATGGGAATGGGACTGGGGTTAGGGGACAAGACTGAGGCGGTGAAGTGCTATTTCCATACAACATGTATGGGGTGAAAATGGACATGAACGGGGACGCAAAAATCAGGTGGAATCGCAATGGTCGCCCGTTATATCAGGTGTGTTGTATAACAGTCGCAAAATGCAATTCCGCCTGTCCCATCTGCAATTTCACCCTCGCACTCTTTATCCGACCATGACCTTTGAACTCAGCACCCCATTTCTTCAACCAAAAATACCAACAAATGGATATTTTTCGAACAATAAAATGAAATGTGGAATTTGCACATACATACCTACAGTTAATTCTTTCCCATGTTGTGAGATCTTCCTGAGATGAACCAGGGCGAAATTGTGAATGAT
Source organism: Heptranchias perlo (assembly GCF_035084215.1). NCBI lineage: Eukaryota > Metazoa > Chordata > Chondrichthyes > Hexanchiformes > Hexanchidae > Heptranchias > Heptranchias perlo. The sequence goes on from NW_027139548.1 coordinate 2,984,462, forward strand.
AAAGCGATGGACAAGTCGCTCCTCCTGACACAGAGCCAGGATTGCCAGACTGGCTTCAGTAAAGGTCTTTTGAGAATATCCAGCGCTTTCTGAAAAATACAGTGATAGTCTCCGGTGTTAGATTTGCGCTCGACTTCTGGAACACAGGAACTACAGCTGTAAGAATCCTTCAGTAGTTCGTTCCAGATCTCCTTAAACATAATGGTGGCGTTCTCTGTGTGTCAGAGGTCAGGTCAAGTAATTAAATGAATTATAGAATTACATTAAATTTACAGCACCGAATGAGGCCTTTCGGCCGAACAGGCCGATGTCGGCGTTTGTGCTCCACACGAGCCTGCTCCCACCCTTTTCATCTCATTCTATCAGCTTACCCTTCCATTCATTTCTCCCTCATGTGTGTATTTAGCTTCCCTTTAAATGCATATATGCTTTTCGCCTCAACTACTCCTTGTGGGAGCAAGTTCCACATTCTAACCACTCTCTGGATAAAGAAATTTCTCCTGAATTCCCAATTTATTGATCAGTGACCACCTTTATTTATGGCCTCCTAGTTTTGGACTAACCCACGAGTGGAAACGAGTGGAATAGGATTAGAAATTGTGGGGATTATTACAGACTGAGGTGAGAATGGGGCTGGAGGTTATAGTTTGAGATAAGAATGGATTGGATATCATGGAGATACGTACAGACAGAAATGGGATTGGAGATAATGGGAAAGGTACATGCTGAGGGGGAAATTGGAGTGGATGTTTTAGGAATATGTTCAGACTGACATGGCAAAGGGAATAGAGATTATGGAGTCAGGAGCACATCCAAAACCCTTCTGCCCTCATCCTAAATCATACGAAATCCCGTTCACCCATCACCCCCTGTGCTCGCTGACCTACATTGGCTCCCGGTCTGGGAACACCTCGATTTTAAATTGCTCATCCTTCATTTTCAAATCCCTTCATACCTCGCCCCTCCCTATCTCTGTAACCTCCTCCAGCCTTACAACCCTCCGAGATCTCTGCGCTCCTCCAAATCTTACCTCTTGCGCATCCACGATTTTAATCGCTCCAACCTTAGCGGCCATGCCTTCAACGACCTAAGCATCAAGCTCTGGAATTCCTTCCCTAAACCACTCCACCTCTGTAGCTCTCTCTCCTCCTTTAAGATGCTCCTTAAATTCAACACCTTTGACAAGATCTCACATATCCTAATATCACTTTATGAGGCTCGGTATCAAATTTTGTTTGGAAATCTTTCATTTGAAGCACCTTGGGACGTGGTACCATGTTAAACGCGCGATATAAATGCAAATTGTTGTTATGAGGACCGATACAGACAGAGATGTGAGTGTGATTGGAGATTATGAGGACAGGTACAGACAGAGATGCGAGTGTGATTGGAGGTTATGGCGACAGGTGTAGATAGGGGTGTGAGTGTGATTGGAGGTTATGAGGATGGATACAAACAGAGAGTGAGGGTCATTGGAGGTTATGAGGGCAGGCAGAAACAGAGATGTGAATGTGTTTGACGATATGAGGACAGATACAAACTGACATGTGAGTGTGATTGTAGGATTTCCTGGTATCATTGTATCAAGGTATGGTACAGCACAGGAGGAGGCCTGCCGCCCTATCATGCCGGTGCCGACTCTTTGAAAGAGCACGCCAATTATTCCCATTCCTCTCCTCTTCCACCACAGCCCTGTCATTTTTTTCCCCTTCAAGTATTTATGCAATTCCTTTTAAACTTACAAATGAACCTGCTTCCACCACGCTTTCAGGCTGTGCATTCCAGATCACAAGTTGCTGTGTAAAAAAATGTTTCCTCATGTCGCCTCTGGCACTTTTGCAGATCACCTTAAATCTGTGTCCTCTGGTTACCGACCCTCCTGCCACTGGAAACAGTTTATCCATATTTACTCGATCAAAACCGTTCATGATTTTGAACACCTCGATCAAATCACCCCATAACCTTCTCTGCTCTAAGGAGAACAGCCCAACCAGTCTCTCCGCATAACTAAAGCCCTTCATCCCTGGTACCGTTCTAATAATTCTATTCTGCACCCTCTGTAAGGCCTTGACATCCTTTCTGAAGTGTGTGGCCGGAATTATACACAATGCTAAAGCCGAGGGCTAACCAGTGTTATATCAAAGTTTAGCGTAACTTCCCATGCTTTTGTACTCTATGCCTCTATTAATAAAGCCCAGGATCCCATATGCTTTTTTCACAGCCTTCTCAACTTGGTCCTGACACCTTCAACGATTTGTTCATATGCATCCCCAGGTCTCTCTGTTCCTGCACCCCCTTTAAAATTGTACCATCCAGCTTATATTTCCTCTCCACATTCTTCCTTCAAAAATGTATCACTTTACACTTCTCTGTGTTAAATTATATCTTCCATATGTCTGCAGATTTCACCAGTCTTTCTATGTCCTCCTGAAGTCTGTTACCACCCTTCACATTGTTTACCACATTTCCAAGTTTCCTGTGATCGGCAAATTTGAAATTATACCCTCTGCACACACGTTCAGCTCATTAAAATACATCAAAAAGAGTAGTGGTCCTAATATTGGCCCCTGGGGATCACTGCTCTATACTTCCCTCCAGTCTGAAAAACAACCGTTCACCACTTCACTCTGCTGTCTGTCCCTTAGCCAATTTTGTATCCACGATGGCTCTGTCCCTTTAATTCTATGGGCTCACAAGTCTATTTTGTGATACGTTATCAAATGCATATACACAACATCAACCGCAAAGCCCATATCAACCCTTTCCGTTACTTCATCAAAGAACTCAATCAGGTTGGTCTAAAACGATTTTCCTTTAACAAATCCGTGCTGACTTTCATTTATCAGCCCATGCTTTTCCAAGTGCCTGTTAATTTTGTCCCGGATTTAATGTCTCTAACAGATTCTCCAGCACCGACGTTAGCTTGCCCGCCTTGTAATTGCTGGGTTTACCTCACTGTCCTCTTTTTTGAACAGGGGTGTATCATTTGCAATCCTCCAGGCTTCTGGCACCGTCACCATTTATAAGATTGTGGCCACAGCCTCCGCAAATTCAACCTTTCCTTCCCAGAATAATCCATGATGCATCTCCTCTATACCTGGTGACTTTTCTATTTGGAGTACTGCCAATCTTATAAGTACTTCCTCTTAATCGCTTTTTATGCTATCCAATATCGCTACTACCTCCTCCTTTACTACTACAATGGCAACATCCTTTTCTCCAGTGAATACCGATGCAAAGTATTCATTTAGTACCTCAGCCATGTCCTCTGTCTCCACAAGAAGATCTTTTTTGGCCCAAATCGATCCCACCCTTCATTGACGAACATTTCACCACTCTTATTTTACGGGGACAGATACAGACTGAGATGTTAGTGTATTTGGAGTCTAAGAGGAAAGGTCCAGACCGATGTGAGTATGATTGGTGGTTTGAGGAGAGGTGCAGACTGAGATGTGAGTGTGATTGGAGATTATGCGGACAAGGACAGACTGAGATGTGAGTGTGATTGGACGTTATGAGGATGGATACAGAGAGATATGTGAGTGTGTTTTCAGGTTATGAGGACAGGTACATACAGATATGTGAGTTTGTTTGGAGGTTATTAGGAAATGTACAGTTAGAGATGAGAGTATTTTTGGAGTTTATGTGGACAGGTACAGAGGTACAGACAGAGATGTGAATGTGTTTGGACGTTATGAGGACAGGCACAAACTGAGATGTGATTGTGATTGTAGGATTTCCTGGCATCATAGTATCAAGGTATGGTACAGCACAGGAGGAGGCCGACCGCCCCATCATACCTCTGCCGACTCTTTGAAAGAGCACGCCAATTATTCCCATTCCCCTGCTCTTTCACCACAGTCATGTCATTCCTTTCCATTCAAGTGTTTATGCAATTCCTTTTAAACTTAAGATTGAACCTGCTTCCACCACGCTTTCAGGCTGTGCATTCCAGATCACAAGTTGCTGTTTAAAAAAATGTTTCCTCATGTCGCCTCGGACTCCTTTGCAGATCACCTTAAATCTGTGTCCTCTGGTTACCGACCCTCCTGCCACTGGAAATAGTTGATCCATATTTTTAATCTCAAAACCGTTCATGATTTTAAACATCTCTATCAAATCTCCCCTTAACCTTCTCTGCTCTAAAGAGAACAGCCCAATCAGTCTCTCCGCAAAACTAAAGCCCTTCATCCCTGGTACCGTTCTAATAATTATATTCTGCACCCTCTGTAAGGCCTTGACATTCTTTCTGAAGCGTGGTGCCCAGAATTATACATAATACTTAAGACCAGGCCTAACCAGTGTTTTATCAAAGTTTAGCGTAACTTCCTTGCTTTTGTACTCTATGCCTCTATTAATAAAGCCCAGGATCCCATATGCTTTTTTAACAGCCTTCTCAACTTGGTCCTGCCACCTTCAACGATTTGTTCATATGCATCCCCAGGTCTCTCTGTTCCTGCACCGCCTTTAAAATTGTTCCAACCAGTTTATATTGCCTCTCCACATTCTTCGTTCAAAAATGTATCACTTCACACTTTCACACTTCTCTGTGTTAAATTATATCTGCCATATGTCTGCAGATTTTACCAGTCTTTCTATGTCCTCCTGAAGTCTGTTACCACCCTACACATTGTTTACCACATTTCCAAGTTTCCGATGATCGGCAAATTTGAAATTATACCCTCTGTACACACGTTCAGCTCATTACTATATATCAAGAAGAGTAGTGGTCCTAATACTGGCCCCTGGGGAACACGACTGTATACTTCCCTCCACTCTGAAAAACAACCGTTCACCACTACACTCTGCTGTCTGTCCCTTCGCCAATTTTGTATCCACGCTGGCTCTGTCCCTTTAATTCTATGGGCTCACAAGTCTATTTTGTGTTACTTTATCAAATGCATGTACACAACATCAAACGCAAAGCCGATATCAACCCTTTCCTTTACTTCATCATAGAACTCAATCAGGTTAGTCTAACACGATTTTCCTTTTTACAAATCCGTGCTGACTTTCATTTATCAGCCCATACTTTTCCAAGTGCATTTTAATTTTGTCATGGATTTAATGTCTCTAATAGATTCTCCAGCACCGACGTTAGCTTGCCTGCCTTGAAATTGCCGGGTTTACCTCACTGTCCTCTTTTTTGAACAGGGATGCGTCATTTGCAATCCTCCAGGCTTCTGGCACCGTCCCCATTTCTAAGGAGGATTGGAAGATTGTGGCCACAGCCTCCGCAAATTCAACCTTTACTTCCCTGAATAATCCATGATGCATCTCCTCTATACCTGGTGACTTTTCTATTTGGAGTACTGCCAATCTTATAAGTACTTCCTCTTAATCGCTTTTTATGCTATTCAAAATCGCTACTACCTCCTCCTTTTCGACTACCATGGCAACATCCTTTTCTCCAGTGAATACCGATGCAAAGTATTAATTTAGTACCTCAGCCATGTCCTCTGCCTCCACAACAAGATCTTGTTTGGCCCAAATCAATCCCACCCTTCATTGACGAAAATTTTACCACTCATTTGTTATGGGTACAGATGCAGACTGAGATGTTAGTGTGATTGGAGGCTGACAGAAAAGGTACAGAATGATGTGAGTCTGATTGGAGGTTATGCGGACAAATACAGACAGAGATGTGAGTGTGATTGGAGGTTATGGAGACAGGTACAGAATGAGATGTGAGTGTGATTGGAGGTTATGAGGACAGGTAGAGACTGAAATGGTGACATGCCGTGGAACATAATTATCTCGCGCTACTGAAGCAGAAGGAGGCCTCGATAGGAAGTAATTAGTTTTTGTCAGGATTGACGTATGTTCTTGTCCTACTTGCCAAAGGAAAAAGTAGGTTGAAGACACCAACGATGATGTCACTTGTTGCAGAGGCGAAGGAGGTAGAACAGGATAAATAATTAATCTGTTGAGAGGGTAGCAGAAACTGAGAGGTTATACTTTTCAAGGAAATCTGAACATGCTGGGTCTTCTTTCTGTAGAAACGGGAAGGCTGAGGGGTGACCGTATCGTGGTCTTGAACATGATGAAAATGTTTGATAGGGTAGACATCGGGAAAATGTTTCAATTTGTGGGGGAGGTCAGAACTAGACGGCAGAAGACAGTCACGAATTAATCCATCGGGAACTCAAGGGAGATACTTCTTTACCTAGAGATTGGTTAAAATGTAGAAGTTACAACCACGTGGAATAGTTGATGCCAATAGCGTCGATGCATTTTAGGGGAATCGAGCTAAGCACATGAGGGAGAAAGGGATAGAAGGATATGCTGATAGAGTTATAGGAAGTAAGGTGACAGGTGGCTCACGGGGAGCATAAACGCCGGCACAGACCAGTTAGACCGAATGGCCTGTTTCTGTGCTGCAGACTCGATTTTACTCAATGTAAAAATGGTGCATTTGAGGGGAATGCTTCAGAAGGGAAATCAAGGCGAAGGAAGATAAGGAGTTTTAAATTGATTTAGAAGTACGTGATGCAATGGTACTTCATTTCAACACAGTGAGGATTCAGGGTTGGCGAAGAGTGCGTTGGGATGTGCAATTGGAGACCGACCGAGAGAGGAAACTTCGGCGGAACACTGTCTATCGTAATAGTAATAAGATAGAGACAAATAAAAACACTCCTCATCAACCCAGAATCCTCACGATTGTCCTGGGGAGAGAGGATGAAGACGTGTAGGGAGAAGGAGAAAACCTTTCTGATGAGAAGATTTGCTTGTCTGTTTTGCAGCAGTTTGAGGGAGGTGCTAGAACAGCCTCTCAAATATGGGAGCAGCTTCAAGTCTTGGACAGAATGACCCCGGGGCAAAAAGGGTTAAATTATAAGAACAGGTTGCATAGACTGGGCTTGTGTTCCCTCAAGTGTAGAAGATTAGAGGTTGATCTAATTGAGGTGTTTAAGATGATTAAATGAGTTGGTAGGACAGATGGAGAGAAACTATTTCCTCTGATGAGGACTCCAGAACAAAGGGGCAGAACTTTAAAATTAGGGCTAGGCCGTTCAGGGGTGATGTCAGGAAGCATTTCCTAACATAAAGTGTGGTGGAAATCTGGAACTCTTCTCCCACCCACACACCCCAAAAAAAGATGTTGATGCTGGGGGTCAATTGAAAATTTCAAAATTGTGATTGACAGGTTTTTCTTCGGCAAGTGTATTAAGGGTTACGGAACCACGGTTTGGTAATTTGCTGAACTCCAACTTAGGTAGAGCTAAGATACAGATCAGCCCTGATCTAATTGAATGATGCAACAGTTTCGAGGTCTGAATGAACTAATCATATTCCTATGTTCAATCTCCTGTTCCTATGACAGACTTGGACTTCATGATGAGTTAACAACTGTTCAAAACGTTGAGAATTTAGCACACATGAGGAAACCAAACTGCTTGGAAGAGCTTCAATTGGATTGCAACATTGTGTTTGCTGAAAGGTGCATGTCAATCTCTATGCAACTAACATGACTGTAACCCGCACTGTTACCGTTAGAAGATGTTATCTTGGATACTTCATGCAGTTCTCTGTCCAGCCTTTCTCGAAGCATCGCCACCAAATTCACCTCCTTGTTCCCTGCTGATATCTTGGCTGAGTTACGACACGAGGATCTGAAGGCTAAAATGTGGAAAGCCAGCAGGTCGATGGGGAAGTGCTCACCTGCGGCAGAAGGACGAAAGAGACTTAATTTGTTTTAACAGCTTCCATCACAACCTAACTGCTAAGTGGTTATAAATACGGCCTCTACACCCCTGAAGGCTTGTATCGATATTCCGACTTATCTTGTCTCTCAGAATCGACTCAAAGTGCTTCGAAGTGCAATAACCTTTTGGAAGTGGATGCGCCCTTGTTTTTTTATCCCTATCAGCATCCATTTTGTGCACAGCATTATCCCACAAACAGCAATGAGGTGAATAGCCAGTTAACCAGTAGTTAATCCTTAATCAGCGACTCGGTAATTTGATTAACTGGCTACTTATCTCATTTCTCTTTGTGGGATCTTATGTGCAATTGGCTGTCGAGTTCGTCGACAAAAGAATAGTGGCTGCACTTCATTGGCTCTGAAGCAAAGGCACTATCGAAATGCAAGTTTCTTTCTCCCACTCTCTCTTCCTTTCTTTAAACTAGTGTTAGTTGTGGGATAAATGTTGGTGAAGACCCAGGCAGAACTCCTTGTTGTTGTTCCAATAAAGCCGTGGGATCTTCAATGCCCACATGAAAAGACTCAAGGGGTAATTTAATTTTTGCGATGGTGTAAAATAGACGATATCGAATTATCCGCTCGTTATATGCCTCAACCGATTTTCACTTCCATCAGAATAGGAAAATTAGGCGTGTTGTATAATGGGCGGCTAATGCAAGTTAGAATAGGTGACAGTATGAAGAATTCAGATTTCAAAACAATGAGATGGCAATGAGCAGAAACAAGTGCAGGTTGGGGGATTTAGAGGTTAGGTGGAAGAGCAGAGGAAAGTTTGGACACTATGAACAAAGATCGTGTTATTAATGGGAGGCCTGCCCATTCATCCATTCACCTGAGGGCCGAAATCAGCCAGGAGTCTCTCTCTCCCTCTCCCTCTCCCTTCATTTGTCTGTGTCTGTTTCTGTTTCTCAAACACAAACATACACATGCAACAAATGCACACACAAAACAGAGCCACACATAGTCACACAGAAACACACACAGAGACACATACACATACACACATACACATACACATGCATATACAAGCACACATAGGCACACACATATGCACACAAAAGCACATGCACATACACATACACACACATAAATACAGATTCATGCACTCCCACAAACATACAACCTGCACATATACACACAGAACCACACACATGAATACATACACTTACATAAACACATGCATATACAAACACACATAGAGCCACACGCACATGTACACATAAACACATGCACACTCTTAGATATAGATACACACACACACACACACATACACATACAACTATAAATGGCACCTTGCTGCGAGTGAATCACAGGGACCTTTATTGAAATGCAGAATATTTGATTGAGAAATTGTAGACGGTAATATAATGAATTATACCGGGGAAACAAGGAGTGTTTTATGAGGTGAGAGCATTCAACATTGCTGCTTACCGAATGGGCGCCACGTACGGTCATGGAGCTGCAATTTTAACATTAGCCTGATTATTTCAAAAGGATGAGGGCCTTCAATAGGATCATAGGAATTATTCGACGATAAAAGACTAAGGACCATCTTGTTTTTCTTCTACCACCCCGGTAGTCGCACAATCCAACGACAATGAAGTTGTTAAATAATCCCAGCAATCAATCTCTATCAATTAGTCTACAACAAAGCCAGACATGAGGCGAGGAAAACCTCCAGTCGTGGAGAAAGTTTGGGAACCATTGCCCCAAAGTCACCTGTTCCTAACAAGCCTGTTACACTTACCGCATGTCATAAGAACATAAAAATATAAGAAATAGGAGCAGGAGTAGGTCATACTGCCCCTCGATCCTGCTCCACCATTCAAACAGATCATGGCTGATCTTCAACCTGAACTCCACTTTCCCGCCCGATTCCCCGAGAGTCCAAAACCAGAGCGATCTCAGCCTTGAATATACTCAACGACTGTGCACCCACAGCCCTCTGGGGTGGAGAATTCCAAAGATTCACAACCCTCTGAGTGATGAAATTCCGCCTCATCTCAGTCATAAATGGCTGACCACGTATCCTGAGACTATGCCCCTGGTTCACGACTCGCCACCGAGGGGAAACAGCCCCTCAGCATCTACCTTGTCAAGCCCCCTCAGAATCTTATATGTTTCAATGAGATCACCTCTCATTCTTCCAAACTCCAGAGAGTATCGGCCCATTCTACTCAATCTCTTCTGATAGGACAACCCTCTCAACACAGGAATTATTCTCAGGAACCTTCGTTGCACCGCATACAAGGCAAGTATATCCTTCGTTAGATAAGGAGACCGAAACTTTATTTCATACGGCAGGTGTGGTCTCATCAAAGCCCTGTACAATTGCAGCAAGACTTCCTTATATTTGAACTCCAGTCCCCTTGCAATTAAAGCCAATGTGCCAATTGCCGTCCTGATTGCTTGCTGTACTTGCATGTTAACTTTCTGTATTTGTCTCAAATTGCTTATATACTCCATCTCAAAAATGTTATTTTCTGATGTCAGACAGAGAATTTGATATGAATGGGCTATAAATTGTTTCACTGGCATCACGGGGCCATTCCTCGGGTCCAAGATCCTTCATTACCAATAGTTTGGCAACAACTCCACCTCTCAATAAAAACAAACATTTAAACCAGATATATCCACCTTACCTATTAAATGATTCCTTACCTGCCCCCACCTTTCTGCCAGCCGCCTCGCTCAGCCTCCGGAGAATGTCTCCTTCCCTCTGCAGATCATGGTCTCTCCCCAGGCGCAGGGCAATGAAAGCCTCCGGGTCTGGGTCCACGGACAGATCACTCAGTTTCCTTTGTATATTCTGGAGAAGTGATTTCTGCTGATCAACGGGAGCTGCTGGAACCCACAACCCAATTATTGATCCACTCTGGAGTAATGAGCATTAAAATAGAAACTAATTTATAAAGAGCTTGTCGATAATCAGAAGGAATACGAGGACGGTGCACACGGTACAAGAACATACAGCAGGAACATTCATTGGAGTGAACAGCGAGGAGGATAATAACAGACTACAGGAGGACATAGACAAATTGGTGAAAAGGGCAGACACATAGCAAATGAAATTTAATGCAGAGAACCAGAGGCGAGATGAGGAGAATTTTTATTTGCGCAGCGAGTTGTTGTGATCTGGAATGCAACTGACTGAAAGGGCGGTGGAAGCAGATTCAATAATAACTTTCAAAAGGGAAATTGAATAAATACTTGAAGGGGATAATATGACACGGCCATGGGGCAAAGAGCAGGGTCAGTGGGACGAATTGGGTAACGCTTCCAAAGAGTCAGCACCAACAAAATGGGCCGAATTGCCTCCGTCTGTGCAGTAATCCCTCTGTGATTCTATGAAGAATGAAGCAGCAGGTTTAAATTAAGCAGGAGAAAATGGAAGAAGAAATCGCACTTACTGCAGTGTTCGGGTGCTGCCGGGTACGAGGCAGTGAAGAGTAGGAGGGAAAGGATGATCGCCGAGGACATTGTTGACCTGGAGCCGCGGGCCCTGTGTCAGACCCTCCTGAGCGGAGGAGGCGAGGGAGACGGAGCAGCGTGGGCTGGACTGCAACTTTTAAACTGAATGGTTCGGATCAGTGGGCAGGTTCACCTTTTAACGTGGCAGTCGGAGGCGGGTTTTAAGTGCGATGGAGTGAAGCGGTCTTTGGTGAAACCAGTAAAAGTAATTAATTCTATTTCGTCCAACCAGCAGGTTACACCCCGCTCGCTCACTGTCACAGTTTCTCACATGAAGCTACCGAATATTTAACTTGTTTTTTCTGCGCCGATTTGAGGAACAACAGTGTAGAAAGTGTGTTCAGGAACACTCGAAACAAGAGGAGGCCGTTCAGCCCATCGAGTCTGTGACATAGGAACAGGAGGCGGCGATTCGTCCTCTCGAGCCTGTTAAATGGGAACAGCAGAGACGATTCCTCCCATCGAGCCTGTTACATAGGAACAGGAGGAGGCGATTCCTCCCCACGAGCCTGCTCCGTCATTCAATCAGATCATGGTCGATCTTTGCCTCACCTCCATTTAATCGCCTTTGTTCCATATGCCTTGATACCCGGAACCAATAAAAATCTATCGATCTCAGTCTTGAAAGTTCCAATTGACCTCCAGAATCCACAACCTTTTGTGGGAGAGAATTCCAGATTTCCAGCACCCTTTCTGTGAAAAAGCGCCCCCTGATTTCAGTCCTGAACGGCCGAGCTCTAATTTTAAGGTTGTGCTCCGCTGTTCTGGACTCGCTCACCAGAAGAAATAGTTTCTCCCTTTCTACCCTGGAACCTCAGATTAAAAGTCGGATGAGACGTTAAACCCCGGCCCCTTCTGCCCTTTCAGGTGGACGTTATGATCCCACGACCACTATTTCGATAGAGCAGGGCGCCAAATCTAATTAGACGGGGTTTGGAAAGGAAAATCGAATGCGGCGTGCCATGGGCGGCTAATTCGATATCACCCGCTGTACATCATCGCCCGAAGTTAAAATTCCTCTTGGATGAGAGTGCTGAACGGGCCTTCCGCCTGTTATAGGCCCTCCTTGATATTCTGTTCTCTGGAAGCCAATGCTACAAAATATTGGGTGTGGAGTATAAGTGGCGGTCGATATAATACCGCCCGTTTTGCGCTACTGGCCACAGGACATAGAGCATAAGAAATAGGAGCAGGAGTCGGCCATACGGCCCCTCGATCCTGTTCCGCCATTTAATCAGATCATGGCTGATCTTCGACCTCAACTCCACTTTCCCGCTCGATCCACATGACCCTTGAATCACTTAGATTCCAAAAATCTATCGACCTCAGCCTTGAATATAATCAATGACTCAGCATCCACATCCCTCTGGGGGAGAGAATTCCAAATATTCAAACTCATGGTTTGGAATGAGCAAAGCACTGTACAGTTTCACTCCAGATCTGTATCCTACTAATGCACCGGGCAAATCAAATCGTTTCCTCCCGCTCAGTTTGACTTACAATAGATACTTTTGGACCGGGAAAGCCCAATGACTCACTTGGCCACCTTTTTCTGCAATTCCGACTCCACTGCTCCAAATTATAATATCCAACGGGTCGGTAAATAAGGCGACTGTCCTGATCCCCCTCCCCGCCCCCACCAAACTTCCTGATATTCCCATTCAAGTTGCCAATATCCCCTTTTTGCAAAGAGGCACTTTCTGGGCTTTGTTCTGTACTTTGCCGTCAGAAGAGATCCTCAGTGCTTATTGATATCGGTGGAATAATGAGATGCTGAAATGTAACAGGGAGTTAGCCCTGGATTCCCCTCACAGAATATTTAAAGGTTTCACAGCCCACGCTCTGTAATCGACAGCCCAGTCCCTGCCATATCCTGTTCAAGGAACCAGACACGGATCTTCTTTGGCATATGCCCATTGGGACACCGCAGGCTGCCTACCCAATGCAGGGGAGAGGCGCCTGAAAAATGGCTCGACCTCAATCACCATTATCAAATAATCAAAGGTTAAATTCAGCACGTCAAATGGAACTGATCTCTCTCCAGTGATTCACGGAATGGAACTGATCCTTCTCCAGTGATTTACGGGATGGAACCGATCACTTTCCACCGATTCACGGGAACATGTCAACAGAATCTCATTTACAAATCAGCAACAATGGAAGCAGGAGGGTCCCACTCAACAACGCCACCGATGAAAGAAAGAAAGAAGCAAACAGAGATAAGATGGAAATAAAGAAAGGAAAGGGACAAAGAAAGGCTTAGAATCATGGAATCATAGAATCCTATCGCACAGAGTGAAGCCATTCGGCCCATCGTGCCGATGCAGGCTTTTTGTTCGAGCTTTCTATCCAATTAGTAACCTGATCTTTTCCCTTCAAACATTTATCCAATTCACTTTTGAAAGTTATTATTGAATCTGCTCCCACCGCCCTTTCAGACAGCGCATTCCGGATCATAACAACTCGATGCGCAATTTTTCCCCTCATGTCGACTCTGGCTGTTTGGCCAATTATTTGCATTTATATGGCGCCTTTCACCACCTCAGGACGCCCCAAAGCACTTTACAGCCAATTGCGTAGCTATTGAAGTGCAGTCACTGTTGTAATGTAGGAAACGCCTGAATCAATTTTCGGACAGCAAGTTCCCACGAACAGCAATGTGCTAAATGGCCAGATCATCTGTTTTAGTGATGTTCGTTTCGGGATAAATATTGGCCAAGATAACGAGAGAACTGTTTTGCTCTTCTTCGAAATATCGTCATGGGATTTTTTCTGTCCACGTGAGAGGGCAGATTAACCTCTCGTCCAAGAGACGGCACCTCCGACCATGCAGCACTCCCTTAGTGGTGCACTGAAGTGTCAGCTTAGATTATGTGCTCAAATCTTTATGGTGGGACTTGACTCCGAGGCGAGAGTGCTGCCAACTGAGTCACAACCAGCAAAGTGAATGTTATAGCTTGTAAGGTGCATATATTAAATGTGTCCAATTCTAAGCATCATATATTAGGAAGGACTTCTGGGCCGTGGATAGCGTGCAGAGGAGATTTACAAGAATGACACCAGGCATGAGGGACTTCAGTAATGTGGAGAAACTAAAGAAGCTGGTGTTTTTCTTTTTACAACAAAAGAGGTTAAAATTATGAGGGGTTTTGATTGAGGAAATAAGGAGAAACTGTTTCCACTGGCAACAGTGATGGTCACCCGAGGACACAGATTTAAGATAATTGACAAAAGACCCACAGGTGAGATGAGGAGTTTTAAACAGCGAGTTGTTATGATCTGGAATTCACTGCCTGGAAAAGAGGTGGAAGCAGATTCAATAATAACTTTCAAAAGTGAATTGGAAAAATACCTGAAAGGGAAAAATGTAGGGTTTGGGGAAAGGGTAGGTGAGTGGGACTAATTGGATAACTCTTTCCAAGAGACGGCACTGGAACGATGTGCCGAATGGGCTCCTTCTCTGCTGTATCATACTATGATTCTATGATAAATGTGTAACTGAGTACAGCGATACAGAGGGACAGCAACAAAGGGCGATCGGTAAAGATGTGACTAAGTACAGTGATAGAGAGAGATACCAAAAAAAATACACAGAAATACATAGAATTTACAACACAGAAACAGGCCATTCGACTCATCTTGTCAATGCTTGTATTTATATTCCACTCGAGCCTCCTCCCAACTCTCTTAATCTCACCCTAACGATATAGCCCTCTATTCCTTTCTCCCTCATGCCGTTATCCAGCTTCCCCTGAAATGCATCTCTGTTATTTGCCTCAACTACTCCACGTGGCAGCAAGTTCCACATTCTCACCACTATCTGAGTAAAGAAGTTTCTCCTAAATTCCTTATTGGATCTTTTAGTGATTTTATTTATGGCCTCAAGTTTTGGATTTGCAAACAAGTGGAAACATCTTCTCCACGTTTCCGCTATCATATCGCTCCTCCAGAGGGAGATAGATAAAGGTGTGACAAAGTACAGTGTTTGATACAGAGAGAGAAAAACAGTTGGAGATAGAAGAAAATGTGAGTGAGTACAGTGACACAGAGAGACACCAACAGAGGGAGATAAATAAAGGGGAGACTGACTATTGTGAATGTACAGAATCTGTATTTACAGTAGAGGAACAGGATAGCATGCCGGACACCCCAAGGAAAATAATTTTGAATGAGGGACGGGGACTCACCGTAATTAACATAAGCAAATTAACAGTAATGTCGAAAGTAATGGCACTAAAGAGTGACAAATCCCCAGGACCAGATGGTGTCCATCCCAGGGTTGTAAAGTCCGTAGGTGAGAACATTGCAGATGCCCGAACTATAATCTTTCAAAATTCTCTCAATTCAGGAACTGTTCCATTGGCGTGGAAAGTTCCCTCTCCTCGTTCTTCCTACCGAAATGTATCACTTCGCATTTTTCTGCGTTAAATTTCCCCTGCCACTAGTCCGCCCATGCCACCAGCCTGCCTATATCCTCTTGAAGTCTATCACTATCCTTCTCACTGTTTGCTGCCCTTCCAAATTTTGAATCATCTCCTAATTTTGAAATTGTGCCCTGTACATCCAATCCCAAGTGATTCGTACATATCAAGAAAAGCAGTAGTCCCAGCACTGACAAAGAAACATAGAAACATAGAAAATAGGAGCAGGACGAGGCATTTCGTCCATTCGAGGCAGTTCCGCCATTTATTATGATCATGGCTGATCCTTTATCTGCACAGCATACACCCGTTCTCTCCCCATACCCCTTGATGTCTTGTGTTTCTAGAAATCAATCCAGCTCCTTCTTAAATATATTCAGTGATTTGGCTTCCACAGCCTTTTGTGGTGGAGAATTCCACAGGTTCACATACCTCAGAGTGAATAAATGTCTCCTCTTCACAGTCCTAAATGTCCTACTCCGTATCCTGAGACGATGACACTTCGTTCTGGATCTCCCAGCCAGTGGAAACGTCCTCCCTGCATCCAGTCTGTCTAGCCCTGTCATAATTTTCTATGTTTCAATGAGATCCCCTCTCATTCTTCTGAACTCGACTGAATACAGGCCGAGCAGGCCCAATCTCTACTCATAGGACAGTCCTGCCATCCCAGGAATCAGTCTGGTGAACCTTCGCTGCATTCGCTCTAAGGCAAGTATATCCTTTCTTAGGTAAGACCAAAACTGCACACAATACCTCAGGTATTGCACCCGCTCCAAGGCCATTATATTCTTCTTGAGGGGCAGTTCCCAAACTAAATGAAGTGCTCCTGATGGCGTCTGACCAAGGCTCTAGAAAACTGAGTCAGGACTTGTTCCCTTTTGTGTTTCAGACCGCTTGAGAAAAAGGCCAAAATTCTATTTGCCTTTTTGACTGGGCATCTAACAAGTTACTCAACAAACATTAAATCGAATGGGATCCTGCAGGACACTCACGGCGTTTGTTTTTAGCGAGTTGGAGTGAAGTAGAGAGTGTTAGCAAGTGAGATTGCCATGGTGTGATTTCACCAACAGGACAAATCTTCTTTTAATTATATGCAGGGTTAAGATCTTAACTGAAAGATTCTGAAGTAAAATGTCATCTAAACTACTGAAACTGTTGAATTGTAGCTGACCTTTGCACCATCAGTTTATTTACCATTTTCGTGTTGACAATCCTCTGAAAAACAGACAAAAGCCCCAAAAACGTCCAGGACATGTGTGCGAGACAGTACGGTTACTCCATTCGATAATGTAAGAAATGACAAGCTGTTTCACCTTGTCTAGAACAGTAGAACCAGAGGACACAACCTGCGCTTGAAGATGTTAAATTCTAAATAGTCTGCGGAAACATTATGCCAGTGAGCGAGTGGCCGATCTCGGGAACAGGCTCCTTTCCCAATCTATATAATTAAAATTAGAGGACATGGGAATTTAAAGGAACAGAGTAACTGCAAAATTAGAAACACAATAAATGGGAATTCAGGGAGGAAATGTAAAGGTTTGGATAGAATTAGAGAACAGGGGAAATTAGGGGATCACAGTAACAATTTAATTGGGAATAGAGGTCAGAGGAATATAAGTGACAATGGCAATTGTTCAATTAGAAATAGAGGAAAGAGGAATATGGAGGATCACAGTAAATGTTCAATTGGTGATAGAATCAAGTATAAAGTAGAACGTCGTGGGAAGACAGTAACTGTCCAATAAACGATTGAGAACAGGGATTATTAGGAGAATACAGGAAATCTTTAATTAGTAATGGGGACCAGCGGAACACAACAACCATTTATTTAGAAGCAGGCGACAGCAGAAGACTGTAACTGTTTCATTAGAAATAAAGGAGACAGGAATGTCAGGGAGATACAGTAATTGTTCAATTAGAAATAGAGGAACTCAAGGGGTAAGAACAACAGTTTGATTGGAAACAGCGGGAGGGGAATCACCACCTTATGTGATTGAATTTGACACGGTAACGCAATAGTTTACTTGATCACGACTTTGCTTTCCATTTTACCTATTGATTTTGGATGATGTGGTTGAATGCACATCGGCTTCCATGATCGTAGCTGGGAGCAGATTCGTCGCTGACTGATGGAGTTAAAACATCTGCCTGTTGCTGGACTCGTGCCTTAAATACTGTTGGTCGTCTGTATCCGGTTAAATGGAAATGTGCCCATCATACTGAATTGCCCATAATCCACCACCCTTTCCCCACGAGATTGAATCCAGCCGGATAGGCACAGCCAGGGATCCACGGAGATCTGCAACCAGGTGGAGTTTGGATTTTGAAGAATCCCAGGATCAACTGGAACGTTGAAGAGTGAAGGGTAAAGGGGGCACTGAATCACAATTAATAATTGTAGGGCATTCACAATTAAAGTATTAAGGACATTGTCAGCGAAAGGTTTACAATAAGGTTCTTGAACATTGAAGTGAGGTGTCATTAGTTTATTAAGCACACAGTGCATATAATAATGCTTAAGCATACACTTAAAAGGTTGTAATTACAACCACACCTGATGATGTTTCGTTGGGGATTCAACCGTTTTACAGTTCTGAGCTCAGTATCTTAGACCTTTAACAATCCGAATACTCATTACAAACAGACAGTTTTTAGACATTTTCTCACTGCCTGTACCTGGAAATACACACAATTATGGATCACATAATTATATGGAAGTTAAAATACAACTCCATATAAGGAGAATGGAATTGACTTATCCTTTATTAATAAGGATATTTTTCTTCAGAAACCGAGCTCTTTTTCTATTGGGCGAACAAGTATAATTCCCTTACTTCGTTTTATCATCGACAGTTTCTCCCTTGATCCATACACATGCAATTCTACCTCTATTAATAAGTCCATTCTTGTTTCTGTATCACTAGCTCCAATTTAATTGGTTATATTTGCCCAGATGTTTTCGTTTGAAGAACTAACTGATTTCCCACACTCTTATTAAATGATTCAAGTTTTCTGAAATTTATGAATCAGTATGTAATGACCTCTCTTCGTTGAAGTCTTATTATTTCATCCTGAAACTGACCATTGCTGCAGGGTCAGCCCTGGCCCAACAGCCCAGTGAGACTTTAAATTGACGTATACTTCCCTGCTTCATGGGCAAAAACTAAAGGTTAACATTACTATAAAATAAGGGGAAACCAATACAGTATCACATTGGCACACTTCAGGACTGTGTGAATTACAATTTCCTTTCAGTGCACCCTTTGTTGGCGTTACCGTATTTAAGGCCAGCGTTGTACAATCTCTCATCAGCATTATGTATCTGTCTCGATTTGTTCTATTGCACAGATCTCTACACGTTGGTTTTACATGCTGTCCAGTGCCACATTAACCATTTCATGTAGTGGTGGTGTCAGCGGGAGTGACCATGCCTTAGACCCGTTCTTCAGTGCAGCTTCATCAGAGAATTGCATCGAATTATATCGAATATGAAGTAGAGTAAAAGAGCATTCGGAGCAACTAGCATATGCCAGACTTTATGACTCACACGACTCTCCTTCCAGCCCTCTTTATCTAACCCTATCTGCATAACCTTCTATAATTTCTCCCTCATGCGTTTATCTCGCTTCCCCTTCCATGCAACTATATGTATCGCATGTTGGTTGCTTCATTTCTGTGATCACTGCGATATCCCAAGATCAGGTAGCACGAGATATCCGATAGAAGCCATTCCTGCCCTTTCTGGCTCTCTCTCAAGCAAGAGATCGAGGCGTCTGGAGGTGTTTGATTAGAATCTCTCCCTGCACGGTCCCAATGTTTCAAGCAGTGGCCAAGCCATCCAATACATACTTCTCACTGTTCAGTATAAGAAAGGACACCACCATCTACAAGAGAAAGATATCAATTAACCATCTTAACAATACGTTCCTTACTGTCACTAGATTGAGCATTGATATCAGATTGATATCTTGTGGCAAGACGTGTCCAGGTGATTCAAGATAAGAATGGGCGGGACAGGATAGATAGAAGCAGAAAGCTTTCATTAGTTGAGGGATCAAGAACTAACGGCCGTGGATTATAAAATAAATATCAGAGATTTAGGATTGAGGGTGGGAGAAACCCCTTTTCATGGACAGTGACGAAAATGCGGAAATTAGATGAGCAGAAATCGTGTCCATATTCAAGACGAAATTCTACAGATTTGTGAATAAAAATTGTTTGAAAGGATTTTGGGACTGGGCGGATAAAGTGATTGGACTATTTTCTCGAGTGGACGCAAAACGCCGACAACGACTGGTTGGGTCAAAAGGTCTGTAACAACATTCCAACATTTTGATGATCAATTGATATTTTAATAAATATCTGATAACAGAGATGCCTAACGTCACATTGACGAGTCAATTTCCTTAGTCACTGATCAGGAGACAGGGGTCCCGTTCTATTGGAGACAATGGGGAGCGGTGTCTGATGGGGAGGCCAGGGCCTGCAACATTCACACCAAGATTTCAAAATAATTACAAATAACCATGATTGTAACACCTTCCATTTTTTCTACACAAAGGAAAACTTCAACTATTAATCAAACTGGCACGTCCGATTCCAGTACCAAGAGTGTCAGACAGTTAACGCTGCCGCCCCACATGTTCCACCCAACTGCTGAAGCCCAATCTTTGTAAACATAGTTTAATAGGACAAAGTCAGCATGGCTTCATGAAGGGGAAGTCATGTCTGACAAATTTGCTTGAGTTCTTTGAGGACATAACGTACAGGGTGGATAAAGGGGAACCAGTGGACGTAGTGTATTTAGACTTCCAGAAGGCATTCGACAAGGTGCCACATAAAAGATTATTGCTCAAGATAAAGAATCACTGGATTGGGGGTAATATTCTGGCATGGGTGGAGGATTGGTTATCGAACAGGAAGCAGAGAGTTGGGAAAAATGTTTCATTCTCGGACTGGCAACGAGTAGCTAGTGGTGTTCCGCAGGGGTCGGTGCTGGGTCCCCAACACTTTACAATCTATATTAACGATTTGGAGGAGGGGACCGAGTGTAACATATCAAAGTTTGCAGATGATACAAAGATGGGAGGGAAAGTAGAGAGTGAGGAGGACATAAAAAACCTTCAAGGGGATATGGACAGGCTGGGTGAGTGGGTGGAGATTTGGCAGATGCAATACAATATTGGAAAATGTGAGCTTATGCACTTTGGCAGGAAAAATCAGAGAGCAAGTTATTATCTTAATGGCAAAAAACTGGAAAGTACTGCAGTACAAAGGGATCTGGGGGTCCTAGTGCAAGAAAATCAAAAAGTTAGTATGCAGGTGCAGCCGGTGATCAAGAAGGCCAACAGAATGTTGGCTTTTATTGCTAGGGGGATAGAATATAAAAACAGGGAGGTATTGCTGCAGTTATACAAGGTATTGGTGAGACCGCACCTGGAATACTGCATACAGTTTTGATATCCATACTTAAGAAAAGACATACTTGCTCTCGAGGCAGTACAAAGAAGGCTCACTCGGTTCATCCCGGGGATGACGGGGTGGACATATGAGGAGAGGTTGTCTCGATTGGGACTCCACTCAATGGAGTTCAGAAAAATGAGAGGCGATGTTATTGAAACATATAAGATTGTGAAGGGTCTTGATCGGGTGGATGCGGTAAGGATGTTCCCAATGATGGGTGAAACTAGAACTATGGGGCATAATCTTAGAATAAGGGGCTGCTCTTTCAAAACTGAGATGAGGAGAAACTTCTTCACTCAGAGGGTAAAGGTCTGTGGAATTTGCTGCCCCACGAAGCTGTGGAAGCAACATCATTAAATAAATTTAAAACAGAATTAGACATTTTGCGAGAAGTAAAGGGAATACGGGGTTACGTGGAGCGGGCAGGAAATTGGACATGAATTTTCACTTGAGGTGAGGATCAGATCAGCCATGATCTTATTGAATGGCGGAGCAGGCTCGAGGGGCCGATTGACCAACTCCTGCTCCTATTTCTTATGTTCTTATGTTCTTCTGACTGTTCTCTTTGCATCTTGAGCAGGACGTGCGCTATTTAGCAGGAATCTGTTCTGTTCACCCTCGGGAAGCAGGAGACATCTCACTCAGGGCATAAAATAAAAGAAATGTTTTCTGAAGCCTGTTCATATTCACAACAAAGGAAGACGGCCATACTAAAATGGAACTCGGGCTGTAATTGAACTCACGTGAGGACAGGAAGCATTGCTTTGACTTCTAATTTCGTTAAACAAAACTAGAATAAATGTCCAAGGAGATTTCACCATCTTCTTCAGCTCTTCCCTGAATTTCGTTTGGGTCGCTGCATAAATACACGTGTTTGTGCAGGAACTCAAATACATGAGCAGAAATCCGGTTTGAGTGGCGATATAAGCAGGCGCTGCATAATCGGGTCGGAACTGCTCGGCCAGACCGTTCGCTAAAGAATTCACGGCAGCTGTCAGCCACAACAGTATAAAACTACCTGATACAGTGAACAGTAAAATAATAGATTTTCTTCGGTTCACCACCTCTGGATCGCTCTAATTCTCACTGCTGTGACCCCGGAGGCCCCTGCGGGCTCTGCTGGCCACTAAAATGCGTCTGACTGTCAAACAGTTAAACATAAATATTAAAGAAAAAGGAATCCATAGAACTGAAATACTTTCTAACCATGTGTACACGACACCTGCAGGCGATAAATAAAAGGCCAATTTGGGGCGGATACCCCACTGAACATTGTTAATTATTTGTGTATGTTCAAATGCAAACCAATAGGGGATGTTTTCTGAACAGATCAGGACAGAGAGCGTTGTTATGACCGCAGCCGCAGTTCTCACTGTGCAATACTTTGTTTTAAACTTCTGACAACATATTGATACAAATCGGTCAAATGTGAACGAGACTGTGAACCAGACCGACAGATCCAGGTTGACAGAATGAATGTAGAAAATGAACTTACGAATGACAGTGTAGGACAGGAATTGAAGTGGAAAGATTACCGTGAAAATTTGATACTCTATTACATTGAAGATGATGACCAGTAGATCTGCTGTTGCCATGGCCACCATATGGATAGAGATACATTTGGAAAGGCCGCAATTTCCTCTGGAGAGAATCACGATTGTCACTAGGTTCGCTGTAAGAAAGAGGGACAAGAGGTAAGTAACGGGGATACTCATGAATCTCACAGCATATTGTGAGGAAATGTTCCGGATGTTTTCCAAATTAGGGTAATGCACGCGGTTTTTTTTTAATATAGGCGAGCGATGACGACACTTTATTTAAAAGAAAGTAAACACTAAACACTCAATATCGAGGGCTGACAATCCGCCGTCCTTCCGGCTTCATTCAGTCAGACGTTGTCAGAGGGTCACTCGGAATCAGTCTGGGGAATGGTAACGGAGAGCGTCCCCACGACGACCGACACCCAGGCACTGATGAGTCAACGTGGGGATTTGGACTTTGGACGATAGTGTAAAACAGGCGACATCGGATCATCCGTCCGTCAGACATCTGTCCCGAATTTCATTTCCATCGCTGTCGCCATTAACACTTGATTGAAGTTCCAATCACACTATAACTGTGCGGGCCAGGCAAAGCTGGAGAACCTCGCAGGTGCAAATAAAAGCGCCGTAAAGGGAAACATTGGATGGTTCTGTTAGTTGTTAATTTTCGGCAGTCAATAAGTAAACGGATTTCCTGACATACGTCCAAACACATATTTCAATAAGTGTTGAGCGATAATCCATCCCGCCATGAGGCTTATACCCATGTGATTGACCGACCCAATGTTATAATTACTTCTGCGGCCCCATGGGAGAATAGATCGAATTTTACATTTAGTTCCTTCAGTTTCTTTGGCGAGCGGGGTCTCGGGAGCTGCATCAGATGTCAGCAGTTTTAAATATAATTTCACAGCAATTACTGGAAAGATATCAATTCAAATAAAACATTCAGCCGAGACAAACGCTTCACTTTAGTTCGAAACTCTGGGCTTTTTCTATTCATAATCGCCCCGAGGGAGCTGCTCGATAACAAAGCGGGAGCTGGTGGAACCGCGAAGGATCTTTGCAGCCGAGGGGAGGGGAGCAGTTCTCTGAGCGGCAATTAGTTCTCAAATTATCTTTCCACTAATCCTGTTCGGTGGGGGTGGCTTCAGACAGAGGAAGTGACAACTTAAAGTATACAGGAACAACGGTACAAATAAAATGATTGTCAGGGGCACTGGGCAACACATTCTTCAATGATCCATGTACTGTTAGTCGGGGCGGGTAATCAGCCTCGCCCTCCCTCGTATCGGGAAGAAAGTTGATCGCCCGGTGCCCACAATCTGCCGATCAGAGCAGGGCCTCACTTGCGGCGCGGGTTCCCGCTGATATTCATCAATTTATCCCGGTGGATAAGTGACTCTGAAATGAGGACATTCTCGGACTGTGTTACTTAATCATTAACAGTGAAATAGTGAACAGCTATGAAACAACAGGTTATATTGACTTACCGGGAAAACCAAAGGATGCGAGTACCAGGTAGTAAATATCCTTTATTTGAAGAATTGTTGGCGTTTCCATTTTTTAGAAGCATGTGTGAATTCTGTCCGGCTTTGCGGTTGCGATTGGAGTGTTTCTGAGATCCGGAAATACTCCCACTTTATAGAACAATCGGTGCCCCGGTGAGAAAATCAAGTTACACAATAATTGACGTTAGTTGCAGTCACTTAACAAGGCGCGATTTTCCTTTTCAGGGCGCCCGGGACGTCAATGGGGAAATTGTACACATCACGCCATGAAACTCAGTCCATCAACATCAATGAACGGAAAGTAATCCCTGAGGGAATGTGAACCGTGAAGGGAACATTCCTCATGGAAACTGCACTAGGTTCTTGATGCCTCAAGAATTCAGTAAAATCTTCACACACCCATTACATATTTAAAATGTGTTTTATAATGTGATCATTGGTGATGACTCGGCTCGAACATTAGGTGACCGTACTCTAACATTATTATTGGTGACAATGCTCTGACATTACTGATGGTGAACTGAATCTAACATTACTGATTGTGGGCCAACTGTAACATTACTGATGGTGACCCTACTTTAACATTACTGGTGGACACTCTCCGTTAACATTACTAATTGTGACCCTACTTTAACATTACTGGTGGACACCCTCCGTTAACATTACTGATTGTGACCCTACTTTAACATTACTGGTGGACACCCTCCGTTAACATTACTGATTGTGACCCTACTTTATCATTTCTGATGGAGACTCTACTCAAACTTTCCAGTTGGTGAAGCAACTCTAACATTATTGGTGGAGACAGTACTCTCACATTACTGATGGCGGCCCTACTCTAACATTACTGATGGCGGCCCTACTCTAACATTACTGATGGTGAAACTACTCTAACATTATTGGTGGCAACCCTGATCTATCATTACTGGAGATATCCATATAATAAAATTGATGTTGGTGACGTTACTATAGGGTTTTTGGTGTTGTTCATAAACTAACATTACTATTGATGACCCTATTGCAACGTTTCTGGTGTTGACCCGACTCTAACATTACTGGTGGTGACACCATCCTAATATTACACTGGTGGTGAACCTACTCTGATCTTGCTCCTTCTCTACCCGTGGTGCCCCGACAGTTGCACTGGTGGTGATCGTGCTCCTCCAGTGTTAGTTGTACCTCCACACATAAACGAGAGGTGACCGTTCTCCTCCACTACTACACTAGTGGTGATCTTGTTACTCCGGTACTGCTGCTACCCCTGCACTTACACTAGATGTGACTGCACTCCTCCGGTACTAATGGAACACCTACACATAGGTAAGAGGTGATTTGCTCGTCCGTTACTCGTGGCACCCTGAACTGACACTGGATGTGAGCGTGTTCCTTCGGTACTTGTGATACCCTACACTTACAGTAGATGTGACTGCACTCCTCCGGTTCTAGTGGTACCGTACAGTTACACTCGGGGTGACCTTGCTCCTTCTCTACTCTTGGTGCCCTCCGGTAGTAGAGTAACCCTACAGTTACACTACAGTTGACTGCTCTTCTGGTACTAGTGGGAAACCTACACTTTCACTGGAGGTGACGGTTCTCCTCCGGTACTAGTGGTACCCTAAACTTGCACCAGAGATGAAAGTATTTTCGGCACTCTTGCTACCCGAAAGTAACACTAAAGGTCATCACGCTCCTCCAGTATTTGTGGCATCGCTAAACGTAAACTAGAGACGACCGTGCTTCTTCGGTACATGTGGTAGCCCTACACTTACACGAAGCGTGACTGTGCTCCTTCTCTGCTTGTAGTGCCTCTGAACATATACTAGGGCTAACAATTCCGCTCCGGTACTTGTGGTACACTACACTTAACTAGGGGTGACCGTGTTCCTATGGAATTAGTGGTACACGCTACACTTACACAAATGGTGATCCTGGTCATCCGGTAGAAGTGCTAACTCTAAACATGCAGAGTGTCAGTTTGCAGCTCCGGTATTTTGGTACCCCTATTCTTACACAAGAATTGATCGTGCTCCTCCATTATTAGAGGTACCCCTACAGTTGCACTAGATGTGACCATGTTCCTCTGATAGTAGTGTTATACCTACTTACACTCGAGGTGAGAGTCCTTCCCCAGCACCAGTAATACAGCCACACTTAAACTAGAGATATCCCACCTCCTCCGATACAAGTTGTACCTTACACTTACACGAAGGTGACCAGGCTCCTTCTGTGCTAGTGGTTGAGCCGCACGTACACCAGAGATAACCGTGCTCCACTGCTACTTATGGTACCCTCTAGTTACACGAGAGGTAACCGCGCTGCTCTGGTGCTAGCGGTACGCCTTGAATTACACAAGAGGTGACCGTTCTCCTCCAGTAGTAGATCTATCCTACAGTTACATTAGAGTTGACAGTTATCATCCAACACCTTTGGTCCTCGTACATTAAAGTAGGACTGACAGCGCCCCTCCAGTACTATTCGTGCCCGTACATTTAAACTAGAGGTGACTTGCTCCTCCGCTGCTCATGGCATGATGTACTTACCAAAGGGGTGACCGTGCTCCTTGGATAACCATGTACACTAAACTTGCACAAATGTATCCGTCCATTCATTTTCCCAATACATTAATGGTTCTCGTCCATTCATTTTTCGAATCCATTAAAGGTACCTGTCCATTCACTTTCCCAATTCATTCATGGCATCCGTTCATTCACTCTCCCAATCCATTGAAGTTTCCTGTCCATTCATTCTCCCAAGAAGAGCAACACAAATACACATTTAAATGGAACACTACTGTTACTGCATATACTACAGTTTAGGGGACAAAATAAGAACTTTTTAATTTCACATTATTTTGTTCAATTGTATATTTATGACAGGAAAGATCTGATTCTTCGAGAGAGGGTACAGAGGAGGTTTGCAATGATGATGCCAGGACTGGAGAATTTTAGCGATGAGAGATGATTCGTTCGGCTGGGATTGTTTTCCAGGAACAACTGAGGCTGATGGAAGATTTAATTGAGGTGCATAAAATTATGATGGGATTACATCAAGTGGATGGGAAGGACCTATTTCCCTTATCAGATGGTTCAATGAACAGAGGGTATAGATTTAAAGTAATTGGTTAAAGGATTAGAGGGGAGATGAGGAGATCTTATTCACCCAAAGTGTGATGGGGGTCTGAAACTCGCTGCCTGAAAGGGTGGTAGAGGTCGAAACCCGCATCGCACTTAAAAAGTACTTTGATATGCACTTGACGTGCCGTAACTTACAAGGCCAGGGAACAAGTGCTGGCAAGTGGGATTAGGCCTGGTCGCTCGTTTTCGGTCGGCAAAGGCTCGATGGGCCTTCTGCGCCGTAAAATTCGATGATTCTATGATTCATCCTCGCTGTTATATTCATGGCTTAGTCTATGGTGCCTGTCCCTATTTTAACAAGTCAAAAGCTGGCCACCCAGTTAGATGCACTCTATTGAAGGGCAAACAGAGGACTTCTCATTGTGTTGTCTTGATGCGGCCCGGAAACAGCAACAGACGCACATAATCTCCTGTGCTGTGAATTCATGTATTTTCCAAAGTCGTGGAGTTCCTGTTCTAGGAAAGATGGATTTGATCTCCTGACAGATATATGCCGAGGAACCAGGCGAGTCCTTGGTTTCCTCCTTTAACCGCTCACGAAGGAATTGTCTGGGCTTTTCCGTCCCAGTGATCTGGAGGGATGAATGTTCCCTGATTCGGTTCCTGAACTGTCCTACATTTAACCCAGTTGGGATCAAAAGGAATTTAATTTACTAATCCTCGATTAGGTTATCCTAAAATTCATTCTTGCCAAACTATCAAGGAAGAAGCCAAGTCAAAGTCATGCACGAAATACATTTTAACGGTTTCAAATCACAACTTACCGTAAAATGTTGGCACACGGACGTTCAATAGACATGAACATATGTCACCAGATTTATGCAGCAACTGAATAGCAAATAAGTACTTGCAGACTTACATAACAAGGTTAAGTTGCAACGGTTGTACAGGCAAATCCACGGACAGTTTCAGCTCCAGCAACGTGTGCCACGAGCATGCTGAATGTATTGAGTGATACCGATTGGGTAAATCCGAGTCATCGAGCCGTTCAAATACCAGCATCTCATAATCAACCACAATCCTTTGGTAACACAAGCATAGAGTTGGACCACAGATATTCTCGTAAGAGAGGTGATTTCAGCGAATTATAATGATTTCACATGGCTACACCACAGATATTCTCGTAAGAGTGATGATTTCAGGGAGTAATAATAATTGCACATGGCAACACCACAGATATTCTACAAAGTGAGATGATTTCAGATATTTATAATAATTGCTCCGTACTGTTATCTGGGAAGGAGAGGGAAGTATTTTTACGAAGACTAAGTGCATTTTCCGGGTGGACTGGAATCAAAGATCGGCAGCAAAACAATAACTGAACAATGGGAGGCTTTCAAGTAGGAGATGGCTCGGGTGCAGAGTAGACACATTCTCACGAGGGGGAAAGACAGGACATCCAAAGTTGGAGCTCCCTGAATGACTAAAGATATAGAGATTACAATGAAACAAAAAAAGGAGGCTTATGACAAATTTCAGGTACATAAAACAGTAGAAAACTAGGCCAAATACAGAAAGTTCAGTGGAGATTCATAAAAGGGTGCAAGAGGGGCAAAGAGAGATCATGAGACTAGATTTGTGACAAACAAAAAATGGAACGCAAAATGCATTTCTAAATATATGAATACCAAATGCATAGTCAAAGGAAGGGTATGACCGATTGGGGACAAATAGAAGATCTTCTTGTAAAGGCAGTGGGAATGGCTGGGTACGTAATGAACATTTCACATTGATCTTAAATAAAGAGGAAGCCGCCATTATAGAATTAAAGGAGGAGCTGCGAGCGATATTGGGTCGCATAAACATAGATAAAAAGGAGGTTCTTAAAATAGTGGCAGTTTTCAAAGTATGAAAGTCACCTGGTCCAGATGGGATGCATCCTGGGTTACTGAGGGAAGTGAGGGTGGAAATTGCAGAGGCTCTGGCCACAATCCTCCAATTCTCCTGAGATATGGGGCTTGTGCCAGAGGACTGGAGGGTTGCAAAGGTCACATCCCTATTCAAAAAAAGTTTGAATGATGAACCCGTCAATTACAGGCCAATCGGCCAAACGTTGGTTTTGGGTTAACTTTTCGAGACAATAATCAAGGACAAAATTAATTGGCATTCGGAAAGATATTGGATAATAAATGAAAGTCAGCACGGATATGTTAAAGGAAAATCGTGTTTGCCGAACCTGAGTGAGTTCTTTGATGAAGGAATGGAAAGGGTTAATGAGGGTAGCGCGGTTGATGTTGTGTTTATGGACTTTCAAAATGCATTTGATAAAGTACCACATAATAGACTTCTTAGCAACATTAAAGCCCAGGGGATTAAAGGGACAGTCGCAGCGTGGATATAAAATCAGCTCAGTGACAAAAGCGGAGCGTAGTGGTGAACGGTTGTTTTTCAGACTGGAGGGAAGTAAACAGTGGTGTTCCCAAGTGGACAGTATTAGGACCACTGCTCTTTTTGATTTATATTAATGAGCTGGATTCGGGTATGCAGAGTACAATTTCAGAGTTTGCTTTATTAATGGGGGCATAAAGCACAAAAGCAAGGAAGTAATTCAAAACTTTTATAAGCGATTGTTTCGGACTCAGCTGGAGTGCTGTGTCCAATTCTGGGCACCGCAGTTTCGGAAAAATGTCAAGGTCTTCGAGGCTGTCCAGAAAAGATGGACTGGAATGTTACCAGGGAAGAGTGTTATGTGGAGAGACTGCTGCATTACTAAATTGATAGTCAAACGTAGTGAATTGTACTGAGACACTGCTGCATTCCAGGAGTTGTATTGCACCCGTGAGAGAGTCTCAAACTGAACTGGTGCATTCCAGGAGTCTGCTACTCGGCTGAGAATCTTGATTGCAAAATTGCTACGGAATATAAGGACCCGACTGCAGAGAGAGAAGTAAGATTAGCATTAAAATTACCGGAGACATTTTTCACAGACAATTGCTCATGTTCAGGGGATGTTTCATCGCTATTCCATCTTTATTTTAATAACACCGAATATTGGGCCGTGTCTATAATAGGCGGCAAACGAACCGAATATTGCACTGGGCCTTTAACAGGTGTCGATGGAACTGAATATGGCACCGTTCCCATAACAGGGGGTGATGGGACTACATATGGGACCGTGCCTTTAACAGGGGGTGATGGTGCTGAATATTGGACCGTGCCTTTAACAGGAGGTGAAGGAACTGAATATTGGAACGTGCCTTAAACAGGCGGCGAAGGAACTGAATATTGGCCCATTTCGAGAGCAGACGGCGATGGGACTGAATATTGTGCCGTGCCTATAACAGGCGGCGATGGAACTGAATATTGGGCCACGCCTAAAATGATGCGAGCTATACATGGGAACGGCCAGAACTTAAACGTGCAAAACATGACCAGAAAGACCAACGCAGTTTGGATGCTGAAAATCCAACAGAAGAGACTGCTGGAGAGAAGGAGACAAAAGGACCCATTAAAAAGAGTGATATTTATCGACAGCACCTGGAATGAAACTAAAAAAATAATTACTGGTGAACGTCTTCAAGAATGACTTCATGTCGAACTAAGAATACAAAAGACAAATTTTGGCATGTCAGAAAGGAAAACCAGACACGTATCTCGCAATAAGTGAGACCATACATTACTTTCCAGTTCATCATCATAGACTGATTTTAAAAGTAAACTATAATGTGGAATATGACGACCTGTTTTGGCCGATTCCTGCTCTTATTCCGTATGTTCATGTGTATGTATTAATACAAAACTCGGCAGATTTGTTCTGAATCTCTGATATTCTGCCAGATTCTCTTTTCCGTCTTCTTTAGTATTCTTTACCGAGCAGATGTAGACGGTACATTTACGAGTGCCAGAGTACATCCAGGGCAGTGAATACGGGGTTATATCAGATTAGAAGATGTACCAGCGAGTTACAGGTGTCATTAAATGTCAGGTTGCCTGAGGTTAAGGAAGGTGAGAGATGAGCCAGTTAGCTCAGGTGCAGTTACCAGAGCCTATTGTGGATTCAGTCTGGAGCAGAGGACATGAGTCGAAAGGTAACGTTTCACCAAAGCAGAGTCATCAACCAACGTTCTAGAAGTTAACATCACCATCCCAGGGAATGAGGTCGGTCAGCTCAACGGCGCCTCTCAAAAACATGAGGTCATCTAATCTCTGGAGACAGCAGGTAGATTGCAATAGAAATTCGTTTTGGACCGTGGCTCAAAACGAGCGATAGTGTTTCGGCCGCCCGTCTTACAGGACCTACTGGTTTATAAGCGATTTGGTTACCACTGAGGCCCAGCTAACACTAGTATGGAATGAAACTTAGATCCATCGACATGAATGAGCTATGCTGCAGATGTCAACATATGAATAGGATTGCAGGAACAATGTACATGAAGATCTCAGAGTGAGAGTGTCTGGTCTCGGGCAGACCCCAGTTTAAGCACTGATTACTAAAATAGTGCCTCGTCAGTGCAAGTGACTGGGTGGGAACCTACTCTAACATTATCCGTGGTGACCCTACTCTAACATTGCTGGTGGTGACCGTACTCGAACATGACTGGTAGTGATCCGACTTTAACATTGCCGGTGGTGACCCTATTCTAACATTACTGGTGGTGATCAAACTCTAACATTATCGGTGGTGACCCAACTCGAACATCACTGGAGGTGAGCCTACTCTAACATTACTTCTGGTCATTCTACTCTAATATTACTGTTGGTGACTCTTCTCTAACATTACTTTTAGTGACCATATTCTAAAATTAGTTGTGGTGATCCAATTGTAACTTTTCAGTTGTTGTCACATTGTAATATTACTGTTGGAGACCCTACTCTACCATTACTGATTGTGATCCCAGTCTAATATAACTGGTGGTGACTCCACTTTAACATTACTGGACGTGATCCTACTCGAACATTTCCAGTGATGACCCGACACTAACATTCCTGACGATGAACTTTCTCTAACATTTCTGCTGGTGATCCTATTTGAACGTTACTGGTGTTGAACCCACTTTAACATTATCGATGGTGACTCTAACCTAACATTACCGGTGGTGATGCTACACCAACAGTACCCTCGGTGATCCTAGTCAAAAAATACTGGTAGTGACTCGACTATAAAATTACCGATGGGGATCCGCTTCTAACATTACTGGTGGTGTCGCCACTCTAGCATTACTGGAGGTGACTCTACCCGAACATTAACGGTGATATAACATTATTTTTGTTGACCATGCGATAGCATTACTGATGGTGACCCACTCTAACATTAATGGTGGTGACGTTATAATACCACTACTGGAGGTGACGGTTCTCTAACATTAATGTTGGTGACGCCAGTCTATCATTTCTGGTCCTGAACCTACTATAACATTACTGCTGGTGACCCTTCTCTAACATTAATTTGTGGTGAACCTATTATAACAGTACTGTTTGAAATCCTACTCCAACATTACTGGTGGTGATGCCAGTCCAACATTTCAGGTGGTGACACTAATCAAAAAGTACTGGCGATGATCCTACTCTCATATTACTGGTCAGACATTTTTTTGATGCCGCAAATGTAACGTTACTTCTGTTGAACACACTCGAACATTACTGGTGGTGACACAACTCTAAATTCTGTTGGTTACTCTACTCTAACATTACTTCTGGTGACCCGACTCTATCACTATTAATGGTGACCCGACTCTAACGTTAACAATAGTGACGCTACTCGAACACAACTGGTGGTGACCCTACTCAATGTTACTGCTGTTGACCCAACTCTAACAGTACTAGTGGTGGCCCTACTCTAACATTACTGGTGGTGATCCGAATAGAACATTACTGGTGGTGACCCTAATCTAATATTGAAGGTTGTGACCCTACTGTTGGTGACTCTCCTCCAAATTCTGATGGTGAATCAACTCTAACATTACTCATTGTAAGGCTACTATAACATTCATTGTGGTGACCCGAGTATAACATTACTGGTAGTGATCCTACTCGAACATTAAAGATGTTGACCCTACTCAAACATTACTGGTGGTGACCCTACTCTAACAGTACTGGTGGTGACCCTACTCTAACATTCCTCCTGGTGATCCTACTTCAACATTAATGGTGGTGACCCGCTTCAAACATTACTGATGGTGATTCTACTCTAATATTACTGATGGTGAACCTACTCTAACATTATTGGTGGTGATCCTACTCCAACATTACTGGTGGTGATCCTACTCTAACATTACTGGTGGTGATCCTACTCTAACATTACAGGTGGTGATTCTAATCTAACATTACTGGTAGTGCCCCTACTCAAACATAACTCCTCTACTCAAATCCTCTTGCAACGAAGGCCAAAATACCATTTGCCTTTCGAACTGCTTCCCCGAGACCACACTTTACCGAAGCAGATTGAATTGTTTCTGAATGGAACCTTGAGCCTTTATTGTCCGTTGTTTTTTGAATTGTGCCGTTGTTAAAGAGCTTCAAGTTGGTGGGAGGAAGGGTATTTTTGAAGTGAGTCCTGTGTCAGGCAGGGAGTGTGGGGAGTTGGAGAGAAATGAACTGCACAGGCGGAATTGCAGCCGAAGGAAATGAAGAATGGGAAAGAGGTCATGTTCCATGTCAGCCATTGAAGGTCGCTGTCCGAAGTTGAACGAGAGCTCAGTCGGTAAAACTTCATACTTTCAATCTGAGAGTCCAGAATTTAAATGTTTGTCCGAGAGCTGCTTTCAAATCAAGGCTCTCATTTTTTACGAACTCTTGCAGCTCCATGTAACACAAAAAAATTACGTTGATCGTGCCTGCCGCCTGAATAAAATGCATCAATATATTTTAAACATTTGCCACAAAACCTGAGATTTTTTTAGATAGATTTTATGATCTAATACTGGTACGTTAAGGTGTAAAGAGATTGGTGTTACGTTGAGAAAAGCAGCGCCTGAAGAGGGACTTGAACCCTGGACCGTCAGATTAAAAGTCGAACACACTGCGGACTGAATAATCAGGGATCTGGAATGCTAACCATGAAGCGACCCTATCTATGGAAGAGAATTGCATTCCCTTCACTATAAACTTACAGCCGCCCTGTGAACACACGCCCTGTCAGAAAATTGCTTCAGATCAACACCCCTTCTCAATCCAGATCAGACATGATCTCATTGAATGACGGAACAGTTTCGAGGGGAAAATGGCCTCCTCCTGTTCCTATGTTCCTTTGAAACATGCCGCACTCCAATCGCCGTCAAGTTGCCCAAGTCTCCTCCGACCTCACTCTGACCCGTTCTCCTCAATCTGACCCGTTCTCCTCAATCTGATCCCTTATCCTCTATCTCACTATTTCTCCTCAATCTCACTACTTCTCTCAATCTGAATTCCTTCTACTCAATCTGACCCTTTTGATGCATGGGATCATAGAATCTTCGAATCTTACTGCACAGAAGGAGAACATTTAGCCCGTCGTGCCTGTGCGGGCTCTTTGAAAGAGCTGTACAATTTAGTTCCCTTCTCCACAATCTGACCCCTGATCCTCATTCTGACACCATCACCTTAATCTCACCGCCTCTTCTGATTCTGGGAATATAGGAACAGGAGGAGGCCATTCAACCATTCAACCCTGTGCCCCCATTCAATTAGATCATGGCTGATCTTCAGTTTGGCTCCATTTACCAGCCTGTTTCCGTGACGTTTAATGTCCTGGCTGAACAAAAATCTATCAAGATCAGTTTTGAAATTTTCAATTGACCCCCAACCTCATTACCATTTTGGGGCAGAGAGTTCCAAATTTCCACTACCCTTTGTGTGAAGAAGTCTTTCGTGACATCAGCCCTGAATGGCCTTGTTCTAATTTTAACGTTATGCCCCCTTGTTCTGGACTCTCCCACCGTAGGAAATAGTTTCTCTCCATCTACCCTACAGAATCCTTTAATCATCTTCAACACCTCGATTAGATCAGCCCTTAATCTTCTATACTCGAGAGAATACAACCCTCAGTCTGTGCAAACTTTCCTCGTAATGTAACCCTTTTAGCCCCGGTGTCATTCTGGTGAATCAGCTCTGTGCCCCCTTGAAGGCCAATTTGTCCTTCCTGAGGTGCGCTGCCCAGAACTGAACAAAGTTACTCCAGATGGGGGTCTAACCAGAGCCCTGTACAGCTGTAACATAACTTCCATCCTTTTATCTTCCATCCCGCTTCAGATAAAGGTCATCATCCCATTAGCCTTTTGAATTGCTTCTTGTACATGTCCACTAGCTTTTAGTGATTTCTGTACTTTATTCCCTAAATCTCTCTGTTCCTCCACAGTTCCTAACTTCTCGTCACTTAGAAAATACTCTGTTCTATCTTTCTTAGATCCAAAGTGACTGAATGTACACTTCCCAACATTGAACTCCCTCATAGAGATTTTTAATGTGTTAACAGAGAGAGTAGATGAGGGCAATTTAGTTGATGTGGTGTATATGGACTTTCAAAAGGCGTTTCATAAAGTGTCGCACGGTAGATTGGGGCCCATGGAACAAAGGTGGCAGCAGCAACATGAATACAGAATTGGCAAATGGACCGGAAACAGATAGCAGTGGTGAACGCTTGTTTATCGGAATGGTGGGTGGGGGAGAGTGCTGTTCCCCAGGCGTCCCCACTAAGAAACCCCACATTTAAAAAAGGAGGGAGAGGGAAAGCAGGGAACTGCAGACCGGTTAGCCTGACATCAGTAGTAGGGAAAATGCTGGAATCAAAAAAAAGGATGTGGTAACAGAACACTTGGAATGTATAAACGGGATTAGACAAAGTCAACATGGATTCATGAAAGTGAAATTATTTTCTACAAACCTACTAGAGTTTTTTGAGGATGTAACGGGTAGAATAGATAAGGGAGAACGAGTGGATATGGTTTATTGCGATTTTCAGAAGGCCTTTCATAAAGTCCCACATAAGAGGTTCGTGTAAAAATTAAAGAACATGGGATTGGGGGTAATATACTGGCATGGATATAAAATTGGTTAACAGAGAGGAAACAGAGAGTAGGAATAAATGGGTCTTTTTCGGGGTGGCAGGCAGTGACTAGTGGCGTAACGCAGGGATCAGTGCTTGGGCCCCAGGTATTCACAATATATATCAATGATTTGGATGAGGGAACCAAATGTAATATTTCCAAGTTTGCTGACGACGCAAAACTAGGTGGGATCGTGAGATCTGAGGAGGATGCAAAGATGCTTCTAAGGGATTTCGACAAGTTGAGTGAGTGGGCAAATACATGGTAGATGCAGTATAATGTGGATAAATGTTAATTTATCTACTTCTGAAGGAAAAACAGAAAGGCAGAGCATTATTTAAATGGTGATAGGTTAGGAAATATTGATGTCCTTGTAAACTAGTCACTGAAAGCAAACATGCAATTGCAGCAAGCAGTCAGGAAGGCAAATAGCATGTTAGCCTTCATTGCAAGAGGATTTGAGTGCAGGAGCAAGGATGTCTTACTGCAGTTTTTTTTATTATTATTCGTTCATGGCATGTGGGCGTCGCTGGCGAGGCCGGCATTTATTGCCCATCCCTAATTGCCCTTGAGAAGGTGATGGTGAGCCGCCTGCTTGAACCGCTGCAGTCCGTGTGGTGACGGTTCACCCACAGTGCTGTTAGGAAGGGAGTTCCAAGATTTTGACCCAGCGACGATGAAGGAACGGCGATATATTTCCAAGTCGGGATGGTGTGTGACTTGGAGGGGAACGTGCAGGTGGTGTTGTTCCCATGTGCCTGCTGCTCTTGTCCTTCTAGGTGGTAGAGGTCGCGGGTTAGGGAGGTGCTGTCGAAGAAGCCTTGGCAAGTTGCTGCAGTGCATCCTGAGAATGGTACACGCTGCAGCCACTATGCGCCGGTGGTGAAGGGAGTGAATGTTTTGGGTGGTGGATGTGGTGCCAATCAAGCGGACTGCTTTATCTTCGATGGTGTCGAGCTTCTTGAGTGTTGTTGTAACTGCACTCATCCAAGCAAGTGGAGAGTATTCCATCACACCCCATACAAGGTCTTGGTGAGACCACACCAGGATATTGTGTGCCATTTTGGTCTCCTAACCAAAGAAAGGATATACTTGCCATAGAATGAGTGCAGCGAAGAATCACCAGACTGATGCCTGTGCTGGCAGGATTGTGCATGAGAAACGATTGGGTCGACGTGGCTTGCATTCACTCGAGTTTAGAAGAATGAGAGGGGATCTCATTGAAACAGACTGGATGCAGGGAGGATGCTTTCACTGGCTGCGAGGTCCAGACCGAGAGGTCACAGCCTCTGCATACGGCGCAGGACATTTAGGATTGAGATAAGGAGAAATGTCTTCACTCAGAGGAAAGTGAACCTGGGGAATTCTCTGCTACAGAAGGTTGTGAATGGCAATTCACTGAATATGTTTAAGAAGCCGCAACATGGATTTCTAGATACCAAAGGCATCAAGTGGCATGGGGAGAGAACGGGAATATGGTATTGAGATAAAGGATCAGCCATGAACGTATTGAATAGCGGAGCAGCGTCGAAGGGCCGAATAGCCGACTCCTGCCCGTATTTTCTATGTTTCCATGTTTCTATGACAGTTCTGGGACCACTGCTTTTCTTGATATATACTAATGACTTGGACTTGGTTGAAAAGGGCACAATTTCAATATTTGCAGATGACTCAAAATTTGAAGGGCACCAAACAGTGAGGATAGTGATAGACTTCAAGAGGATATAGACAGGCTGGTGGCATGGGCGGAGTCGTGCCAAAGGAAATTTAACGCAGAAAAATGCGAAATTATACATTTTGGTCGGAAGAGCAAGGAGAGGCAATTTTCCAAGCTAAAGGAACGGTTCCTGAATTGACAGAAGTTTGAAAGATTATAGTTAGGGCATCTGCAATGTTCTCACCTCTGGACTTTACATCCCTGCGATGGACATCATCTGGTCCTGGGGATTTGTCACTCTTTCGTGCCATTATTTTCGACATTACTGTTAATTTGCTTACGTTAATTACGGTAAGTCGCCGTCCCTCATTCAAAATTCATTTCCTTGGGTTGTCCGGCTTGCTATCCTCTTCCTCGACCTTAAATACAGATTCTGTATTATTCACAATAATCAGTCGCAACTTTATCTATCTCCCGCTATTGGTGTCTCTCTGTTTCACTGTACTCAGTCTCATCTTTATCCATCTCCCTCTGCTGCTGTCACTCTGTATCATAGTACATAGTCACACTTACGTCCATCTCCCACTGTTGTTGTCTCTCTGTATCATTCACTGTCCTCAGTCTCATATTTATGCATCTCCCTCTGCTGGTGTCTCTCTGTATCACTGTATTCAATCTCACGTTCATCCATTTCCCTCTGTTGGTGTCTCTCTGCATCACTCACTATCCTCAGTCTCACCTTCATCAATCTCCCTTTGTTTGTGTCTGTCTGTATAAACTGTACTTCGACACTTGTATATCTGTCTCCTTCTGCTGGTGTCTCTCTATCTCACTGTACTCAGTCACACTTTCATCTATCTCACACTGTTGGTGTCTCTGTATCACACACTTTACTTTGTCACACCTTTATCTACCTCCCTCTGGAGAAGGGATATGATAGCGTAAAG
The DNA here is from genome assembly GCF_035084215.1 of Heptranchias perlo. NCBI lineage: Eukaryota > Metazoa > Chordata > Chondrichthyes > Hexanchiformes > Hexanchidae > Heptranchias > Heptranchias perlo. The sequence continues at coordinate 3,023,275 of NW_027139548.1, forward strand.
GTAGAGAAGATGTTTCCACTTGTTGACGAATCCAAATGTTGAGGCCATAAATAAAATGACTAATAGATTTAATCAGGAATTTCGGAGAAACTTCTTTACCCAGACAGTGGTGAGAATGTGGAACTTGCGAACACATGGAATAGTTGAGACGAATAAAATAGATGCATTTAAGGGAAGCTAGATAACCACATGAAGAAGAAAGGAATAGAGGGCTATATCGTTAGGCTGAGATTAAGTGAGTTGGGAGGAGGCTCAAGTGGAATATAAATACCAACATGCACCAGTTGAGTCGAATGGCCTGTTTCTGTGCTGCAAATTCTATGTAATTCTGTGTAATTTTTTTGGTATCTCTCTCTCTATCACTGTACTCAGTCACATCTTTACCTGTCGCCCTTTGTTTTTGTCCCTCTATCGTTGTACTCAGTTACACCTTTATCATGGAATCATAGAATGATACAGCACAGGAGGCCATTCGGCCAATCGTGCCTGTGCCGGCTCTTTGAAAGAACCATCCAATTAGTCCCGCTCACCTACCCTTTCCCCAAACCCTGCAATTTTTTCCCTTTCAATTGTTTTTCCAATTCCCTTTTGAAAGTTATTATTGAATCTGCTTCTACCGTCGTTTCAGGCACTGAATTCCGGATCATAACAAATCGTTGCATAAAAAAAACTCCTCATCTCACCTGTGGTTCTTTTGCCAATCATCTTAAATCTGTGTGCTCTGGTTACCGGCACTGTAGCCAGTGGAAACAGTTTCTCCTTATTTACTCTATCAAATCCCCTCATAATTTTAACCTTCTTTGATCTAAAGAAACTAGCCGCAACTTCTCTAGTTTCTCCATGTAACTGAAGTCCCCCATCCCTGGTGTCATTCTCGTAAATCTCCTCTGCACGCTCTCCAAGGACGAGAACTCCTTCCAAATATGTTAGGAATTCACATCCACTCGTTCGCCCCTATCCACTCGACCAGTTATTTCCTAAAAAAACTCCAGTGAATTTGTTAATCATGGTTTCCCTTGCATAAACCCATGATGACTTTGTCCAATCCAATTCATGCCTTCCAAGTGTTCTGTTGTCATATCCTTTATAATAGAATCTAGCATTTTGCCCACTACTGATGTTAGGCTAACTGGTCTGTAATTCCCTGTTTCTTCTCTCCCTCCTTTTTTCAATAGTGGCGTTACATTTGCCACACTCCAATCTTTAGGAACTGTTCCAGATTCGAAAGAATTTTGGAAGATGACCATCAATGCATCCACTATTTCCAGGGCCACTTCCTTTAGTACTCTCAGATGTAGATTATCAGGCCCAAGGTATTTGTCAGCCTTTAGCCCCATTAATTTCCCGAACACAATTTTTTTTACTAATACTGATTTCCTTCTGTTCCTCCTTCTCACTAGACCCTTGGTTCCCGAACATTTCCGGGAGGTTATTTGTGTCCTCGTTTGTGAAGAGAGAACCAAAGTAAGTGTTTAATTGTTCTGCCATTTCTTTGTTCACCATTAATTTTTCACCATTTCTGACATTTGTCTTCACTAATCTTTTTCTCTTGTAATATTTATAGAAGCTTTTACAGTCAGTTTTTATGTTCCCTCAATTTTAATCTCATAATCTATTTTTCCCCTCAATCAATCTCTTTGTTCACCGTTGCTGAATTCTAAACTGCTCCCAATCCTCGGGCGTGCTGCTATTTCTGGCAATTTTATATGTCTCCTCTTTGCATCTAATCCGATTCCAAATTTCTTTTGTAAGCCACGGTTGAGCCACCTTTCTGTTTTGTTTTTGCGCCAGAAAGGAATGAATAATTGTTGTTATTCCTGCACACGTTCTTTAAATATTAGCCATTGCCAATCCACCGCCATCCCTTTTATTAAAGTTCCCCTATCTATCCGAGTCAACTCAGGCCTCATACTTTCGTAATTTCCTTTATTGAGAATCAGGACCCCACTTTCGGATTCAGCTACTTCACTCTCCATCTTAATGAGCAATTCTATCATGTTATGGGCGCTCTTCCGTAAGGGACGCCGCACAACAAGATTGTTAATTAATACTTTCTCATTGCACAATACCCGGTCTAGGATCGCCTGTTCTCGAATTGGTTCCTCAACGTATTGGTCTATATATGCATCACGTACACACTCCAGGAATTCCTCCCCCACAGTATTATTGCCAATGTGGTTTGACCAATCTATATGAAAATTAAAGTCACCCATGATTTCATTTGCACCTTTCATGCATGCGTCTCTAATTTCCAGTTTAATGCCCTTCCCAACATCTCCACTTCTGTTTGGTGGCCAAAAGACAACTCCCACCAACGTTATATGCCGCTTGGTGTTTCTTAGCTCCACCCATACAGATTCCACATTGTGATTTTCCGAACCAATATCCTTCTTCACTATTGCATTGATTTAATTCTTTACTGGCAACGCTACCCCACCTCCTTTCCATTTTGCCTGTCCTTCCTAAATATTGAATACCCCTGCATGTTCAGTTACCATCCTTGGTCACCCTGCAGCCATGTATCCGTTATCGCAACTATATCAGACCCATTAGTATCTATCTGCGCTTTTAGTTCATCTACCTTATTGCGAATGCTCCGCGCATTAAGACACAATGTCTTTAGACTTGTCATTTTAAGATTGCTATTCATCTTAGTGTTATTTTGCACCATGGGCCGATTTGTTTTTCGTCCTTGTTTTCTCTGCCTTCCACCATTGCTTCTTCCCTTGCTCTCTTTTGTTTCTATCCTTTTTTCCACCTCCGCCGTCTCCCGTCTCAAGTTCCCAACCATCTGCCATTCTAGTTTAAACCTTCCCCAACAGTATCAGCAAACTCTCCCGTGAGGACATCAGTCCCTGTCCTGCTCTGACGTAAACTGTCCCGCATATACAGGTCCCACCTTCCCCAGAACCGGTCCCAATATCCCAGGAATTTAAATCCCTCCCTCCTGCACCACCCCTGCAGCCACGCATCATATGGTCTCTTCTCCTGTTCTATGCTCAAAAGCACTTGGCACGATAGTAATCCTGAGATCACTACTTTTGAGGTCCTGTTTTTTCATTTATCTCCTAACAACTTAAGTTCACCTTGCATTTATATATCCCAGTCCACAGAGGTTCCCAATCCATTGATATATCCCAGTCCATTGACTTTCCCATTCCATTGATATATCCCAGTCCACTGACTTTGACACTGCATTTATATATCCCAGCCCATTGTGTTTTCCAATCCATTGATGTATTCCTGTCCCCTCTGTTGCCCAACCCATTGATATATCCCAGTACATTAACTTTCCCAATACATTAATATATCCCAGCCCATGCTCTTTCCCAATCCATTGATACATCCAGTCTAAAGTATTTCCCAATCCATTGATACAGTCCAGTCTCCTGTGTTTCCCAAACCATTGATATATCCCTGTCTACAATGATTCCAAATCCATTGACTTATCCCAGTCCACAGTGATTCCCATATCCATTGATATATTGCAGTCCATTAACTTTCCCAATCCGTTAATATATCCCAGTCCATTGACTTTCCCAATGCATTGATATATCCAAGTCCACTGTGTTTCCCAATCCATTGATATATCCCAGTCCACTGTGTTTCCACATAGAAGACTCGTGACTAAGGTCAGAGCATTTGAAGTCAGGGGACAAGTAGCAGATTGAATAGCAAACAGGTTACAAAAACAGAAAACAGATTGTGGGGATTAAAGGTGGTTACTCAAACTGGCTGACGGTGGAATGTGGTGTTACACAAGAGTTCGTGCTGTGATCACATTTGATCACCATTTACACAAATTATTTGGACATCATGATCGGTAGTACAGTATTCAAATTTTCGGCTGACACCACGTTGGGCGATAGATTGGGAGATAGTTAATACTGAGGAAGACTGCAACAAAATGCAAGAAGACGTTAAGAAGCTTGCAGAAGGGAAATGTAAATGGCCAATGAATTTCAACATAAATAAGTGTGCGGTGTTGTGTTTTGGTAGGATTATTAACGAGACCACCTACTCCTATAGAGAAGTTACGTTAAACTTGTATGGAACCTTAGTTCGACCACACTTAATGTATTGTGCACAGTTGTGGTCTCCATATTGCAAAAAGGATAGAGAGACACTGGCTGTGGTACAAAATATATTTAGGAGGATGATACCAGGACTGAGAAGTTATAACTAGCAGGAAGGACTGAAGAGGCTGGGGTTCTCTTCTGTAGAAAAGAGAAGGCTGAGGGGTGACCTAATAGTGGTCTTCAGGAAAATGAATGAGTTTGAGCGGGTGGACAAAGAGAAAATGTTTCCGTTTATCGGGGCATCCAAAACTAGGGGCCGTATACTTAAGATAGTCACTGATAAATCCAATATGGAATTTAGGAGAAACTTCTTTGGAAGTTTGAATACAGAACTTGCTACCACATGGAGTAGTAGAGGCGAATAGCACAGATACATTTAAGGATGCGCGAGGGAAGTATCGACGACCCGTCAGGACCCCGGCTCCGTGAGGGGGAGGTCAATTCAGATATTAACATTGAAACATGTTTGACATCTGAGGCCATGTCCGGGGTAACCAAAAGCACGTGGAGACAGCGCAGTGTCCAACCGGTACATCCTCAGCATTGAAAAATTAAGAGCGTGGGTTCGACCCCTCAACGGGCCTCTGTTAGTCTTTGAATATTTGAGGCGATGATTCCGCTACACTCCTTTTCAGGTATATTTTACTCGAGGTGCAATTCCCAAACCGAATGAAGTGCTACTGATGTGGTCTGACAAAGGCTCGAAACAACTGAAGCATAACTTGTTCCCCATTGTGTTCCGGACCGCTTGCGATAAAGGCCAACATTCCATTCGCCTTTTTGACTGGGCATCTCGCAAGTCACTTAACAAACATTAAATCGAATGTGATCCGACAGGCCACTCCCAACGTTTATTTTTAGCGACTTGTAGAGAAGTAGAGTGTGTTCGTAAGTGAGATTTCCATGGTGAGATTTCATTAACAGGACTAATATGCTTTTAATCATACACAGGACTAAGATCGCAACTGATAGATTCTGAATTAAAATATCGTCCGAACCACTAAAACTGTTGAATTGTCGCTGGCCTGAGCACCAGCAGTTTAATTACCCTTTTCGTGTTAACAATCCTCTGACAAACATACAGAGGCCCCAGGAACATCCAGGACCAGAGTGTGTGCGACACAGTACGGTTTCTCCATTAGATAACATAAAAAAATGAAAAGCTGTTTCAGAGGACACAGGCTGCGCTTGAAGCGGGTAAATTCTAAACTACTTTGCGGAAACATTATTTCAGTGAGGGAGTGGTCGATCTATGGATCAGGCTCCTTTCCCAATCAGTATAATTATCATTAGAGGACAAGAGAATTTAGAGGAATACAGTAACTGCTTGATTAGAAATTGAGGCAGAGTAATTTAGGGGAAAACGAGCTGCTTTCTTAGAAATACAATGAATGGGAATTTTGGAGGTTGAGTAAATGTTTCGCTAGAAATACAGAACAGGGGAATTTAACGCAACACAGTAACTGATTAATTCGAAATGGACAACAAGTGAATTTCGGGGAACACAGCAATAATTTGATTGGTAACAGAGGTTAGCGGAAAATAATTGAATGTGACAACTGTTTAATTAGAAAGAAAGGAAAGAGTGATATGGAGGAACACAGGAACTGTTTAAATAGAAGTAGAATAAAGTGGAATTTCAGGCAAACACAATGAATGTTCAATTAAGGATTGTGAACTGGGAAAATTGGGAGAATACAGCAAATCTTTAATGAGTAACGGTGACCAGCGGAACACAACAGCCATTTATTGAGAACTGGGCGACACGGGAAGACTGTAACTGTTTAATCAGTTATAGAGGAGACAGGAATGTCACGGAAATACAATAACTGTTCAATTCCAAATCGAGGAACTCAAGGGAAAAGAACAGCAGTTTGATTAGAAACAGGGGGCCGGGAATCACCAGCTTCTGTGATTGAATTTGACACGGTAACGCAATGGGTTACTTGATCATGACGTTGCTTATATTTTACCTGTTGATTTTGGATGATGTGTTTGAATGCACATCGGCTTGTTATAATTGTGACTGAGTGCAGATCCGTCGCTGACTGATGGAATTAAAACCTCTGCCTGCTGCTGGACTCGTGCCTTAATTACTGTTGGTCGTCTGCATCCGGTTAAATGGAAATGTGCCGATCACACTGAACTGGCCAAAAGACATTGCCATTTCCCCAAGAGATCGATGCCAGTCGGAGAGGCACAGACTGGGATCCACAGGGGACCTGCAACCATGTGGAGTTTGGATTTTGGACGATCACAGGATCAACTGAAACGTTAAGGATTGACGAGTAAAGGGGGCACTGAATCATAATTAATAAATGAGTTCCATTCATAATGAAAGTACTCAGGCTATTGTAAGGGAAATGTTTACAATAAGGTTCTTGAACATTGAAGTGAGGTGTCATTAGTTTATTAAGCACACGGTGCATGCAACAGTATTTAAACAGACACTTAAATTTGTACTTACAACCACACCTGATGATGGTTAGTTGGGGATTCAACCGTTTTACAGTTCTGAGCTCAGCATCTTAGACCTTTAACAATCCGAATACACATTACAAACAGACAATTTTTATAAATTTTCTCACTGCCTGTAACTGGAAATACACACAATTATGGAACACGTAATTATATGGAAGTTAAAATACAACTCCACATAAGGTGAATGGAATTGACTTATCCTTTATCAATAGCGATAGTTTTATTTACAAACCGAGCTATTTTTCTCTTGGGCTAACAAGTATAATTCCCTTACTTGGTTATATCATCGATAGTTTCTCCCTTGATCCATACACATGCAATTCTACCTTTATTAATAAGTCCATTATTGTTTCTGTATCACTCGTACCAATTCAATTGGTTATGTATGCTCAGATGTTTTCGTTGAAGTTTTAACTGCTTTCCCACACTGTTATCACATGATTAAAGTTCTCTGAAATTATGAATCAGTATGTAATGATCCCTCTTTAATGAAGTCTCTTATTATTTCATCCTGAAACTGTCCATTGCTGCAGGGTCAGCCCTGGCCCAACAGCCCACTGAGACTTTAAATTGACATGTACTTCCCTGCTTCAGAGACAGAGGCTAAAGGTTAATATTACTATAATATAAGGAGAAACCAATACAGTATCAGACTGGCACACATCAGGACAGTGTGAATTATCATTTCCTTGCAGTGCCCCCTTTGTTGGCGTTACCGTATTTAAGGCCAACACTGAACAATATCCCATCAGCATTGTGTGTCTGTCTCGAACTATTGTATTGCACAGATCTCTACCCATTGGTTTTACATACTGTCCAGTGCCACATTAACCATTTCATGTACTGGTGTTGTCAGCGCGACTGACCATATCTTGGACCCGTTCTTCTGTGCAGCTGCATCACAGAATTACATAGAATTATATCGAAAGTACAGCACAGAAACAGGCCATTCAGCTCAACTGGCAGATACCGTTATTTATGCCTCACACAACCCTCCTTCCTGCCCTCTTTCATCTAACCCTCTCAGCATAACCTTCTGTTATTTTCCCCCTCATCTGCTTATCTAGCTTCTCCATCCATGCAACGCATGCTGGTTGCTTCATGGCAAACACGTCACTTCTGTAAACGCAGCGATATCCCAAGATCAGGCAGCAGGAGGAATCCGAGACAAGCCATTCCTGCCCTTTCCGGCTCTCTCTCTCAACAGTTCAGGGCGTCCGGAGGCGTTTGATTCGAATCTCTCCATGCACGGTCCCGATGTTTCGGGCAGTGGCGAAGCTATCAAATACATTCTTCTCATTGTTCAGTATAAGCAAAGACACTACCATCTCCAAGAGAAATATTACCTTTAACTGTCTTAACTACACGTTCCGGATTTTCACGAGATTGTGTATTGATACCAGATTGATCTCTTGTGGCGAGACGTTTCCAGGTGATTTAAGATAAGAATGGATGGGACAGGATATATAGAAGCAGAAAGCTTCCATCAGTTGAGGGATCAAGAAATAACGGCTATAGATTACAAAATAAATATAAGAGATTTCGGACTGAGGGTGGGAGAAACCTCTTCACATGGAGAGATGCGAAGATGCAGAAAATATAGAAGCAGAATCATGTCCATATTCAAGATTGAATTGTACAGATGTGTGAATAAAAATAGGTTGAAGGGATTCTGAGACTGGGCGGATAAAGTGATTGGAACTATTTTCTCGAGTGGTCGAAAAACGCTGACAACGACTGGTTGGGCCAAATGGTCTGTTATAACATACCAATATTTTGATGATCAATTGATATTTTAATACATATCTGTTAACAGAGATGCCAAACGTCACATTGACGAGTCAATTTCCTGAGTCACTTATCAGGATACAGGGGTCACATTCTATTGGGCCAGGAGACAATTGGGAGCGGTGTCTGTTGGGGAGACCAGCGCCTGCAACATTCACAACAAGATTACAGATTAATTACAAATAACCATGATTCCAACAACATTTATTGTTTCTACACTAACGAAAACTTTAACTATTCCTTAAACTGGCGCGTCCTTTTCCAGAACCAAGAGTGTGAGACAGTTAACGGTGCCGCCCACATGCTCTACCCAACTGCTGAAGCTAAATCATGACTGTTCTCTTTGAATCTTGAGCAGGAAGTGCGCTGTTTTATCAGGAAACAATTCTGTTCACCCCAGGGAAGCAGCAGATATCAAACTCGGTGCATAAAATAGAAGATATGTTTTCTGATCCCTGATCATTTTCACAGCAAAGAAAGACGGCCATTCTAAAATGGAACACGGACTGTAATAAAGCTCTAGTTCAGACAGGAAGCTTTGGTTTGACTTTTCATTGCTTCAACCAAAATCAGAATAAATGTCCAAGGAGATTTCACCACCTTCTTCAGCTCTTCCCTGAATTTCGTTTGGGTAGCTGCATAAATACACGTGTTTGTACAGGAACTCAAATACATGAGCATATATCCGATTTCAGTGACGATATAGGCAGGCGCTGTATAATCGGGTCGTAACTGCTTGACCAGACCGATCGCTAAAGAATTCACGGCAGCTGTCAGCCACAACAGTATAAAACTACCAGATACGGTGAACAATAAAATAATAGATTTCCTTCTTTTCGACACCTCTGGATCGCTCTTATTCTCACTGCTGTGACCCCGAAGGCCCCTGCGGGCTCTGCTGGCCAATAAAATACGTCTGACTGTCAAACAATTAAACAGAAATATTAAAGCAAAAGGAATCCATGGAACTAAAATACTTTCTAACCATGTGAACATTACACCTGCAGGCGATAAATAAAAGGCCAAACTGGGGCGGAGACCCCACTGAACATTGTTAATTATTTGTGTGTGTTCAAATGCAAACCAATAGGGGATGTTTTCTGAACAGATCAGGACAGAGAGCGTTGTTATAACCGCAGCCGCAGTTCTCACTGTGCAATATTTTGTTTTAAACTTCTGACAGCATATCGATACAAATCGGTCAAATGTGAACGAGACTGTGAACCACACCGACAGATCCAGGTTGGCAGAATTATTGTAGACCATGAACTTACGAATGGGAGAGTAGGACAGGAATTGAAGTGGAAAGATTATAGTGAACATTTGATACTCTATTACATTAAAGATGATGACCAGGAGATCTGCTGTTGCCATGGCCACCATATAGATAGAGATACATTTGGAAAGGCCGCAATTACCTCTGGAGAGAATCAAGATTGTCATTAGGTTCGCTGTAAGAAAGAAGGACAAGAGGTAAGTAACGGGGATACTCAGATAAATCTCACAGCATATTGTGGGGAAATGTTCCGATGTTTTCCAACTTAGGGTAATGCACGCGGGTTCTTTTTAAAATATTGGCGAGCGATGACGACACTTTATTTAAAAGAAAGAAAACATTGAACACTCAATGTCGAGGGACTGACAATCCGCCTGTCCTTCTAGCTAAGTTCAGTCAGACGCTGTCAAGGCAGCGGGGGGAGGGTCATTCGGAATCAGTCTGGGGAATGGTAAAGCAGAGCGTCTGAACTATTACCGACACCCAGGCACTGAAGAGTCAACGGGGGGATTTGGACTTTGGGCGATAATGTAAAACAGGCGACATCGGATCATCCGTCCGTCAGACATCTGTCCCGAATTTTATTTCTATCGCTGTCGCCATTAACACTTGATTGAGGTTCCACTCACACTATAACTGTGCGGTCCAGGCAAAGCTGGAGCACCTCGCAGGGACGGTACAGGTGCAAATAAAAGCGCCTTCAAGGGAAACATTGTAAGGTTCTGTAAGTTGTTAATTTTCGGCAGTCAATCAGTAAACGGATTTCCTTTCATACGTCCAAACACACATTTCATTACAATGTTGAGCGCTAAAACCATCCCGCCATGAGGCTTACACCCATGTGATGTACCGACCCGATTTTATAATTTACTGCTGCGGCCCCATGGGAGAATAGATCGAAATTTACATTTAGTTCCTTCAGTTTCATTGTCGAGCGGGGTCTCGGGAGCTGCATCAGATGTCAGCAGTTTTAAATATAATTTCACAGCAATTACTGGAAAGATATGAATTCAAATAAAACATTCAGCCGAGACAAACGCTTCACTTTAGTTCGAAACTCTGGGCTTTTTCTATTTATAATCGCCCCGAGGGAGCTGCTCGATAACAAAGCGGGAGCTGGTGGAACCGCGAAGGATCTTTGCAGCCGAGGGGAGGGGAGCAGTTCACTGAGCGGAAATTAGTTCTCAAATTATCTTTCATCGACTCCTGTTTGGTGGAGGTGGCTGCAGACAGAGGAATTGACAACTTAAACGATACAGGAACAACGGTACAAATAAAATGATTATCAGGGGCACGAGGCAACACATTCTTGAATGATCCATGTACTGTTAGTGGGGGCGGGGAATCAGCCTCGTCCTCGCTGGTCTCGGGAAGAAAGTTGATCGCCCGGTGCCCACGATCTGCCGATCAGAGCAGGGCCTCACTGGTGGCGCGGGTTCCCGCTGATATTCACCAATTTATCCTGGTGGATAAGTGACTCTGAAATGAGGACATTCTCGGACTGTGTTGCTTAATCATTAACAGTGAAATAGTGAACAGCTATGAAACAACAGGTTATTTTGACTTACCCGGAAAACCAAAGGATGCGAGAATCGGGTAGTAAATCTCTTTTATTTGAAGAATTGTTGGCGTTTCCATTTTTTAGAAGCATCTGTGAATTCTATCCGGCTTTGCGGTTGCCATCGGTGTGTATCTGAGATCCGTAAATACTCCCCCTTTATAGAACAATCGGTGCCCCGGTGAGAGAATTAGGTTACACAATAATTGGCGTTAGTTACAGTCACTTAACAAACAAGGCGCGATTTTCCTCTTCAGGGCGCCCGGGACGTCAATGGGGAAACTGTACACCTCAGTCCATGAAACTCATTCCATGAACATCAATGAACGGAAAGTAATCCCTGAGGGAATGTGAACCGTGAAGGGAACATCCCTCCTGGAAACTGCACTTGGTTTTTGATGCCTCAAGAATTCAGTAAAATCTTCACACGCCTATTACATAATTAAAATGTATTTTAATGTGTGATGATCACTGGTGATGACTCGGCTCTAACATTAGGCGTCCTTACACTAACATTACTGTTGGTGAACGTACTCTAACGTTTCTTTTGGTGACAATACTCTGACAGTACTGGTGGAGACCCTAATCTAACATTACTGATAGTGATCCTCGTGTAATATTACTAATGGTGACCCTAATCTAACATTACTGATCGTGGGCCTACTGTAACATTACTGATGGTGATCCTATTTTAACATTACTGGTAGAGACCCAACGTTAACATTACTGATTGTGACCCTACTTTAACATTTCTGTTGGAGACGCCACTCAAACATTCCAGGTGGTGACCCAACTCTAAAATTATTGGTGGAGACAGTACTCTAACATTACTGATGGTGACCCCACTCTAACATCATTGGTGGCAACCTTGATCTACCATTACTGGAGATATCCTTGTATTAAAATTAATGTTGGTGACATGGCTCTAAGATTTTTGGTGTTGTTGGTAAACTAGCATTATTAGTGGTGACCCTACTCTAACATTACTATTGATGACCCAACTGCAACATTTCTGGTGGTGAGCCTACTCTAACATTAGTGGCGGTGACACCATACTGACATTACACTGGTGGTGACCCGACTCTAAGATTAGAGTTGATGACCCTACTCTAACATTACTGGTGGTGACCCTACTCTAACATTACTGGTGGTGACCCTACTCGAACATTACTGGTGGTGACCCCATGCTCGCATTACTGGTGGTGAACCTACTCTGACCATGCTCCTTCTCTCCGAGTGGTGTCCCTACAATTAGACTCGAGGTGTCCGTTCTCATTCGGTATTAATGTTCCCTACACTTACACTAGGAGTGACCTTGCTTCTTCTCTACTCGCGGTGCCCCTACAGTTACACTCGTGGTGATCGTGCTCCTCCAGTGCTAGTGGTAACTCCACACTCAAACCAGAGGTGACCGTTCTCCTCCACTACTACACTAGTGGTACATAAGAACATAAGAAATAGGAGCAGGAGTAGGCCAATCGCCCCCCCGAGCCTGCTCCGCCATTCAATAAGATCATGGCTGATCTGATCCTAACCTCAAATCTAAATTCATGTCCAATTTCCTGCCCGCTTCCCGTAACCCCCAATTCCCTTCACTTCTAGGAAACTGTCTATTTCTGTTTTAAATGTATTTAATGATGTAGCTTCCACAGCTTCCTGGGGCAGCAAATTCCACAGACCGACCACCCTCTGAGTGAAGAAGTTTTTCCTCATCTCAGTTTTGAAAGAGCAGCCCCTTATTCGAAGATTATGCCCCCTAGTTCTAGTTTCACCCATCCTTGGGAACATCCTGAGCGCATCCACCCGATCAAGCCCCTTCACAATCTTATATGTTTCAATAAGATCGCCTGGTGACCTTGTTCCTCCGGTACTGCTGCTTCCCCGACATTTACACTAGATGTGACTGCACTCCTCGGGTACTAGTGGAACATCTACACTGAGCTGAGAGGTGACTTGCTCGTCCGTTACTCGTGGCACCCTGAACTTACACTGGAGGTGACTGTGTTCCTTCGGTATTAGTGATACTCTACACTTACCACTTACAGTAGATGTGACTGCACGCCTCTGGTTCTAGTGTTACCCTAGAGTTACAGGAGAGGTGACCGTTCTCCTCCGGTACTAGATTAGAGGTGCCCCTACATTTACACTAGTGGAGACCTCGTTCCTCATGTACTGACGGTACCCCTACACTTACATTAAATGTTACATTCTTCCATCGGTACAAGTTGAACCCGACACTTAAACCAGGTGTGGCCGTCTACCTTCTGTAGGGAGACCCTACACAAACACTAGAGTTGGCATTGCTCCTCCGGTACAGTTGGTACACTACACTTAAACGAGAGGTGTCTATCCTCCTCTGGGACTAATATGGAATTATACCAGAGGTGACTGTGCTACTCCGGTAGTAGAGTAACCCTACAGTTTCACTAAAGTTCACTGCTCTTCTGTTACTCGTGGTAAACCTACACTTTCACTGGAGATGACGGTTCTCCTCCGGTAATAGTGGTACCATAAACTTGCACCAGACGGGACCGTCTTTTCGGTACTATTGTTCCCCAAAACTAACACTAGAAGTCATCATGCTCCTTCAGTACTCGTGGCATCGCTGCATGTAAACTAGAGACGACCGTGCTTCTTCGGTACATGTGGTAGCCCTGCACTTACACGAAGCGTGACTGTGCTCCTTCTATGCTTTTAATGCCTCTGAAATTACACTGGGGCTAACAATTCTGCTCCGGTACTTGTGGTGCACCGCACTTACACTAGGGGTTACCGTGTTCCTCTGGTATTAGTGAGACACGCTGCACTTACACAAATGGTGATCCTGGTCATCCGGTAGTAGTGTTAAATCTAAACATACAAAGAGTGGTCACTTTGCTGCTCCGATATTTTGGTAGCCCTATCCGAACACATGTATTCATCGTGCTCCTCCAGTATTAGAAGCACCCCCACACTTGCACTAGTTTTGACCATGTTCCCCTGATAGTAGTGATACACCGACTTGCACTTGAGGTGAGAGTCCTTCGCCAGTACCAGTAATACCGACACACTTAAACTAGCGATATCCCACCTTCTCCGATACAAGTTGTAGCTTCCACTTACACTGGAGGTAACCGCGCTGCTCTGGTGCTCGCGGTACGCCTTGAATTACACAAGAGGTGACCTTCTCCTCCGGTAGTCGATCTATCCTAGAGTTACATTAGAGGTGACAGTTATCATTTAATACCTTTGGTCCTCGTACATTAAAGTTGAACTGACAGTGCCCCTCCAGTACCATTGGTGCCCCTACACTTACAGTAGAAGCGACTTGCTCCTCCGCTGCTCGTGGTATCATGTACTTACCAAAGTGGTGACTGTGCTCCTTGGATAACCATGTAGCCTAAACTTGCACAAATGTATCCGTCCATTCACTATCCCAATCCATTAATGGTTCCGGACCATTCACCATCCGAATTCATTAATTGTTCCCGTCCATTCACTTTCATATTCTATTGATGGTATCGGTCCATTCAATGTCCAGTTCATTCATGAAATCCGTTCATTCACTCTCCCAATCCATTGAAGTTTCGTGTCCATTCACTCTCCCAAGAAGAGCAACACAAATACACATTTAAATGGAACACTACTGTTACTGCATATACTACAGTTTCGGGGACAAAAATAAGAACTTTTTTATTTCACATTATTTTGTTCAATTGTATATTTATTACAGGAAAGATGAGATTGTACTCGAGAGGGTACAGAGGAGGTTTACGATGATGATGCGAGGACTGGAGAATTTTAGCTATGAGGAAATATTGGATAGGCTGGGATTGTTTTCTTAGGAACACCTGAGGCTGAGGGAAGATTTACTTGAGGTGCATAAAATTATGACGGTACCAGATAGAGTGTACAGGAAGGACCTATTTCCCTTATCAGATAGCTCAATGAACAGAGGGTCTCGATTTAAAGTAATTGTTAAAATGATTAGAGGGGAGATGAGGAGATTCCTTTTCACTCAAAGTGTGATGGGGGTCTGAAACTCACTGCCTGAAAGGGTGGTAGAGGTAGAAACCCGCATCGCACTTAAAAAGCACTTAGATATGCGCTTGACGTGCCGTAACTTACAAGACGATGGAACAAGTGCTGGCAAGCGGGATTGGGCATGGGAGCTCTTTTTCGGCCGGCACAGACACGATGGGCCTTCTGCGCCGTAAATATCGATAATTCTATGATTTATTCTCGCAGTTCTTATATTTGTGTAGTCTGTGGTGCCTGTCCCTATTTTAACAAATCAAAAGCTGGCCATCCAGTTAGATGCACTCGACTGAAGTGCAAACAGAGGACTTCTCATTGTGTTGTGTTGAAGCGGCCCGGACACAGAAACAGTCGCACAGAATCTCCTGAGCTGTGAATTCATGTATTTTCCAAAGTCGTGGAGGTCCTGTTCGAGGAAAGCTGGATTTCATATCCTGACAGATATACGCCGAGGAACCAGGCGAGTCCTTGGTTTCCTCCTTTAACCGCTCACGAAGGAATTGTCTGGGCTTTTCCCTCCCATTTATCTGTAGGGGTGAATGTTGCCTGATTCGGTTCCTGAACTGTACTATATTTAACCCAGATCGGATCAAAACGAATTTAATTTACTAATCCTCGATTAGGTTATCCTAAAATTCATTCTTGCCAAATTAGAAGCAGGAGGCATATGACATGCATAGACAGCTGGGATCAAGTGGATCCCTTGAAGAGTATGGAGATTGCCGGAGTAGAGTTAAGAGAGAAATCAGGAGGGCAAAAAGGGGACATGAGATTGCTTTGGCAGATAAGGCAAAGGAGCATCCAAAGAGCTTCTACAAATACATAAAGGGCAAAAGAGTAACTAGGGAGAGAGTAGGGCCTCTTCAGAATCAACAAGGTCATCTATGTGCGGAACCACAAGAGATGGGTGAGATCCTGAATGAATATTTCACATCGGTATTTACGGTTGAGAAAGGAATGATGTTAGGGAACTTGGGGAAATAAATAGTGATGTCTTGAGGAGTGTACATATTACAGAGAGGGAGGTGCTGCAAGTCGTAACGCGCATTAAGGTAGATAAATCTCCGGGACCTGATGAAATGTATCCCAGGACGTTATGGGAGGTTCGGGAGGAAATTGCGGGTCCCCTAGCAGAGATATTTGAATCATCGACAGCTACAGGTGAGGTACCTGAAGATTGGAGGGTAGCAAAAGTTGTGCCTTTGTTTAAGAAGGGCGGCAGGGAAAAGCTTGTGAACAATAGACCGGTGAGCCTGAAATCTGTAGTGGATAAGTTGTTAGAGGGTATTCTGAGAGACAGGATCTACATGCATTTGGAGAGGCAGGGACTGATTAGGAACAGTCAGCATGGTTTTGTGAGAGGAAAATCATGTCTCACGAATTTGATTGAGTCTTTTGAAGGGGTAACCAAGAAGATAGATGAGGGCTGTGCAGTAGACGTGGTCTACATGGACTTTAGCAAAGCATTTGACAAGTTACCGCATGGTTGGTTGTTACATAAGGTTAAATCTCACGGGATCCAAGGTGAGGTAGCCAATTGGATACAAAATTGGTTGACGACAGAAGACAGAGGGTGGTTGTTGAGGGTTGTTTTTCAAACTGGTGGCCTGTGACCAGCGGTGTGCCTCAGGGATCGGTGCTGGGTCCGCTGTTATTTGTTATTTATATTAATGATTTGGATGAGAATTTAGGAGGCATGGTTAGTAAGTTTGCAGATGACACCAAGATTGGTGGCATTGTGGACAGTGAAGAAGGTTATCTAGGATTGCAACGGGACCTTCATAAATTGGGCCAGTGGGCCGATGAATGGCAGATGGAGTTTAATTTAGATAAATGTGAGGTGATGCATTTTGGTAGATCGAATCGGGCCAGGACCTACTCCGTTAATGGTAGGGCGTTGGGGAGAGTTATAGAACAAAGTGATCTCGGAGTACAGGTTCATAGCTCCTTGAAAGTGGAGTCACAGGTGGATAGGGTGGTGATGAAGGCATTCTGCATGCCTGGTTTCATTGATCAGAACATTGAATACTGGAGTTGAGATGTCTTGTTAAAGTTGTACAAGACATTAGTAAGGCCAGACTTGGAATACTGTGTACAGTTCTGGTCACCCAATTATAGGATGGATATTATTAAACTAGAAAGAGTGCTGAAAAGATTTACTTGGATGCTACCGGGACTTGTTGGTTTGACTTATAGGGAGAGGTTGGATAGACTGAGACTTTTTTTCCCTGGAGAGTAGGAGGTTTCGGGGTGATATTATAGAAATCTATAAAATAATGAGGGGCAGAGATAAGGGAGATCGTCAAAATTTTTTCCCAAAGGCAGGGGAGTCTATAACGAGGGGGCATACATTTAAGGTAAGAGGGGAGAGATACAAAAAGGTCCAGACGAGCATTTTTTTCACTCAAAGGGTGGTGAGTGTCTGGAACGAGGTGCCAGAGGCAGTAGTAGAGGCGGGTATAATTTTGTCTTTTAAAAAGCATTTGGACAGTTACATGGGTAAGATGGGTATGGAGGGATATGGGCTAAGTGCAGGCAATTGGGACTAGCATAGTGGTATAAACTGGGCGACATGGACATGTTGGGCCGAAGGGCCTGTTTCCATGTTGTATACTTGTATGATTCTAAGAATCCATGTCAAAGTCATGCACGAAATACATTTTAACTGTTTCAAATCACAACTTACCGTAAAATGTTGGCGCACGGACGTTAAATGGATATGAACACATGTCACCAGAGTTAAGCAGCAACTGAATAGCAAATAACTACGTGCATACTGAAGTAACAATGTAAAATAGCATCGGTTGCACAGGCAAATCCACCGACCGTTTCAGCTCCAGCAACGTGTGCCAGGAGCATGCTGAATGTATTGAGTGATACCGATTGGGTAAATCCGAGTCATCGAGCCGTTCAAATACCAGCATCTCATAATCAACCATAATCCTTTGGTAACACAAGCATAGAGTTAGACCACAGATATTCTCGTAAGAGAGGTGATTTCAGTGAATTATAATGATTGCACATGGCTACACCGCAGATATTCTAGTACGAGAGATGATTTCCGGGAGTGATAATCATTGCACATGGCTGCACCACAGATATTCTAGTAAGAGTGATGGGTTCAGGCAGTAATAATAAATCCACAGGGCTACAGCACAGATATTCTGGTAAGAGAGAACATTTCAGGGAGTTATAATAATTGTGCATGGCTACACCACAGATATTATATAAAGTGAGATGATTTCAGATATTTATATTAATTGCTCCGGACTGTTATCTGGGAAGGAGAGGGAAGTTTTTTTACGAATACCAAGTGTATTTTCAGGTTGGACTGGAAACAAAAATCGGTAGCAAAACAATAACTGAACAATGGGAGGCTTTCAAGGTGGAGATGGCACGGGAACAGAGTAGACACATTCTCACGAGGGGGAAAGACAGGACATCCAAAGTTGGAGCTCCCTGGATGACTAAAGATGTAGAGATTACTATGAAACAGAAAAAGGAGGCTTATGACAAATTTAAGGTACATAATACAGTAGTAAACGTGGCCAAATACAGAAAGTTCAGTGGAGATTCATAAAAAGGTGCAAGAGGGGCAAAGAGAGAGCATGAGACTAGATTGGTGACAAACAAAAAATGGAACACAAAATGCATTTCTAAACATATGAATACTAAAGGCGTAGTCAAAGGAATGGTGTGACCGATTGGGGACAAATCGGAGATCTTCTTGTAAAGGCAGTGGGAATGCCTGGGTACGTAATGAATATTTCACATTAATCTTAAATAAAGAAGAGGATGCTGCCATTGTAGAGTTAAAGGAGGAGCTGGGAACGATAATGGATAGGATAAAAATAGATAAATTGGAGGCTCTTAAAACAGTGGCAGTTTTCAAAGTATGAAAGTCACCTGGTCCAGATGGGATGCATCCTGGGTTACTAAGGGAAGTGAGGGTGGAAATTGCAGAGGCTTTGGCCACAATCCTCCAATTCTCCTGAGATATGTGACTTGTGCCAGAGGACTGGAGGGTTGCAAATGTCACACCCCTGTCCAAAAAAAGGTCTGAATGATGAACCCGGCAATTACAGGCCAATCGGCCAAATGTTGGTGTTGGGATAACTTTTAGAGACAATAATCAAGGACAAAATTAATTGGCATTCGGAAAGATATTGGATAATAAATGAAAGTCAGCATGGATATGTTAAAAGATAATCGTGTTTGCCGAACCTGAGTGAGTACTTTGATGAATAATGGAAAGGGTTAATGAGGGTAGCGCGGTTGATGATGTGTTTATCCACTTCGCAAAGGCATTTGATAAAGTACAACATAATAGACTCCTTAGCAAAATTAAAGCCCAGTGGATTAAAGTGACTGTCGCAGCGTGGATATAAAATCAGCTCAGCGACAAAAAGCAGAGCGTTAATGGGGGCATAAAGTACAAAAGCAAGGGAGTAATGCAAAACGATTGGTTCGGCCTGAGCTGGAGTAATGTGTCCAATTCAGGGCATCGCAGTTTGGGAAAAATGTCAAGTTCTCAGAGGCTGTGCAGAAAAGATGAACTAGAATGTTACCAGGGATGAGTGTTATGTGGAGAGACTGCTGCATTACTAAATTGATAGTCAAACGGAATGAATTGTAATGAGACATTGCTGCATCCCAGGAGCTGCATTGCACCCGTGAGAGAGACGCAACCTGAACTGGTGCATTCTGGGCGTCAGCGACTTGGCTGAGAATCTTGATTGCAAAATTGCGACGGAATAAAAGGACCCGACTCCAGAGAGAGAAGCAACATTAGCATTAAGGGTACCGGAGACATTTTTCACAGACAATTGCTCATGTTCTGGGGATGTTTCATCTCTTTTCCATCATTATTTTAATAGCACCGAATATTGGGCCGTGTCTATAATTGGCGGCAATGGAACCGAATATTGTACTGGGCCTTTAACAGGTGGCGATGGAACTGAATATGGAACCGTGCCTGTAACAGGGGCTGATGGGACTCAATATTGGGCCCTGCCAATAAAAGGCGGCGATGTGATTGAATATGGGACCGTTCCCATAACAGGGGGTGATGGACTGAATATGGGTCCGAGCATTTTTACAGGGAGTGATGGGACTGTATCTGGGAACATGCCTTTAACAGGGGGTGAAGGGACTGAATATGCGACCGTGCCTATAACAGGCGGCGATGGAACTGAATATTGGCCCATTTCTATAACAGACGGCGATGGGACTAAATATTGTGATGTGCCCATAACAGGCAGCGATGGAACTGAATATTGGGCCGTGCCTATAACAGGCAGCGATGGGACTCAATATTGGACAGTGCCTATAACAGGCGGCGATTTGACTGAATATTGGGCAATGCCTATAACAGGCGGCGATGGGACTGAATATTGGGCCACGCCTATAATGATGCGAGCTATACATGGGAAGGGCCAGAACTTAAACGTGCAAAACATGACCTGAAAGACCAACGCAGTTTGCATGCTGAAAATCCAACAGAAGAGCAGGATGCTGGAAAGAAGGAGACAAAAGGACCCATTAAAAAAGTGATATTTATCGTCAGCACCTGGAATCAAACGAACAGAATAAATGCTGATGAACGTCTTCAAGAATGACTTCATGTCGATCTGAGAACACAAAAGACACGTTGGCATGTCAGAAAGGAAAACCAGACACGTATCTCGCAACAAGTGAGGTCATTTACTACTTTCCAGTTGACTATCATAGACTGCTTTTAAAAGAAAACTATAATATGGAATATAACGATCTGTATGCCCGATTCCTGCTCTTATTTCGTATGTTCATATGTATGTATTAATAGAAAACTCGTCAGAATTGTACAGAATCTCTTATATTCTGCCAGATTCTCTTTGCCGTCTTCTTTAGTAATCTTTACCTTGCAGATGTAAACGGTACATTAAGGGCTGCCAGAATACATCCAGGACAGAGAGTATGGGGCAGTGTCAGATTATAAGACTCTACCAGCGAGTTACAGGTGTCACTTAAATGTGCAGTTGCCTGAGGGAAAGGAAGGTGAGAGCTCAGCCAGTTAGCTCGGGTGCAGTTACCAGCGCCGATTATGGATTCAGTCTGGAGCAGAGGACATAAGTAGAAGGGTAACGTTTCACCAAAGCAGAGTCTTCAACCAACGTTCGAGAAGATAACATCACCATCACAGTGGATGGTGTTGGTCAGCTCAACAACGCCTCTCAAAAACATGAGGTCGTCTAATCTCTGGAGACAGCAGGTAGATTACAATAGAAATTCATTTTGCACGGTGGCTCAAAACGAGCGATAATGTTTAGGCCGCCCGTCTGACAGAACCTACTGGTTCAGAAGCGATTTTGTTACCACTGAGGCCCAGCTAACACGAGTATGGAATGAAACTTAAAACCATCTGTATGAATGAGTTATGCGACAGATGTCAAGATATGAATAGGATTGTAGGAACAATGTACATAAAGATCTCAGACTGAGAGTGTCTGGTCTCGGGCATACCCCAGTTTCAGCACTGAGAACTAAAACAGTGCCTCGTTAGAGTAAGTGACAGGGTTGGACCCTCCTCTAACATGACTGGTAGTGATCCTGCGCTAATATTACCGGTGGTGACCCTATTCTAACATCACTTGTGGTGATCAAACTCTTACATTACCGGTGGTGACCCGACTCTAACATTACTTCTGGTCATCCGACTCCAATATTACTGGTGATGATCCTTCTCTAACATTAACTTTGGTGACCATATTCTAACATTAATTGTGGTGACCCAATTGTAACATTTCTGTTGGTGTCACATTGTAATATTACTGTTGGAGACCCTACTCCACCATTACTGATTGTGATCCCACTCTAATATTACTGGTGGTGACTCCAATTTACATTAAAGGAGTTGACCGTACTCTAACATTTCCAGTGATGACGCTACTCCAACATTCCTGTTGATGAACGTTCTCTAATATTTCTGCTGGTGATCCTTCTTGAACGTTACTGGTGTTGAATCTACTTTAATATTACCGATGCTGACTCTAACCTAACATTGCTGGTGGTGATCCTAATCCAACATTACTGGTGGTGATGCTACACTAACATTACCCTCGGTGATCCTCGTCAAAAATTACTCGTAGTGATTCGACTCTAAGATTAACGATGGGGATCCGATTCTAACATTACTGGTGGTGTCGCAACTCTAGCATTACTGGAGCTGACTCTACCCTAACAATAACGGTGCTGTAACATTATTTTTGTTGACCATGCTATAGCATTACTGATGGTGACCCCACTGTAACATTACTGGTGTTGACACAACTGTAACATTACTGGTGGTGATCCTGCTGTAACATTAATGGTGGTGACGTTATTATAACATTGCTGGTGTTGACACTCCTCGAACAGTAACGGTGAAGACAATTGTCTAACATTACTAGTGCTGACCCTACTCGAACATCACTGGTGTTGACCCCACTGTAACATTATTGATGGTATCCCCCCTAACATTGCGGGTGGTGATCCTACTCTAATGCGGATGTGACGCTGCTCGAACATTAATGTTGGTGACCCCAGTCTATTATTTCTGGTGCTGATCCGACTATAACATTACTGGTGGTGACCCTTCTCCAACATTAAATTGTGGTGAAACTATTCTAACAGCACTGTTGGTAATCCTACTCTAACATTACTGGTGATGATGCCACTCCAACATTTCAGGTGGTGACACTACTCAAAAAGTATTGGTGATGACCCTCCTCTCATATTACTGGTCAGACATTTTTGTTGATGCTGCTAATGTAATGTTAATTCTGTTGAACACACTCTAACATTACTGGTGGGGACTCAACTCTAAATTCTGTTGGTCACTCGACTCTATCATTAATTGTGGTGATCCGACTCTATGACTATTGATGGTGACCCGACTCCAACGTTATCAATAGTTGTAAACAATTTTACAACACCAAGTTATAGTCCAGCAATTTTATTTTAAATTCACAAGCTTTCGGAGGCTACATCCTTCCTCAGGTGAACGAGGACCTGAGGAAGGAGGTAGCCTCCGTTCACCTGAGGAAGGAGGTAGCCTCCGAAAGCTTGTGAATTTAAAATAAAATTGCTGGACTATAACTTGGTGTTGTAAAATTGTTTACAATTTCAACCCCAGTCCATCACCGGCATCTCTACATCATGGTTATCAATAGTGACGCGACTCTAACACTACTGGTGGTGACCCTACTCTATATTACTGCTGATGACCCAACTCTAACAGTATTAGTGGTAGGCCTACTCTAACATTACTGGTGGTTACCCGAATAGAACATTACTGGTGGTGACCCTAATCTATTATTGAAGGTTGTGACCCTACTGGTGGTCACTCTACTCTAAATTCTGGTGGTGAATCTACTCTAACGTTACTCGTGGTAAGGCGACTTTAACATTAATTATGGTGACCGTACTATTACATTACTGGTGGTAACCCGACATTAACATCACTGGCGGTGACTCAATCCGCGGATTACTTGTGAATTCCTACTCTAACATTACGGGTGATGATCATACTGATTCCTTACTGGTGGTGACCCAACTCTATCATTACTGATGTTAATCCTGCTCGACATTACTCCCGGTGATCATACTCTAGAATTTCCGGTGGTGAACCTACACTAACATTACTGTTGGTGACCCGACTCTAACATTACTTGTGTTTAAAGTATCCTAACACTACTGGTCGCCATGCTACTCTAACATCACTGGTTGTGACCATGCATCATCATTACTGGTGGTGATCCTACTCTAACAATACTGCTGGTGATCCTACACTTACATTACTGGTGGTGATCCTACTCTAACATTACTGGTGGTGATCCTACTCTAACATTACTGGTGGTGATCCTACTCCAACATTACTGGTGGTGAACCTACTCCAACATTACTGGTGGTGATCCTACTCTAATATTACTGGTGGTGATCCTACTCCAACATTACTTGTGTTTAAAGTATCCTAACACTACTGGTCGCCATGCTACTCTAACATCACTGGTTGTGACCAAGCATCATCATTACTGCTGGCGATCCTACTCTAACATTACTTGTGGTGATCCTACACTTACATTACTGCTGGTGATCCTACCCTAATCTTACTGCTGCTGACCCTACCCTAACATTAATTCTAGTTATCCTGTTGTAACGGTACTGGTGGTGGCTCTACTCTGACATTACTTCAAGTTATCCTACTCTAATATGACTTGTGATGATCCTTCTAAAACATTAGTTTTGGTGACCGTAATCTAATATCAATTGTGGTGACCCAATTGTAACATTTCTTTTCGTGTCCCATTGTAATATGACTGTTGGAGACCCTAATCTACCATTACTGGAGGTGATCCTTTTCTAACATTACTGGTGGCGATCCTACTCGAATATTACTGGTGGTGATCCTACTCTAGCATTACTTGAGGTGAATCGACTCCAACATTACTGGTGGTGACCCTACTCTAACATTAATGATGCTGACCCTACTCGAACATTATTAATGGTGACCCTATTCCAATATTAATAATGGTGATCCTACTCTAACATTACAGATGTTGACCCTACACTAAAATTAATGATGGTGGTTCTACTCTAATATTAAAGCGAGCGACCCTGCTCTAATATTACTGGTGCTGATTCTACTCTAACATTACTGGTGGTGATGCTACTCAAACACAACTCCTCCACTCAAATCCTCTTGCAACGATGGCCAAAATACCACTTGCCTTTCGAACTGCTTCCCCGAGACCACACTTTACCGAAGCAGATTGAATTGTTTCTGAATGGAACCTTGAGCCTTTATTGCCCGCTGTGTTTTGGATTGTGCCGTTGTTAAAGAGCTTGAAGTTGGTGGGAGGAAGGGTATTTTTGAAGTGAGGCCTGTGGCAGGCAGGGGGTGTGGGGAGTGGGAGAGAAATGAACTGCACAGGCGGAATTACTGCAGAAGGAAATGAAGAATGGGAAAGAGGTAACTTTCCATGTTAGCCAGTGAAGATCGCTGTCAGAAATTGAACGAGAGCTCAGTTAATAAAGCTTCATACTTTCAATCTGAGTGTCCAGAATTTAAATGCTTGTCCGAGAGCTGCTTTCAAATCAAGGTTCTCAATTTTTAGGAATTGTTGCAGCCCCATAAAACACAAACAACTTAAATTGATCTTGCCTGCCGTCTGCATAAAATGCATCATTATATTTTAAACATTTGCCACAAAACCTGAGGTTTTTTTTTGAAATAGAAGTTATTTTCGAATACTGATACTTTAAGGTGTAATGTGATTGGTGTTTTCATTGAGAAAAGCAGCGCCTGAAGAGGGACTTGAACCCTGGCCCGTAAAATTAAATGTCGAACACACAACGAACTGAATAATCGGGGCTCTGGAACGCTAGTGGCACAGCGACCCTATCTGCGGAACAGAATTGCATTCCCTTCACAATACACATACAGCCGCCCTGTGAACACACGCCCTGTCAGAAAATTACTTCAGATCAACACCACTTCTCAATCCAGATCAGCCATGATCTCATTGAATGACGGAACAGTTTCGAGGGGAGAAATGACCTACTCCTGTTCCGATGTTCCTGTGGAACTCCAACCGCACTCCAACCGCCGTTCTCCTCAATCTGATCCCTTATCCTATTCCTCACCCATTCTCCCCAAGCTCAACATTTCTCTTACTGAAGGAGGACATTTAGCTCGTCGTGCCTGTTCCGGCTCGTTGAAAGAGCTGTTCAATTTAATTCCCTGCTCCACAATCTGACCCCTGATCGTCATTCTGACACCATCACCTTAATCTCACTGCCTCTTCTTATTCCAGGAATATAGGAACAGGAGGAGGCCATTCAACCATTCAACCCTGTGCCCCCATTCAATTGGGTCATGGCTGATCTTCAGCTTGACTCCATTTACCAGCTTTGTTTCCGTGACGTTTAATGTCCTGGCTTAACAAAAATCTATCAAGGCCAGATTTTAAATTTTCAAATGACCCCCAGCCTCAACAGATTTTTGGGGGAGAGAGTTCCAGATTTCCACCATCCTTTGTGTGAAGAAGAGCTTCATGACATCATCCCTGAATGGATTTGTTCTAATTTTAAGTTTATGCCCCCTTGTTCTGGACTCCTCCACCGAAGGAAATAATTTCTCTCGATCGAACCTTTGGAATCCTTTAATCATCTTCAACCCCTCGATTAGATCAGCCCTTAATCTTTTATACTCGAGAGAACACAAACCTCCGTCTCTGCAAACTGTCCTCGTAATTTAACCCTTTTATCCCCGGTATCATTCTGGTGAATCAGCTCTGTGCCCCCTTCAAGGCCAATATGTCCTTCGTGAGGTGCGGTACCCAGAACTGAACAAAGTTACTCCAGATGGAGGTCTAACCAGAGCCCTGTACAGCTGTAACATAACTTCCATCCTTTTATCTTCCAGGCCGCTTCAGATAAAGTTCATCATTCTATTAGCGTTTTGAATTACTTTTTGTGCATATCCACCAGCTTTTAGTGATTTCTGTACTTTATTCCCTAAATCTCTCTGCTCCTCCACAGTTCCGAGCTTCTCGTCACTTTGAAAATACTCTGATCTATCTTTCTTAGATACAAAGTGAATGAATGTACACTTCCCAACATTGAACTCCCTCAGAGAGTTTTTCAATGGGTTGACAGAGAGAGTAGATGAGGGTAATTCAGTTGGTGAAAATGGACTTTCAAAAGGCGTTTCATAAAGTGCCGCACGATGGGCTTATCATCAACTTGCGGCCCATGGAACATAGGTGACAGCAGCAACATGAATACAGAATTGGCTAATGGACCGGAAACAGATAGCAGGAGTGAACGGTTGTTTGTCGGACTGGAGGGAGGTGTCCAGTGCTGTTCGCCAGAGGTCACCACTAATGAAACGAAAGTATTTTTTTTAAAAAGAGGGAGAGGGAAAATAGCGAACTACAGACCGGTTAGCCTGACATCAGTAGTAGGGAAAATGATGGAATCTATTATAAAGGACGGGGTAACAGGACACTTACAAAGTATCAACCGGATTTGAAAAGCCAACATGGATTCATTAATGGGAAATCATTTTTCAAAACATACTGGAGTTTTTTGAAGATGCAACTGGTAGAATAGATAAGGGACAACCACTTGATATGGTTTATTGGGATTTTCAGAAGGGGTTGATAAAGTCCCCCATAAGAGGTTAGTGTAAAAATTAAAGAACATGGGATTGAGGGTAATATACTGGTATGGATTGAAAATTGGTTAACAGAGAGGAAACAGAGAGTAGGAATAAATGGGTCTTTTTCGGGCTGGCAGGCAGTGACTCGTGGCGTAACGCAGGGATCAGTGCTTGGGCCCCAGCTATTCACAATACAGGTCAATGATTTGGATGAGGGAACCAAATGTAACATTTCCAACTTGCTGACGACACAAAACTAGGTGGGATCGTGAGGTCTGAGGAGGATGCAAAGAGGCTTCAAGGCGATTTAGACAATTTGAGTGAAGGACAAATACATGGCTGATGCGGTATAATATGGATAAATGTGAATTTATCTACTTCTGAAGGAAAAACAGAAAGGCAGAATATTATTTAAATGGTGTTAGATTCGGAAATGTTGATGTACAAAGGGACTGGTTGTCCTTGCAAATCAGTCACTCAAAGCAAACATGCAGGTGCAGCAAGCAGTCAGGAAGGCAAATGGCATGTTGGCCTTCATTGCAAGACGATTTGAGTAGAGGAGCAAGGATGTCTTACTGCAGTTTTATTTTATTATCATTCGTTCATGGGATGTCGGCGTCTCTAGCGAGGCCGGCATTTATTGCCCATCCCGAATTGCCATTGGTGGTGAGCCGCCTTCTTGAACCGCTGCTGTCCCTGTGGTGAAGGTTCTCCCACATTGCTGTTCGGAAGGGGGTTCCAGGATTTTGACCCAGCGACAATGAAGGAACGGCGATATATTTCCAAGTCGGGATAGTGTGTGACTTGAAGGAGAACGTGCAGGTGGTGTTGTTCCCATGTTCCTGCTGCTCTTGTCCTTCTCGCTGGTAGAGGTCGCGGGTTTGGGAGGTGCTGTCGAAGAAGCTTTGACGGGTCGCTGCAGTGCATCCTGTGGATGGTACACACTGCAGCCACTGTGCGCCGGTGGTGAAGTGAGTGAATGTTTACGGTGGTGCATGGGGTGCCAATCAAGCGGGCTGCTTTATCTTGGATGGTGTCGAGCGTCTTGAGTGTTGTTGGAGCTGCACTCATCCAAGCAAGTGGAGAGTATTCCATCACACTCCATACAAGGCCTTGGTGAGGCCACACCTGGAGTATTGTGTGCCATTGTGGTCACCTGACCTAAGAAAGGATATACTTGCAATAGAATGAGTGCAGGGAAGAATCACCAGACTGTTGCCTGGGATGGCAGGACTGTCGTATGAGGAGAGATTGGGTCGACTCGGCCTGTATTCACTCGGGTTTAGAAGAATGAGAGGGGATCTCATTGAGACGTATAACATTCTGACACGGTGAGAAAGACTGGATGCAAGGAGGATGTTTCACCGGATACGGCGAAGGACATTGAGGACTGAGATAAGGAGAAAGTTCTTCACTCAGAGGATGGTGAACCTGTGGAATTCTCTGGTACAGAAGGTTGTGAATGGCAATTCACTGTATATATTTAAGAAAGAGCAAGATGGATTGAGATAAAGGATCAGCCATGATCGGATTGAATAGCGGAGGAGCCACGAAGGGCCGAAAAGCCAACTCCTGCCCAAATTTTCTAAGTTTCCATGTGTCTTGTCAGTTCTGGGACCACTGTTTTTCTTGATATATACTAATGACTTGGACTTGAGTGTACAGGGCACAATTTCAAAATTTGCAGATGACTCAAAATTTGGAAGGGCACCAAACAGTGAGGAGAGTGATGGACTTCAAGAGGATATCGACAGGCTGGTGGCATGGGCGGACTCGTGGCACGGGAAATTTAACGCAGAAAAATG
Organism: Heptranchias perlo; assembly: GCF_035084215.1. Lineage (NCBI taxonomy): Eukaryota > Metazoa > Chordata > Chondrichthyes > Hexanchiformes > Hexanchidae > Heptranchias > Heptranchias perlo. Next base: position 3,052,460 of record NW_027139548.1, read on the forward strand.
CGAAGTGATACATTTTGGTAGGAAGAACAAGGGGAGGCAATTTTCCACGCTGAAGGAACCATTCTTGAAATGACAGAAGTTTGAAAGATTATAGTTTGGGCATCTGCAATGTTCTTACCTCTGGACTTAACACCCTGGGATGAAAATCATCTGGTCCTGGGGATTTGTCACTCATTAATGCCATTATTTTCTACATTACAGTTAATTTGCTCATCTTTCTCCATCTCCCTCTGCTGTTTCATTCTGTATCACTGTACTCAATCTCACTTTCAACGAACTGCCTCTGTTGGTGTCTCTCTGTATCACTATACTCAGTCTCACCTTCATCCATCTCCCTTTGTTGTTGTCTCTCTGTATCACTCACTATCATCAGTCTCACCCTAATCTATATCCCTTTGTTTGTGTCTGTCTTTAGAAACTGTACTCAGTCACACGTTTATCTGTCTCCTTCTGCAGGTGTATCTCTGTCTCACTGTACTCAGTCACACTTTCATCTATCTCCCACTGTTGGTTTCTCTCTGTATCACGCAGATTACTTTGTCACACCTTTACCTAACTCCCTCTGGAGAAGGGATATGTTAGCGTAAACGTAGACAAGATGTTTCCACTTGTTGACGAATCCAAAAGTTGCGGCCATAAATAAAGTCACCAATAGATCCAATAAGAAATTTAGGAGAAACTTCTTTACCCAGAGAATGGTGAAATTGTGAAACTTGCCACCACATGGAATAGTTGAGATGAATAAAATAGATGCATGTAAGGGAATATAGATAACTACATGAAGAAGAAAGGAATAGAGGGCAATATCGTTAGGGTGAGATTAAGTGAGTTGGGAGGAGGCTCGAGTTGAATATAAATGCCAGCATAGACCAGTTGAGTCGAAAGGCTTGTTTCTGTGCTGTAAATTCTATGCAATTCTGTGTCATTTTTTTGGTATCTCTCTCTCTATCACTGTACTCAGTCACATTTTTACCTATTGCCCTTTGTTGTTGTCTCTCTATCGCTGTACTCAGTTATACCGTTATCATAGAATCATAGAATAATACAGCACAGGAGGCCATTCGGCCCATCGTGACTGTGCCGGCTCTTTGAAAGAACGAACCAATTATTCCCGCTCATCGACCCTTTCCCCAAACCCTGCAATTCTTTCCCTTTCAATTGTTTATCCAATTCCCTTTTGAAAGTTATTATTGAATCTGCTTCCACCGCCGTTTCAGGCAGTGAATTCCGCATCATAACAACTCGTTGTATAAAAAAAAATCCTCATCTCACATGTGGTTCTTTTTCTAATTATCTGAAATCTGTGTGCTCTGGTTAGCGACACTTTAGCCAGTGGAAACATTTTCTCCTGATTTACTCTATCAAAACCCCTCATAATTTTAAACTTCTTTGTTCTGAAGAAACCAACCCCAGCTTCTCTAGTTTTTCCAGGTAACTGAAGTCCCCCATCCCTGATGTAATTCCAGTAAATCTCCTCTGCACGCTATTCAACGCCTAGAACACCTTCCTAATATGTTAGAAATCCACATCCACTGGTTTGCCCCTATCTACTCCACCAGTTACCTCCTAAAACAAACTCCAGTGAATTTGTGAAGCATGGTTTCCCTTTCATAAACCCATTCTGACTTTGTCCAATCCTAACTGGTCTGTAACTCCCTGTTTTTCCTCTTCCTCCTTTTTAAAATCGTGGCGTTACATTTGCCACACTCCAATCTTGAGGAACTGTTCCAGAGTCTATTGAATTTTGGAAGATGACCACCAATGCATCCACTATTGCCAGGGCCACTTCCTTTCGTACTCTGGGATGTAGATTATCATGCCCTGTGGATTTGTCGACCTTTAGCCCATTAATTTCCCGAGCACCATTTTTATACTAATACTGATTTCCTTGAGTTCCTCTTTCTCACTGGACCCTTGGTTCCCGAACATTTCCGGAAGGTTATTTGTGTCCTCCCTTGTGGAGACAGAACCAAAGTAAGTGTTTAATTGTTCTGTCATTTCTTTGTTCCCTATTAAATTTTCCCCATTTCTGACATTTGTCTTCACTCATCTTTTTCTCTTGACATATTTATAGAAGCTTTTACAGTCAGTTTTTATGTTCTCTTCATGTTACTCTCATACTCTATTTTTCCCCTCAATCAATCTCTTTGTTCACCTTTGCTGAATTCTAAATTGCTCCCAATCCTCAGGCTTGCTGCTTTTTCTGGCAATATTATATGTCTCCTCTTTGCATCTAATACTATTCCTATTTTTTTTCTAAGCCACGGTTGAGCCAACTTTCCTTTTTTATTTTTGCGCCACACAGGAATGAATAATTGTTGTTGGTCCTGCACACGTTCTTTAAATATTAGCCATTGCCTATCCACCGTCATCCCTTTTACTAAAGTTCCCCAATCTGTCCGAGCCAACTCTCACTTCATACTTTCGTAATTCCCTTTATTTACAATCAGGACCCCAGTTTCGGATTCAACGACTTCACTCTCCATCTTTATGAGCAATTCCATCATGTTATGGGCGCTCTTCCATAAGGGACCCCGCACAACAAGATTGTTAATTAATTATTTCTCATTGCACAATACCCAGTCTAGGATCGCCTGTTCTCTAATTGGTTCCTCAACGTATTGGTCCAGAACTCCATCACGAACACACTCCAGGAATTCCTCCCCCACAGTATTATTGCTAATTTAGTTTGACCAATCGAAATGAAAAATAAAGTCACCCCTGATTATAATTGTACCCTTCTTGCATGCGTCTCTAATTTCCAGTTTAATGCCCTTGCCTACATCTCGACTACTGCTTGGGGGCCTATAGACAACCCCCACCAACGTTTTCTGCCGCTTGGTGTTTCTCAGCTCCACCCATACAAATTCCACATTGTGATTTTCAGAGCCAATATCCTTCCTCACTATTGCATTGAATTCCTCTTATAACAGCAAAGCTACCCCACCTCATTTACATTTTTGCCTGTCCTTCCTAAATATTGAATACCCCTGGACGTTCAGTAACATCCTTGGTCACCCTGCAGCCATGTCTCCGATATTGCAACTATATCATACCCATTATTATCTATCTGCGCTTTTAATTCATCTAGCTTATTGCGAATGCTCCTCACATTGAGACACAATGTCTTTTGATTGGTCGTTTTAAGATTGCTAATCATCTTAGTGTTATTTTGCAGCATGAGCCGATTTGTTTTTCGCCATTGTTTTCACTGCCTTCGACTATTGCTTCTTCCCTTTCTGTCTTTTGTTTCTATGATTTTCCCCATCCGCCGTCTCGCTGCTCAAGTTCCCAAACCCCTGCCATTCTAGTTTCAACCTTCCCCAACAGTATTAGTAAACACTCCCGTGAGGACATCAGTCCCGGTCCTGCTCGAGTGTAAACCGTCCCGCTTATACAGGTCCCACCTTCCCCAGAACCGGTCTCAATATCCCAGGAATTTAAATCCCTCCCTCCTACACCATCCCTGCAGCCACGCATTCATCTGGTCGATTCTCCTGTTCTATACTCACTAGCACGTGGCACTGGTAGTAACCCTGAGGTCACTACGTTTGAGGTCCTGCTTTTTAATTGATCTCCTAACACGTTAAGTTCACCTTGCATTGATACCTCCCAGTCCACAGTGGTTCCCAATCCATTGGTATATCCCAGTCTATTGTTTTTCCCAATCCATTGATATTCCCCATTCCACTGCCTTTGACAATTCATTGATATATCCGAGTCCATTGTGTTTCCCAACCAATAGATATTTCCCAGTCCCCTTTGTTTCCCAAACCATTGAGTTCTCCCAGTCCATTAACTTTCTCAATCCATTAATATATCCCAGCCCATGCTGATTCCCAATCCATTGATACATCACAGTCTAAAGTGTTTCCCAAACCATTGATATATCCTTGTCCACAACTTTTCCCAATCTATTGACACATCCCAGTCCACAGTGATTCGCATATCCATTGATATATTGCAGTCCATTGCCTTTCCCAATTCATTGATATGTACCAGTCCATTGTGTTTTCCAACCCATTGATATTTCCCAGTCCCCGTTGTTTCCCAAATCATTGAGTTCTCCCAGTCCATTAACTTACCCAATCCGTTGATATGTCCCAGTCCACTCTGTTTACCAATCCATTGATATATCCCAGTCCACTGTATTTCCCAATCCATTGATATATCCCAGTCCATTAACTTTCTCAATCATTTGACATGTCCCAATCCAATGACTTTTCAATGCAGTGAACTTTCAAAGGTCTTTTAAAAGGTACCACATAGAAGACTCGTGACAAAGGTCAGAGCATTTGGAGTCAGGTGACAAGCAGCAGAATGAATAGAAAACTGGCAACAAAACAGAAAACAGAGTTTGGGGATTAAAGGTGTTCACTCAAACTGGCGGAATGTGGAATGTGGTGTTACACAAGGATCCGTGCTGTGAACACAGTTGCTCACAATTTATACAAATCTTTTGGAAATGATAATTGGTAGCACACTATTAATATTTGCGGCTGATAGATTGGGGGTAGTTAATACTGAGAAAGACTGCAAAAAATGCAAGAAGACGTGAAGAAACTTGCAGAATGGAAATGGAAATGTCCAATGAATTTCAACATAAATAAGTGTGCGGTGTTGTGGTTTCGTAGGATTCCTAATGAGACCACCGACTCCTTCAGGGAAGTTACGTTAAACTTGTATTGAACCTTAGTTAGACCACACGTAGATTACTGTGCACAGTTGTGGTCTCCATATTGCAAAAAGGATATAGAGTCACTGACTGTGGTGCAAAAAATATTTCGGAGGATGATACCAGGGCTGAGAATTTATAACTAGCAGGAAGGCTGGGGTTTTTTTCTCCAGAAAAGAGAAGGCTGAGGGGTGACCTAATAGAGGTCTTCAGCAAAATGAATGAGTTTGAGCGAGTAGACGTAGAGAAAAAGTTTCCGTTTTTCGGGGCATCCAAAACTAGGGGCCGAAAACTTAAGATAGTCACTAATAAATCCTATATGGAATTTAGGAGAAATTTCTTTGGTAGTTCGAATGTGGAACTTGCTACCACATGGAGTAATTGAGGCGAATAGCATAGATACATTTAAGGAGACGCTGGGTAATTACCGACGGCCCGTCAGGACCCCGGCTCCGTGAGGGTGACGTCAATTCAGATATTAACATTGAAAAATGTTTGACATCTGGGGTCATGTCCCGGGTAACCAAAAGTACGTGCAGACAGCGCAGTGTCCAAGCGGTACATCCTCAGCATTTAAAAATTAAGAGAGTGGGTTCCATCCCTGATGGTGCTTCTGTTAGTCTTTGAATATTTCAGGCGATGTTTAAGCTGCACCCCTTCCAAGGTATATTTTTCTTGAGGTGCAATTCCCAAACCGAATGAAATGCTGCTGAAGGGGTTTGACAAAGCTCGGTACAATTGAAGCATAAATTGTTCTCCATTGTGTTCCAGACCGCTTGAGATAAAGGCCAACATTCCATTAGCCTTTTTGACTGGGCCACCAGCAATTTACTTAACAAACATTAAATCAAATGGGATCCTACAGGTCATTCGCAGCGTTTATTTTTAGCGACTTGTAGAGAAGTAGAGTGTGTTAGTTCGTGAGATTTCCATGTTGAGATTACATTAACAGGGCAAGTCTGTTTTTAATTGTATGCAGGGCTAAGATCGAAACTGATTGATTCTGAATTAAAATATCATCTTAACCACTGAAACTGTTGAATTGTAGCTGACATTAGCACCAGCAGTATAATTACCCTTTTCGTGTTAACAATCCTCTGACAAACATACAGAGTCCCCAGGAACATCCAGGACCAGAGTTTGTGGGACACAGTACGGTTTCTCCATTAAATAATGTAAAAAAATGACAAGCTGTTTCAGAGGACATAGGCTGCGCTTGAAGCGGGTACATTCTGAACTAATTTGCGGAAACATTATTTCAGTGAGCGAGTGGCCGATCGATGGAACAGGCTCCTTTCCCAATCTATAAAATTAAAATTAGAGGATAGCGGAATTTAGAGGAACACAGTAACTGCTCATAAGAAATAGAGGCAGAGTAATTTAGGGGAAAACGAGCTGCTTAATTCGAAATACAATGAATGGGAATTTAGGAGGTTGAGTAAAGGTTTGGCTCGAAATACAGAACAGGGGAATTTAACGGAACACAGTAACTGATCAATTAGAAATGGACAACAAGTGAATTTAGGGGAACACAGCAATAATTTAATTGGCAATAGAGTTTAGCGGACAAGAATTGAATATGACAACTGTTTATTTAGAAACAGAGGAAAGAGGAATATGGAGGAACGCAGCAACTGTTCAAATAGAAATAGAATAAAGTGGAAGATAGGGCAAACACAATAAATGTTCAATTAAGGATTGAGAACGAGGAAAATTGGGAGAATACAGCAAATCTTAAATTAGTAATGGTGACCAGCGGAACACAACAGCCATTTAGTTAGAACTGGGCGACACGGGAAGATTGTAACTGTTCAATTAGTTGTAAAGGAGACAGGAATGTCAGGGAAATACAATAACTGTTCAATTCGAAATCGAGGAACTCAGGGGAAAAAAAACAGCAGTTTGATTAGAAACAGGGGGCCGGGAATCACCACCTTATGTGATTGAATTTGACACGGTAATACAATGGGTTACTTGATCATGACTTTACTTACATTTTACCTGTTGATTTTGGATGATGTTTTTGAATGCACATCGGCTTGTTATGACTGTGACTGAGTGCAGATACGTCGCTGACTGATGGAATTAAAACCTCTGCCTACTGCTGGACTCGTGCAGTCTGTATCCGGTGAAATGGAATTGAGCCGATTACACTGAACTGCCCTTAAGACACCACCATTGCCCCACGAGATCGATGCCAGTCGGATAGGCACAGACTGGGATCCACAGGGATCCTGCAACCAAGTGGAGTTTGGATTTTGGACGAGCTCAGGATCAACTGAAACGTTAAGGATTGACGGATAAAGGGGGCACTGAATCATAATTAATAAATGAGTTCCATTCATAATGAAAGTACTGAGGCTATTGTTAGGGAAATGTTTACAATCAAGCTCTTGAATATTGAAGTGAGGTATCATTAGTTTATTAAGCACACGGTGCATGCATTGGTACTTAAACAGACACTTACATTTTTACTTACAACCACACCTCATGATGGGTCGTTGGGGATTCAACCGTTTTAAAGTCCTGAGCTCAGTATCTTCGACCTTTACCAATCCGAATACTCATTACAAACCGACAGTTTTTATACATTTTCTCACTCGCTGTAACTGGAAATACACACAATTATGGAACACATAATTATATGGAAGTTAAAATACAACTCCACATAAGGAGAATGGAATTAACTTATCCATTATCAACAGCGATAGTTTTATTTACAAACCGAGCTCTTTTTCTATTGGGCTAACAAGTATAATTCCCTTACTTCGTTATATCATCAAATAAACCATCCATTGCACATGGCGCCCCATTTTCAAATTCCATCACATTTGTTAACACCGAACGTCAGTTGATCACATTATGCTTCCATGCACCGATATCACAGTATCATTTCTAAACTCTAATTGTTGTCGGTTTATGACTCAATATGGTGTGACAAGGCAGTTACTAACGTATGGCCCTCAGTTCCCATTAAACTGATAGTCCATTTGCCTATTTCACATCATCTTACCTGCACGGCCAGCCCTGTACTACTCAGGCTCCCAATGGTCCCGTCCTCTCTCACTTCACGGAGGATCCGCCTCGTCATCCACATTAAGGCCCTCGCAATGTCAAGCCGAGATCTACCTCTTGGTTGTTGCGCGTGTCGCAAACATGTCAGACTCAGTGTAGCGGTGGCCATCGTATCTACAACACAGGAAACATGTCCGATCCTTTCGTGGAATACATTACAGTTAATTGGCTACTGATAATCCACTCAGAGCTGGAAATCACGCAGTAGCAGTAGCATTTGAAAAATATTAAAATCGATGAAAGGACAATTTTAAAGGTTTCCAGGAGCAGAGTGATCTGGGGGTTCACATGCACCAATCTTTGAAGATTGCAGGACAAGTTGAGGAGGCTGTGAAAATGACAGACGGGATCGTTGGTTTTATAACTAGAGGCATAAAGTACAAAAAAAAAGACGTTATAAGTTTATAAATCACTGATTAAGCTCCAGCTGTAGTATTGTGTCCAATGCTGGATACCACTCTTTAGGAAGGGTGCCAAAGCCTTGGGGAGGACGCAAAGGAGATTTACTAGAATCGTACCAGGCATGAGGGACTTCAGTTATGTGGCGAGACTGGAGAAGCTGGGGTTGATCTCCTTAGAGCAGAGAAGGATAAGGGGAGATTTCATAGTGGTCTTCAAAATAATGAAAGTCTTTGATACAGTAGTTCGGGAGAAATGGTTTCCACTGGCTGGAGGTTCGGTAACTGGACGGTTCGATTTAGGATAATTGGCAAATTATCCAGGTGGGAAATTAGGAGATTTTTTTTCTATGCAGCGCGTTGTGAAGATCTGGAACGCACTGCCTGAAATGGTGGTGGAAGCAGATTCAACAGTAACTTTCAAAAGGGAAGTGGGTATATACTTCAAAAGCAAAATAAATACAGGTCTATGGGGAAGAAGAGGGGGCATTGGGACTAATTGGACAGCTCTTTCAAAGAGGCGGCACAGCCACGACGGGCGAAACGGCCGCTTTCTGTGCTGTAACATTCTATCATATTCGAAGCCCCCGATGCACGAGCGACCCAAGGACCCAATAGCTGAAGGGACGCTTCCCAAATTCCCGCTTATTTTAACCAGTGTCCAGTGTCCAATAGAGTTTCTCCCCACCGCAAGTTTCCCAATCCCTGACAAGCAGCGGCCTTGTCATGACTATAGAACTGGACAGGCTTCACATGGGAATGGCACTGGGGTTAGGGGACAAGACTGAGGCGGTGAAGTGCTATTTCCATACAACATGTATGGGGTGAAAATGGACATGAACGGGGACGCAAAAATCAGGTGGAATCGCAATGGTCGCCCGTTATATCAGGTGTGTCGTATAAAGGTCGCAAAATGCGATTCCGCCTGTCCCATCTGCAATTTCACCCTCGCACTCTTTATCCGACCATGACCTGTGAACTCAGTACCCTATTTCTACAACCAAAAATACCATCAAATGGATATTTTTCGAACAATAAAATGAAATGTGGAATTTGCACATACATACCTACAGTTAATTCTTTCCCCTGTTGTGAGATCTTCCTGAGATGAACCAGGGCGAAATTATGAATGATAAAGCGATGGACAAGTCGCTCCTCCTGACACAGAGCCAGCATTGCCAGACTGGCTTCAATGAAGGTCTTTCGAGAATATCCAGCGCTTTCTGAAAAATACAGTGATCGTCTCCAGTGTTAGATTTGCGCTCTACTTCAGGCATACAGGAACGACAGCTGTCAGAAACACTCAGTAGTTCGTTCCAGATCTCCTTAAACATAATGGTGGTGTTCTCTGTGTGTCAGAGGTCAGGCCAAGTAATTAAATGAATTATAGATTTAAATAACACTTACAGCACCGAATCAGGCCTTTCGGCCCAACAGGCCTCTGTCGGCGTTTATGCTCCACACGAGCCTGCTCCCACTCTTTTTATCTCATTCTATCAGCTTACACTTCCATTCATTTTTCCCTCATGTGTGTATTTAGCTTCCCTTTAAATGCATCTGTGCTTTTCGCCTCAACTGCCCCTTGTGGTAGCAAGTTCCACGTTCTTACCACTCTCTGGGAAAGAAATTTCTCCTGAATTCCAAACTTATTTATCAGTGAGCACGTTTATTTATGGCCTCCTAGTTTTGGACTAACCCACGAGTGGAAACATCATCTCTACGTTTTTTTTTCTTCGTTCATGGGATGTGGGCGTCGCTGGTAAGGCCGGCACTTATTGCCCATCCCTAATTGCCTGTCCTATCGAACGATTTCATCATTTTAAAGACCTCTATTCAGTCATCTCCCAGCCTCCCCTTTTCCAGAGAAAGGAGCCTCAGCCGGTTGCGCCTTCCGTGATAAGTATAATAGATAAGAATAGAACGGTAAGTAATTGAGTTTGACTTCACCGGCGAAGTCTTGAATAACTGGCTTCGCAAACCAGAGGACAGAGTTCAAATTCGCTTCAGGCCTGGTGGGTCCTTTAAAAAGCATTGGATAAATATCGGGTTGCGAATGGGTTTGGAGGAATTGGGATTGGGGAGACACTGAGATAGGAATTTTATTGGAGTTTCCGGGGACAGGTCAAACTGAATTGTGGGAAATAGGTTATGGGAAATGTAGGTTATGGAGATAGAAACAGACTGAGATCGGAATTGGATTAGAAAGTGTGGGGATTATTACAGACTGAGTTGAGAATGGGGCTGGAGGTTATGGGGGGGAGATACAGTTTGAGATAAGAATGGATTGGATATCATGGAGATAAGTACAGACAGAAATGGGATTGGAGATAATGGGAATGGTACATACTGAGGGGGAAATTGGAGTGGATGTTTTAGGAATATGTTCAGACTGACATGGCAAAGGGAATAGAGATTATGGAGTCAGGAGCACATCCGAAACCCTTCTCCCCTTATCCTAAATCACAGCAAATCCCGTTCACCCATCACCCCCTGTGCTCGCTGACCTACATTGGCTCCCGGTCTGGGAACACCTCGATTTTAAATTTCTCATCCTTTTTTTTCAAATCCCATCATGCCTCGCCCCTCTCTATCCCTGTAACCTCCTCCAGCCTTACAACCCTCCGAGATCTCTGTGCTCCTCCAAATCTTACCTCTTGCGCATCCACGATTTTAATCGCTCCAACCTTAGCGGCCATGCCTTGAACTACCTAAGCTTCGAGCTCTGGAATTCCTTCCCTAAACCACTCCACCTCTGTAGCTCTCTCTCCTCCTTTAAGATGCTCCTTAAATTCAACACCTTTGACAAGATCTCACATATCCTAATATCAATTTATGAGGCTCGGTATCAAATTTTGTTTGGAAATCTCTCATGTGAAGCACCTTGGGACGTGGTACCATGTTTAACGCGCGATATAAATGCAAAGTGTTGTTATGAGGACAGATCCAGACAGAGATGTCAGTGTGATTGGAGATTATGAGGACAGGTACAGACAGAGATGCGAGTGTGATTGGAGGTAATGGCGACAGGTGTAGATAGGGGTGTGAGTGTGATTGGAGGTTATGAGGATGGATACAAACAGAGAGCGAGGGTCATTGGAGGTTATGAGGACAGGCACAAACAGAGATGTGAGGGTGTTTGGAGGTTATGAGGATGGATACAAACAGAGATGTGAGTGTGATTGGAGGATATGAGGACATGTACAGACAGAGATGTGAGTGTGATTGGAGGATATGACGACAGGAACAGACAGACATGTGAGTGTGTTTTCAGGATATGAGGACAGGTACACACAGAGATGTGACTTTGTTTGGAGGTTATTAGGAAAGGTACAGTTAGAGATGAGAGTATTTTTGGAGTTTATGGGGACAGGGACAGAGGTACAGACAGAGATGTGAATGTGTTTGGACGTTATGAGGACAGATACAAACTGAGATGTGAGTGTGATTGTAGCATTTACTGGTATCATTGTTTCAAGGTATGGTACAGAAGAGGAGGAGGCCTGCCGCCCTATCATGCCTGTACCGACTCTTTGAAAGAGCACGCCAATTATTCCCATTCCTCTCCTCTTTCACCACAGACCTGTCATTTTTTTCCCTACAAGTATTTATGCAATTCCTTTTAAACTTACAACTGAACCTGCTTCCACCACGCTTTCAGGCTGTGCATTCCAGATCACAAGTTGCTGTGTAAAAAAATGTTTCCTCATGTCGCCTCTGGCTCTTTTGCAGATCACCTTAAATCTGTTTCCTCTGGTTACCGACCCTCCTGGCACTGGAAACAGTTTATCCATATTTACTCCATCAAAACCGTTCATGATTTTGAACACATCTATCAAATCTATCCTTAAACTTCTCTGCTCTAAGGAGAACAACCCCACCAGTCTCTCCGCATAACTAAAGCCCTTCATCCCTGGTACCGTTCTATTAATTCTATTCTGCACCCTCTGTAAGGCCTTGACATCCTTTCAGAAGCGTGGTGCCCAGAAATGTACATAATACTTAAGCCGAGGCTTAACCAGTGTTTTATCAAAGTTTAGCATAACTTCCTTTCTTTTGTACTCTATGCCTCTATTAATAAAGCCGAGGATCACATATGCTTTTTCACAGCCTTCTCAACTTGGTCCTGCCACCTTCAACGATTTGTTCATATGCATCCCCAGGTCTGTCTGTTCCTGCACCCCCTTTAAAATTGTACCATCCAGTTTATGTTGCCTCTCCACATTCTTCCATCAAAAATGTATCACTTCACACGTCTCTGTGTTAAACTCTATCTGTTATATGTCTGCAGATTTCAACAGTTTTTCTGTGTCCTCCTGAAGTCTGTTACTATCCTTCACATTGTTGGCTACATTTCCAAGTTTACTATGATCGACAAATTTGAAATTATACCCTCTGGACACACGTTCAGCTCATTAAAATATATCAAAAAGAGTAGTGGTCCTAATACTGGCCCCTGGGGAACACTACCGTATACTTCCCTCCAGTCTGAAAAAACAACCGTTCACCACTTCACTCTGCTGTCTGTCCCTTCGCCAATTTTGTATCCACGCTGGCTCTGTCCCTTTAATTCTATGGGCTCACAAGTCTATTTTGTGTTACTTTATCAAAGAACTCAATCAGATTCGTATAACACGATTTTCCTTTAACAAATCCGTGCTGACTTTCATTTATCAGCCCATACTTTTCCAAGTGCCTATTAATTTTGTGCCTGATTTAATGTCTCTCAAAGATTCTCCAGCACCGACGTTAGCTTGCCTCCTTTGTAATTGCCGGGTTTACCTCACTGTCCTCTTTTTTGAACAGGGATGCATCATTTGCAATCCTCCAGGCTTCTGGCACGGTCGCCATTTCTAAGGAGGATTGGAAGATTGTGGCCACAGCCTCCGCAAATTCAACCTTTACTTCCCACAGTAATCCAGGATGCATCTCCTCTATACCTGGTGACTTTTCTATTTGGAGTACTGCCAATCTTATAAGTACTTCCTCTTAATCGCTTTTATGCTATCCAATATCGCTACTACCTCCTCCTTTACTACTACAATGGCAACATCCTTTTCTCCAGTGAATACCGATGCAAAATATTCATTTAGTACCTCAGCCATGTCCTCTGTTTCCACAAGAAGATCTTGTTTGGCCCAAATCGATCCCACCCTTCATTGACTAATATTTTAACACTCATATATTATGGGGACAGATGCAGACTGAGATGTTAGTGTGATTGGAGGCAAAGAGGAAAGGTACAGACTGATGTGAGTCGGATTGGAGGTTATGAGGAGAGGTACAGACTGAGATGTGAGTGTGATTGGAGGTTATGCGGTCAAGTGCAGACAGAGATGTGAGTGTGATTGGAGGTTATGGAGACAGGTGCAGATTGAGATGTGAGTGTGATTGGAGGTTAAGGGGACAGGTACAGAATGAGATGTGAGTGTGATTGGAGGTTAAGGGGACAGGTAAAGAATGAGATGTGAGTGTGATTGGAGGTTAAGGGGACAGGTACAGAATGAGATGTGAGTGTGATTGGAGGCTATGAGGACAGGTACAGACTGAAATAGTGACATGCCGTGTGACATAATTATCTTGCTCTACTGAAGCAGAAGGAGGCCTCGTTCGGTTTTATTTAGTTTTTATCAGGATTGACGTATAGTCTTGTACTACTTGCCAAAGTAAAGTTTAGGTTGAAGGCACCAACGATGGAATCCCTTGTTGCAGAGGCGAAGGAGGAAGAACAGGATAAATAATGCAGCTGTTGAGAGGGTAGCAGAAAATGAGAGGCTATACTTGTCGGGAATACCTGAACAGGCTGGGGCTCCTTTCTGTCGAAAAAAAGAAGGCTGAGGGGTGACCGGATCGTGGTCTTTAATATTATGAAACGGATTGATAGGGTGGACGTCGGGAAAATGTTTTGATTTGTGGGGGAGGTCAGAACTAGACGGCAGAAGACAGTCACGAATTCATCCATCGGGAACACTGGAGATACTTCTTTACCTAGAGATTGGTTAAAATGTACAAGTTACTGCCACGTGGAATAGTTGATGCAAATAGCGTCGATGCATTTGAGGGGAATCGAGCTAAGCACATGAGGGAGAAAGGGATAGAAGGATATGCTGGTAGAGTTAAAGGAAGTAAGGTAACAGGTGGCTCACGAGGAGCATAAATGTCGGCACAGACCAGTTGGGCCGAATGGCCTGTTTCTGTGCTGCAGACTCGATTTTACTCAATGTAAATATGGTGCCTTTGAGGGGAATGCATAAGAAGGAAAATCAAGTCCAAGGAAGATGAAGAGATTTAAATCGATCTAGAAGTACGTGATGCAATGTTACTTCATTTCAACACAGTGAGGATTCAGGGTTGACGAAGAGTGCGTGGGGATGTTCAATTGGAGAACGACCGAGAGAGGAAACTTCGGCGGACCACTGTCCATAGTAATAGTAATAAGATAGAGGAAACTAAAAACACTCCTCATCAACCCAGAATCCTCACGATTTCCATGGGAAGAGAGGGTGAAGACCAGTAGGGAGAAGGAGAGAACCTTTCTGATGAGAAGATTTACTTGTCTGTTTTGCAGCAGTTTGAGGGAGGTGTTAGAACAGCCTGTCAAATATGGGAGCAGCTTCAAGTCTTGGACAGAATGATCCCGGGGCATAAAGGGTTAATTTATAAGAACATGTTGCAAAGACTGGGCTTGTGTTCCCTCAAGTGTAGAAGATTAGAGGTTGAACTAATTGAAGTGTTTAAGATGATTAAATGAGTTGTTAGGATAGATAGAGAGAAACTATTTCCTCTGATGAGGAGTCCAGAACAAAGGGGCAGAACCTTAAAATTAGGGCTGGGCCGTTCAGGGGTGATATCAGGAAGCATTTCCTAACATAAAGTGTGGTGGAAATCTGGAACTCTTCTCCCACCCACACACCCCAAAAAAAGATGTTGAGGATGTGGGTCAATTGAAAATTTCAAAACTGTGATTGACAGGTTTTTGTTCGGCAAGTGTGTTAAGGGTTACGGAACCACGGTTTGGTAATTTACTGAACTCCAACTTAGATAGAGCTAAGATACAGATCAGCAATGATCTAATTGAATGATGCAACAGTTTCGAGGTCTGAATGGACTAATCACATTCCTATGTTCAATCTTATGATCTTGTGACAGACTTGGACTTCATGATGAGTTAACAACTGTTCACAAGGAGGAGAATTTAGCACACATGAGGAAACCAAGCTGCTTGGAAGAGCTTCTATTGGATTGCTGCATTGTGTTTGCTGAAAAGTGCATGTCAATCTCTATGCAACTAACATGACTGTAACCCGCACTGTTACCGTTAGAAGATGTTATCTTGGATACTTTCTCGAAGCATCACCACCAAATTCACCTCCTTGTTCCCTGCTGATATCTTGGCTGAGTTCCGACACGAGGATCTGAAGGCTAAAATGTAGAAAGCCAGCAGGTCGATGGGGAAGTGCTCACCTGCGGCAGAAGAACGAAAGAGTCTTAATTTGTTTTGACTGGTTCCATCACAACCTAACTGCTCAGTGGTTATAAATACAGCCTCTGCACCTCTGAAGGCTTGTTTCGATATTCCGACTTATCTTGTCTCTCAGAATCGACTCAAAGTGCTTCGAAGTGTACGAACTTTGTGGAAGTGCATGCGCCCTTGTTATATATCCCAATCGGCATCAATTTTGTGCACAGCAATATCCCACGAACAGCTATGAAGTGAATAGTCAGTTAACCAGTCGTTATTCCTCAATCAGCGACACGGTAATTTGATTAACTGGTAACTTATCTCATTTCTCTTTGTGGCATCTTGTGTGCAATTGGCTGTCGAGTTCGTCAGTATGAAGAATTCAGGTTTCAAAACAATGAGATGGCAATGAGCAGTACCAAGTGCAGTGTGGGGGATTTAGAGTTGAGGTGGAAGAGCAGATGAAAGTTTGGACACGATGGAATAATTTCCATAATAGCACTTTGAAGAAAGGTGGTGCAATTAATGGGAGGCCTGTCCATTCGCCTGAGGACAGAAATCAGCCAGGAGTCTCTCTCTCGCTCTCCCTTAATTTGTATGTGTCTGTTTCTGTTTCTCAAACACAAACATACACATACACCAATGCACACACACAAACAGAACCACACACAGTTACACAGAAACACACGCAGAGACACATACACATACACACGTACGTACACACATGCATAAACAAGCACACATAGACAAACACACATGCACACAAAAGCACATATAAATACAGATGCATGCACTCCCACAAACATACAACCTGCACACAAACACACAGAACCACAAACAGAAATACATACACATGCATAAACATACACCCATAGACACACACACACATGTACACATAAACACATGCACACACGTAAATATAGATACACACATACCCACATCCATACACACACTCACATACACACACACACACATACACACACACACACATACAACTATAAATGGCACCTTGCTGCGAGTGAATCACAGGGACCTTTATTGAAATGCAGAATATTTGGTTGAGAAATTGTAGACGGTAATATGATGAATTACACCGGGAAAACAAGGAGTGTTTTATTCGGTGAGAGAGCTTTCAACATTGCTGCTTACCGAATCGGCGCCACCTACAGTCATGGAGCTGCAATTTTAACATTTGCCTGTTTGTTTCAAAAGGATGAGGGCCTCCTTTTGGATCAAAGGAATTATTGGACGATAAAAGACCAAGGTCCATCGAGTTCTCCTTCTAGCATCCCGGTAGTCGCACAATCCAACGACAATGAAGTTGTTGAATAATCCCAGCAATCAATCTCTATCAATTAGTCTACAACAAACCCAGATATGAGGCGAGGAAAACCTCCAGTCGTGGAGAACTTTGGGAACGATTGGCCCAAAGTCACCTGTTCCTAACAAGCCTGTTACACTTACCGCATGTCATAAGAACTTAAGAATAAAAGAAATAGGAGCAGGAGTAGGTCATACTGCCCCTCGATCCTGCTCCACCATTCAAACAGATCATGGCTGAACTCCACTTTCCCGCTCGATCCACATGTCCCTTGATTCCCCTAGAGTCCAAAAATCTAGCGATCTCAGCCTTGAATACACTCAACGACTGGGCATCGATAGCCCACTGGGTTAGAGAATTCCAAAGATTCACAATCCTCTGAATGATGAAATTCCGCCTCATCTCAGTCGTAAATGGCCGGCCACGTATCATGAGACTATGCAACAAGTTCTAGACTCGCCACCCAGGGGAAACAGCCCCTCAGCATCCACCCTGTCAAGCCCTCTCAGAATCTTATATGTTTCAATGAGATCGCCTCTCATTCTTTTAAACTCCAGAGAGTATCGGCCCATTCTACTCAATCCCTTCTGATAGGACAACCCTCTCAACACATGAATCATTCTCGTGAACCTTCGTTGCACCGCATCCAAGGCAAGTATATCCTTCGTTAGATAAGGAGACCGAAACTGTATGCCATAATCGAGGTGTGGTCTCACCAAAGTCCTGCACAATTGCAGCAAGTCTTCCTTACTTTAGAACTCCAGTCCCCTTGCAATAAAGGCCAATATGCCAATTGCCGTCCGAATTGCTTGCTGTAGCTGCATGTTAACGTTCTATGTTTGTCTCAAATTGCTTCCATACTGAATCCCAAAAATGTTGTTTTCTGATGTCAGACAGAGAATTTGTAATGTAGGAAACGCCAGAACCAATTTTCACACAGAAAGATCCCACAAACAACAATGTGCTAAATGACCAGATCATCTGTTTTAGTGATATTTGTTTCGGGATAAATATTTGCCAAGATAACGGGAGAACTCTTTTGCTCTTCTTCGAAATATTGTCATGGGACTTTTTCTGTCTTCTTGAGAGGGCAGATTAACTTCTCGTCCAAAAGACGGCACCTCCGACCATGCAGCACTCACTCCGTAGTGTACTGAAGTATCAGCTTCGGTTATGTGCTCAAGTTTTTGGTGTGGGACTTGACTCCGAGGCGAGTGTGCTGCCAACTGAGCCACTACTAACAAAGTGAATGCGATAGCTTGTAAGGTGCGTCTTTTCAATGTGTCACATTCTAAGCACCACATATTAGGAAGGAGTTCTAGGCCTTGGAGAGCGTGCAGAGGAGATTTACGAGAATGACACCAGGGATGAGGGACTTCAGTTACGTGGAGAAACTAGAGAAGCTGGGGTTGTTCTCTTCAGAACAAAGAAGGTTAAAATAATGAGGGGTTTTGATAGAGTAAATAAGGAGAAACTATTTCCACTGGCTACAGTGTGGGTAACCAGAGGACACAGATTTAAGATAATTGGCAAAAGAACCACAGGTGAGATGAGGAGATTTTTTTTTTACACAGCGAGTTGTAATGATCTGGAATTCGCTGCCTGAAAGGGCAGTGGAAGCAGATGCAAAAATAACTTTCAAAGGGGCGTTGGAAAAATACTTGAAAGGGAAAAATTGCAGGGTTTGGTGAAAGGGTAGATGAGTGGGACTAATTGAATAGTTCTTTCAAAGAGCGGTACAGGCACGATAGGCCGAATGGCCTCCTTTTGTGTTATATCATTCTATTATTATCTGATAAAGGTGTAACTGAGTGCAGCGATAAAGAGGGACAACAACACATAGCGATCGGTAAAGATGTGACTGAGTATAGAGAGAGAGATACCAAAAAAAAATACACAGAATTACATAAAATTTACAGCACATCGACTTAACTGGACGATGCTGATATTTAAATTCCATTCGGGCCTCCTCTCAACTCACTCTATCTCACCCTGACGATATAGCCCTCTATTCCTTTCTGCCTCATGCAGTTATCCAGCTTCCCTGAAATGCATCTCTGTTATTCTCCTCGACTATTCCATGTGGTGGCAAGTTCCACATTCTCACCACTCTCTGGGTAAAGAAGCTTCTCCTAAATTCCTTACTGGATCTATTGGTGATGTTATTTATGGCCTGAAGTTTTGGATTCGCCAAAAAGGGGAAACATTTTCTCTACGTTTACGCTTTCATATCCCTACTCCAGAGGGAGATAGATAAAGTACATTGTGTGATACAGAGAGACACCAACATTGGGAGATAAATGAAAGTGTGACTGAGTACAGTGAGACAGAGACACCAGCAGAAGGAGACAGATAAACACGGGACTTGGTACAGTTTATACAGACAGATGCAAACAAAGGGAGAGAGATGAAGGTGAGACTGACTACAGTGGTAGAGAGAGGCACTAACAGAGGGAGATGGATAAAGATGAGACTGAGTACATTGGGTGATGCAGAGAGACACCAACAGTGGAAAATAGATGAAAGTTTGACTGTGTACTGTGATACAGAATGACAATAGCAGCGGGAGATGGATAAAGATGAGACTGAGTACAGTGACACAGAGAAACACCAACAGAGGGAGATATATAAATGTGAGACTGAGTACAGTCAGTAATAAAGAGAGACACCAATAGCCGGAGATAGATAAAGGTGTGACCGACTAATGTGAAGAATACAGAATCTGTATTTACACTCGAGGACGACGACAGCATGCCGGACACCACAAGGAAACGAATTTTCAATGAGGGACGGGGACTCACCATAATTAACGGAATCAAATTAATAGTAATGTAGAAAATAATGGCACTAAAGAGTGACAAATCCCCAGGACCAGCTGATTTCCATCCCAGGGTTGTAAAGTCCGTAGGTGAGAACATTACAGGTGCCCTAACTACAACGTTCCAAACTTCTGTCAATTCAAGAATCGTGCCTTTAACGTGGAAAATTGCCTCTCCTCGTTCTTCCTACCGACATGTATCGCTTCGCATTTTGCTGCTTTAACGTTCCCCGCCACGAGTCAACCCATGCCACCAGCCTGCCGAAATCCTCTTGAAGTCTACCATTTTCCTCCTCAGTGTTTGCTCCCCTTCCACGTTTTGCCTCATCTGCAAATTTTGAGACTGTGCCCTGTACACCCATGTCCAAATCACTAGAATATATCAAGAAAAGCAGTGGTCCCAGCAATGACACAGAAACATAGAAAAGTAGAAAATAGGAGCAAGACCAGGCCATTCGGAACTTTGAGGCTGCTCCGCCATTCATTATGATCAGGGCAGATCCTCTATCTCAATACCATATTCCTGTTCTCTCCGCATGCCCCTTGATGCCTTTTGTGTCCAGAAACCTATCTAGCTCCATCTTAAATATATTCAGTGGCGTGGCCTCCATAGCCTTTTATTGTAGAGAATTCCACAGTTTCACCACCCCCTGAGTGAAGATATTTCTCCTCATCTCAATCCTAAATGTCCTACCCCGTATCCTGAGACTGTGACTTCTAGTTCTGCCCCCCCCCCCCCCCCCCCCCGCCAGTGGAAACATCGTCCCTGTTTACAGTCTGTCTAGTCCTGTCAGGGTTTTATATATTTCAATGTGATCCGCACTCATTCTTCCAAACTCACGTGGATACAGGCCGAGTCGACCCAATCTCTCCTCATACGACAGTCCTGCGATCCCAGGAATGACTCTGGTGAACCTTCGCTGCACTCCCTCTGTGGCAAATATATTCTTTCTTCGGTAAGAAGACCAAAACTGCACACAGTACTCCAGGTGTGGGCTCACCAAGGCCCTGTACAACGGCAGTAAGACATCCTTGCTGCTCCACTGACATCCTCTTCCAATGAAGGCCAAAATACCATTTGCTTTCCTAACTGCAAGCTGCACCTGTCTGTTTGCTTTCAGTGACTGGTGTACAAGGTCACCCAAGTCCCATTGCACATAAACACGATTTAAATAATACGCTGCCTTTCTGTTTTTCCTTCCGAAGTGGATAACTTCACATTTATTCACATTACACTGCATCTGCCATGCATTTGCCCGCTCACTCAACTTGTCTAAATCGCCTTGAATCCTCCTCACATCTCACGGACCCACCTAATTTTGTGTCGTCAGCAAACTTGGAAATATTACATTTGGCTCCCTCATCCAAATCATTGATCTATCTTATGAATAGCTGGGGCCCAAGCACTGATCCCTGCGGTGCGCCACTAATCACCACCTGCCACCCAGAAAAAAGATCCATTTATTCCTTCTCTCTGTTTCCTGTCTTTGAACCAATCTTCAATCCATGCCAGTACATTACCACCAATCCCATGTGCTTTAATTTTGCACGCTAACCTCTTATGTGGGAGTTTATTAAAGGACTTCTGAAAATCCCAATAAACCACACCCACTGGTTCTCCCTTATCTATTCTACCAGTTAATTCTTTAAAATTCTCCAGTAGCCTTGTCAAACATGATTTCTCTTTCATAAATCCATGTTGACTTTTTCGAATCCCTTTGACTTTTTCTAAGTGTCCTGTTATCACATCCTTTTTATGGACTCCAGCATGTTCCCTCCTACTGATGTTAGGCGAACCGGTCTGTAGTTCCCTGTTTTCTATCTCCCTACTGGTGATCTCTGGGAACACCACTGCGCACCTCCCTCTAGTCCGAAAAACAAGCGTTCAACATCAGTCTCCATTTACAGTCCCTTTGCCAATTCTGTATCCATGTTGCTGCTGCCACCTATATTCCATGGGCCGCAATCTTAATGATAAGCCTATCGTGCGACACTTTATGAAAGTCCTTTTGAAAGTCCGTATACACCACATCAACTGCATTGGCCTCATCTACTCTCTCTGTTTCCTCATTGAAAAAACTCTTTCGGGGAGGTCAATGTTGGGAAGTGTACATTAATTCACTTTGGATCGAAGAAAGTTAGATCAGAGTATTTTCTAAGTGACGAGAAGTTAGGAACTGTGGAGGAGCAGAGAGATTTAGGGAATAAAGTACAGAAATCACTAAAAGCTAGTGGACATGTACAAAAAGTAATTAAAAAGGCTAATGGAATGTTGACCTTTATCTGAAGCGGGCTGGAATATAAAAGGATGGAAGTTATGTTACAGCTGTACTTCTGGTTAGACCCCCATCTGGAGTAGCTGTGTTCAGTTCTCGCACTGCACGTCAGGAATGACATATTGGCCTTGTCGGGGGCACAGAGCAGATTCACCAGAATAATACCGGGGCTAAAAGGGTTAAATTATTCGGACAGTTTGCACAGACGAAGGTTTGTATTCTCTCGAGTATAGAAGATTAAGGGCTGATCTAATCGAGGTGTTTAAGATGATTAACGGATTCGATAAGGTAGATAGAGAGAAACTGTTTCCTCTGGTGGGGGAGTCCAGAAAAAGGGAACATAACCTTAAAATTAGAACAAGACCATTCAGGGCTGATGGCACGAAGCACTTCTTCACATAAAGGGTAGTGGAAATCTGGAACTCTCTCCCCCAAAATGCTAATGAAGCTGAGGCTCAATTGAAAATTTCAATCCTGACCTTGATAGATTTTTGTTAATCCAGGACATTAAACGTCACGGAAACAAGGCTGGTAAAAGGAGTCAAGCTGAAGATCAGCCATGATCTAATTGAATGGCGGCACAGGGGTGAATGGTTGAATGGCCTCCTCCTGTTCCTATATTCGTAGAATAAGAAGAGGCGGTGAGATTAACGTCATGGTGTTCGAATCTATGTCCACTGTACTGGAGCTCTCCGCTAGGGTAAACGGTTAGTTCCTGTCCACTCTATCGAGGCCCCTCAAAATATTGTACACCACAATCAAGTCTCCCCTCAGCCTCCTCTGCTCCAAGGAAAACAACCCGAGTCTATACAATCTCTCCTCGTAGCTGCAATTTTCAAGCCCTGGCAACATTCTTGTAAAGCTTCTCTGCACTCTCTCCAGAACAATTATGTCCTTCCTGTAATATGGTGACCAGAACTGTGCACAATTCTCCAGCTGTAGCCTTATCATCGTTTTATACAGTTCCATCATTACATCCCTGTTTTTGTATTGAATACTTCGGCTAATAACGGAGAACATTCCGTCTGCCTTCTTCACAACCTCATCTACCTGTACTGCAACCTTCAGGGACCTGCGCACATGCACTCCAAGGCCTCTCACTTCCTCACTTCCTCTCAGTATATTCCCGTTTACTGCGTATTCCCTTTTACTGTTTGTCCTTTCTAAGTGCATTGCCTCACACTTCTCCAGGGTGAACTCAATTTGTCACTTTTCCGCCCACTCCACCAACCCATTGATATCTTCTTGGAGTCTGCAGCTATCCTCTTAACCATCAACTACTGAGCCAATGTTTGTGTCGTCTGCAAATTCACCAATCATGCCCCCTGCATTCAAGTCCAACTCATTAATATATACCACAAACAGCAAGGGACCCAACACTGAGCTCTGAGGCACACCACTGGAAACGGATTACCATTCGCAAAGACATCCATCGACTTTTACTCTTTGTTTCCTGTTACTGAGACAATTTTGGATCCAATTCATCACATTTCCCTGTATCCCATGGGCTTTTACCTTTCTGACCAGTCTGCCATGTGGGACCTTGTCAAATGTCTTACTAAAATCCGTGTAGATAACTTTCACTGCACCACCCTCGTCAATCATGCTTGTCACTTCCTCAAAGAATTCAGTCAGATTTTTAAGGCATGACTTTCCATGAACAAATCCATGCTGACTATCCCTGATTAAATCATGCCTTTCCAAGTGACAGTTTATCCGATCTCTCAGTATTGATTCGAATAGTTTGCCCACCACCAAGGTAAGACTGACCGGCTAATAATTGTCGGGCCTTCCCCTCGTACCCTTTTTAAACAATGGTACTACGTTTGCAGTCTTTCAGTCCTCTGGTACCTCCCCTGTATTTCGTGAGGATTGGAAAATTATCCTTACAGCATCCGTTATTTCCTACCTTGCTTCCTTACGATGGAATCGACGATCACTATTGCTCTCCCATTCTTTTTCCTCCCCTCCTGTGTAGCTGAATCACTTGTGGTGCCACAGTCTTGGCTCTTGCTGCATTCCCCTGATAAGCCATCTCCCCCAACAGTATCCAAAGCGGAATGTCGATTTGAGAGCGAGATGGCCCCAGGGGACTCCTGCTCTACTGCCTCGTCCTTTTACTCTGCCTGACGGTCACTCATTTCCTTTCTACCTGCGTAATATTTACCTGCGGTGTGACCACCTCACTGAACGTGCTATCCACGATAATCTCATCATCGCGGATGCTCCACAGTGAATCCACCCGCAGCTCCAACTCCGAAATGCGGTTAGCCAAAAGCTGCAGCTGGACACACTTCCTGCACACATGGTCGCCAGGGACACCGGTTGTGTTCATGACTTTCCACTGAGTGCAGGAGGAGCATATCACGGGTGCGAGCTCTGCTGCCATGGCTTGCCTCAGATTAAGCTCTTTAGTTACTCCCTTTAAGGAGTTTGATCCTTTAAATTACTCTTCATTGAGAGAATGTTAACTGCACTCGAGACATTCATTCACTAAAAACCATTACTTGCTATAAGACCTGCAGATCTTACCTTTCTTTTTACTTTAGTTACTGGACTGTAGAATAGTAGAAATACACACCTGAATCTACTAACCGCACTCTGTCAGTGATACAATGTACCACAGCATCATTGTAAGGTACAGCACAGGAGGTGGCCATTCAGCCCATCGCACATGTCGGCTCTTTGAAAGACCTATCCAATTAGTCCTTTTTCCCTGCTCTTTCCCCATAGCCCTGTATTTGTTTCATTCAAGTAGAAGCATAGAATCATAGAATGCTTACAGCATGGAAGGAAGCCATTTGGCCCATCGAGTCTGTGCCGGCTCTCTGCAAGGGCAATACAGCTAGTCTCACTCCACCGCCCTATTCCTGTAGTACAGCATTTTTTCACTTTAAGTATTTATCCAGATCCTCACCACTCGCTGTGTAAAACAAGCTTTTTCTCATGACACCTTTTGTTCCTTTGGTAATCAACTTACATCTATGTCCTTTGGTTCTTTCCCCTTCCGCCAATGGGAACAGTTTCTCTCCATCTACTCTGTCCAGACCCTTCTTGATTTTGAACACCTCTGTTAAATGTCCTCCCAACCTTCTCTGATCTAAGGAGAACAACCCCAGCTTCTGCAGTCTATCCACGTAACTAAAGGCCCTCATCCCTGGAATCATTCTAGTTAATCCCTTGTGCACCCGCTCTGAGGCCTTCACATCCTTTCGAAAGTGCAGTGCCCAGAACTGGACACAATACTCCAATTGTGGCCGAACCAGCGTTTTATAAAGGTTCATCATAACCGCCTTGCTTTTGTATTCCACGTCTCTATTTATAACGCCCACGATTCCGTATGGTCTCTTCACCGTTTTCTCAACCCATCCTGACACGTTCAACGATTTGTGCACATCTTCCCCAATATCTCTCCGTTCCTCTACAGCTTTTAGAGTTTTGCCTTCTAGTTTATATTACCTCTCCTCGTTCTTCCTCCCGAAATGTATCACTTCACATATTTCTGCGTTAAATTTTATCTGCCACGTGTCCGTCCATTCCACCAGCCTGCTTATATCCACTTGAAGTCTATCACGGTCATCGTCACCTTTTGCTACACTTCCAAGTTTTGTGTCATCCGCAAATTTGGAAATTGTGCCCTGTACTCCAAGTCCAAGTCATTAATATATACCAAGAAAATCAGTGGTCCTCGTACCGGCCCCTGGGGAACACTACTGTATACTTCCTTCTAGTCCAAAAATTAACCGTTCACTACTACACTCTGTTTCCTGTTACTTAGCCAATTTCGTATCCTTGCTGCCACGGCCCCTTTTATTCCATGGGCTTGAAATTTGCTGACAAGCCTATAATTTGGCACTTTAGCCTGTTGAAAGTCCATGTACACCACATCAACTGATTTGCCCTCGTCGAACCTCTCTGTTGCCTCATCAATAAACTCAATCAAGTTAGTTAAACATGATTTGCTTTGAACAAATCTGTGCTGGCTCTCCTTGAGCAACCCATACTTGTCCAAGTGAGTGTTAATTTTGTCTCGGATTAATGTTTCTAAAAATGTCCCCTCGAGCGAGTTTAAACTGATTGTCCTGTGGTTGCTGGTTTTATCCTTGCACCCATTTTTTGAACAAGGGTGTAGCATTTGCAATTCTCCAGTCCTCTGGCACCACCCCCGTATCTAAGGATGATTGGAAGATTATAGCCAGTACCTCCTCAATTTCCACTTTTACTTCCATCGGAAACCTAAAATGTGTCCATCTGGACAGGGTGACTGATCTCCTTTAAGTACAGCCAGCCTTTCTAGCACGTCCTCTTTATCAATGTTTAGCATATCCGGTATCTGAACTACCTGCTCTTTTATTGTTACTGTGGCAGCATCTTCTTCCTTGGAAAGATTCAATGTATTCATTTATTACCCCAGCCATGCCATCTGCCTCCAAGCGTAGATCTCCTTGTTGGTCCCTGATCAGTCCGAACCCTGCTCTTACTACCCGTTTCCTTTTTACATGCCTGTAGAAGACTTTGGATTCTCTTTTCCATTAGCATCCAGTCTATTCTTATGCTCTCTCTTTGCCCCTCTTACTTTCTTTTTCACTGGGTTGTAAATCATTGGAATTCTCCACCCCAGAGGGCTGTGGATGCTGAGTCATTGAGTATATTCAAGGCTGAGATCGATAGATTTTTGGACTCTAGGGAACCAATGGATATGGGGATCGGGTGGGAACGTGGAGTCGAGGTCGAAGGTCAGCCATGATCTGATTGAATGGCGGAGTCGGGTTGAGGGGCCGTGTGGCCTACTCCTGCTCCTATTCTTATCTACTTATCAGGTCTAAACTAAGCTTTAAAAGCGCGTTTAGTATTAATCACTGGTGATAAATTTGAAACATTTGGTGATAAATATGGAACATTTGGTGATAAATATGGAACATTTGGTGATAAATATGGAGCACTTGATGATAAATATGGAACATTTGGTGATAAATATGGACCATTTGCTGATAAACATGCTGCATTCCCTGCCACGTAGTTTAAATATCTGATTAATGGAACCGATCTACAAACAAAGATGGTTTAACATCACTCAATTTGTATTAGGAGTGGGATTCGATCCCACGCGGATAGACGTCGTTGGATTTTCAGGCCGAGAAGCACGCAAACAACCCGATGACCGGAACTGGACCCCTCAACATCAAATTCCACACGATACTGGGGCCAGTGCCAGACACTGAACACACAGTCCAGGCTGAAACTCCCAGTGCTGGACTGTCAGAGCTGCCTTCTTTTGTTGTTTGTTGGACCTTGCTGTGAGTAAATTGGCTGCCGCGTTTCCAACATTACAACATTGAGTAAACTTCACAAATGCTTCATGGGCTGTAAATTGCTTTGGGCGTTCACATCTTGAGGTTATGAAAAGCGCTATATAAATGCAAAGTCTTACTTTACGTCCCTTTGTCTGCCCAGTATTTAGTTAAGGGATCCCATGACACGGTGATCGGAACAGGTCCATCTCGCTCCACGCACTGGCTATTGGAATAAAGCACATGTTCGCGGAGGGAAAGTGAGAGAGAGAGAGAGAGATTGTGTGCGCGCCTGATTCTATCCATTTCCCTGTCTGTTTCCTTTCACATCTGTTTTTTTTCAAATAACTCTATGAATCAGGACAAGTTCCAATTTATTTCAGAGGGAAATATAAAACTAATTGTAAAATGGCCGAATTTTTGCAAATAAATGCGATTTTTCCACCAGTAACCCGAGAGTTACTGTTCTGGGTGATAAAGTGGTCGAGAGGCGGGCAATCGGAGCGACCCACGCCCCTCTCGGATCCCACGTATGATGGACCTGTCGATGGCGGTTTTAACCCACGAGTTGGTCCTCCGACCTGCTCCATGTACCGGGTGGCCCACGATGTCCTCGGCTGAAGTGTAGTCAAGAATGTAGGAGCAGTCGCTTTAAATAACAGAACAGGGACGGCAAAACTCTCACCCCCCCAGATATCTGTGATACACGGTTTCCTCCAGGCCGCAGAACTAACCGACGGGCCGGTGTATCAGTGAACTGGCTCCAAACAGCCATTGCTCTTGGCACCGCTCTCCACCCCAGGTCCCCACTGGCGCAGGGGGAGATTCCAGGATACAAAGCCCGAATAAGCATGTCCTGTCCATAAAAAGCAGGACAAATCCAATCCGGCCAACTAACACCCCATCAGTCGACCCTAAATCATCATCAAAGTGATGGAACGTGTCGTCGACAGTGCAAACTAGCGGCACTTACTCACCAATAACCTGCTCACCGATGCTCAGTTTGGGTTCCGCCAGGACCACTCGGCTCCAGACCTCATTACAGCCTTGGTCCGAACATGGACAAAAGAGTTGAATTCCAGAGGTGAGGTGAGAGTGACTGCCCTTGAAATCAGGGTAGCATTTGACCGAGTGTGGCACCATGGAGCCCAAGTAAAATTGAAGTCAATGAGAAACAGAGGGAAAACTCTCCAGTGGCTGGAGTCATACCCAGCACAAAGGAAGATGGTCGTGGTTGTTGGAGGCCAATCAACACAGCCCCAGCGCATTGATGCAGACACTCAGAGAAGTGTCCGAGGCCCAACCAGCTTCAGCTGCTTCAACAATGACCTTCCCTCCGTCACAAGGTCAGAAATGCGGAAGTTCGCTGATGATTGCACAGTGTTCAGTTCCATTCACAACCCCGCAATTAATGAAGCAGTCCGAGCCCGCATGCAGCAAGACGTGGACAACATCCGGGCTTGGGCTGATAAGTGGCAAGTAATATTGGCTCCAGACAAGTGCCAGGCAATGACCATCTCCAAAAAGAGAGAGTGCAACCACCTCCCCTTGACATTCAACGTCATTACCATCGCCGAATGTCCCACCATCAACATTCTGGAGGGTCACCAGTGATATAAATACTGTGGCTACAAGAGCAGGTCAGAGGCTTGGTATTCGGCAGCGACTGACTCACCTCCTGACTCCCCAAAGCCTTTTCATCATCTACAAGGCACAATTCAGGAGTGTGTTGGAATACTCTCCACTTGCCTGGATGAGTGCAGCTCCGACAACACTCAAGAAGCTCGACACCATCCAGGACGAAGCAGCCTGCTTGATTGGCACCCCATCCACCACCCTAAACATTCACTCCCTTCACCACAGGCTCAGAGTGGCTGCAGTGTGTACTGCAGCAACTCGCCAAGGCTTCTTCGACAGCACCTCCCAAATCAGCGACATCTGCCACCTTGCAGGACAAGAGCAGCAGGCACATGTGAACAACAGCACCTGCACGTTCCCCTCCAAGTCACACACCATCCCGACTTGGAAATATATCGGCCGTTCCTTCATCGTCGCTGGGTCAAAATCCTGGAACTCCCTTCCTAACAGCACTGTGGGAGAACCTTCACCACACGGACGGCAGCGGTTCAAGAAGGAGGCTCACCCACCACCTTCTCAAGGGCAAATAGGGATGGGCAATAAATGCTGGCCTCGCCTGCGACGCCCACATCCCATGAACGAATAAAAAAATGACAACGAAGCGCATATTCTGCAGACCCCTGTTCTATATCGATTCTAAGGGTCAATTTAAGACGAGCAGAAGAGGGAGATGTTCGGCCTGACAGGGGACTTATGAAAAAGTGCAGTGCTAGGGTGGCTGTGCACGGGTTGGGGAATCGAGGGCAATGGAACATTTTGGCCATGGAGATGAGTTCTGTGGTGGAATATCCTCCCCTCTGAGTTCGAAGGTCTCGATTTTAAGCCCCAATCCAGGGACGGAACACAAAATCCACGCTGAGTGTCTCAATGCTGCGCTCTCAGAGATGCTGATCTTCGGATGTAAAGTTGTACCTCGCCCAATGGCACTATTGCAAATATAGTAGGGGAGTTGTGGTGAGTTGCGGTGTGAAAGGGGTCGGCCGTCGGTCTTGTCTATCTGAAGAGCGCGGGTTTGACCCCCGCGCCTGCTTTAAGCTTCCAATCTTTAATGAAACGATTTTCACGAAGCAGCTTAACGGCCCCGTATCCTTGTTTCTCGCCCTCTCAGCTGGAATGTCAAACTCCCGCTGTAAACTTAGAATATTTAACAATTCTACGTGAGGCGTTTTCCCAGGGATTTCATTTCCTTCATTTTGTGGTTTTGAAACAGGACAGAGGCAACTATTTCCTTCTTTGACACAAATCTATTTCGATCTGTTTCCTTCTCTGACCCTGTGATCCTCAAAATATGATAGTGGTATTACAGAAAAAGGAGAGAGGATGTAAAGCTCACTCGGGACCCCGTGTCTCCTGACCCCCAACCTTTAGTCTCACCTCCTGTTTCAGACCAACATAAAAAGGGGACAAAGTAACCCGGGCATCAAAACAGACAAAGCGACTGAGATAGATGGAGATAGATGACGGCAGAGATAGTGACGGACAGAATGAGAGAGGAAGAGACAGATATAAAAGCTGCGATCGGTTTATCGAACTATTGACAATTCGCCCCCATCATATTATATATCTCCATCAATTGACTTTCGCAATCCATTGATATATCCCAGTCCATTGACTTTCCCATTCCATTGATATGTTCCAATCCAACGACTTTCCTAATGCACTGAACTTTCATACAGACTTTCATAAGTTAACACATAGAAGACTCGTGACTAAAATCAGAGCATGTGGAGTAAGGGTACAATAGCAGAATGAATGGCAAACTGGCTACAAAACAGAAAACAGAGTGTGGGGATTAAAGGTAGTTACTCAAACTGGCGGAAGGTGGAAAGTGGTGTTACACAAGGGTCCATTCTGGGAACACAATTACTACCCATTTACACAAATTATTTGGACATGATAATCGGTAGCACAGTATTAAAATTCGGGGCTGACACCACGTTGGAGGATAAATTGGGGGATTGTTAATACTCAGGAAGACAGCAACAAAATAAAAGAAGGCGTTAACAAACTTGCAGAATGTAAATGTAAATGGCCAATGAATTTAGACATTAATAAGCGTGAGGTGTTGTGATTTGGGAGGATGATTGAGGCGACCACCTACTCCGACAGAGTAGTTACGTTAAACTTGTATAAAACCTTCGTTAGACCACACTTAGAGTACTGTGCACAATTGTGGTCTCCATATTGCAAAGAGGATATAGAGACACGGGATATGGTGCAAAAATTATTTACGAGGAAGATACCAGGGCTGAGAGGTTATAACGAGCAGGAAAGGCGAAAGAGGCTGGGGCTCTTTTCTCTCGAAAAGAGAAGTTTGAGTGGGGACCTAATAGAGGTCATTAGAATTATGAAGGGGTTTGAGCGGGTAGACAAAGAGAAAATGTTTCTTATTGTGGGGGCATTCAAAACATGGGGCCATAAATATAAGATAGTCACGAATACATCCAATAGGGATTTGAGGAGAAACTTCTTTGGAAGTTCGAATGTGGAACTTGCTGCCGCATGGAGTAATTGAGGCGAATAGCATGGATACATTTAAGGAGACGTTAGATAAGTACCGACTATCCGGCAGAGCCACGACTCCTTGTGGGGAAGGTGAATTCAGATATTAACATTGGAAGATGTTTGACCTCTGGGGTAATGTCCGGGGTCACCAAAGGTTCGTGAAGACACTGCAGTGGCCAAGCGGTACGTCCTCAGCATTGTATAATTTAGAGCGTGGGTTCGACCTCTCAACGCGCCTCTGTTGGAGTTGAATATTTAAGGCGATGTTTACAGTGCACCCCTCCAAGGTACTTCTTGAGATGCAGTTCCCAAACCGAATGAGTTGTTCCTGATGGGATCTGACCAAAGCTCTATACAACTGAAGCATAACTTGTTCCCGATTGTATTCCAGACCGTTTGAGATAAAGGCATTCGCATTTTTGATTGGGCCACGAGCAAATTACTCAACAAACATTAAATCGAATGTGATCCTACAGGCCACTCACGACGTTTGTTTGTAGCGACGTGTAGTGAAGTAGAGTGTGTCAGTAAGTGAGATTTCCATGGTGAGATTTCACCAACAGGACAAATCTGCTTTTAATTATATACAGAGTTAAGATCGCAACTGATAGATTCTGAATTAAATTATCAACTAAACCACTGAAACTGTTGAATTGTAGCTGACCTTAGTACCAGCAGTTCAATTAACCTTATCGTGTTAACAATCCTCTGACAAACATACAGATGCCCCAAGAACATCGAGGACCAGAGTGTGTGCGAAACAGTACGGTGACTGCATTTGGTAACGTAATAAATTACAAGTTGTCTCACCTTGCCGAGAACAGTAGAACCAGAGGACATGGGCTGGACTTGAACGGGTTAAATTCTAAACTAATCTGCGGAAACATTATTTGAGTGAACATGTGGTCGATCGATGGAACCGGCTCCTTTCCCAATCTATATAATTAAAATTCGAGGATAAGTAAATTTCGACGAGCACAGTAACTGCTTAATTAGAAATAGAGGCAGAGTAATTTAGGGCAACACGAGCTGCTTAATTGGAAATACAATAAATGGGAATTCAGGGGGATAGAGTAACGGCTCAGTTAGAAATAGAGAACAGGAGGATGAAGGGGAATTAGAAATGGACAACAAGTGAATTCAAAGGAATACAGCAACGATTTAATTGGTAATAGATATCAGCGGAATTTAAGTGACTTTTGCAACTGTTTAATTAGAAATCGAGTAAAGAGGAATAAGGGGTAACACATTAACTGTTCAATTAGAAATAGAATCAAGTGGAATACAGGGGGAACACAGTAACTGTTCAATTAGAAATATTATCAAGTGGAATACAGTGGGAACAAAGTAACTGTACAATTAGAAATAGAGAAACTCAAGGGAAAAGAACAACAGTTTGATCAGAAACAAGGGGCGGGGAATCACCACATTATGTGATTGAATTTGACACGGTAATGCAATGGTTTACTTGATCATGACTTTGCTTTCTATTTTACCTGTTGATTTTGGATGATGTGGTTGAATGCACATCGGCTTCTCATAATTGTGATTGAGTGCAGATACGTCGCTGACTGATGGAATTAAAACCTCTGCCTTAAATACTGTTTCCGGTGAAATGGAAATGTGCCTACTGTACGGAACTGCCCATAACCTACCACCATTTCCCCAGAAGATCGATGCCAGCCGGATAGGCACAGCCTCGGATCCACGGGGACCTGCAACCATGTGGAGTTTGGACTTTGGAGAATCTGAGGATCAACTGGAATGTTAAAGATTGACTGGTAAAAGGGGCACTGAATCATAATTATTAAATGAAGGCCATTCACAATTAAAGTACTAAGGCTATTGTTAATGAAAGGTTTACAGTAATGTTCTTGAACATTGAAGTGAGGTGTCATTAGTTTATTAAGCCCACAGTGCATACAATAGTCCTTAAACATACACTTAAAAGGTTGTACTTACAACCACACCTGATGATGGTTATTTGGGATTCAACCTTTTTACAGTTCTGAGCTCAGTATCTTAGACCTTTACCAATCCGAAAACTCATTACAAACAGACAGTTTTTATACATTTTCTCACTCCCGGTACCTGGAAAAATATACAATTATGGATCACATAATTATATGGAAGTTAAAATACAACTCCACATAAGGAGAATGGAATTGACTTATTCTTTATCAATAACGATAGTTTTCTTTACAAACCGAGCTCTTTTTCTATTGGGCTAACAAGTATAATTCCCTTACTTCGTTATATCATCGATAGTTTCGCCCATGATCCATACACATGTAATTCTACGTCTATTAATCAGTCCATTCTTGTTTCTGTATCACTCGCTCCAATTCAATTTGTTATGTATGCCCAGATGTTTTCGTTGAAGAACTAACTGCTTTCCAACACTGTTATCAAATGATGAAAGTTCTCTGAAATTATGAATCAATATGTAATGATCCCTCTTTAATGAGGTCTCTTATTATTTCATCCTGAAACTGTCCATTGCTGCAGGGTCAGCCCTGCCCCAACAGCTCAGTGAGACTTTAAATTAACGTATACTTCCCTGCTTCATAGGCAAAGGCGAAGGGTTAACATTACTATAATATAAGGAGAAACCAATACAGTATCAGACTGGTACACTTTAGGACAGTGTGAATTACAATTTCCTTTCAGTGCCCCCTGGGTTGGCGTTACCGTATTCAAGGCCGACACTGAACAATCTCTCATCAGCATTATGTATCTGTCTCGAACTATTCTATTGCACAGATATCGACCCATTGGTTTTGCATACTGTCCAGTGCCATATTAACCATTTCATGTCGTGGTGGTGTCAGCCGGACTGACCATGTCTTGGACCTGCTCTTCAGTGCAGCTTCATCAGAGAATTACATAGAATTATATAGAATATAAAGCACAAAACAGGTCATTTAGCTCAACTGGCACATACCGTCTTTATGCCTCACACGATCCTCCTTCCAGCCCTCTTCATCTAACCCTATCAGCATAACCCTATATTCTTTCCTCCCTCATGTGTTTATCGAGCTTTTCCTTCCATGCATCTCTCCATATCTGATGCTGGTTGCTTAACGAGAAACACGTCACTTCAGTAAACACAGCGATATCCCAAGTTCAGGCAGCACGAGATATCCGATAGAAACCATTCCTGCCCTTTCTGGCTCTTTCTCAACAGATCGGGGCGTCTGGAGGTGTTTGATTAGAATCTCTCCCTGCACGGACCCAATGTTTCGTGCGGTGGCCAAGCTATCAAATACATTCTTCCCATTTTTCAGTATAAGCAAGAACACCGCCATCTCCAAGAGAAAGGTATCAATTAAGCATCTTAACTACACGTTCCTGACTTTCACTAGATTGCGTATTGATACCAGATTGATATCTTGTGCCGAGTCGTGTCCAGGTGATTTAAGATAAGAATGGACGAGACAGGATAGATAGAAGCAGAAAGCTTCCATTAGTTGAGGCATCAAGAACCAACGGCCATAGATTATAGAATAAATGTAAGAGATTGTGAACTGAGGGTGGGAGAAACCTCTTTAAATGAAGAGTTATGAAGATGCGGAAATTACAGAGGCAGAAATCATGCCCATATTCAAGATGAAATTGTTCGGAATTGTGAACAAAAATAGACTGAAGGGATTTTGAGATTGGGCGGATAAAGTGATTGGAACTATTTTCTCGAGTGGAGGGAAAACGCCGGCAATGACTGATTTGGGCCAAATGGTCTGTTACATTATTCCAACATTTTGATGATCAACTGATATATTAATAAATTTTTGTTAACAGAGACGCCTAACGTCACATTGACGAATCAATTTCATGCTGTCTCCATTATTTGTCACTTGTCAGGAGACCGGGATCCCTTTCTATTGGGCCAGGAGACAATGGGGAGCGTTGTATGATGGGTAGACCAGGGCCTGCAACAATCACACCAAGATTACAGAATAATTAAAAATAACTATGTTTGTAACACCCTTCATTGCTTCTGCACTAAAAAAAACTTTAATTATTAATTAAACTGGCGTGTCCTATTCCAGCACCAAAAGTGTAAGACAGTTAACGCTGCCGCCCACATGTTCCACCCAACTGCTGAAGCTCAATCATGACTGTTCCCTTTGAATCTTGAGCTGTTTTATCAGGAAACTATTGTGTTCACCCTCGGAAAGCAGCAGGCATCAAATTCAGGGCGTAAAATAGAAGAAGTGTTTTCTGATACTTGTTCATTTCACAACAAAGAAAGACGGCCATTCTAAAATGTAACACGGACTGTAATTGAGCTCAAGTTCGGACAGGATGCTTTGGTTTGACTTTTCATTTATTTCATCAACATCAGAATAAATGTCCAAGGAGATTTCACCACCTTCTCCAGCTCTTCCCTGAATTTCGTTTGGGTAGCTGCATAAATACACGTGTTTGTACATGAACTCAAGTACATGAGCATATGTCCGATTTCAGTGGCGATATAAGCAAGAGCTGTATAATCGGGTCGGTGATACACGACCAGACGGATAGCTAAAGAATTCACGGCAGCTGTCAGCCACAACAGTATAAAACTACCAGATACAGTGAGCAGGAATATAATAGATGTCCTTCGGTTCGCCAGCTCTGGATCGCTCTGATTCTCACTGCTGTGACTCGGGAGGCCGCTGCTGGATCTGCTGGCCACTAAAATGCGTCTGACGGTCAAACAATTAAACAGAAGCATTAAAGCAAAAGGAATCCATGGAATTAAAATACTTTCTAACCATGTGAACACTACACCTGCAGGCGATGAATAAAAGGCCAATCAGGGGCGGAAACCCCATTGAACATTGTTAATTATTTGTGTATGTTGAAATGCAAACCAAAAGGGAATGTTTTCTAAACAGATCAGGACAGAGAGCGTTGTTATAACCGCAGCCGCAGTTCTCGCTGTGCAATATTTTGCTTTAAACTTCTGACAACATATAGATGCAAATCGGTCAATTGTGAACGAGACTGTGAACCACACCGACAGATCCAGGTTGGTACAATTAATGTAGAGCATGAACTTACGAATGAGAGTGTAGGACAGGAATTGAAGTGGAAAGATTTTTGTTAAAATTTGATACTCTATTACATTGAAGATGATGACCAGTAGATCTGCTGTTGCCATGGCCACCATATAGATAGAGATACATATGGAAAGACCGCAATTTCCTCTGGAAAGAATCACGATTGTCATTAGGTTCGCTGTAAGAAAGAGGGACAAGAGGTAACTAACGGGGATACTCATAAATCTCACAGCATATTGTGGGGAAATGTTCCGATGATTTCCTAATTAGGGTAATGCACGCGGGGTTTTTTTTAAATAGAGGCGAGCAATGACGACACTTTATTTAAAAGAAAGAAAGCATTAAACACTCAACATCGAGGGACTGACAATCCGCCGTCCTTCCAGCTTACTTCAGTCAGACGTTGTCAAGGCAGCGGGGGGAGGGTCACTCGGAATTCGTCTGGGGAATGGTGACGGAGAGCGTCCCCACTACTACCGACTCCCAGGCACTGAAGAATCAACAGGGAGATTTGGACATTTGGCGATAGTGTAAAACAGGCGACATCGGATCATCCGTCCGTCATACGTCTGTCCCGAATTTCATTTCCATCGCTGTCGCCACTAACATGAGATTGAGGTTCCACTCACACTCTTACTGTGCGGTCCAGGCTAAACTGGAGCAGCTCACAGGGACAGGACAGGTGCAAAGAAAAGCGCCTAAAGGGAAACATTGTATGATTTTGGAAGTTGTAAATTTTCGGCAGTCAATCAGTAAACGGATTTCCTGACATATGTCCAAACACACATTTCAATACAGTGTTGAGCGCTAAATCCATCCCGCCATGAGGCTTATACCCATGTGATGTACCGACCCGATTTCATAATTTACTGCTGCGGCCCCATGGGACATAATATCGAAATTTACATTGATTTCCTTCAGTTTTTCTGTCGAGCGGGTTATCGGGAGCTGCATCAGATGTCAGCAGTTTTAAATGTAATTTCACAGCAATTACTGGAAAGTTTCGAATTCAAGTAAAATATTCATCCGAGACAAAAGCTTCAATTTAGGTCGGAACTCTGGGATTTTTCTATTTATAATCGCCCCGAGCGATGTGGGCTTTGCTGCCCAGACCAGCATTTATTGCCCATCCCGAGTTCCACTTGAAAAGGTGATCGGGCGGCGCCTTCTTGAACCGCTGCAGTCCGTGTGGTGAAGGTTCTCCCACAATGCTGTGAGGAAGGGAGTTCCAGGATTTTGACCCAGCGACGATGAAGGAACGGCCGATATATTTCCAAGTCTTGATGGTGTGTGACTTTGCGAGGAACGTGCAGGTGGTGTTGTTCCCATGTGCCTGCTGCCTTTGTCCTTCCAGGTGGTGGAGGTCACGGGTCTGGGAGGTGCTGTCGAAGAAGCCTTGGCGAGTTGCTGCAGTGCATCCTGTCGATGGTACACACTGTAACCACAGTGCGCCGGTGGTGAAGGGAGTGAATATTTAGGGTGGTGGATGGGGTACCAATCAAGCGAGCTGCTTTGTCCTGGATGGAGTCGAGCTTCCCGAGTGTTGTTGCAGCTGCACTTATCCAGGCAAGTGGAGAGTATTCGACCGAACTCATGACTTGTGCCTTGTAGATGTTGGAATGGCTTTGGGGAGTCAGGGAGTGAATCACACACCGCAGAATACCCAGCTTCTGACCTGCCCTTATAGCCATAGTATTTATACGGCTGGTCCTGTTAAGTTTCTGGACAATGGTGACCCCCAGGATGTTGATGGTGGGGGATTCGGCGATGGTAATGCCGTAATGCAGTCAAGGGGAGGTCGTTAGACTCTCTCATGTTGGAGATGGTGATTGCCTCGCACTTGTCTGGGGCGTATGTTACTTACCACTTATCAGCCCAAACCTGGATGTTGTCCAGGTCTTGCTGCATGCGGGCACGGACTGATTTATTATCTGAGGGATTGAGAATGGAACTGAACACTGTGCAATCATCAGCGAAAATCCCAATTTCTGACTTATGATGGAGAGAAGTTCATTGATGAACCAGCTGAAGATGGTTGGGCCAAGGACACTGCCCTCAGGAACTCCTACAGCAATGTCCTGGGGCTGAGATGATTGGCCTCCAATAACCACTACCATCTACAATTGTGCTAGGTATGACTCCAGCCACTCGAGAGTTTTCCCCCTGATTCCCATTGACTTCAATTTTACTCGGGCTCCTTGGTACCTTGATGTCAATGGCAGTCTCTCTCACCTCACCTCTGGAATTCAGCACTTTCGTCCATGATTGGACCAAGGCTGTTATGATGTCTGGAGCCGAGTTGCCATGGCAGAACACAAACTGAATGTCGGTGAGCAGGTTATTGGTGAGTAACTGCCGCTTGAAAGCACTGTCGATGAGACCTTATATCACTTTGCAGATGATTGAGACTAGACTGATGGGGCGTTAATTGGCCGGACTGGATTTGTCTCCTGTTGGGTGGAGGTGGCTGCAGACCGAGGAGTTATCAACTGAAAGTAGACAAGGAACAACGGTACAAATAAAATGATGACCCGGGGCAATAGGCAACACATCCTTCAGTGATCCATTCCTGTTGGAGGGACCGGGGAATCAGCCTCGCCCTACCTCGTATTGGGAAGAAAGTTGATCGCCCGGTCCCCACGATTTACCGATCAGAGCAGCGCCTCACAGTCACTGCGGACTGCAAGGATTGCCGCTGATATTCACGAATTTATCCCGGTGGATAAGCGACTCTGAAATGAGGACATTCTTGGAATTTCTTACGTAATCATTAACAATGAGATAGTGAACAGTTGTGAAACAACAGGTTATATTGACTTACCGGGAAAACCAAAGGCTGCGAGAACAGGGAAGTAAATCTCCTTCATGTGATGAATTGTTGGCTTTTCCATTTTTTAGAAGAATGTGTGAATTCTCTCACACTTTACGGTCCCGATTGGAGTGTATCTGAGATCTATAGAACAATCGGTGTCCCGGTGAGAAAATCAGGTTGCACAATAATTGGCGTTGGTTGCAGTCACTTAACAAACAAGGCGCGATTTTCCTCTTCAGCGGGCAGGGGACGCCAATGGGGAAATTGTACAGCTCAGTCCACGAACCTCCGTCCATTCACATCAATGAACGGAAAGTAATCCCTGAGGGAATGTGCTCTGTGCACGCCCCGTGAACCGGGAAGGGAACATCCACCCTGGACACTGCGTTCGGTTCTTGATGCCTCATGAATTCAGCAAAGACTTCACACATCCATTCCATAATTAAAATGTGTTTTGCACTGTGATGATCACTGATGATGACTCGGCTCTAACATTAGGTGACCCGACTCTCGCATTACTATTTGAGACCCTGCTCTAACATTTCTGGTCGAGACTCGACTCTAACGTTACTGGTGGTGATCCGACTCTAACATTACTGGAGATGTCCCTACTCTAACATTATTGGCGGTGACCCTGCTCTCACATTACTGGTGGTGAACCTCGTATAACATTACAGGTATTGACTCTAATCTAACATTACTGTTGGTGACCCAACTCAAGCATTATTGGTGGCGATTCTACGCTAACATTACTGATGGTGATCCTACTCTAACATGACTGGTGGTGATCCTACTCTAACATTACAGTTGGTGACCCTGTTCTAATATTACTTGTGGTGAACTTACTCGAGCATTAATGGTGGCGATCCTACTCTGATATTACTGCTGGTGATCCGACTCTAACATTACAGGTGGTTACCCTACACTGACATTACTGGTGGAGGCCCGACAGTAACATTGCTGGTGAAGACTTTAATGTAACGTTACTGGTGGTGATCCTACACTAATATTACTGGCGATGACCCTATTCTTACATTACAGGGCTGGCCCAACTCTAACATTACTGATGGAGACCCGACTCTAACATTCTGGTGGCGAACCTACTCTAACATTGTTGGTGGTGACTGTAGTCTAACGTTACTGGTGGAGAGCCTACTCTAATATTACTGGTGGAGAGCCTACTCTAACATCCATTCACTCTCCCAATCCATTAATCGTATCCATCCATTCACTTTCCCAATCCATTTATGGTTCCTGTCCACTCAATTCCCAATCCATTGATGGTATCCGTCCATTCATTCTCCCAATCCATTAACGGTATGCGTCCATTCACTTTCCCAATCCATTAATTGTTCCTGTCCATTCTTGTGTTCAAGCGGCCCATACACGGCAACAGAAGCACAGAATCTCCTGTGCTGTGAATTCATGTATTTTCCAAAGTCGTGGAGGTCCTGTTCCAGGAAAGCTGGATTTGATATCCTGACAAATAAATGCCCAGGAATCAGGCGAATCCTTGGTTTCCACCTTTAACCCCTCACTAAGGAATTGTCTGTGCTTTTCTCTCCGAGTTATCTGGAGGGGTGAATGTTACTTGATTCGGTTCCTGAACTGTTTTACATTTAACACAGTTGGGATCAAAACGAATTTAATTTACTCTCACTCGATTAGGTTATCGTAAAACTCATTCTTGCCAAACAGTCAAGGAAGAAGCCAAGTCAAAATCGTGCACTTAATATTGTTAACAGTTATAACCTGGCGGAGCTCCAGTTCATGACTACAGGCATGTTGAACAGCGGAAGCAACATGCGAAAGACAGTGTTAAGGGATTCCACAACCTACGGATCAGATCAAAGCTCTGCAGTCCTGCCACATCTAGTCGTGAATGGTGGTGGACAGTTAAACAACTATGGGAAGAGGAGGCTCTGTAAACATCCCCACCCTCAATTAATGCGGAGTCCAGCTCGTGAGTGCAAAATACAAGGCTGAAGCGTTTGCAACCATCTTCAGCCAAAAGTGCTGAGTGGATGATCCATCTCGGCCTCCTCCTGATATCCCCACCATCACAGAAGCCAGTCTTCAGCTAATTCGATTCACTTCACGTGATATCAAGAAACGGCTGAGTGCACTGGACACAGCAAAGGCTTTGGGCCCCGACAACATACCTGCTGTAGTGCTGAAGCCTTGTGGTCCAGAACAAGCCTCGCCTCCAGCCAAACTGTTCCAGTACAGCTGCAACACTGGCATCTATCAGACAAGGTGGAAAATTGCCCAGGTATGTCCTGTCAACAAAAGGCAGGACAATTCCAATCCGGCCATTTACCGCCACGTCAGTCTACTCTCAATCATCCGCAAAGTAACATTCGCGTCAGGCAAGTGCCAGGCAATGACCATCACCAACAAGAG
Source organism: Heptranchias perlo (assembly GCF_035084215.1). Taxonomy (NCBI): domain Eukaryota; kingdom Metazoa; phylum Chordata; class Chondrichthyes; order Hexanchiformes; family Hexanchidae; genus Heptranchias; species Heptranchias perlo. The sequence continues at coordinate 3,094,176 of NW_027139548.1, forward strand.
ATCGTCTAACCACCTCCCCTTGACATTCAACTGCATTACCATCGTAGAATACCCAGTCTCTGATCTGCTCTTGTAGCCAAAGTATTTATATGGCTGGTCCAGTTAAGCTTCTGGTCAATGGTGACCCCCAGGATGTTGATGGTGGGGGATTCGTTGATGGTAATGCCATTGGATGTCAACGGGAGCTGGTTAGAATCTCTTTTGTTGGATATGGTCATTTTCTAGCAATTGTTTGGCGCGAATGTTACTTGCCACTTATCAGCCCAAGCCTGGATCTTTTCCAGGTCTTGCTGCAAATGGGAACGGACTGCTTCATTAACTGAAGGGTTGCGAATGGAACTGAAAACTGTGCTATCATCAGCGAACATCCCCATTTCTGACGTTATGATGGAGGGAAGGTCATCGATGAAGCAGCTGAAGACGGTTGGGCCTCGGACACTGCCCTGAGAAAATACTGCAGCGATGTTCTGGGGCTGAGATGATTGATCTCCAACAAGCTCTACGATCTTCCTTTGTGCTAGGTATGACTCCAGCCACTGGAGAGTTTTCCCACTGTTTCCCATTAAATTCAATTTTACTCGGGCTCCTTGATGCCAAACTCGGTCAAATTTTGCCTTGATGTGAAGGGCAGTCACTCTCACCTCACCTCAGCTCTTTTATGCAGGTTTGGACCAAGGCTGTAATGCGTCCTGGAGACGAATGGTCCTGGCGGAACCCAAACTGAACGTCAGTGAGCAGGTTATTGGTGAGTCAGTGCCGCTTGATAGCACTGTCGACGACACCTTCCATCACTTTGCATATGATTGAGAGTGGACTGATGGAGCGGTAATTGGCTGGATTGGATTTTTTCCTGCGTTTTGTCTGTGCCGGCCGAGAAAGAGAATTCGAGCCTAATCCCAATTTCCAGCACATGTCGGTTATAGAACTTCAAGTGCATATCCAAGTACTTTTTAAATGAGTTCAGGTTTTCGACCTCGACCACGATTTTAGACAGTGAGTTCCACATTCCAACCTCCCACTGGATGAAAAAATTCTCCGTAACTCCCATCTAATCCTTCTACCAATTACGTTAAATCTATGCCCTCTCATCCCTGGCAACCCTGCTAAAGGAAATAGCTCCTCCTTATCCACTCTATCTGGGACCCTCATATTTTACACATCTCACTTAAATCTCCCATCAGCCTCCACTGTTCCAAAGAGAACAACCCCAGCCTATCCAATCTTTCCTCACAGCTAAAATTATTCAGTCCTTGCAACATCCTATTAAATATCCTCTGTGCCGTCTCTCGTACATCTTTCCTGTTATGTGGTGACCAGAACTGCACGCAGTACTGAAGCTGGGGCCTAACCACTGCTTTATACACTTCTGGCATAACCTCCCTGCTATTACATTCTATGCCTCGGCTAATAAAGTAACTTATTCAGTAAGCCTTCTTAACCACCTAATCAACCTGTCCTGCTACCTTCAGTGATCTGTAGGCATGCACTGCAGGGCCCCTCTGTTCTTCTGCACCTCTCAGTGTTCTCCCTTTTATTGTGTACTCTTTTGCAATGTTTCCCCGGCCCAAATGCATTACCTCACACTTCTCCAGATAAAATTCTATTTGCCGCTTTTCTGCCCACCTGACTAGTCCATTGATATCTTCCTGCGGCCGACAGCTTTCCTCCTCACTGGTATCATAGAATCATAGAAAACTTACAGCATGGAAGGAAGCCTTTCGGCCCATTAAGTCTTGGCCGGCTCTATGCAAGGGCAATTCAGCTTGTCCCACTCGTCCGCTCTATCCCCATAGCCCTGCATTTTATTTTCCTTTCATGTACTTACCCAGTTCCCTCTTGAAGGCGATCATTGAATCTGCCTCCGCCACCCCCTCGGGCAGTACATTCCAGATCCGAACCACTCACTGTGTAAAAGGTTATTCCTCATGTCACCTTTGGTTCTTTTGCCAATTAACTTAAATCTATCTCATCTGGTCCTTGACCCTTCCGCCATTGGGAAGAGTTTCACTCTCCCTACTCTGTCTACACCCTTCATGATTTCGAATACCTCTATCAAATCTCGTCGCAACCATCTCTGTTCCAAGGAGAACAACCATAGGTTCTCCAGTCTATCCCCATAACAAAATCCCTCTTCCCTGGAAACATTCTTGTCAATCTCTTCTGCCTTCACATCTTTCCATCTCTAAGGCCTTCACATCTTTCCTAAAGTGTGGTGCCCAGAACTGGACACAGTAGTCCAGTTGTGGCCGACCCAATGTTTCATAAAGGTTCATCATGACATCCATACTTTTGCACTCTATGCCTCTATTTATAAAGCCCAAGATTCCGTACGCTTTTTAACCTCTTTCTCAACCTGCCCTGCCACCTTCAACGATTTTTCTACATATACCTCCGATCTCTCTGTTCCTTTACCCCTTTTAGAGTTGTGCCCTGCAATTTATACTGTCTGTCCTCGTTCTTCCTGCTGAAATGCATCACTTCGCATTTTTCTGCATTAAATTTCATCAACCACGTGTCTGCCCATTCCAACAGCCTGTCGATATCCTCTTGAAGTATATCACTGTCCTCCTCACTGTTTATACCCTTCCAAGTTTTGTGTCATCTCCACATTTGAGTTTATGCACTGTACTGGCAAATTCCAAGTCATTTATCTATATCAAGAAAAGCAGTGGTCCCAGCACAGAACCCTGGTGAACACCACAGTACACTTCCCTCCTGTCCGAAAAACAACCGTTCACCACTACTCTCTGTTTCCTTTCACTTCGACAATACTGTATCCATGTTGCTACTGCCCCCTTTATTCGATGAGCCGCAATCTTGATGCTAAGCTTACCATGCAACATTTATTAAAAGCCTTTTAGAAGTCCATATATACCACATCACCTGCATTGCCCTCATCTCCCCTCTCTTGTAACTCATCAAAAAACTCTGTCAGGTTAATTAAACACGATTTGTCTTTTACAATCCGTGCTGGCTTTCCCTAATCAATCCATCTCGTCCAAGTGAGTGTTAATTCTGCCCCGGATTATCGTTTCTAAAAGTTTCCCCGCCACTGAGATTAAACTGACTGGCCTACATTTGTTTGGTTCATCCTTACACACTTTTTTTGAAGAAGGGCGTAGCATTTGCAATTCTCCGATCCTCTGACACCACCCCCGTATCTATGGATGTTTGGAAGATCATGGCCTGCAGCTCCGCAATTTCCACCCTTATGTCCCTCAGCAACCAAGGATGCATCGCATCCGGACCGGTACTGATCCACTTGAAATACAATCAGCCTATCAAATACCACTTCTTAATCATTTTTAGCAAACCTGTATCTCAACTCTATCTTCCTTTACTGAGAGTCTGGCACTATCACCACATGGGCAATTTTTGTATCATCTGCAAACTTCTTAATCATAGCCCTTACATTTCAGTCTAAATCTTTAATACATAACACAAAAAGCAAGGGTCCTGGTACTGAGCCCCGTGGAACCCCACTGGAAACAGCCTTCCGCTCACAAAAACACCAGTCGACCATTAGCTTTTACTTCCTGTCACTGAACCAATTTTGGATCCAACTAGCCACTTTCTCTTGGCTTGTACTTTTTTCACCATTCTGCCTTGTGCCTCAGGGATGAGCTCCTGCAAGGTGAATTGAAGGAGTTAAGAGATAAATTAAAAAGCAGGACCTCAGAGGTCGTGATCTCAGGATCACTACCAGTGCCACGTGCTGGTGAACAGAGGAAAAGGAGAATCGATCGGATGAATGCGTGGCTGCAGGGATGGTGTAGGAGGGAGGGATTTAGATTCCTGCGACATTGGGACTGGTTCTTGGGAAGGTGGGACCTGGATAAGCGGGACGGGTTACACCCGAGCAGGACCGGGACCAATGTCCTCGCGGGGATATGTGCTCGTGTTTTTGGGGAAGGTTTAAACTAGAGTGGCAGGGGGTTGGGCAACTGAGCGGGGTGTCAGAAGGGAGTAAAGTTGAGAGCAGCAAGAGAGGGGAAGACCCAGGGGAAATTTACAATACAAATTGTACAAACAGTTATTCAAGAACACGTGAAACGGAAAAGCGTAGAGCGACAGAAAGAAAGTGTACTTTAGACACTACAGATAATGTGAAAACTAGAAGGCATAAAGCGATTAATCCAGCATCAAAGCTGAAGTTCAGGCTAGGGTGTGTGGTTCAACTAAGAGTTCTATATACAAATGCACGGACTATAAGGAATAAATTAAATGAACTACAGGTTCAAATTCAAATTGGAGGGTATGACCTGATAGCTATTACTGAGACATGGCTGCAGGATGGTTAGGATTGGGAACTATATTTAACGATTTATAAGGTCCACTGGAGAGATAGGGAAAATGGAAGAGGGGGAGGAGTAGCCTTAGTGATAAAGGAGGATATACCGAGAGATAAGCAGCCAACAGAGACATTATAGGTTGAATTGAGATATAGGAAAGGATCTAAGACTACAGTGGGTCTTGTGCATCGGACCTCTGGCAGCAGCTCTGAAGTGCTATATTGTATAAATGCAGAGATTAGACAAGAAATTAGCAAAAAATATAAAAACAGATAGCAAGAGTTTCTATCGTTATATAAAAAGAAAAAGGGTGGCTAAGGCAAACATAGGTCCCTTAGAGGATGAGACCGGGAAATTAATGGTGGGAAACATGGAGATGGCAAAAATGCTGAACAAATATTTTGTTTCAGTCTTTACAGTAGAGGACACTAAGAATATCCCAACACTGGACAAACAGGGGACTCTCGGGGGGGAGGAGCTAAATACGATTAAAATCACTCAGGAGATGGTACTCAGTAAAATAATGGGACTCAAGGCGGATAAATCCCCTGGACCTGATTGCTTCCATCCTAGGGTCTTGAGGGAAGTGGCAGTAGGGATTGTGGATGCTTTGGTGATAGTTTTCCAAAATTCCCTGGACTCAGGAGAGGTCCCGGCAGATTGGAAAACTGCTAATGTAACACCGTTATTTAAAAAGGGTAGTAGGCAGAAGGCTGGAAATTATAGGCCAGTTAGCTTAACATCTGTGGTGGGTAAAATTTTGGAGTCTATTATTAAGGAGACAGAAACGGAACATTTAGATAAGCATAATTTAATAGGACAAAGTCAGCATGGCTTTATGAAGAGGAAGTCATGTCTGACAAATTTGCTTGAGTTCTTCGAGGATATAACGTATAGGGTGGATAAAGGGGAACCAGTGGACATAGTGTATTTAGACTTCCAGAAGGCATTCGACAAGGTGCCACATAAAAGATTATTACTTAAGATAAAAAATCACGGGATTGGGGGTAATATTCTGGCATGGGTGGAGGATTGGTTATCGAACAGGAAGCAGAGAGTTGGGATAAATGGTTCATTTTCGGACTGGCAACCAGTAACCAGTGGTGTTCCACAGGGGTCGGTGCTGGGTCCCCAACTCTTTACAATCTATATTAACGATTTGGAGGAGGGGACCGAGTGCAACATATCAAAATTTGCAGATGATACAAAGATGGGAGGGAAAGTAGAGAGTGAGGAGGACATAAAAAACCTGCAAGAGGATATAGACAGGCTGGGTGAGTGGGCGGAGATTTGGCAGATGCAATATAATATTGGAAAATGTGAGGTTATGCACTTTGGCAGGAAAAATCAGAGAGCAAGTTATTTTCTTAATGGCGAGAGACTGGAAAGTACTGCAGTACAAAGGGATCTGGGGGTCCGAGTGCAAGAAAATCAAAAAGTTGGTATGCAGGTGCAGCAGGTGATCAAGAAAGCCAACGGAATGTTGGCTTTTATTGCTAGGGGGATAGAATATAAAAACAAGGAGGTATTGCTGCAGTTATATAAGGTATTGGTGAGACCGCACCTGGAATACTGCATACAGTTTTGGTCTCCATACTTAAGAAAAGACATACTTGCTCTCGAGGCAGTACAAAGAAGGTTCACTCGGTTAATCCCGGGGATGAGGGGGCGGACATATGAGGAGAGGTTGAGTAGATTGGGACTCTACTCATTGAGTTCAGAAGAATGAGAGGCGATCTTATTGAAACATATAAGATTGTGAAGGGTCTTGATCGGGTGGATGCAGTAAGGATGTTCCCAAAGATGGGTGAAACTAGAACTAGGGGGCATAATCTTAGAATAAGGGGCTGTTCTTTCAAAACTGAGATGAGGAGAAACTTCTTCACTCAGAGGGTGGTAGGTCTGTGGAATTTGCTGCCCCAGGAAGCTGTGGAAGCTACATCATTAGATAAATTTAAAACAGAAATAGACAGTTTCCTAGAAGTAAAGGGAATTATGGGTTATGGGGAGCGGGCAGGAAATTGGACATGAAGCTGAGTTCGGATCGGTCAATGCCCTGTGGGTGGCGGAGAGGGCCCAGGGGCTATGTGGCCGGGTCCTGCTCCGACTTCTTGTGTTCTTTAGATTTGTGGTTGGGATCAGATCAGCCATGATCTTATTGAATGGCGGAGCAGGCTCGAGGGGCCGATTGGCCTACTCCTGCTCCAATTTCTTATGTTCTTATGTTCTTATGTAAGCGTGTAACAAAGGCAGAGCGGTGTTAATGGGGGACTTTAACCTTCACATAGATTGGGAAAAGCAGACTCGCAACTGTCAGAATGGTAGTGATTTTCCTGAGTGTGTCCGGGATAGTTTTCTACAGCAGTACATCCTACAGGCAACAAGGGGACAAGCCATACTAGATTTAGTCATGAGTAATGAACCAGATTTAGTTAACAGCTTAACTGTGCGTGAATATCAAACCAACAGCGATCATAACATGATCGAATTCAAGGCAGTTTTTGAAAGGAAAAAAAGTGAATTGGCTGCTAAGATCCTAGACTTGAGTAAGGCCCACTTCAATGGGATGAGCTAGAGACTGTCCACAGTGAACTGGGCAAATCTGTTAATGGGTAAAACGACTGATGATCAGTGGGGAATGTTTAAAGAAACGTTTAACGAGATACAGAACCCGTTTATGCCCCTGAGGGGCAAGAACTCGACTTGACAAAAAAAAAACAGCCATGGACAACTGAAGAGGTAAGGACAGTATAAAGCATAAGGAAAGGGCATACAAAAAGGAAAAACATGACACAGATCCTGGCGAATGACAAGATACATAGATTGAAAAAAGGGTCACAAAACAGATAGCGAGAGCTAAAAAAAGAGAGTATGAAAAGAAACTTGCAAGGGATATCAAAACCAATACGACGAACTTTTATAGTTATATTGTAAAAAGAGGATGGTCAGGAGCAGTGTTGGCCCCTTAAAAACTGAAATGGTGAAATGGCGGACATGTTGAATAATTACTTTGCGTCTGCAATTGCATTCCGGAAATCCCACGAAAACTAATATTGAATGGGGGAAAGGGACTCAATAAAATTAATATGAGTAAAACAATATTAGTGAAGAAAATAATAGCACTAAACAGTAACAAATCCCCAGGACCAGATGTTTTCTATCCCAGGGTTTTAAAGGAAGAAGGTGAGTACATTGCAGATGCCCGAACTATAATGCTTTAAAGTTATCTAGATTTAGGAACCGTCCCTCTAGATTGGAAAATTGCACATGTCACTCCGCTATTTCAGAAAGGAGAGAGAGGGATTTCAGGAAATAATAGGTCAGTTCGCCTAACATTTGTTGTGGGGAAAATGCTGGAGTCTATAATTAAGGATAGAGTGAATGAACCCCTCGAGAATTTTCAGTTCATCAGAGAGTGCCAGGTCGTGCCTGATCAATCTGATTGAATTTTTTGAAGAGGTGACTATAGTAGTGGACAAGAGAATGTCAATGGATATTATTTACATGGACTTCCAGAAGGCATTTGATAAAGTCTCACATGAGAGACTGTTAGCTAAGATTGAAGCCTATGGAATCGAGGGAAAAGCACGGAGTTGGTTCGGAAGTTGGCTGAGCGAAAGGCGACAGAGAGTGGGGATAATAGGTAGCTACTCACATTGGCAGGATTTGACAAATGGTGTCCGGCAGGGATGTGTCTTGGGGCCTCAATTATTCAAAATATTTATTAACGACTTAGATGAAGGCATGGAAAGTCTCATAACAGTTTGCCGATGAAACAAAGATTGGTGGTATTTTAAGCGGTGTAGATGAAAACATAAAATTACAAAGGGATATTGATAGATTAGATGAATGGGCAAAACTGTGGCAAATGGAATTCTATGTACAAAAATGTGAGGTCATCCACTTTGGACTAAAAAAAGGATAGAACAGGGTACTTTGTAAGTGGTAAAAAGTTAAAAACAGTGGATGTCCAAAGGGACTTCGTGGTTCAGGGACATAGATCATTGAAGTGTCATGAACAGGTGCAGAAAATAATTAATAAGGCTAATGGAATGCTGGTCTTTATATCTGTAAACAATTTTACAACACCAAGTTATAGTCCAGCAATTTTATTTTAAATTCACAAGCTTTCGGAGGCTTCCTCCTTCGTCAGGTGAACGATGTGAAAATGAAAACCTCGAAATGAAATCGCATTTATAATTCACAGAACAATGTTTGGTGAGTGCAGACAGTTTTTTCAACTGCCTGTTGCCAAGGCAATCAGTGTGCAGACAGACAGGTGTTACCTGCCAGGTCTCACAGAATATACAAATCATCAAAAAAAAAACAACAAACAAAAAAAACAGAGATAGAGAGGTAGAAACATAGAAAAGACAGCAACTGACCCGTTATATTAAAAACAGATAACATTTGTTCGCTGGTGGGGTAACGTGTAGCGTGACATGAACCCAAGATCCCGGTTGAGGCCGTCCTCATGGGTGCGGAACTTGGCTATCAATTTCTGCTCGACGATTTTGCGTTGTCGTGTGTCTCGAAGGCTGCCTTGGAGTACGCTTACCCGAAGGTCGGTGGATGAATGTCCTTGACTGCTGAAGTGTTCCCCGACTGGGAGGGAACCCTCCTGTTTGGCGATTGTTGCGCGTTGTCCGTTCATCCGTTGTCGCAGCGTCTGCATGGTCTCGCCAATGTACCATGCTCTGGGGCATCCTTTCCTGCAACGCATGAGGTAGACAACGTTGGCCGAGTCGCAGGAGTATGAACCATGCACCTGGTGGGTGGTGTCCTCTCGTGTGATGGTGGTATCTGTGTCGATGATCTGGCATGTCTTGCAGAGGTTACCGTGGCAGGGTTGTGTGGTGTCGTGGACGCTGTTCTCCTGAAAGCTGGGTAATTTGCTGCGAACGATGGTCTGTTTGAGGTTGGGTGGCTGTTTAAAGGCAAGTAGTGGAGGTGTGGGGATGGCCATAGCGAGGTATTCGTCATCATTGATGACATGTTGAAGGCTGCGGAGAACATGGCGTAGTTTCTCCGCTCCGGGTAAGTAATGGATGACAAAGGGTACTCTGTTAGTTGCGTCCCGTGTTCGTCTCCTGAGGAGGTCTATGCGATTTTTTGCTGTGGCCCGTCGGAACTGTCGATCGATGAGTCGAGCGTCATATCCCGTTCTTATAGGGCGTCTTTCAGCGTCTGTAGGTGTCCATCGCGTTCCTCCTCGTCTGAGCAGACCCTGTGTATTCGCAGGGCCTGTCCATAGGGGATGGCCTCTTTGACGTGGTTAGGGTGGAAGCTGGAAAAGTGGAGCATCGTGAGGTTGTCCGTGGGCTTGCGGTAGAGTGAGGTGCTGAGGTGCCCGTCTTTGATGGAGATTTGTGTGTCCAAGAAAGAAACTGATTCTGAGGAGTAGTCCATGGTGAGCTTGATGGTGGGATGGAACTTGTTGATGTTATCGTGTAGTCTCTTTAGTGATTCCTTGCCGTGGGTCCATAGAAAGAAAATGTCGTCGATGTATCTGGTGTATAGTGTTGGTTGGAGGTCTTGTGCAGTGAAGAAGTCCTGCTCGAACTTGTGCATGAAAATGTTGGCGTATCGGGGTGCGAATTTGGTCCCCATGGCTGTTCCGTGTGTTTGGGTAAAGAACTGGTTATCGAAGGTGAAGACATTGTGATCCAGGATGAAGCGGATGAGTTGTAGGATGGCGTCCGGAGATTGGCTGTTGTTGGTGTTGAGTATTGATGCTGTCGCAGCGATGCCGTCATCGTGGGGGATACTGGTGTATAGTGCCGAGACGTCCATCGTGGTGAGAAGTGTTCCTGGTTCAACTGGTCCATGGGTACTGAGTTTCTGTAGGAAGTCTGTAGTGTCGCGACAGAAGCTGGGGGTTCCCTGTACGATGGGTTTCAGGATGCCCTCGATGTATCCAGAGAGGTTCTCACACAGGGTTCCGTTGCCTGATACGATAGGACGTCCGGGTGTGTTGGCTTTGTGTATCTTTGGGAGGCAGTAGAAGTCTCCCACGCGGGGAGTACGTGGGATGAGAGTGCGTAGGATGTTTTGAAGGTCCGGATCGAAGGTCTTGATCAGTTTGTTGAGCTGGTGGGTGTGTTCTTTGGTCGGATCTGCGGGTAACCGTCTGTAGTGTTCCTGGTTGTCCAGTTGTCGGTATGCTTCTTTGCAATAGTCCGTTCTGTTCTGTATGACGATGGCTCCTCCTTTGTCCGCTGGTTTGATGACGATGTTGCGGTTGGTCTTGAGAGCGTTGATGGCGTTGCGTTGTGCTCGGGTGACATTCTGGACTGTCTTCTGAGTGCGGCTGATGCGGTCTTTATATCGAGAGGACTAGAGTACAAGGGGGAAGAAGTTATGCTGCAGCTATACAAAACCCTGGTTCGACCGCACCTGGAGTACTGTGAGCAGTTCTGGGCACAGCACCTTCGGAAAGACATATAGGCCTTTGAGTGAATGCAGCGTAGGTTTACTAGAATGATACCTGTTCTTCAAGGGTTAAGTTACGAGGAGAGATTATACAAATTGGGGTTGTATTCTCTAGAATTTAAAAGGTTAAGGGGTGATCTGATCGAAGTTTATCAGATATTAAGTCGAATAAATAGGGTGGATAGAGAGAAACTATTTCCGCTGGTTGGGGATTCTCGGACTCGGGGGAACTGTCCAAAAATTGATGCTCGCTCAATTGCTAATTTTAAATCTGATAGATAGCTTTTTGCCAACCAAAGTTATTAACGGATATGGGCCAAAGGAAGGTATTTGGAGTTCGATCACAGATCAGCCATGATCTTATCAAATGGCGGAGCGGCTCGAGGAGCGGAATGGCCCAGTCCTGTTCCTGTGTTCCTCTGTTCCTATAATTCGAGTCGTTACTTTTTGCATAACGATTCGTGACGTCCCTCCCACCAGATTAAAATTCGAGTAGTTATATTAAAAATAAAGATTAGTGATGGGCCCTCCTACCAGTTTATAATTCGAGCAGTTATTATTTATATAAAGCTTAGCAATGGACCCTCGTACCTGTTTATAATTTAAGTAATTACTCTTTATGTATGGATTAGAGATGTGCAATCCTAACTTAATACTTTGAACAGTTTCTTATAAAAAGATTAGTAATGGACCCTCCAACCGGTTGGTTATTCGAATCGATACGTTTTATTTGAAGATTAGTGATGGGCCCTCCTACCTGTTGGTAATTGGAGTAGTTACTTTTTATTTAAAGAATGTTTTCCTTATTTTCCCATTTTTCTCATCGGAGTAGATATTTTTTCGATAAAGATGAGTGATGGGCCCTCCTATCTACAGGTCATTCAAACACTTCCTTTGTATATACTTATTAGTGATAGGCCCTCCTACCTGTAAGTAAGTGAAATAGTGACTGTTTACATAAAGATTAGTGATGGACCCTCTTACCTGTAATTCATTCAAACACTTAGATTTTGTCTAAAGATTCGTGATGGACCCTATTACTTTGAGGTAATTCGAACACTTACATTTTATATGAAGATTAGCGATGGACCCTCCTACGTGGAAGTAAATCGAACACTTACATTTTGTATAAATATTAGTGCTGGGCCCTCCGAACCGTAGGTAACTCGAATGCTTAATTTTATATAAATATTAGTGATGGACTCCCCCACCTGTTTGTAATTTGAATAGATAATTTATATATAAAGATTAATGATGGAGCCTCCCACCAATTTATAATTCGAGTAGTTACATTTTATGTAAAACCTAGTAATGGACCCTCCGACCTGTTGGTTATTTGAGAGGTTACTTTTTATATAAAGTTCAGTGATGGGCCCTTCTACCTTTTGCTAATTTAAGAATTACTTTTTATATAAAGATTAGTGATTCCCCCTCCTACCTTCTGCTAATTTAAGAATTACTTTTTATATGAAGATCAGTGATGGACCCTTCCAACTTTTGCTAATAAAAGAATTACTTTTGATATAAAGTTCAGTGATGGACCCTTCCAACTTTTGCTAATATAAGAATTACTTTTTATATGAAGATTAGTGATGTTCCCTCCTACCTTTTGCTAATTTAATAATAACTTTTTTATATAAAGATTAATGATGGGCCCTTCAACCTGTTAGAAATTTAAATAGTTAATTACATAAGACTTGTGACGAGTATCCTCTTATCTGTGAGGGAGATCGCTTCTATCCTGTGGTCGGTTTTCATCTAACACATTTCTGAGGTCAATTTATCTCTAAAGGCAACGACCCCTCCTTGTTTTATTCGTTGAGTGAGTTTGATAGATAAATGCCTCATTAACATGAAGTTATTTCACCAAAAACAGAAGCTCCTGCTCTATTCTCCCAGCGAATTCACGTCCTTTTCCAACTGACCGAAACTGACATTGTGGTGTAAATCAGTAATTAATTATTTTAATTAATCGGGGTGAACATTTTTGTCGGATCTTTCTCCGACCCTGTGACTGGATCGCGTTCGGGCGGGCCTCATGTAACCACAGGTTGATTGTCCAGGTGCTCGGCAGAGAGCGATGATCCGCCAGTGCGAATGTATTAACCCTTTACTAAGCTGAGCTACGTGTTCAGTGTGAACCGCTGGTCCCGCGTTTGATTCGTTCAATAAAAAATATTGGGCACAAAAAGTTAGATTGAGTGTTACAGTAAAAATCCGCAAGAAGTGACAAGGACAGGTTCCAATCACTGTCTTTCTGAACTGCAATTTCTAATGTAGGAAGGAGGCACAACTGGGGGAGGATGGGGTCAATCCCGAAAGTCCGTGTTCCTGATTTCTGTCCCACAGCCGCTCTTAAAATGTGCCTGTGTGGAGACTGGTGGGGACCAGGAGTGGGTTTAGCCCTGAAATGTCCGGTGTAAAATGGACTTCCCCCTGAGATCGCACACTGATCCTTGTTGTGAGATTCAGAGCGATATTTGATCTGATCCTTGTTGTCAGATTCAGAGCGATATTTGATCTGATCCTTGTTGTGAGATTCAGAGCGATATTTGATCTAATCCTTGTGGTGAGATTCAGAGCGATATTTGATCTGACACTTGTTGTGAGATTCAGAGCGATCTTTGATCTGACCCTCGTTATTTGAGATTCAGGGCGATATTTCCTTTCTCTCTCTCATAACCCCTTTGTTTTTTGACCAGGATTGAGGATTTAATCGGGCCGGAGACTGAGCCTCATGCGGCGGCCCCAAACTTCCCCCAATATTTATTTTGAATTGAACTCTCCTGCCACAGACCTTCCCTTTTGTTCTTTACTCTCCTCCCCAAACTTACCCTGGCTCTGGACTTGCTGAAAATCTTTAACTCTTTTCACATCTTCTAGTTCTGACGAAAGGTCTTCGACCTGAAACGTTAACCACAGATGCTGCCTGACTTGCTGAGCTTCTCCAGCATTTTGTGGTTTTATTTCAGATTTCCAGCATCCACAGTATGTTGCTTTTGAGCACGTGTTCAGATAAGTCGTAGTTTGTATGGATGGGGGACATGGGGAGCAAGGTGACATAGGTTGGCATGGGGAATATGTTGGCATGTATTAGCACGGGGCATAGTTTGGCACCGGTTGGCACGGGGCATAGGTAGGCCCGGAGCATAGGTTGGTACGGGGGTCGTCAGTAATGGTGGGAGGGATCTGGCGTCAGATCGGCGGGGGGTGGTCTGGATCGGGGGATATCGCGTGTGTCCCCGATCGTCGGGAGCGGGGGATGGAATCGTGGATCAGTGTCGGGGTCCGCGATTTAGGTCGGGAGTCCGCGATCGTTGCAGGCGGGGGGTCATTGGGTCCGGGGGTCCGCGATCGGCGATCGGCTTGTTGGGTTGAATAGAAAACTCCCATCTTAAATCATCGATAGATGGAAACAAGCAAGAAGGAGAAGGTCTGTGGCGGGAGAGTTCTAGTCGGAAAGAGAAGGTCTGTGGCGGGAGAGTTCAAGCAGGAAAGAGAAGATCAGGGTACTTTCTAAATTGCAAAAAGATAAAAACAGTGGATGTTCAAAGGGATTTAGGGGTTCAGGTACATTGATCGTTGATTGTCATGAACATGTGCAGAAAATAGTTTCTAAGGCTGATGGAATGCTGACCTTTATATCTCGAGGACTGTAGTACAAGGGGGCAGAAGTTATGATGCAGCTATACAAAACCCTGGTTAGACCGCACCTGGAGTACTGCGAGCAGTTCTGGGCACCGCACCTTCGGAAGGACATATTGGCCTTGGAGGGAGTGCTGTGCAGGTTTACTAGAATAATACCCGGACTTCAAGGGTTAAGTTACGAGGAGAGATTACACAAATTGAAATTGTATTCTCCAGAGTTTAGAAGTTTATGGAATGATCGGATCGAAGTTTATAAGATATTGAGGGGAACAGGTCGGATGGATTGAGATAAACTAATTGGGGATTCTAGGACCAGGGGGCGCAGTCTAAAATTTAGAGCTTTCAGGAGTGAGATTAGAAAACATTTCTACACACAAAGGGTGGTCGAAGTTTGGAACTCTCTTCCGCAAACGGCAATTGATGCTGGCTCAATTACTAATTTTAAATCTGAGATAGATAGCTTTTTGGCAACCAAAGATATTAAGGGATATGGGCCAAAGGCAGGTATATGGAGTTCGATCACGGAACAGCCACGATCTTATCAAATGGCGGAGTGGGCTCGAGGGGCTGAATGGCCTACTCCTGTTCCTATGTTGCTATGTCTGTGACGGGAGTGTTATAGCAGGAAAGAGAAGGTCTGTGGTGGAAGAGTTTGTGGCCGACGCTTGAACCTCTGTCTCGGGCCCGAGTAAATCCTTAATCCGGGTAAAAAAAAACAGAACAGAAATGGGAGAGTGAAATGAAATATCGCAATACATCCCTCGGAATTACCACCACAATCTTTCCTCAAACATTGTCTCTTTTCGGGCACTTCCATCCTGTGGAGGGGATTTTGATTACTGTCTGATAACCCAGCTGAAAAAGAGGAAAATCCAATCTTTATACCGACTATAGAACAGGAATGATCTTTTCTGTATTTAACAATGTGACGGGTGTATCTAATGCAGATTTACAATGATAAATGTAACTATGGAATGTCAGTGATCTTTCCCCCAGTGACTGAGGCGATTGATGCTCAGGGATAGTTTAATTCACCGGTTAAATGGTTAATGTCCTCACCGACAGAAACAGCTCAGCTCACTGACAAGACACCGGCTCTTGTGCCCTGTGTTGAAAGTGCAAACATCAGGAAATCGCTTGGACTTTTAGCGAACAATATCCCAGACAGAAATGTAACAATTTATTTCGAACCATGTGTCTGTTTTACTGAAATTCCCTGGAACAAGAAGAGAGAAAGTAAAATTGAGAATAAACTTTGTTCACAGTGAAAGCAGCAGCGAATTGTCAAATCGGTTCGATGTGATTTCGTCAGAGAGGCCGCTCCCTGTTCTGAAACAATTGAGGAATGTTTTAGTTGAAATCCACCCTGAGGTGCGGCAGCTTCTTTCACACAGAGAGGGAACTCTGAATCTCATAAAACAAGGCTCAGGTCAAACTCCAAACTTGGGACTTGGCAAAATAAACAAGGAAATTCTGCCTGACTGGTTGTAAGGAAATAAAATGAAATAACCTGCAAAATCCACAGGGTAATAAAGAAACAGACAATTATTGACGGATCGAGAAAAGGTTGATGTAGTTGCTAAGCTTCAGTTCCGTGTTTTATTCTTTCATTCCTCCCGTTCTCCTTTCTCTCTAAAGCCTATTTCCCGCGGTCTGATGTGTTCTCCAGCGCCTGGGGTGCGACTATTCTGTGAGTGTGCGATTTCAGGGGGCAGTCCATTTTACAGCGGACATTTCAGGGATAAACACACTCCTGATCCCCACCAGTCTCCCCACGGACACATTTTAAGAGCGGCTGCGGGACAGAAAGCAGGAACACGGAGCTTGTGGATTTACCCTGTTCTGGTCCAGTGACGCCTCCTCCCGACTTTAGATTTTGCAGTTCAGACAGACAGGGATTGGAACCGTGTCCTTGTAACTCCGCACGGTACTGATGTCGCCCTGCACTGTCGGAGGGGCAGTACTGAGGGAGCGCTGTACGATGCGTGATGCCGTCTTTCAAATGAGAGTCTACCCTCTCAGGTCGAAGTTTGTTATTCCACTGCCCCGGTGTACCGGCCAATATTTGTGCCTCAATCAACATCACTGAAACATTTTATCCGGTCATTATCACATTGGTGTTCGTGGGATCTTGCTGTACACAAAAGCAACTGCAGCGTTTACAACATTACAACTGTGACTGCACTTCAAAATACGTCATTGGCCGTAAAGCCTCTTGTGACATCCTGAGGTGATGAAAGGCGCTGAATGAATGTCAGTCTTTCTTTTATTTTTCTCGTCCATGTTTGACGCTATGCTCTCTTGTTCTGGACTCTGTTGTCGCTTTCCTCGTCCTTTTCGTTTAGGGTCTTGAATCTTTCATGAGACCCGTCCGAGCCTTATCCTGCCTTCTTCAAGTAAACGTGTACGGAAAAGCCGAAGTTACGAAAAAGGCAATAGAGAATGTGGAAACTGTACACCAACTGACAGCGGTTACACGAGGGAGAAACCTATTACAGGGACCTTTGTGAAGCGAAGATTGTATCTCTGCGACAAGAAATTGAGACGCTAAGTGCCACCAAAGCGCAAAGAGCGGAGAGAGCGAGCGAGTGACTGATTGAGAGAGTGAGGGAAGGTGCAAGGTCTGACCGATCACAAAGGCACACTGGATGGGGGGACAAGACACCAGGAGCAGGTGCGACCTGTCCAACAGAGCTGACAGCTGAAACCCAATGAAGCCACAGCAGCTGTTGTCATCCCCGAGCGTCCGATTTGAATTCATTGGTGCCTGAAAATTTGGTGCCAAATTTATCCAAATTCCTGGAACAAAGTGCCGACTTGTCAAGAGCAGAATTCCTCAAAGTTTATATTTGCATAAGAATTATATCTGGAAATCGGATCACAGATTTACGTTTTAAATACTCGTGAAAGGGCAATGATGATATTGGCATGGGGTTCTTACAGGCGGGCGGAACTGATGTCAACCCTGTGCCGACTCGCTGTGACTTTTCTTGGTGGATATTTTTCCCGGAGAGGAAATCTGTTGGTAAACTATTGGAAACCAGTTAAACTAAAAGCAGGTTATGATGAGCGAAATGCATCTCTCGATCTGTCAGAAATGAACTCGAATTGCTGGAAGATAATTAGCGGTGACCCGGAATCCGTTGAAAAAGCTCTTATCAATTCGATTACAATCGCAAACAAACACAATGTCTTCACTGAAATCGTTTACTTAACAATGACCCGAGACTGCGATTCTTTTGTTAAAAACCGCAAATACAACACTTTCTCCTTAAGCACCGAGGAACGCGATTTCCCTCTGGCCTATTCTATGGTGATCTATGAAAAGATCGAGATGTTTGAGAGGCTCTTAAGAAGCATTTCCGCTCCTCAGAATGTGTACTGCGTCCACGTGGACAGGAAGTCTCCAAAACAGTTTCACGCGGCCGTCCAGGCCATCGCCTCTTGTTTCAGTAATGTCTTCGTTGCCAGTAAATTAGAGACGGTGACGTACACGTCATGGTCCAGGGTTCAGGCTGATCTGAATTGCATGGAAGAGCTGCTGAGGAGCTCAGTCCCGTGGAGATATCTCATCAATGTGTGTGGACAAGACTTTCCAACGAAAACCAAACGAGAGATGGTGAACAGTCTAATGGCCATGAACGGCTCAAATGTGAGATTCGGACCCTCCACCGGGATATAAACAGGTGAATCCGCCAGCTTCATGTCTGCCCAGCCGCCAAAGGGGGCAGTGGAAGCGGTTATATGTAATCAAAAGGAACTGAATGGATATTTGAAGGAGTGGATGATTGGAACTTGTGCGGATATTACACAGTGTGCTGAGAGTTCGGTACGTGTGGGAGTTAGGTGAAGTGGGGGAAGGAGGTGCTGCTTTGCCTTGCTTTTCTTGCAGAGCGGTAGTGGACCTGAGAGCGGTGAGCGGCGGGAGAGAGCGAGACCAGAGCGGAGATATAAACAGCGCGGAGAGAGCGAGAGTTCAGTCGGTGAGCGGCGGGAGAGAGCGAGACCAGAGCAGAGATATAAACAGTGCGGAGAGAGTGAGACCAGAGCTTACTCTGAGAGCGAGTCTCTGAGACCAGCGGCAGTTCGGGGTGACGTCACCAGTCAGAAAGTGACGCGGCACAGGGGAGGCAGCTGATTGGTGAGTAGGTTCAGGTGAGTATTTCTACCATTTTACTGTAAGTAAAGTAATAAGAAAGGGAAGATCTGCAGGTTTTATAGCAGATAGTGTTTTGTTTTTTTTAGTGAACCTAGGTCCCTAGTATAGTTAACATTTTCTAATTTCAACGTAATTTAAAAGGGGCAACTCAGCTAAGGCAAGTCATGGCAGCAGACCTCGCACCCGTGATATGCTCCTCCTGCAAGATGTGGGAAGTCATGGACACTACCAGTGTCCCTGCTGACCATGTGTGCGGGAAGTGTGTCCACCTGCAGCTACTGACCGATCGTATCTCGGAGCTGGAGCTGCGGGTGGACTCACTGTGGAGCATCCGCGATGCAGAGAAACTCGTGGATAGCACGTTTGGCGAGTTGGTCACACCGCAGGTAAAGGGGATACAGGCAGGAAGTGAATGGGTGTCCACCAGGAAGAGTAAGAGATGCAGGCAGGTAGTGCAGGGGTCCCCTGTGTCCATCCCCCTCTCAAACAGATATGCCACTTTGGATGCTGTTGGGGGGGATGACTTATCAGGGGAAGGCAGCAGCAGCCAACTTCCTGGCACCACGGGTAGCTCTGCTGCACAGGCTGGGAGGAAAAAGAGTGGCAGAGCTATAGTGATAGGGGACTCAATTGTAAGGGGAATAGACAGGCGTTTCTGCGGCCGCAACCGAGACTCCAGGATGGTGTGTTGCCTCCCTGGTGCAAGGATCAAGGATGTCTCGGAGCGGCTACAGAACATTTTGGAGGGGGAGGGCGAACAGCCAGCTGTCGTGGTGCACATAGGCACCAACGATATAGGTAAAAAAGGGGATGAGGTCCTAAAAGCAGAATATAGGGAGTTAGGAGGTAAATTAAAAAATAGGACCTCAAAGGTAGTAATCTCAGGATTGCTGCCAGTGCCACGTGCTAGTCAGAGTAGAAATAGGAGGATATTTCAAATGAATACGTGGCTAGAGGAATGGTGCAAGGGGGAGGGATTCAAATTCCTGGGACACTGGAAACGGTTCTGGGGGAGGTGGGACCAGTACAAACCGGACGGTCTGCACCTGGGCAGGGCCGGGACCGCTTTCCTAGGAGGAGTGTTTGCTAGTGCTGTTGGGGAGGGTTTAAACTAAAGTGGCAGGGGGTTGGGAACCTGAGCAGGGAGAGAGAGGAAAGCGTAACAGGAAGGGACAGAAGGTATGGAGTAATAGGTAAAGTGTTAAAAAAGGAAAAAGCAGGAACTAAGCGTCACAAAACAGATTTGAAAGTTCTTTATCTGAATGCACGGAGCATTCGTAATAAAATAGACGAGTTAACGGCACAAATAACTACGTATGGGTATGATCTTGTGGCCATTACAGAAACATGGCTGCAGGGTGACAACGACTGGGAATTAAATATGCCAGGGTATTTAACAATCAGGAAGGACAGGCAGGAAGGAAGGGGAGGTGGGGTGGCTATGTTAATAAAGGAAGGAATCACTGTAATACAGAGAAATGATATTGGGACAAAGCATCAAGATAATGAAACAGTTTGGGTGGAGATAAGGAATAATAAGGGAAAAAAAACATTAGTGGGCGTAGTATATAGGCCTCCTAATAGTTGCAACTCTGCTGGAAGAAGTATTAATCAGGAGATAGTCGGGGCATGTAATAAGGGAACAGCCATAATTATGGGGGATTTTAATTATCATATTAACTGGACAAATCAAATTGGGCAGAGCAGCCTTGAGGACGAGTTCATTGAGTGCATCAGGGATGGATTTCTTGAGCAGTATGTAACTGATCCTACAAGGGGGCAGGCAACCTTGGACCTGGTCCTGTGTAATGAGTCAGGATTAATTAATAATGTCCTAGTTAAGGATCCCCTTGGAACGAGCGACCACAACATGGTTGAATTCCATATCCAATTAGAGGGTGAAAAGGTTGATTCTCAAACAAGCGTACTGAGCTTGAAGAAAGGAGACTATGATGGTATGAGAGCGGAATTGATTAAAGTGGATGGGGAAAATAGATTAAAGGGTAAGACGGTACATGAGCAGTGGTGTTCATTTAGGGAGTTATTTTACAACTTTCAAAATAAATATATTCCACTGAGGAAAAAAGGGTGTAAAAGAAATGACAGCCACCCGTGGCTAAGTAAAGAAATCAAGGATAGTATCCGACTAAAAACAAGGACATATAAGGTAGCCAAACTTAGTGGGAGGATAGAAGATTGGGAATTCTTCAAAAGACAGCAAAAAGTAACGAAAGGATTGATTAAGAAAGGGAAGGTAGATTATGAAAAGAAATCAGCAAAAAATATAAAAACAGATAGCAAGAGTTTCTATAGTTATATAAAAAGAAAAAGGGTGGCTAAGGCAAACATAGGTCCCTTAGAGGATGAGACCGGGAAATTAATGGTGGGAAACATGGAGATGGCAAAAATGCTGAACAAATATTTTGTTTCAGTCTTTACAGTAGAGGACACTAAGAATATCCCAACACTGGACAAACAGGGGACTCTCGGGGGGGAGGAGCTAAATACGATTAAAATCACTCAAGAGATGGTACTCAGTAAAATAATGGGACTCAAGGCGGATAAATCCCCTGGACCTGATGGCTTCCATCCTAGGGTCTTGAGGGAAGTGGCAGTCGGGATTGTGGATGCTTTGGTGATAGTTTTCCAAAATTCCGTGGACTCAGGAGAGGTCCCGGCAGATTGGAAAACTGCTAATGTAACACCGTTATTTAAAAAGGGTAGTAGGCAGAAGGCTGGAAATTATAGGCCAGTTAGCTTAATATCTGTGGTGGGTAAAATTTTGGAGTCTATTATTAAGGAGACAGTAACGGAACATTTAGATAAGCATAATTTAATAGGACAAAGTCAGCATGGCTTTATGAAGGGGAAGTCATGTCTGACAAATTTGCTTGAGTTCTTCGAGGATATAACGTATAGGGTGGATAAAGGGGAACCAGTGGACGTAGTGTATTTAGACTTCCAGAAGGCATTCGACAAGGTGCCACATAAAAGATTATTACTTAAGATAAAAAATCACGGGATTGGGGGTAATATTCTGGCATGGGTGGTGGATTGGTTATCAAACAGGAAGCAGAGAGTTGGGATAAATGGTTCATTTTCGGACTGGCAACCAGTAACCAGTGGTGTTCCACAGGGGTCGGTGCTGGGTCCCCAACTCTTTACAATCTATATTAACGATTTGGAGGAGGGGACCGAGTGCAACATATCAAAATTTGCAGATGATACAAAGATGGGAGGGAAAGTAGAGAGTGAGGAGGACATAAAAAACCTGCAAGGGGATATAGACAGGCTGGGTGAGTGGGCGGAGATTTGGCAGATGCAATATAATATTGGAAAATGTGAGGTTATGCACTTTGGCAGGAAAAATCAGAGAGCAAGTTATTTTCTTAATGGCGAGAGACTGGAAAGTACTGCAGTACAAAGGGATCTGGGGGTCCTAGTGCAAGAAAATCAAAAAGTTGGTATGCAGGTGCAGCAGGTGATCAAGAAAGCCAACGGAATGTTGGCCTTTATTGCTAGGGGGATAGAATATAAAAACAAGGAGGTATTGCTGCAGTTATATAAGGTATTGGTGAGACCGCACCTGGAATACTGCATACAGTTTTGGTCTCCATACTTAAGAAAAGACATACTTGCTCTCGAGGCAGTACAAAGAAGGTTCACTCGGTTAATCCCGGGGATGAGGGGGCGGACATATGAGGAGAAGTTGAGTAGATTGGGACTCTACTCATTGGAGTTCAGAAGAATGAGAGGCGATCTTATTGAAACATATAAGATTGTGAAGGGTCTTGATCGGGTGGATGCAGTAAGGATGTTCCCAAAGATGGGTGAAACTAGAACTAGGGGGCATAATCTTAGAATAAGGGGCTGCTCTTTCAAAACTGAGATGAGGAGAAACTTCTTCACTCAGAGGGTGGTAGGTCTGTGGAATTTGCTGCCCCAGGAAGCTGTGGAAGCTACATCATTAGATAAATTTAAAACAGAAATAGACAGTTTCCTAGAAGTAAAGGGAATTAGGGGTTATGGGGAGCGGGCAGGAAATTGGACATGAAGCTGAGTTCGGATCGGTCAATGCCCTGTGGGTGGCGGAGAGGGCCCAGGGGCTATGTGGCCGGGTCCTGCTCCGACTTCTTGTGTTCTTTAGATTTGTGGTTGGGATCAGATCAGCCATGATCTTATTGAATGGCGGAGCAGGCTCGAGGGGCCGATTGGCCTACTCCTGCTCCAATTTCTTATGTTCTTATGTTCATCATCAAACTGCAGTGACACCACACGTCAACTGAAGCACAAGGGGTGTGACATTACCTCTCGCCGGTGGTCTCACATCTCCTGCTTCACTGTATTGGAGAGTCAAGTGCTGACTTGAACCTCGAGTTCGGCGGCGTCATGCCCCAAATCGTATGTTTGAAATCACTCGGTTTGGGCACGAGAATCGAAGGATAACTTCATAGGAACATAGCAACATAGGAACATGTAGAATAATAGAAGGATAACTTCCTATTTACCGTATTGGGCCTTCTTCCCAGGCAACTGGCAGATGATCATTTGCTGCTTAATACATTGTTTTCAAAGCCTTGACACACTTTTCTTTCAGATGCGAATGTTGATTGGCTTATTTTATTTCACCTGTCTAAATTCCATACTTGTGGGTGACCAGAGCAATTCTAAGTAACCAATCTGACCTAATCTGCTGACATCTCCCGTATCATTTCCCTTCAATCGGCCATTAGTAGCTGTGCAGTGAGACTCCACCTTCTCGTTTCTGCTAGATTTCCTCATTTGAGCTGCTCTATGTATCAGAATTTTATAGGCAAAATTTATACAAGCAAAAAAACATGATCTGAAGTCTAAATTTATTATTAATCGATACTGCTGTTAGTTGTGTTTCGGTAGAAAAAAAATAGGATGACGTTGGAAAATGAGAAGTGATTGCTCTTTTCTTGACTTTCAGAGACGATGGAAGTTTCATTATGATATCCGTGGAACTGTGGTCTTAACAGATCGAGAGAAGAGCCCCCCTCCCATACGCAGCCCCATGTTTGTGGGGGCCGCATACATTGTGGTCACCAGAGAATTTGTGAGTAATTTATTTGTGAACTCGGAAATCGAGGCGTTTTTCAAGTGTTCGGAGGACACCTAGAGCCCCGATGAACACATCTGGGCGACACTGCATAGAATGCCCGAGGTACCCGGCTCGATTCCAGACACTCCCAGGCACCGTAGGGGTGACCCACCAATCCTTACTCGAGCAGTGAAGTGGTCTTTTGAGGCTGGTGATGTTGAGAAAGGTGCCTTATATCCGCCTTGTACAGGAAGGTACCGCCATCAAGTCTGTGTTTATGCTTCTGCAGATCTGCACTGGATCTTCCAAAAGAAACCCTTGTTCGCCAACAAGTTTGACCCTGAAGTGGACAACACAGCTGTGCAATGTATGGAGGAATATGTTCCACATAGAGCGATTCACGGAACAGGAAGTTAACAGTGAATGGGGAGATATAGGTCCCAGGCAGAAGGCAGGGCTGCAGCAGCGAATCGATAAATATTTATGATGAAGCAATGTGCTGAATAATAATGGGGGGATCTGTTACACCTAAACAAAAATAAATAACAGGCGATCTATCGTTAGCTCAAAGAGGATCATTGTAATCAATATGACCATGACAGCGGATGTATAATTAATTCCAACGAGAGAATAGTAACTAATAGGACTGTAATAGTGGTAGCATCAATCGTTCAAACTGAAACATTTTAACAAAGGGGACTGTAAACGTGTCTGCATCAATCGTTCAAACTGAAACATTGCCATGAATTGGACTGTAATTTGGGGCTGCGTGGATGCAGCTTTGCCTGTGTGAAAATGAGGATCAGGCAGAGTTGTTGTGGATTGAAGCAGCTGTGGAGGTGAATCACGTGTTACAGTGAAAGTCTGCAATCTGCAGAATAATGAATTGAAAAGTCACAGACTTTTACTGCCCAGAAGGAAGACATTCGGCCCATCGTACTTCTGAAGGATATTTGCCGGTTCAAGGAAATAATTTCTCTCTACCCACCCTTTAACCTTTTCAACACCTCTCCCCTCAATCTTCCATAATCAAGGGAAAACAAGACAAATTATGAAACCGACCTCCCTAACAATTTCTAAGCCAAGTGCAAAGGCTGCCTCCAATTCCAAGCGCTCTAATTGTTGCCAATTATTTTTGTGAGGAAACTAATCAAATGTTTTCTGGAACTCCACATCGATAAATTCCATAGATACCCATTTATCTGCTTTATAAGTGAGCTCCTCAAACAATTCAATTAGATCAGTCAGACCTGTGTTACCTTTAAAAAAGCCATGCTGGTTCTCTCTGTTCAGTTCATATTTGCTCAAATGCTCTCTCACTCTATCCTTAATGACCGATTCTAGTAACTCCCCCTCAACCGATGTTAAACTGACAGGCATATAGTTACCTGGTTTCACTATCTCACCCATCTTAATTTTCCCGTCTGATGGCACAATTCCCAAATGAAGAGAGCTTTGAAAGATTACAACTAACGCAGCTGCAATTCCCACCCCTACTTCTTCTAAATCCCCTTGGTGGAAACCATCAGCTTCTGGAGATTTATCTATCCTGAGTCCCATCATTTTCTCCATTTATCATTATGAATAAAGTAATTTCCTCCCTTTGATTTATTTTTAGTTTCCCTCATATCACTGGTATTTTGTCCTCTTCCTCTGCTGCGAAAATGGATGCAATGTGTTTGTTGAATAAATCCGCTATTACCTTGTAAGCTTTTACCGAATCACATGAGTCTGCCTTTAATGGACCCACCTCTTTTTCAGCTACTTTTTTGCTCCTAATATATTTTTACTACAAGCCGTTAGATTACTTGCATGTTTTGTTTCGTATTCCCTTTCCGCAGCTCTTAATATTTTCTTTGTGCCCCTTGGTTGTTTTCTATATTTTTCCCAGTCCCCTGAATTACCGCTTTTTTTACATTTGTGTGAGTCACTTCCTTCAGCTTTATATTGAGTCTTACCTCACGTGTTGACTGTGGTTGTTTGACAGTACAAGTGGAATTTTTGCTCTTTCGAGAAATGTTTTTGTTATGTTCAGCTATGTCCCAGCCACAAAATTATGGACGGACTGAATCCAACAAGTTACCGCCCCACCAGCCATCTCACAATGATGAGCAAAGTGATGGATGGATTCATCAATAGCGCCATCAAGCAACATTCACTCAGCAATAACCTCCTCACGCACACTCAGTTCGGGTGGTGTTTCAATCCTCGGCTTCCGACTTTACACAAATACAAGAGTTAAATGCCAAAGTGATAGCGGTTACCCCTCTTGGCAAAACGGAGGCATTTGCCTCGGTTTGGCACCAAGAAGCCCTCGCATCCTGAGGTCACTGCGGGTCAAAGCGTAAACCTCCCGGAGCTGGAAACATTGGATTTCGGTGATGATGACGGATTCTGTATTTTGTTGAAAAGCCTCGACCTCTAACTTTTTGATCATAACCGTGACAGAAACAAGAATTACATTTGAATATGACGTACAACAGTTGAATTTTAGCGTTTGAGTTTGCATTTGGAAGTTTTATTCTGTGAAATGGCGCTGCTTCCCTTAAGTTATTTTATTTAAAAAAAACAATCCTTTCTTACCTGATACAACAACTTTTCAATAACATCGAATTACTGCACAAATAAACGGCGATGCGTCCATTCCGGTAAAATAAAAGATAATAATCGAGCTTACTATATTCCAGGTCCTTACCTTGTGCTGTGGATCTTGATACCAGTTCAAGTTCCAGGGGAAGTTAGTGTTGTGAGTTCTGCACATCAATGAACACACCTTGGGTAAACATCATTTCCTCATCACAGGCATAAACACGATTGATGAGTACAATCCCTCACTGCCCTGTTCTCTAGAGCAGAGCTCGATCTGAATCACACACGGTCACATTTAATCTGAATTGTTCTCATGAATTATTGATCTTTTAACAAAGGTCATTAATTCGCTGTGTGGTAACAGTCATTACATTGCCCCGAGCTCTTCCATCTCTGGTTCAGAAGACCACGGAGAGAACCTGCGTTCTGTTGACATATCAGTTCCGTGTACTCATTTTGATTTTATTCATCACCATAATATTTCTTAATTATCGGAACGTAAAGATAGCAAGGGGCATAGATAGCTGTATGTTTATTTGGATCAAAAAGCAAAGGGAAGGGCACAGTGAACTCTCACCGAATGCTGTGAGTTTATTGGGATCAAACAGCAGCGGGAAGGACACAGTGAACTCTCACAGATTGATGAGAGTTTATTTGCATCAAACAGCAGAGGGAAGGACACAGTGAACGCTCATAGATTGTTGTCAGTTTATTGGGATCAAACAGCAGAGGGAAGGACACATTTAACTCTCAGTGGTTAAAGTGAGTTTATTCGGATCAAACTGCAAAGGGAAGGACACAGTGAACTCTCATAGATTGCTGTGAGTTTATTTGGATCAAACAGCAGAGGGAAGGACACAGTGAACTCACTGAGTTGAAACTTTAAATGTTTGGAATTATCTTCCCTTTCGAACATTGGCTGTTTGTTTATTCCGATTCTAACTCCGTATAATTTAACTGCATTCTGATCCCGGCTCTATTAACCTCAGTATCATGCCTTTTGCGACGCCAATCTATTCCTTATTGCCCTGAATTTATACAATTGCAACAGAGCAATGATTGTAATATCCGTCAGACAGTCTCCAGTTAATGAGTCACCGTTTCGGCCTTTTGATCAGGATCTTCACACAAATTGGTATCTGGCTCCAGGATTCACTTCCAGGAAATGAAACAACAAATGTTTGTGGCAAACACGTGACATTTCTGCTTCATTGGCCTTTTTGAATTCGAGTTGTTGTCCTGTAAACTCACCTTTTCATTTAATCTTTAGATTCTAGTAGTTGTCCTGTAAATTCACCTTTTCATTTAATCTTTAGATTCCAACTGTTGTCCTGCTAATTCAGCTTTTCATTTAAACTTTAGATTCAAGTTCTACTGCAAATTAGCCTTTTAATCTAAACGTTAAATTCTGGTTGTTGTCCTGTGAATTCACCTTTTCATTTAATCGTTCAATTCCAGTCCTTGTCCTGTAAATTCACTTGTTCAATCCATCCTTAAATTCTTGATGTTGTCCTCTAAATACACCTTTTCATTGGATCTTTCAATTCTAAATGTTGTCCTTTATATTCAACTTTTCATTCAATGTTTAAATTCTAGTTGTTGGCCTGTCATTCAACTTTTCGTTTACTTTTTAAACTCTTGATGTTATCATGTAAATTCTCATTTTCATTTAATCATTAATCTTTAGATGTTATCCTGTAAATTCTCCTTTTCATTCAATCATTAATCTTTAGATGTTGTCCTGTAAATTCTCCTTTTCATTTAATCAGTAATTTTTAGATGTTGTCCTGTAAATTCACCTTTTGATTTAATCATTAATCTTTAGATGTTATCCTGTAAATTCACCTCTTCATTTAATCATTAATCTTCAGATGTTGTCCTGTAAATTCACCTTTTCATTTAATCTTTAAATTCTAGTTGTTGTCCTGTAAATTCACCTTTTTGCCTGGCCAGTTATAACATCATCTGTTTAATCTCCAGCAGAAATAATCATGAATCGCTGATAGAATGGGAAATGCATAGAATGAAAGCCGAATGAACAGGGGTTAGGTTTAGGGTTCGGGTAATATTTCCAGCATTTTGAAACTGGTAAAGAAGCTTTGTTTGGGCCAGTGTGGTTCTTTTGACTCATCCCTGACTCCCTGAATCAGCTGCTGTTCAATGAATGATCATGCAGCTGAGTGATATTTATATTTTTTTGGGCGGTAGACTTTAACTGCCCAGCGTTTAATGATGCTTTAATGTGTAAATTGAGTGGCAGTTTAATCATACAATCATCACTGCAGACAATGAAGCCATTCTGCCCATGG
Organism: Heptranchias perlo; assembly: GCF_035084215.1. NCBI lineage: Eukaryota > Metazoa > Chordata > Chondrichthyes > Hexanchiformes > Hexanchidae > Heptranchias > Heptranchias perlo. The sequence continues at coordinate 3,122,670 of NW_027139548.1, forward strand.
CGTCTGTGCCGGCCGAAAAAGAGCGATCGAGCTTCATCCCACTGTCCAGCACTTGCTCCGTCCCACTGTCGGTTCCGGCACGTCAAGTGCACATCCAAGGACTTTTTTAATGAGTTGAGGGTTTCTGCCTCTCCCATCCTTTCAGGCAGTGAGTTCCAGACCCCCACCACGCTCTGGGCGAAAAGATTCTCCTCAAATCCCGTCTAATCCTTCTCCCATTTATTTTAAATCTTTGCCCTCTGGCCACTGACCCGTCTAGTATGGGAAATAGGTCCTTCCGATCCACTCTATCTGGACCCATCATTATTTTATACACATCAATTAAATCTCCCATCAGCCTCATTTGTTCCAAAGAAAACAACCCAGCCGATCCAATCTTTTCCTATAGCTAAAATTCTCCTGTCCTGGCAACATCCTCGTCAATCTCCACTGTACCCTCTCTACTGCAAACACATATTTCCTGTATTGTGGTGTCCAGAACTGTACGCAGGACTCATTGGACTCAGCATTATTTTATACAGTTCGACCATAACCTCCGTCATCTGGCTGGAGTCATACCTAGCACAAAGGAAGATGGTAGTGGTTGTTGGAGGCCAAGCATCTCAGCCCCAGGGCATTGCTGCAGGAGTTCCTCAGGGCAGTGTCCTAGGCCCAACCATCGTCAGCTGCTTCATCAATGACCTTCCCTCCATCATAAGGTCAGAAATGGGGATGTTCGCTGATGACTGCACAGTGTTCAGTTCCATTCGCAACCCCTCAGATAATGAAGCAGTCCGAGCCCGCATGCAGCAAGACCTGGACAACATCCAGGCTTGGGCTGATAAGTGGCAAGTAACATTCGCGCCAGATAAGTGCCAGGCAATGACCATCTCCAACAAGAGAGAGTCTAACCACCTCCCCTTGACATTCAACGGCATTACCATCGCCGACTCCCCCACCATCAACATCCTGGGGGTCACCATTGACCAGAAACTTAACTGGACCAGCCATATAAATACTGTGGCTACGAGAGCAGGTCAGAGGCTGGGTATTCTGCGGCGAGTGACTCACCTCCTGACTCCCCAAAGCCTTTCCACCATCTACAAGGCACAAGTCAGGAGTGTGATGGAATACTCTCCACTTGCCTGGATGAGTGCAGCTCCAACAACACTCAAGAAGCTCGACACCATCCAAGATAAAGCAGCCCGCTTGATTGGCACCCCATCCACCACCCTAAACATTCACTCCCTTCACCAAAGGCGCACTGTGGCTGCAGTGTGCACCATCCACAGGATGCACTGCAGCAACTCGCCAAGGCTTCTTCGACAGCACCTCCCAAACCCGCGACCTCTACCACCTAGAAGGACAAGGGCAGCAGGCGCATGGGAACAACACCACCTGCACATTCCCCTCCAAGTCACACACCATCCCGACTTGGAAATATATCGCCGTTCCTTCATTGTCGCTGGGTCAAAATCCTGGAACTCCCTTCCGAACAGCACTGTGGGAGAACCGTCACCACACGGACTGCAGCGGTTCAAGAAGGCGGCTCACCACCACCTTCTCAAGGGCAATTAGGGATGGGCGATAAATGCCGGCCTTGCCAGCGACGCCCACATCCCGTGAAAGAATAAAAAAAATTTCTCCGCCTCGGCTAACAAAGGAAAGTTTCCCGTATGCCTTTTAAATCACTTTATCTCCGTGTCCTGCTACCTTCAGGGATCTGTGGACATGCACTCCAAGCTTCCTTTGTTCCTCTACACATCATCAGCATCCTCCCATTTATTGTGTATTCCCTTGCCTTGTTCACTCTCCCCAATTACATGCCCTCACACTGCTCTGGGTTGAATTCCATTTGCCACTTTTCTGCTCACCTGACCAGTCCATTGAAATCTTCCGACAGTCGACAGCTTTCCTCCTCACTATCACCCATACGGCCAATTTTTGAAGCAAAAGAATCACAGCGACCCTAACTTGCTGTGATAGAGAATTACATTCCTTTCACTTCAAGCTCACAGCTTACAGTCCCCTCACTATATACTTACAGCTGCCCTGTCAACACACGTCACGTCACAAAATTGCCTCAGCTGCAACGCCACTTCTCAGGTCAGTCCATCATAAACATGCGACACTCCAACCGCCATCAACCTGCAACGAGCCTCTTCCAACCTCATCTGTCCCTTCTCCTCAATCTGACCCCTACTCCTCAATCTGACCCCTACTCCTCAATCCAGCCCCTTCTCCCCAATCTGACAACTTCTCCTCAATCTGACACCTTCTCTCCAATCTGACACCTTCTCCGCAATATGAGACATTCTCCCCAATCAGACACCTTCTCCCCACTCTGATCACTTCTTCTCAATCTGATACCTTCACCTCAATCTGGCCCCTTCTGCTCAATCTCACCCGTTCTTCCCAATCTGTCCCCTTCTTCGCTATCTGACCCCTGATCCACAATCTGACCTCTACCCGACACAGATCAGGTTGCTCAGCACTTCTCTTATTGTTTCTGGCTGAGAGCCGTTTGCCTCTTCAGGCTGGCGGTGGGTAGGAGTGGGGCGTGTTGTCAGGTTTGGCAGGCTGGCGAGGCTATTCGCCTTCTTCCATCTTTGAACATCCAAGGCGGCTTTTCTGAGGTCCAGACCTGACAAATACTGGGGAAGTAGCAGGGCATATCAAAGAGTAGCCCGAGTGCCTATTCACACCATCGTTTCAGCCAATGAGTTGGCGGCATGCGGGATTTCCGGCAGGACACACAGCAAAGTTTGTATTTTACAGCAAACAATATCTATTTACTGAGCAAACAGAGCCTGTTCAAACAGTGGACGACAGCAAACAGTCTACAGTGTCAATTTTAAAAGAATCACTACAAACTACAGCAAACAGAACTCATGACCGAAACTAGAATCTCCCGATAAATGCAAGGTCATTTCTCCAGAAAATTAGCAGTGAGTGGAGGAAAGTTACATAATACAAATGGATTATTTCTCCAGCAAAATGCATTGAGTGGGTAATAGTTACAAATTAGTGGCCGTAAATATAAGATTGTCACAAATAAATGCAATACAATAATCAGGAGAAACTGCTTCGCCCAGAGAGTGGTGAGAATGTGGAATTCGCCAGCATATGGGATGGTTGGGGCGATTATCAGAGATGCATTCAAGAGGAAGCTGTGTAAACACACGAGGGAGAAAGGAAGAGAACGATATGCCGATAGAGTTTGATGAAGAGCGGTGGGAGAAGGCTGGTGTGGAACATAAACACCAATACAGACCTGTTCGGCCGAATGGCCAGTTGCTGTGCTGTTTATTCTCAGTTAAAATAAACTGGAACAGGCGCTGATGGAGTTTTTTTCCGGATTTGCAACTGTTAGTCATGGATTAACATTTCAATTCTGTGTTTACAGCCATAGTAATGGGACAAGAATCGCAGACACCTCAAGAAGGGCAGAGAATGTGTGCGCTCCAATTCCGCAAAGAATAGAAAGCAGGATCAGAATGGCAACGGCAATAAGGGCACTGATCATATTCATCATCAGATACACCTCCAACTTCGAAAGAATAAGCAAGAGTTTATTGAGATGTCAGTAATTGGTGATACCAGGAACCATAGAGCAGTTAGCTTAACATCGGTGGTGGGAAAGATAATAAGATGTTTACTCAAGGATGAAAGAGAAAAACATCCAGAAACCGAAAATAAAAATAACGAGTAGTCAGCACGGATTTCAAAAGGGGCGGTCACGAATAAACAACGGTGTTAAATTATTGAAAAAGTAACAGAAAGAATAGCGAAGGGTAAAACATTGGAGTTAATACACTTGGATTTTCAAAAGGTCTTCGATAAGATACCATATCTCTCGGGATTTTTATTTCCACTTGGCAAAACGCAATGCTCCACACGAGCCTCCTTCCACCTGACTTCATCTCACTCTTTCAGCAAATCCTTCTGTTCCTTTTCCCCTCATTTGTTTATCCAGCTTCCTCTTAAAGACATCTATTCTAATCGCTTCAACTACTTCTTGTCACTGCGAGTTCCACATTCTCACCACTCTCTGGGGAAAGTGGTTTCTCCTGAATTCCTTATTTGATTTATTGGTGACCATCTGATGTTTATGGCCCCTAGTTTTGGACTTCCCCACAAGTTGGGAACGTTTTCCCTCTGAGAATCCCTACGTGGTCAGTTTTTGGTAAAACATTAAAATGCCTACGTGGCAAAGAAGCAGAATGCAAAATGGTTAGAAAGGGTTAATTAGTTAGTGACTGAGATTGGGACAGGTGGCCTGGCCTCCTGCTGGGCCATATGTTTGCGTAGTCAGCAGGTTTGCATTGTCTTATCAATGTGGAGTCTTTGATGTGATTCAAGGACTGGTCTGAATGTCTCCATGTTTATGGCAGATCAATATCGGTAACGAGCTTAGCCAAAGTTGAAAGACTTTCCAGGTTGGGAGATAAGGAACAGAAGGAACAGGGAACAACATTCCAAGTTGGAAGGTGAGGAAGTATCTCCTTTGATGTCTAACAGCAACATGGCCAGCACATGGACGATCTATGTTTGGCCGGCAATAATGTAACCTCGCATGGCAACCTGTGCCCGGCTTATGATTGGTGTTGACTCTTGTGTAATGATGTTCCAGCCCCTATCGATCTGTAAAAAGGTATGAGTTTTTGTCTTTGTCTTTGTCTCCTTATTCTGTTAGAATCGTTCGGATTCTCTCAGGAATCTGAATTGAAGCTACAGACTAAGACCTGCTATTAAAGTTGTGATGGACTTTAAAATGTATTCGACTTCAGTTTTTACTGAACCAGACTGAGGGGAAAGAATCCAGATCGTCATTTGGTGGCCCGTACGGGCATCTTAACGGTCGTTCACCGAGCGTTCACGGAGTGAGAGGCGGATTGTCTCAGACACGGAGGAAGGAAATGGCGCCCCGATGTCAGTGGTCTTAATTTACTACGTCGGTTTTCCTCCAATCCGTCAGTCTGACGACGAATCGTCCAATCGCTAACACTCGTGTAGCGTCCTTACAAGATTCAGGTCAGTCTGGCGAATACACAGAAATTGCAGGAAGAGGTCAGTGGTCGAATATCACTGAGTGTCAGCTCCGACTGAGTGAATAACTTGTAAGCGGTCGGTCAGTGGTTCATATCGCTGAGAATAGTCAGGGTTTAAGTTCCTGGTGATTGGATATAAACGGGAACTGTTGATCAAAATATCACTGAGTCAGGGTTCGAATTCCTGGTGATTGGGTATAAACAGGAACTTCGAGTCCCTGGGGATTGGGTATGAACGGGAACTGATTGCTTGTGCTGATCGACTACAGAAGGAAGTGCCTGTCTCAACGTGCAGCCTTAGACTGGTTGTTAAGAAGGGAAATCCCCCACGCGAAGGTCAGGACCCTGAAGTGGGCGTAGGGACCAAGGGCAGTTCGGATTGTGAGGCACAAGCATCAGTACCGTCCTCAAATTCTGTAATAAGCAACTGAGTGGCGATAATACGGTTGTGTTGACTAGTTGAATGAGAATAAAAGACTGGGGAATGTCAACGTCCATTGGGAGGAACTAAAAACTTAGATGCCGCCAAAAAGGCTCAGGAATTAATGAGGAAAAATAACAGAGGTACCACAGCCCAAGAACTAATTGCTTTATGGAGACAGTACTGTAAAAAAAAAAATGGATAGAATTAAGTGACTAGACAAATGTTTAAAAGACAAAGACCCGAAAAAGAAAGGTTTTGTTGTTTAAGTGTACTGTCCCTTTAAAAAGCCTGTCTTGATCAGTGTTTTTTTTGTCGGTGTTGTGGGCCTAGTCCCTCTCTCGCTCTCTCTCTGAAGCACGCAGCCTGTCTGAAATAAACACTGTCTCTCCCACATACAGATGTACGCAGGGCTGCAGGCTGGAATTTCTAACTCCAAGTCCTAATCTCTGTGTTTTCAAGATGTAACCACATTAAGCAGGTATCATTAGCAGCCGCCTGCTAAGATACGTTATATTCCTCTTTTATTAATGTATTAATGGTTTGGGCATGTGTTTCTAGCACTGTAGCTATCCTTTGCAAATATATGGTCAGCATTTGATCCTCAGACAATTCCTTATCTGTATTTTCATTTATCTTTTAATATATCTTTAATGCGAGGCCCTAAATCTCTGACCTTTTGATCTAATGTTGTCAAATCAATGGTGTTAACAACTGAGGCAAAGGCAGTTGCTATATCACTTATCACAGATCTTTACGTCTCCATATTTGCCGATCTCTTTTTACGATGTACACCTCCATTCCATGTCGCTCTTTGTTTTAACACTTGAGTTAGGAGGTGTTGATCTAATTGTTGAGTTTTCTTAGCATTCTCAATGCGAATTATATAATTTGTCAGGGAAGGTCTCCCCTCTTTGGTCAGATCTTGTATTCTACTATTAATTTCAAATAAAATTGAATAGCCCCAGAACTTGTCAAAACTTCCTTATCATACTGTGGCAGGATAAAATTGATCGTTGTTTAGTACCCTGTGTCAGTACATAACTCAAGTTCCTTTTCATATGATTTGTTTTACATTCCTTTCTTATTAATTTTTCACTGTAGCGTGAAAACTTATATCTCAGTCAATTGTAGCCTTTGGCATTTCCGAGTGATTGGGACAATTTTACTAATATAACCTATACCAATTATTACCTCATGTTCACCTGTGTTCTGGGCAAGCCTCAGACAGTTCTCAACCGACTGGGTCATTTCTATCTGTTTGAACTGCTCTTGGCATGACAGCCTGGCTTCTTGGGATGGAAGGGGTTAATATTAACTTGCTCTTGTGGTAGGAGTAACTTGATCCTTCTCCCTTTGATATTAAGTTTCCACCTTCAAAATTTCTCGGACTAGGCAATTTCTTTCTCCTGTTTTGTTTTCTGAATTTGTTTCGGGTAAAGGGATTATTCCTTTGGATAAATAAATAATAAATGAAGATTTGACAAATTAATCACTTGGACTCTCAAGAAGAGCCGCAATTGATTCTCTGTTTCTTTTAAAACAGGTGACCCTGTTTTTTTTGGGGGGGACCACGTGAGTGTTGATGGTGCAGGATTACCCAGAGTCGTTACAAAGTTACGGTGCAACCTTTGCTGGAGAAATTTGGTGCAGGAAACGATCCAGTGGTGTTAAAGATTTAAGACTTTAGCTGCAGACATCAGCGGATACCAAATGTCACAGCCTGGTGATATCAACCTGATTCTCTTCTTTTGAAAACATTTTGATTTGTTTTGTTTTAACCTATTTATTGTCTTCCGAGACAGAGTGCTCGAGGTGGGGAGATATGGGAGTTGCATCCAAAAGTAATTGCAAGCACTTCATCTCTACTATAAAACCACAAAGCCTGGACATAATTTGTTTCTGAAATTGGAATTGATTAGAAAAATTTATATAAGTTGCTATTTAAGCCCTCGAGAAAGGAAAAAAAAATACTTGTAATTTAAGGGGATAATCAAATTATATTTTAAAATAAAGGAAGTCCAGTCCAAATGGTTCCTATTGAATGCTGTGTATCAAAGAAGAATTCTTTTCGAGAGGGAAGAAAATTTTACATTGACAAGTCCTGTCAGTCCAACAATACTGCTCTCAAGTTGGGATAATTGTGAAATGATAGAAGGGACTCGGGCACAATGTAGTGGGATATTTTGGGAAATGAAAAGCGGTTCAAGAAAAATTAAGTGAGATGAATAAATTTTGGGATATTGGACGGGACTGTAAATATTGTATCGGACAGTAACGTTCCTCCAGGGCTCATGATAGGTAATATAATGGGTTATGTAAAATTGGATGAGAGGAAGTGATTGAGAATTAAAGTAAGAAACAGAGAAATTACACCAAATGGGAATTTCTCTAAAGTCATTGAATTGGGCATGATAAAAAAATCAATCTGGCATAAATATACAATCTAGTGGAAGTCAGGAAAGTGTAGTTGAGAATAGTAAATTGATAGCTTTCTCGTGGAGATATTTGTGTCCTTGCCTATAATGAATAATGAGAAAACTACACTCAATAGCCTGGCCACTACCCTGACATCGGGACCATGCAGGGGGAGATAAGCACTCTAGACACCCCTGATCTTTTTGATAAGATAACCTGAAAACCTAAGAATGGCTACAGTGGACATAAAATATACAAATGTATGTTGCCATCATCTGAAACGGAGATCAGGATGAAGAACATGATAACAAAGGCCTATGGCCTGGTAAGCTATTGCAACCACTCTTTAAACAAACCAGTTGCTTTTACAGGACTGAATCCTACAGGACATATGATGTGTGCCATGGAAAATGTTCGGAAATACCATGAGGAAGAAGAGACTGGCCAGCAGAAAGTTAATATCCAAGAACACTAAGCTCATTCCCATGAGATGCTGCTAGTATGCGTAGATACATGAAGAAGATACATTGAAGAATGAGTCTCAGACAGGCTCAGTTACTTGACAACAGCACAACAGGAAAATGGTTAATGTGGTCCAGGCGAGTGAGAAATCCTTTTAAATAAGGCACTGACACATGGTCCATAGAGAAACCAACTAATTAATGAAACAGTCAGGAAACACTGGTATCAATCAAAAGGACTGAAATTAAAGTAAAGAGGGACACAGTAATTTGGATTCCCAAAATTCCGGGTTAGGTTCCCATCAGTTAAGAATAAAATTGGGAGAAACAATATTTAGAAGATATCCGCACGATGGATACAAAATTACAAGATTATGAGGGGCCCAGATAAAGTAGACAGGAAGTACCTGTTTCCCCTAGCAGAGGGTTCAAGAACTAGAGGACGTATATTTAAGCTGATTGGCTGGAACAAAATTAAAGGGATGTGTTACTAGACATGTTGTCACTGTGTGTCCACATAGTGTTGGACACAGCCTAGAAGCACAGTGTGGGTTTAATAATACCGGTACCAATCCGGATATTAACTGTACCATGGAGGCCCTAGAGGCGGATCTAAAACCCACTTAAGTGGCATATGCCGGAGAGGGCGAATATTGTGTTACAACTAATTTGAAAACGTTTAAATATGCCAATCTAACTTGTGATATTTTAAGTCCAGAATGCTGCTCCATTTCTGAAGTCCTGGTTCGGATTGGACCCGAGGAACTGGTAGAGATACACCGGCATAACCTCACCACCTTACAAGTTTCTGAGAATGTCAGAAAGGACTTAAAAGCATATCAGGACACATTTGGGTATCTGACACCCCTGATGCCGAAATACATGAAAGCATTGCGAATGGAGATACACCTCTCCCAGAAGGTTTATTACAACCTACAACAGGACAATAACAACATTAAGCATGACATTGACCAAATTAAAGTCACCACCTGGTGAAATGACATCTGGAATTTGGGACTGAATATACAGATCCATCTTTGGATTAGATTAATTTCATATGTATTAGTCGTAGTGCAGTTTGTTGTAATGTGCTTCTTGATTTTCATTGCATGTAATAAATGTAAGCAGAGGATGAAGGGTTTGGCAAAGATAGTAAAACAGAGCCTGGGTGAGAATGTCCCCATTGTCTCTGTGGTTTCAACTAAGAACACATCTTAATAGTACAGGGAGTAGCACCTGCTGAGGTAAGGTGCATGTAAAAGGGAAGACAATTATAGTTTGATAGGATTGTCAGATGCTCTGCCTCTCTTCCACTCGGTCTGGTGGCCAACACGAAGGGAATCTGGTTAAGATGAGGTACAGCATCTAACGGGATATTGTAGGGAGAATTTCGATTAAGGGATATAATGGGGAGGGCACCAATTCAAAGGTGTAAAATGGTCTGAAAGGTACCATTCAGTCTAGTTAGGCTGGAAACAAAATATAAAGCACCATGAGATATTTGACTATGTTAGCCTTTTCAAACTAACATGAATAGGTTTAGCTGACCAAGGACATTCGCAGCTTGCTTGAGAGATGTTTAGAAGGAGTCTGTTCCTGAGAACAGATAAGAGTACAAAGGCGTATTGATGAAACATGTCTGTGTTCTATTGGGACTTCTCTAGTTCAAGGGCTAGTCATATTCATTGCTATAATTCTTATAGTTTATTGCTTACTTAAATGTTGCTGCGCTGTAGAACCTGCAGAACCAGTGACCACCGTAAAAATTGGTTATCATGAAATGATAAAAGGGGGGAATGAGAATCCCTACGTGGTCAGTTTTTGATAAAACATTAAAATGCCTACGTGGCAAAGAAGCAGAATGCAAAATGGTTAGAAAGGGTTAATTAGTTAGTAACTGAGATTGGTACAGGTGGCCTGGCCTCCTGCTGGGCCATATGTTTGCGTAGTCAGCAGGTTTGCATGGTCTTCTCAATGTAGAGTCTTTGATGTGATTCAAGGACTGGTCTGAATGTCGCCATGTTTATGGCAGATCAATATAGGTAACGAGCTTAGCCAAAGTTGAAAGACATTCCAGGTTGGGAGATAAGGAACAGAAGGAACAGGGAAGAACATTCCAAGTTGGAAGGTGAGGAAGTACCCCTTTGATGTCTAACAGCAACATGGCCAGCACATGGACGATCTATGATTGGCCGGCAAAAATGTAACCTCGCATGGCAACCTGTGCCCGGCTTATGATTGGTGTTGACTCTTGTGTAATGATGTTCCAACCCCTATCGATCTGTATAAAGGTATGATTTTTTGTCTTTGTCTCCTTATTCTGTTCGAATCGTTCGGATTCTCTCAGGAATCTGAATTGAAGCTACAGACTTTGACCTGCTATTAAAGTTGTGATGATCTTTAAAATGTATTCGACTTCAGTTTTTACTGAACCAGACTGAGGGGAAAGAATCCAGATCGTCACCTCCGTCGAACCTATCAATCCCTTTCATTATCTTAAAGACCTTTATTAGTTCACCTCTCAGCCTTCTCTTCTCGAGCGAAAAGAGTCCCGGCCCGCTCAGCCTCTCTTGATAAGTGCATCCTCTCAGTTCTAGCATCATCCTTCTGAATCTTATCAGTCAATGCCTCAATAACAATTTTATAGGATAGATATCAGAACCGTATGGAATGTTCCAAATGTAGTCCAAACAAGGTTCTGCACAAGTTTAACATAACTTCTCTGCTTTTCAATTCTATCCCACAAGAAATGAGCCCCAATGCTTGGTTTGCCTTTTTTATGGCCTTGTTATCTTGCGTCGCTACTTTTGGTGATTTATATATCTGTACCGCGAGATCCCTTTGCTTCTCCAACCCATTTAGAATCTAATTAATCAAGCAGTATGCGACCTCCTTATTCTTCCTGCCAAAATGCACCACCTCACATGGAATCAGCATCAGAGAGCTGGCAACTTGAACGCCGCCGTTGTCCACCAACAGGAAATCGGCGATCGAGAAGCGGCTTGAGCGCAAATTTCAGTTTTCGGTAATGAGTAAGGGAACGACCAGTAAAGATAGAGTAGGATCACGAACAATAATGTTGGAATAAGGTCACCATCAGTAATCTTGGAGTAGGATCACAATCAATAATGTTAGAGCAGGGTGACCACCAGAAATGTGAGATTAACGTCACCACTAGTAATGTTAGAGTAGGGTCACCACCAGTAATGTTAGACTAGCATCACCACCAGTAATGTTAGATTGGAATCACCATCAGTAATGTTAGAGTAGGGTCAGCACCATTAATGCTAGTGTTGGGTAACCACTGGTAATGTTAGGGATGGGTCACCGCCAGTAATGTTAGGTTCAGTTCACCATCGGCGGTAGTGCTCAAGACTTGTGCTCCAAAACTAGCCGCGCCTCGAGCCAAACTGTTCTAGTACAGCTTCAGCACTGGCATCTACCCGAAACTGCGGACAATAGCCCAGGTATGTACTGTCCACAAAAAGCAGGACAAATCCAATACGCCCAAGCACTTCCTCATCAGTCTACTTTCAATCATCGGCAAAGTAATGGAAGGTTTCGTCGACAGTGCTATCAATCGGCACTTACTCACAAATAACCTGCTCATCGATGCTCAGTTTGGGTTCCGCCAGGACCACTCGGCTTCAGACCTCATTACAGCCTTGGTCCAAACATGGGCAAAAGAGCTGAATTCCCGAGGTGAGGTTAGAGTGAATGCCCTTGACATCAAGGCAGCATTTGACCGAATGAGACAACAAGGAGCACTCGTAAAATTGAAGTCAATAGGAAACAGGGGATAACTCTCTAATGGCCGCAGTTGTACTTAGCATAAAGGAAGACGCTAATAGTTGTTGGATGCCAATCATCTCAGCCCCAGGACATTGCTGCAGGAGTTCCTCAGGGCAGTGTACAAGGCGCAACCATCTTCAGCTGCTTCAGCAATGACGTTCTCTACATCATAAGTTCACAAATGGGTCTGTTCGCTGATGATTGCACGGTGTTCAGTTCCTTTCGCAACCCCTCAGATAATGAAGCCGTCCGTGCACGCATGCAGCAAGACATAGACAACATCCAGGCTTGGGATGATAAGTGGCAAGTAATATTCGCGCCATACAAGTGCTGGACAATGACCTTATCCAACAAGAGAGAGTCTAACCATCTCCCCTTGACATTGAACGGCATTACCCTCGCCGAATCCCCCATCATCGACATCCTGGTGTCAGCAGTGAACAGAAAACTAACTGGACCAGCAATATAAACACATTCAGTACAAGAGCAGGTCAGAGGCTGGGTGTTCTTTGGCGAGTGATTCATCTCCTCACCCCCAAATCCTTTCCACCATCTACAAGGTACAAGTCAGAAGTGTGATGGAATACTCTCCACTTGCCTGGATGAGCGCAGCTCCAACAACACTCAAGAAGCTCGATACCATCCAAGATAAAGCAGCCCGCTTGATTGGTACCCCATCCACCACGCTATACATTCACTCCCTTCACCACCAGCGCACTGTGGTTGCAGTGTGTACCATCCACAGGATGCACTGCAGCAACTCATCAAGGATACTTCAACAGCCCCTCAATAGCCCACGACCTCGACCACCTAGAAGGACAAAACCACCTGCACGTTCCCCTCCAAGACACACACTAACCCGACGTGGAAAGAGAACGCCGTTCCTTCATCGTCGCTGGGTCAAAATCCTTGAACTCCTTTCCTAACAGCACTGTGGGAGAACCTTCACCACACGGACTGCAGTGCTTCAAAAAGGTGGCTCACCACCAACTTCTCAAGGGGAATCAGGGATGGGCAAAAAATTCTGGCCTTGCCAGCGACGCCCACATCTAATAAAGGAATAATATATATATATTAGAATAGGGTCACCACCAATAATGTTAGAGTTGGGTAACCACCAGTAATTTTAGAGTAGGATCACCACCAGTTATGTTAGAGTAGGATCACCACGAATAATGATGGAGCAGATTCACCATAAGTAATGTTAGAGTAAAATCACCACCAGTAATGTTAGAGTAGAGTCCCCATCAATAATGTTATGGAACTTTCACCACCAATAATGTTGGAGTGGGGTCACCACCAGTAATTTTAGAGTCGAGTCCCCACCAATAATGTAATGGAACTTTCACCACCAATAATGTTAGAGTGGGGTCACCACCAGTAATGTCTGAGTTGGATCACCGTCAGTAATGTTAGATTAGATTCACCATCGTTAATTTAGAGTAGTGTCACAACTAATAATGTTACAGTTGGGTCACCACAATAATGTTAGAATAGGGTCACCGCCATAAATGTTAGAGTAGGATCACCGCCAGTAATGTGAGAGTCGAGTCACCACCAGTAATGTTGGAGTGCAGTCATCATGAGCAATGTTAGAGTAGGGTCACAACCAGTCATGTTACCGTTGGGTCACCACCATTAATGTGAGAGTAGGATCACTGACTGTGATCTTAGAGTAGAGTCACCACGAGTAATGTTAGAGTATAGTCACCATAAGTAATATTAGAGAAGGGTCAACACTATTAATGTTCGAGTAGTGTCGCCACCAGTAATGTTAGAGTAGAGTCACCACAAGTAGTATTAGAGGAGGGTCAACAACATTAATGTTAGAGAAGGGTCACCACCAGTGATGTTAGAGTAGAGTCACCACCAATATTTTTAGAGTAGGGTAAACGCTTCTAATGTTAGAGAAGTTTCAAGATCAGTAATGTTACAGTAGAATCACCACCAGTAATGTTAGAATAGAATCACCACCAGTAATGTTACAGTAGGGTCACCACCAGTAATGTTAGAGTTGAGTCACCACCAGTAATGTTAAAGTAGAATCACCACCAGTAATGTTACAGTAGGGTCACCACCAGTAATGTTGGAGTAGTGTCACCACCAGTAATGTTACAGTAGGGTCACCACCAGTAATGTTAGAGTAGAATCACCACCAGTCATGTTAGATTAGATACACCATAATAATGTTGGAGAAGGGTCACCACCATTACTGTTAGAGTAGAGTTACCACAGTAATGTTAGAGTAGAGTTACCACAGTAATGTTAGAGTAGGGTCACCATCATTAATATTAGAGTAGATTCAACACAAGTAATGTTGGATAGGGTCATCAGAAGTAATGGTAGAGAAGGGTCACCACCAGTAACGTTGGAGTAGAATCACCTCAAATAAAGTAAGTGTAGAATCACTATCAATAATGTTAGTGTTGACCGACAACCAGAACTGATAGCGGAGGGTCACCACCAGTAATGTTAGACAAAAATCACCATCTGCGATGTTAGAGTCGGGTCACCACCAGTAATGCGAGAGCAGGGTCACCATCAGAAATGTTAGAGTAGGATCACCACCTGTAATGTTAGAGTAGGATCACCACCATTAATGTTAGAGTAGGATCACCATCACTAATGTTAGTGTAGAATCACCACCAGTAATGTTAGAGAAGGATCACCACCAGTAATGTTAGAGAAGTGTTACTACCAGTCATGATCGAGTAGCGACACCACAAGTAAATGTTCGAGTGGAATCACCACCTGTAATGTTAGAGGAGATTAACCACCAGTAATGTTAGTGCAGAATCACCACCAGAAATGTTAATGTAGGTTCACCACCAGTAATGTTAGACTAGGGTCAACACAAGTAGTGTTAGAGGAGAGTCACCACCAGTAATGTTAGAGAAGGATCACAACAGTAATGTTAGAGTCGGGTGACGACGAGTGATGTTGGAGTAGAATCACCACCATTAATGTTAGAGTAGAGTCGCCAGCAGTAATGTTGGAGAAGGGTCACCACCAGTAATGTTAGAGTAGAATGACCACCAGTAATATTAGAGTGGGATCACCATCAATAATGTTAGAGTAGCGTCACCTCCAGTAACGTTAGAGTAGGTTCACAACTAGTAATGTTAGTGCAGGATCACCACCAGTCATGTTTGAGGAGGGTCAACACCGGTTATGTTAGACGAGGGTCACCACAAGTCATGTTGGAGTAGACTCACTGCCAGTATTGTTAGAGTCGTGTCGCCATCAATAATGTTAGAGAAGGGTCACCAGCAGTAATGTTAGAGTAGGGTCACCTCCAGTAATGATAGTGCAGAATCACAACGAGTAACGTTGAGAGATTCACCACCAGTATTGTTACAGGAGAGTCAACAATATTAATGTTAGACTAGGGTCAACATCAGTAATGTTAGATTAAAGTCAGCAGCAGGATAGTTAGAGCAGGGTCACCACCTGGAATGTTCGAGATGCGTCACCACCAGTAATGTTAGCGTAGAGTCACCACCAGCAATGTTAGAGTACAGTCACCACAAGTAGTGTTAGGGGAGGGTCACCAACATTAATGTTAGAGCAGGGTCAACACCAGTGATATTAGAGCAGAGTCACCACCAGCAATGTTAAAGTACAGTCACCACAAGTAGTGTTAGGGGAGGGTCACCAATATTAATGTTAGAGCAGGGTCAACACCAGTGATATTAGAGCAGAATCACCACGAGTAATGATAGAGGACAGTCACCACCAGTATTGTGAGAGCAGGTTCGCCACTTGTAATGTTAGAGAAGTTTCACGATCAGTAATGTTACGGTAGGGTCACCAACAGTAATGTTAGAATAGGGTCACCATCATTAATGTTAGAACAGGGTCATCATCAGTAATGTTGGAAGAGGGTCTTCATTAGTAGTGTTAGAGCAGATTCATCAAAATTAATATTAGAGTGGGGTCACCAGAAGTAATGTTAGAGTCGTGTCACTACCAGTAATGTTAGAGTAGGATCACCAACAGTAATTCAGTAATGTTAGAATAGGGTCACCATCATTAATGTTAGAGTAGAATCACCACCAGTAATATTACAGCGGGGTCACCAGAAGTAATGTTAGAGATGGGTCACGAACTATAATATAACAGGGGGGTCACCAACAGTAATGTTAGAATAGAGTCGCCACCAGTAATGTTAGAGTAGTGTTACCACCAGTAATGTTAGAATAGGTTCACCATCATTAATGTTAGAGTTGGGTCACCACCAGTAATGTGAGAAAAGGGTCACCATCATTAATGTTAGAGTAGAATCACCACCAGTAATGGTAGAGTAGAGTCACCACCAGTAATGTAAGAGTAAAATCACCACCAGTAATGTTGGACTAAAATCACTACCACACATGTTTGATAAGTGTCACCGTCAGTAATGTTGGAGTAGGGTCACCACCAGTAATATCAGAGTAGATTCTCCACCATTAATGTTAGTGTTGGGTCACCACCAGTAACGTTAGAATCGTGTCATCACCAGTAGTGTTAGATACGAATCATCACCGGTCACCATCACACTGCAAAACAATTTTAATTTTATAATAGAAGAGGGAAGATATCGCCGAATTATCATGAGGACCGACAGGGATCTCAGAACTAACACATTCCCTTTGGGGTTTCTTTCCCTTCATTAATTTTTTGGAGGGAATTTCAAGGATGGAAGTACATTATTTCCCGATTGGCACTCCCGGGTGCGCTTAAACATAAGATCTCCCCTTATTTGTTAAGTGACTGTAACTAACGTCAAGTTTATGTAACCTGTTTTTTCTCACCGAGGCACTGATTGATCTATAAAGGGGGAGCAGTTATGGATCTCGGATATTCGTCAGTCTGAACCAAAAAGCTGGACGGAATTCACCTGCTCTTCCAAAAATGGGACGGGCAGCAATTCTCCTGATAAAAGATATTTACTACCCTATTCTGGCATTCGTTGGTGTTCCGGGTAAGACATTATATCCTAATGTTTAACAGCTGTGAACTATGTGACCGCTTTGGAGCCTGTTTGATCATGTTACAGATTCCCGATAATGACCTCATTGTAAAATCACAGAGTCGATGGGAAAAAGTGATAAATATCAGTTCATAATCAACGAGTCCGGGCTGCAGGCAAGACGCTATTCTGGTCGATAAATCGGAGACAATGGGTGCACGTATTTTCTCGCTTGACAGCAGGAGGGCGGGTTACGCCATTCCATTGCACAGTCGGCAGCTCACGAAAGATTGTGTTGCGTGACTGCATTGCACCGATTCAATTGCTAACAGGCACGATGGGCCGAATGGCATTCTTATAAGCTGTATCCGTATGTGGCTCTGTGATTCTATGATCACTCTGCTTAATATGGGTAATTACTTGGATTAAGACATTTCCCTCTAACAGGTGACTTTGAAAGATAATGTGTGAAGCATTTGTTCAAACCACAGCGAACGCGGCCCAGGGAATTGCATCTTGCTGCAAAGAACCTTTGCGGGTTTCTCCAGTTGCCACTCTGCTATGCTGCAGCGCCGTCTGGGATATTCCGGGTTTGATTTTGGACTTTACCATCGAAGGTTTACCATCGCCTGGGCGGAATGCGTGGGCAAATCAGTAGCACCAATTCAGGGGATAACTGATAAATTTGAGTGGGTGGAATCCGTGGTGAAACCTTCATGGCGGTGTGAGCTCAGCGCACAACGCTGCACCGAAATATATATCTGGATGGAGACAGAGAATCTGGTTACTTATTGATTTTCAAAAATCAACATGGTCACCCGCTTCCCTCCCCCAATCCTCATTCTCCAGGTGCTCCCCGTTTCCAGGCAGTTCTTGGAAATCTCGGACCAGCTATTTTTATCCTTTAATTTTTCTGTGTAATGTATTCCTTCTTTTTAACATTCTCGCTAATGCTCTCCCTTAAAAAGGAGCCCGTGTACATCACCGTAAGGAGCATCACTGCTGAACATTTCAAATATATACAGTGAGATTCCACCTGAGTGTCCTCAGTAACTTTTCTCTTCTCCCTCTTTCTTACAGCAAATGTAGTGACAATTGTGATTCTCTCCAGAGGAAATTGCGGCCTTTCCAAATGTGTCTCTGTCTACATGGTGGCCATGGCAACAGCAGATCTGCTGGTCATTATCTTCAATGTAATAGTCAATCAGATATTCAATTATCACTTTCCGTATTCTTTCCTGTCCTACACTGTGGTTTGTAAGTTCATTCTGTACAATAATTGTGCCGTAGTTGATATGTCGGTATGGTTTACAGTTTCGTTTTCATTTGACCGATTTGTGTCGATTTGCTTTCAAGAGTTTAAAAGGAAGTATTGGACCAAGAGAACGGCAATCGTGGTTACAGTAACGATCACTGTCCTGGCCTATTTAAAGGGCATTCCTATGTTGTTTTCATATGGACCTGAACGAATAATTAACAATGTGCAGTGGGGATGCTGGCCAAAGATGGACGTTTTTACATTACCTGCATGGGAAGCATACAGCTGGATTCAGACTCTGTCAGCCCCATTGATTCCCTTTGCTTTCATAGCACTGTTTAATTCTTTGACCGTAAGAAGAATTTTAGTGGCCAATAGAGTCCGCAGAGAACTCCGCGGTCACAACACTAACAATCAGAGTGACCCAGAGGTGGAGAACCGAAGGAGATCCATCATTTTACTCTTCACTATATCGGGCAGTTTTATACTGTTGTGGATAACAGCTGCCGTGAGTTTTTCTGTCACCAGGCTTTCGAGCACCGTTTATTTCCAAGGTGATTATTCAAACCCTGGATATATCGCCACTGAAAGCGGATATCTGCTCGAGTTTTTGAGTTGCTGCACAAATACGTGTATTTATGCAGTTACCCAGAGGAATTTCAGAGAAGAACTGAAAACTCTACTGAAATCTCCCTGGTCACTGATTCGCAGATTGGTTAAAAATGAGATAAAATTAAATCAAACCAAAGATTCTTCTCATAACTAAATCGAAATTTCAAATCATTCTCTGTATTAGAAAGTCCTTCTTTCTGTTAATCTGAAAAATGGGAGATGTTGGGCAATGATCTGAAATAAAATAAAATTATGGAAAATAAAACCTGTTGAAGGTAACTGCAATATTACTTGTTGGGTTCACCGGGGCAACAGGAGCATCAGCAGGGATCCTGTTGCGGAATTGGAGCAGGTTCCTGAAAGTTCATTAACAATTAGCTGCGAGAGTGAAGTAATGCTCATTCTCAGCTCCTGTCTGTTACCATGACGTTTAACTTCCTTATGGAAGCGCACGAGAAGAAAGAGCCATTATTGCAAAGATTGTGAAAGGGGAACATTCGTGCACGGAGTGAGCAATTTGAGAGTTTGGTCATTGTCGAAGTTCGGTGCGGTGGGTGAAAGAGATGCTGCTTTGCCTTTTTTTCCTGACTTTTTTTCCGCAGAACGGCGGCGGAACTGAGCAGCAGCAGCAGACCGAGATTGGGGATAAAAGCAGCAGCAGACCGAGTTCCGAGAGTGGGAATAAAAGCAGCAGCAGACCGAGGCCCGAGAGCGTGGATACAAGCAGCAGCAGACCGAGGCCCGAGAGCGGGGATAAAAGCAGCAGCAGACCGAGGCCCGAGAGCGGGGATAAAAGCAGCAGCAGACCGAGGCCCGAGAGTGGGGATAAAAGCAGCAGCAGACCGAGGCCCGAGAGCGGGGATAAAAGCAGCAGACCGAGGCCCGAGAGCGGGGATAAAAGCAGCAGACCTGCAACAAGAGTAAACTGCAGTGTGACGTCACTGGTGAGGCAGGTAAGTGATTGGTGGTGACTGTGGGCTAAGTTTTAAGTTAACAAATAGCAGAGAACTAAATTTTGAAAAATCAACTTAATTTAATTGGTCTGATCAATTAAAAGAGGTAAATAATTTGATTAACACTAACTTAATTAATTATATAAGTAAAACAATGGGAGAACAGGAGATGTGTTGCGGCAGCAATATGTGGGAGCTTGTGGACAGTTTGTCCAGGGCGACTACATCTGCGGTCAGTGTCTGTGGCTCAAGGAACTTCGGCTGCGAGTTGAGGAGCTGGAGTCCGAGCAGTGGACATTGCGAGATATCAAGGAGGGAGGAAGCTACCCGGACCTTTCCCTCCAGGAGGCAGCCACACCACTGAGATTAAATACTTTAGAATTGACACGTGGTCTGGGACAGGAGGGTGTGACTGCGAGTGAGGCAGGTCCGGGGATCCAGGAGGTAGAATAGCAGGAGCCTCAGTCCATGTGCTTGTCCAATAGAATTGAGGTTCTTGGAACTCTTGTGGACAAGTGAGGAGACTGTGGGGAGGATAAGCAAACTTACAGTGGCACCGTGGTACGGAAAGCCGTTCAAGTGGGGGGAGTAAAAGGGAAGGTGGTTGTAATAGGCAACATTATAGTTAGTGGGACGGACACTGTTCTCAGCAGCCAGGAGCATGAGTCCCGAAACCTATGTTACCTACCCGGTGCCAGGGTTAAGGACATCTCCTCCGGGCTGGAGAAGAAATTGAAGTGGGAGGGGGAGGATCCAGTTGTCGTGATCCACGTCGGTACCAACGACAGAGGTAGGACTAAGAAAAAGTTTGTGCTCAGAGAGTTTGAGCAGCTAGGGAGTAAATTAAAAAGCAGAACCAAAAAGATAATAATCTCTGGACTAGTACCTGAGCGACGAGCAAATTGGCATCGGTTCAATCGGATCAGGGAGATGAATGTGTGTCTCAAATATTGATGTGGGAGAAAGGTGTTTCGATTCGAGGGGGACTGGCACCAGTACTGGGGAAAGAGAGAGCTGTTCTGTTGGGACAGACGACACCTGAACCATGTTGGGGCCAGTGTTCTAGCGAATCGAATAACGAGGGAGGCAGATAGTGCTTTAAACTAAATAAGTGGGGAAGGTTCCCGCTGCAGAGAAATCAAGAATGCTAAATAGAAAAGATAAGGAAGCAGTGCAGGAAAGTGATAGGAGTAAGGATAGCCAAATTGTGTCAGGAACGTACAGATCACACAAACACATACCTGTTATTTATATGGACTTCCAGAAGGCATTTGATAAGGTCCCACGTAAGAGACTGTGAGCGAAGTTAGACGCCCATGGAATCGATGGAAAAGTACGGACTTCGTCAGGAAGTTGGCTGACCGAAAGGCAGCAGAAAGTAGGGGTAATGGGTAGGTACTCACATTGGCAGGATGTGACCAGTGGAGTCCCGCAGGGATCTGTCTTGGGGCCTCAATTATTCACAATATTTATTAAGGACTCGATGAAGACATAGAATGTCGCATATCTAAGTTTGCCGATGACACAAAGATTGGTGGTATTGTAAGCTGTGTAGATGAAAACATAAAATTACAAAGGGATATTGATAGATTAGGTGAGTGGGCAAAACTGTGGCAAATGAAATTCAATGTAGACAAATGTGAGATCATCCACTTTGGATCAAAAAAGGTTAGAACAGGGTACTTTCTAAATGGTAAAAAGTTAAAAACAGTGCATGTCCAAAGGGACCTAGGGTTTCAGGTACAGAGATCATTGAAGTGTGATGAACACGTGCAGAAAATTATCAATAAGGCGAATGGAATGCTGGCCTTTATATCGAGAGGACTAGAGTACAAAGAGGCAGAAGTTATGCTGCAGCTATTCAAAACCCTGGTTAGAATGCACCTGGAGTACTGTGAGCAGTTCTGGGCACCGCACCTCCGGAAGGACATATTGGCCTTGGAGGGAGTGCAGCGTAGGTTTACTAGAATGATACCCGGACTTCAAGGGTTAGGTTAAAGGGAGAGATGACACAAATTGGGGTTGTATTCTCTGGAGTTTGGAAGGAAGAGGGT
Organism: Heptranchias perlo; assembly: GCF_035084215.1. Lineage (NCBI taxonomy): Eukaryota > Metazoa > Chordata > Chondrichthyes > Hexanchiformes > Hexanchidae > Heptranchias > Heptranchias perlo. The sequence goes on from NW_027139548.1 coordinate 3,144,620, forward strand.
TGATCAAATCGACGTTTACAAGATATTAAGGGGAACGGATTCGGGTGGATAGAGAGAAGCTATGTCCCCTTGTTGGGGATTCTAGGAGTAAGGGGCACAGTCTAAAAATTAGAGCCAGATCTTTCAGGAGAGAGATTAGAAAACATTTCTGCACACAAAGGGTGGCAGAAGTTGGGAACTCTCTTCCGCAAACGGCAAGTGATATTAGCTCAATTGCTAAATTTAAATCTGAGATAGATAGTATTTTAGCAATCAAAGGTATTAAGGGATATTTGCTAAAGGCGGGTATATGGAGTTAGATCACAGATCAGCCATGATCTTATCAAATGGTGGAGCAGACACGAAGGGCTGAATGGCCTGCTGCTGTTCCTATGTTCCTGTGTTCCTAATATTGCACTGACAAATAGGGTCAGGGTAAGATTGGAGGGTGGCAAATGTAACCCCACTATTGAAAAGGGAGGGAGAGAGAAAACAGGGAACGACAGAAAGTTCAGTCCAACATCAGTCGGAGGGAAAATGCTAAAGTCTATTATAAAGGATATGATAACAGGACACTGAGAAAATATCAACGGGGTTAGACAAAGTCAACATGCATTTATGAAAGGGAAATCGTGTTTGCAAACCTACTGGAGTTTTTTGAGGTTGTAACTGGTAGAATAGATAAGGAAGAACCAGTGGGTGTGGTTTATTTGGATTTCCAGAATTCCTTTGATAAATTCCCACACAAGAGGTTAGTGTGCAAAATTGAAGCATGTGGGATTGGTGGTAATGTACTGGCATGGATTGAAAATTGGTTAACAGACAGAAAACAGAGAGTTGGAATAAATGTGTATTTTCGGTGTGGCAGGCAATGACTAGTGGGGTACCACAGGAATCAGTGCTGGGCCCCAGCTGTTCACAATATATGTTAATAATTTGGATGAGGGAACCAAATGTATTATTTCCAAGTTTGCTGACGACACAAAACTAAGTGGGATCGGGAATTGTGAGAAGGATGCAAAGATGCTTCAAGGCGATTTAGACAAGTTCAGTGAGTGGACAAATACACGGCAGATGCATTATAATGTGGATAAATGTGAAGTTATCCACTACGGAAGGAAAAACAAAAAGGGAGAGCATTATTTAAATGATGATAGATGGGGGAATGTTGATTTACAAAGGGGCTTAGCTATCCTTGTACACCAGTCACTGAAAGCAAACATGCAGGTGTAGCAAGCAGTTCGGAAGGCAAATGGTATGTTGGCCTTGGTTGCAAGAGGGTTTGAGTACAGGAGCAAGGATGTCTTACTGCAGTTACACAGGGCCTTGTTGAGAACGCACCTGGTGTATTGTGTGAAGTTTTGTTCTCCTTACCGAGGAAAGGATATCCTTGCCATTGAGGGAGTGCAGCGAAGGTTCACCCGACTGATTCTTGGGATGGGAGGAATGTCGTATGAGGAACGATTGGGTTGATTCGGCCTGTATTCATTCGAGGTTAGAAGAATGAGAGGGGATCTCATTGAAACATATTAAATTCTGATAGGTCTAGACCGACTTGATTCAGAGAGGATGTTTCCCCTGGCTGGGGGTGGGGTCCAGAACCATGGATCACAGTCTCAGGATACGGGTGAACTCATTTAGGAATGAGATGAGGAGAAATGTCTTCACTCACAGGGCGGTGAACCTGTGGAATTATCTACCATAGAAGGCTGTGGAGGCCAAGTCACTGAATATATTTAAGATGGAGCTAGATATTTTTCTAGACACAAAAGGCATCAAGGGGTATGGGGAGAGAGCTGGAGTATGGCATTGAGATTGAGAGTCACCCATGATCATATTGAATGGCGGAGCAGGCTCGAAGGGCCAAATGGGCTGAATGGCCTGCTCCTGTTCCAATTTTCTATGTTTCTATGTTTCTCATTCAAGAGGAGAGATGAAAGCAGGTGGCAAGTGAGTCCGTTTATTGCCTTGAAGTGGGTACACCCGGTGTGAGAACATTAAGTTGGACAGAAAGCTAGTAACAGACACGCTGATGTGGAAGGGGAGACAGAGTTTAGGAAGAGACGTCAGAGCTACAGAGTTCCCAGCGAGAGATGGCGGACCAGCTACACCAGAGTATGAGCTGGACTATAAGGTTTTCCAATAAGGAGAAGGGGTTAGGCTGTCGGAAGAGAAAGATCTCATTTGACACTTCATGTGAATCAAAGATTGTGGGAACCGAAAGGGATAGAGCTGTTGAGAAATGCTGACAGTCTCATTCCCATCAAGGCAGTGATCAGAGAATCAAAGAACCTTACAGCACAGAAGGAGGCCGTTCGGCCCGGCGTGCCTGTGCTGGCTCTCGGAAGAGATGTCCAATTCAATCCCACGCCCCAGTTTTTTCGCATAACGCTGCAAATTAGTCCTCTTCAATGCATGTCCAATTCCCTCTTGAAAGTTCCTGTAGAATATGTTTCCACCACTCTTTCAGGGAGTGTGTTCCAGATCTCAACAACCCTCCGTCTGAAAAAAAATGTTCACTCACTTACGCTCTTGTTCTGTGGCCAATTATTTTAAATCTATGACCTTTGTTTACCGACCCACTTGTCAGAGGAAAGTTTCTCCCCATTTGCTCTACCAAAACCCCTCATTATTTTGAATACGTCCACTAGGGCTCCTTGGATTCTCAGGTTTATAAAAATCTGTTGTTTTATCTGCTGAGCTATTCGGGCTCTGACGTTGGCTGTGGACACAGCGACCTTCACTGGCTCACATGCAAGGTTACATGCCCCGCCCGCCATATTGAGCATTTCCGACTGCAGTGATCCCTCCTGGACAGCGCATTTCTCTCGCATACCCAGAATGACTGCCTCCCACAGGGTGCACTTCACAAATACTCACCCTCCCACCAACTACAAGCTCTTTAATAGTGGCGTCAGATGTGACAAGTGATGATCCCCATTGATCTGTACTGGAGCCTTATCTTTTCACTGTAACAATTAATAATTTGGATGAAGCAATAGAGAGTTGTATGTCCCAGTTTCAAGGTGACACACATTTCGGAAGGTGAGTAAGTAGTGCAAATCGGAGCAGAAAGTTACAAGGGGACGTTGGCAGATTAAGTGAATGGGCAAAACTTTCTAAATGTTGTAAAAGTGGGAGCATTGGAACAGGAGGAGGCCTTCCTGCCAAACGAGCCTGCTCTGCCATTCAATTAGATCATTGGCTGACCTGTATCTCACATCCATCTACGAGCTTTAACTAACCCTTAATATAATTACGGAACAAAAATCTATCAATTGCAGTTTTAAAAAAATTCAATTGACCCCGAACCGGAGCAGCTTTTTAGGGGACAGAGTTCCAGATTTCCGCTATCCATTATGTGCAGAAGTGCTTCCTGACATCATCCCTGAACAGTCTAGATTAAATTCAAGGTTCTGCCCCCTTGTTCTGGACTATCTAATCAGAGGAAATCGGTTTTTTTGTCCCTATCAAATGATGTAATCATCTTAAACACCTCAAACAAATCTGTCCTTAATCTTCTATTCCCGGGGAAATCCAAGCCTAGTCTATGCAACATATCCTCATAATTTCACCCTGGTATCATTCTGATGAATCTGTTCTGCACCTCCTCCAAGGCCAATATATCATTTGTGAGGTGCGGAGAACAGAACTGAAAATAGTACGACAGATACGAGAAGCTAAGAATTGTGAGCGAGCAAAGAGATTCATTGGTACCAATCTCATGAGCACTGCATGACATGCGTTGTATTAATGGATTGCATAGTATCCTAACAGCATAAATTTCTTGCTTTCGTACTCTATGCTTCTATTTATAAAGCCAAGGATCCCATATCCTTTTTAACATCCTTCTCAACTTGCTCTGCCACCTTCAAAAATGTGCTTTTGTGTACCCAGAAGTCTCCCTGCTCATGTACCCACTTTAAAATTGCACCATTTAATTGATAGTGCCTCTCCTCATTCTTCCTACCATAATGTATCACTTCACACTTCTCTGCATTAATTTTATCTGACTTGAGTCTACCCATTTCACGAGTCTCTCCATGTCAACCTGAAGTATGTTACTATCCTTCACATTGTTTACTCCATTTCTGAGTTTCGTGTCACAGGCAAACTTTGAAATTATAACCTCTATTCCCAAGTCCAGGTTATTAACATCTAACACTGATAGCATTCGTCCTACTACTGAGCCATTGGGAACACCAGTGTATACTTCCCTCCAGTCTAATAAACAACCGTTCAACACAACTCTCCACTTTCTGTCCCTTAGCCAATTTTGTATCCTTGCTGCCACTGCCCCTTTAATCCCATGTGGTTTAATTTTGCTAACCAATCTATTATGTGGTACTTTATCAAACCCAATTTGAGAGTCGAGATACATAATATCAACCACACTACCATCACCAACCTTCTCCAGTACTTCATTAAAGAACTCAATCAAGTTAGTCAATCGTGCGTTTCCTTTAACAAGTAAATGCTGACTTTCATTTATTATCCCATACTTTTCCGGGGTTATGGGGAATAGCGCGGGGCGGGGTGGGAGGTGGCGTGCTGGAGGGTGGCACTAATTGGACAGCTCTTTCAAAGAGCTGGCACGGGCACGATAAACTGAGTGGTCTCGTTCTGTGCAGTATCATTCTATGTTTCCATCTTACCCGTCCTCTCCAATCTGAACCGTTTTGGTGAATCTGACTTCTTCTTCTCAACCTGACCTCTTCTGCACAATTTGATCCCTTCTCCTCAATGTGATTCCTTCTCTTAAATGTGACCATTTTTCTCAAGCTGACCACTTCTCCCCAATCTGACCCATCTCCCCTACCTTATCTCTTCTCCTCAATCTGACCCCACCTCCTCAATCTGACCCCTTCCCCCAATCTTATCCCTTCTCCCCAATCTGCCCCCTTCATCCCAATCTCATGCCTTCTCTCGAATCTGACCATTCTCCCCAATCATAACACTTATCCCCAATCTTATCTCGTTTCCTAAATCTGACCCTTCTCCTCAATCTGACCCTTCTCCCAATCTTATCCCTTCTCCCAATCTGACCTCTTCTGCACAATCATAGTGTCATAGTATCATAGAATGTACAGCACAGGAAGAGGCCATTAAGCCTATCGTGCCTGCATCTTTGAAAGAGTTATCCAATTAGTCCCATTCTTCTGATCGTTCTCATAGCCCTGTATGTTTTCCCTTCACGTGTTTATCTGATACCCTTTTGAAAATTACAATTGAATCTGCTTCCACTACCCTTTCAAACAGTGCATTCCTGAGCATTACAACTCGCTGTGTAAAAAATATTTCTTCATGTCGCCTCTGGCTCTTTTTCCGATCACTTTAAATTGCTGATCTTTGGTTACTGACACTTCTGCCACTTGAAACAGTTTCTCCTTATCTACTGTATCAAAACCGTTCATAATTTGGAACACCACTATCAAATCTCTCCATAACCTTCTCCGTTCTAAAGACAACAATCACAACCTCTCCAATCTTCACACGTAACTGAAGTAACTCATCGCTGGTACTATTCTATTGAATCTCTTCTGCACCCTCAATAAAGCCTGTAACATCCTTGCTGACGTATGGTGCCCAGAATTCAACGCAAAACTCCAGCTCAGAACGAACCATTGTTTCTTAAATGTTCAACATAACTTCCGTGCTTTTGCACTCTATGCCACGATTAATAAAGCCCAGGATTCCACCTGCTTTTGTAAAAGCCTTCTCAACTTGTCCTGCCACGTTAAAAGATGTGAATGTGTAGCCCAGGTCCCCGATATTCGTGCAACCCTTTCAAATAGTACAAATGTAAGGAGTCGCACAACACCAGGTTATAGTCCAACAGCTTTATTTGCAATCACAAGCTTTCGGAGCTTTGCTTCTTCGTCAGTTGTGAAGGGTTGGAAAAGGCACAGCACATATCGTCAGAGAACAATGCCTGGTGATTACAGATAAACTTTCTAACTGCCCTTTATCACAACTCGGCAGAGAGATAATCACAGCAATCAAAGGAGCGAATGGTGTTCAGACAGGTTCGTCAGGGAAACATTACATTCAAGAATACTGATTACACAAGGGGTCAAATCACAAAGACAGACACAGAGAGAGAGAGAGACACCAGAAAGAGAGAGAGAGAGAGAATGACCAGTTGTATTAAAAACAGATAACTTTTTTCCGCACCCATGAGGACGGCCTCAACCGGGATCTATGGGTTCATTTCACGCTACATGTCACCCCACCAGTGAAAAAAAGTTATCTGTTTTTAATACAACTGGTCATTCTATCTCTCTCTGCCTTTCCGGTCTCTCTCTCTCTCTCTTTGTGATCTGACCCCTTGTGTATTCAGTATTCTTGGATGTAATGTGTCCCTGACGAACCTGTCTGAACACCATCCACTCCTTTGATTGCTGTGATTATCTCTCTGCCGAGCTGTGATAAGGGGCAGTTAGAAAGATTATCTGTAATCAGTTCTGGGCGCCAGATCTCCGGAAGGAAAAACTGGCTTTGATGGGGGTGCCGTGCAGATTCACCAGAATGATACCGGGGTTTAGCGGGTTAAATTATGACGACTGTTTGCATAATCCAAACGAGTATTGCCGTGAGTAGAGAAGATTGAGGAGTGACCTGATCGAGGTGTTTAAAATGTAAAAATGATTTGATGGGGCAGATACTGAGAAACACTGGTGAGGGAATCAAGAACTGGGGAAGTAATCTTATAAATTACAAGGCCATTCATTAACGAAATAATGGAATCATAGATTCAGAGAATGAAACAGCACATCAGGAGGCCATTGTCTCTCGCCATCGAAGCTGTAATATCAATCTCCCACTGAACTTTAAATATTTAACAATTCTGCTCGAGCCGTTTACTCGAGAATAGCGATTCTTGGGCTCAGTGTTCATTACACTTTTCCTTTTACTTTTTTCTTTTGCACAGAAAGAGACTGATAGAGAAAGTGATGTGTTCGATATGAAAATAAGTATTTTTCTCAAACTTGTCCGACCTCATCGTGGTCTCCAAACAATTGATGTTTCCGAATCCATCGATGACTCCCAATCTATTGATAATTCCCCAAACCATTATATTTCCAACACAATTGAGAGTTTGTAATCGATTGATGTTTCTCGATTTATTAACCATTCACAATCCTTTCCCTGCTCCCAACCCTTTGATGTTTTCTATTCATTGATGTTTCATTTAAAGTGAGAGATCCCGAGCCCATGTCCATTGATTTTACTGCAGCCCCTGTGCCTGGGGCTGCTCACGGTCACTTGATGAGCGGTTGGATATTTCGGTGCTTTAAGCTCAATGCCGGAGTGATTCAGGCGTTGGGTTCTGCGTCTGTATTCAGTGTCTGTACTACCGGCCTCGCTGTACTACAGGAGTGAATATCTGAAAAAGACGGGCTCGGCCTGATTTGTGCTTGCATCCACACCGGAAACTGGGACTGGAAATGGCTGGGGTTCCGGTTATTTATAATTTTAAATTTATTGATTGGGAAAATCTCCTGACCATCTGTAATAAATGTAAACAAGGGAATGTTGGATTGAGACTGAAACAGACAGATATAAATGTGACACCTTCTGTGCTATCGATTTTAAATCTCTGAATATTTTGATGCAGATTCAGTACATATTCGACCAGTAGATGTGAAAGTAATTATGAAACTCATATTTGATCAAAGTCACCACGAATGAGGTTGGAACCCCCGTGTGTTGGATTTTAACCCAACGCCTTAACCACTCGTTGATTCAGGTCTAGGAAATTCTGCTTTGGAAGTGACCCATGGGGAAAATTGGCTCAGTATCAATTCCACTTTTCTTTTTTCTATTGCAGAGAGTGGGAAAGAGACAGAGAGACAGGGGAAGAGGGACACACACATACAGATTAAGAAACAGCCATAAAGAGAAAGAGTAGTAGAGAGAGAGAGCAAGATATAGGCTGAGAAGGAGGCATAAAAGAGACTGAGAGAGACCGATAGCCAGAGATAGAAAGATAAAGAAAAAGAGAGAGACAGAAAGTCGAAGAAACTAACAGAATTGGAAAAAAAAAGTAGCTGGAACTAATTGTGTGTGCCTTTCTCCATCTCTCGCTGGAAATGTAGTTTAAAGTATTTTAAACACATTCACCAGGACACGGCAAACTCTATTTTAACGAAACAATTGTTAAAATTCGATTTCAAACGAATAAATATTTCCCCACAAGTAAATTCCTGAGCTGACAAGCGAGCTGCTTCTCCGGGTGATAAAGTGAATGGTCACTTTGCTCTGAAATGCCAGCTGTGTTCTGCACTGTCAGGTTCGGTTGGGAATGACCCAGTTGCAGTGAAATAGGTAACAGCCGCCACTAGTAATGTTCGAGTGTGGTCACCACCAGTAACGTTAGAATAGAAACAACATCCCGGCTGATCCATCTCAGCCTACTCCCGATATCCCCACCATCACAGAAGCCAGTCTTCAGCCAATTCGAATCACTCCACGTGATATCAAGAAACGGCAAAGGCTGTGGGCCCCGACAACATCCCGGCTGTGGTGATGAAGACTTGTGCTCCAGAAATAGCTGCGCCTCTAGCCCAGCTGTTCCAGTACAGCTGCAACACTGGCATCTACCCGACAATGTGGAAAATTGCCCAGATATGTCCTGTCCACAAAAAGCAGGACAAATCCAATCCGGCCAATTGCCGCCCCATCAGTCGACTCCAAATCATCAGCAAAGTGATGGAAGCTGTCGTCGACAGTGCTATCAAGCGGCACTTACTCACCAATAACCTGCTCACCGAATCTCAGTTTGGGTTCCGCCAGGACCACTCGGCTCCAGACCTCATTACAGCCTTGGTCCAAACATGGACAAAAGAGCTGAATTCCAGAGGTGAGGTGAGAGTGACTGCCCTTAACATCAAGGCAGCATTTGACCGAGTGTGGCACCAAGGAGCCCGAGTAAAATTGAAGTCAATGGGAATCAGGGGGAATACTCTGCAGTGGCTGGAGTCATACCGAGCACAAAGGAAGATGGTAATGGTTGTTGGAGGCCAATCATCTCGGCCCCAGGGCATTGCTGCAGGAGTTCCTCAGGGCAGTGTCCTAGGCCAAACCATCTTCAGCTGCTTCATCAATGACCTTCCCTCCATCATAAGTTCAGAAATGGAGATGTTCGCCGAATCCCCCACCATCAACATCCTGGGGGTCACCATTGACGAGAAACTTAACTGGACCAGCTATATAAATACTGTGGCTACGAGAGCAGGTCAGAAGCTGGGTATTCTGGGGCGAGTGACACACCTCCTGACTCCCCAAAGCCTTTCCACCATCTACAAGGCACAAGTCAGGAGTGTGATGGAATACTCTCCACTTGCCTGGATGAGTGCAGCTCCAACAACACTCAAGAAGCTCGACAGCATCCAAGATAAATCAGCCCGCTTGATTGGCACCCCATCCACCACCCGAAACATTCACTCCCTTCACCACCGGCTCAATGTGGCTGCTGTGTGCACCATCCACAGGATGCACTGCAGCAACTCGCCAAGGCTTCTTCGACAGCACCTCCCAAACCCGCGGCCTCTACCACCGAGAAGGACAAGAGCAGCAGGCGCATGGGAACAACACCACCTGCACGTTCCCCTCCAAGTCACACACCATCCCGACTTGGAAATATATCGCCGTTCCTTCATCGTCGCTGGGTCAAAATCCTGGAACTCCCTTCCTAACAGCACTGTGGGAGAACCGTCACCACACGGACTGCAGCGGTTCAAGAAGGCGGCTCACCACCACCTTCTCGAGGGCAATTAGGGATGGGCAATAAATGCCGGCCTTGTCAGCGACGCCCACATCCCGTGAACGAATAAAAAAATAGTTGCAGTGAAATAGGTAACATCCGCCACAAGTAGTGTTCGAGTGTGGTCACCACCAGTAACGTTAGAATAGAAACAATATCATGAACGTTCGTGTAAGATCACCATCACTAATGTTAGAGTAGGATTTACCATCAGTAATGTGAGAGTACGGTCACCACCAGTAATATTAGAGTAGGATCACAACCATTAATGTTAGTGTAGGATCACCACGATTCGAGCAGGGTCACAATCATCGCGGAGAGCAAGTAGAAAGGTGTTCAGCATCTTCAAAAGCAGATAAATCGCCAGGCCCAGATGAAATGTATCCCATGTTGTTAAGAGAAGCAACGGAGGAAGTAGTGTTGTCTCTAACCATCCCCTCTGGCTGCAGATATGTTGCTGGAGGACTGTCGGACTGCAAAAGTTATACTGTTGTTTAAAGGGGGGAAAGTGACAGTCCGAGTAATTACAGGCCAGTCAGCCGAACCTCGGTGATGGGCAAATTATTGGAAACAATTCTGAGGGATAGTATTAATCGTCATTACGAATTTATCAAGGAGAGTCAGCGTGGATTTGTTAAGGGAAGGTCGTGTCTGACTCATTAAATTGAATTTTAGGCGGTAACAAGGACGGTCGATCAGGGTAGTGCATTCGATGTAGCCTGCATGGATTTTAGCAAAGCTTTTGAATAGTTCACAAATGGCAGACTGGTCATTAAAGTAAAAGGCAATGGAGTCCAAGGGAAAGTGGCACATAAGAACATAACATAAGAATATAAGAAATAGGAGCAGAAGTCGGCCAATCAGCCACTACGAGCCTGCTCCGCCATTCAATAAGATCATGGCTGATCTGATCCGAACCTCAAATCTAAATTCATGTCCAATTTCCTGCCCGCTCCCCGCAACCTGTAATTCCCTTTACTTCCAGGAAACTGTCTATTTCTGTCTTAAATTTATTTAATGATGTAGCTTCCACAGCTTCCTGGGGCAGCAAATTCCACAGACCGACTACCCTCTGAGTGAAGAAGTTTCTCTTCATCTCAGTTTTGAAAGAGCAGCCCATTATTCTAAGATTATGTCCCCTAGTTCAAGTTCAACCCATCCTTGGGAACATCCTTACAGCATCCACCCGATCAAGCCCCGTCACAATCTTATACGTTTCAATAAGATCGTCTCTCATTCTTCTGAACTCCAATGAGTAGAGTCCCAATCTACTCAACCTCTCCTCATATGTCCATCCCCTCATCCCTGGGATTAACCGAATGAAACTTCTTTGTACTGCCTCGAGAGCAAGTATGTCTTTTCTTCAGTATGGACACCAAAACTGTATGCAGTATGTCAGGTGCGGTCTCACCAATACCTTATGTAACTGCAGCAATACCTCCCTGTTTTTATATTCTATCCCCCGAGCAATAAAAGCCAACATTCCGTTGGCCTTCTTGATCACCTGCTGCACCTGCATACTAACTTTTTGATTTTCTTGCACTCGGACCCCCAGATCCCTTTGTACTGCACTACTTTCCAGTTTCTCACCATTAAGATAATAACTTGCTCTCTGATTTTCCTGCCAAAGTGCACAACATCACATTTTCCAATATTGTATTGCATTTGCCAAATCTCCGCCCACTCACCCAACCTTTCTATATCCCCTTGTAGGTTTTTTATTTCCTCCTCACTCTCTACTTTCCCTCCTATCTTTGTATCATCTGCAAACTTTGATATGTTACACTCGGCCCCCTCCTCCAAATCGTTAATATAGATTGTAAAGAGCTGGGGACCCAGCACCGACCCTTGCGGAACACCACTGGCTACTGGTTGCCAGTCCGAGAATTTATCCCAACTCTCTGCTTCCTGTTAGATAACCGACCCTCCACCCATGCCAGACTATTACTCCCAATCAAGTGATCTTTTATCTTGATCAAAAATATTTTCTGTGGTGCACTCCGTCCACTGGTTCCCCTTTATCCACCCTATACGTTATGTCCTCAAAGAACTCAAGCAAATTTGTCAGACATGACTTGCCCTTCTTAAAGCCATGCTGACTTTGTCCTATTAAATTATGTTGGTCCAAATATTCCGCTACTGTCTCCATAATAATAGACTCCAAAACTTTACCCACCACAGATGTTAGGCTAACTGGTCTATAATGTCCAGCCTTCGGCCTACTACCCTTTTTAAATAAGGGTGTTACCTTAGCAGTTTTCGAATCTGCCGGAACTCTTGCCGAGTCCAGAGAATTTTGGAAAATTATTACCAAAGCATCCACAATCGCTGCTGCCACTTCCCTCAAGACCGTAGGATATAAGCCATCAGGTCCAGCGGATTTATTCGCCTTGAGTCCCATTAATTTACTGAGTACGAATTCCTTAGTGATTTTAATCGTATTCAGCTCCTCCCCCCAGAGCCCCCTGTTTGTCCAGTGTTGGGATATTCTTTGTGTCCTCTACCGTAAAGACTAAAACAAAATATTTGTTCAGCATTTTTGCCGTCTCCATGGTTCCCACCATTAATTTCCCGGTCTCATCCTCTAAGTGACCCATGTTCTCCTTATCCACCCTTTTTCTTTTTATATGATTAATGAAACTCTTGCTACCTGTTTTTATATTTTTTGCTAATTTATTTTCAGAATCTATCCTCCCTTTTTTAATCACTCCTTTAGTTACTTATTGGATTCAGAATTGGCTCAGTGTCAGGAAGCGAAGGGTCATGGTCAACGGGTGCTTTTGTGACTGGAAACATGTTTCCAGTGGGGTTCCACAGGGATATATCAATGACTTAGATTGAAATGTAGGGGCATGATTAAGAAGTTTGCAGATTATACAAAAATTGGTCGTGCGGATGACAGTGAGGATGAAAGCTGCAGACTGCAGGAAGAGGTCAATCGAATTGTCAGGTTGGCAGAAAAGTGGTCAATGGAATTCAATACTAATAAGTGTGAGGTAATGCATTTGGGGATGGCAAACAAGGCAAGGGAATTCGTAGTCAATGGTGGGATACTGAGAAGTGCAGAGGAACAGATGGACCTTGGAGTGAATCTCCACTGATCCCTGAAGATAGCAGGACAGGTAGATAAGATGGTTAAGAAGGCAGATGGGATGCTTTCCTTTATTAGCCGAGGCATGGAATATAAGAGCAGGGAAGTTATGCTAGAACAGTATAAAACACTATTTAGACCACAGCTCGAGCACTGCGTACAGTCCTGGTCCCTACATTACAGGAAATATGTAATTGCACTAGGGAGGGTGCAGATGAGATTTACAAGGATGTTGCCAAGACTGGAGAATTTTAGCGATGGGAGAAGATTGAATCGGCTTGCGTCGTTTTCTTTGGAGCAGAGGGGGTTGAGGGGAGATTTAAGATATAATTGAGGATTTGGACAGCGAGGGGCCCAAATAGAGTGAACAGGCAGGACCAGTTTTCTTTACAGAGTTCAAAAACTAGGGCTCACAGCTTTGAAGTAATTGGTGTACAGATTAGAATGGAGTTGAGGAGAAATATTTTCACCCAGAGGGTGGTGGGTGTCTGGAACCCATTGTCTGAAAGGGTGGAAGAAGCAGAAAATCTCATCACTTTAAAAAAGTACCTGAATGTGCACTTGAAGTGCTGTAATCTGCAAGGCAACAGACCATGAGCTGGAAAGTGGGAATAGGCTGGATGGCTCTTTTTCGGCCGGCACAGGCACGATGGGACGAATGGCCGACTTCTGTGCAATAAATTTCTATGGTTCCTTAATCTCTGTGTATTGAATGATATCATATTACAGCCTGGGCTTCAGAACCCTGCAATATTAACCCAGGAGTGTGGAATCGTGTAATACTACTGGCTGGAGTATTGAATAGTTTAACATTAGAGCCTGGAATATTGGAACATGTAATATTACAGCCTACAGTATTGTATAATGATTTTTAAAAATTCGTTCATGGGGTGTGGGCGTCCCTGGCGAGGCCAGCATTTATTGCCCATCCCTAATTGCCCTTGAGAAAGTGGTGGTGAGCCGCCTTCTTGAACCGCTGCAGTCCGTGTGGTGAAGGTTCTCCCACAGTGCTGTTCGGAAGGGAGTTCCAGGATTTTGACCCAGCGACGATGAAGGAACGGCGATATATTTCCAAGTCGGGATGGTGCGTGACTTGGAGGGGAACGTGCAGGTGGTGTTGTTCTCAAGTACCTGCTGCTCTTGTCTTTCTAGGTGGTAGAGGTCGCGGGTTTGGGTGGTGCTGTCGAAGAAGCCTTGGCGAGTTGCTGCAATGCATCCTTTGAATGATACACACTGCAGCCACTGTGCGCCGGTGGTGAAGGGAATTAATGTTTAGTGTCCTGGATGGTGTCGAGCTTCTTTAGTGTTGTTGGAGCTGCACACATCCAGGCAAGTGGAGAGCATTCCATCACACTCCTGACTTGTGCCTTGTAGATGGTGGAAAACCTTTGGAGAATCAGGAGTTGAGTCACTCGCCGCAGAATACCCAGCCTCTGACCTGCTCTTGTAGTCACAGTATTTATATGGCTGGTCCAGTTAAGTTTCTGGTCAATGGTGACCCCCAGGATGTTGATGGTGGTGGATTCGGCGATGGTAATGCCGTTGAATGTCAAGGGGATGTGGTTGGACTCTGTCTTTTTGGAGATGGTCATTGCCTGACACTTGTCTGACGCGAATGTGACTTGCCACTTATGAGCCCAAGCCTGGATGTGGTCCAGGTCTTGCTGCATGCGGGCTCGGAATGTTTCATTAACTGAGGGGTTGCGAATGGAACTGAACACTGCAATCATCAATGAACATCCCCAGTTCTGACCTTATGATGGAAGGAATGTCATTGATGAAGCAGCTGAAGATGGTTGGGACTTGGGCACTGCCTTGAGGAATTCCTGCAGCAATGTCCGGGGGCTGAGATGATTGGCTTCCAACAACCACTACCGTCTTCCTTTGTGCGAGGTATGACTCCAGCCACTGGAGAGCTTTCCCCCTGATTCCCATTGGCTTCAATTTTACTTGGGCTCCTTAGTGCTACACTTCGTCAAATGCTGAGCTTGACTCTCACCTCACCTCTGGAATTCAGCTCTTTTGACCATGTTTGGACCAAGGCTGTAATGAGGTCTGGAGCCCAGTGGTCCTGGCGGAAACCAAACTGAGCATCAGTGAGCAGGTTATTGGTGAGGAAGTGCTGCTTGATAGTACTGTCGACGCCACCTTCCATCACTTTGCTGATGATTGAGAGTAGCTCAATCCATGTGGCCTCGATTGATGATCCATTTAGCTTATAATCCCTTCTCACAACTGTAATTGTTTCTTAAACCAAAATACAACCCACCCTTCATTTTTATCACCCACTTTACCCTGCCTGAAAACTCTATATCCAGGGATATTGAACTTCCAATTATCCCCCTCTTTAAGCCAGGTTTCCGTTATAGCAATTATATCATGCTGCCATATGTCTAGCTGTGCCCCTTTGCTCATCTTCTTTGTTTGTAATACTCCTTGCATTGATGTATATACCCTTTATCCCCGTCAGATTCCTGTGCTGAACACTATTTAACCTTAGCTTTGCTTGCATTTCTGAGTCGCTAACTGTAACACTAAATGCTTTTCAATTCCCGTTTCCGGGTCTGAATTTGTCCTATCTGTACCAGTACTTTGGTTTCCATCCCCCTGCCATACCACTGTAAACCCTCCCCAACAGAACTAGCAAATGCCCCTTGAGGATATTGTTCCCGGATCTGCTTGGGTGCAACCCGTCCAACTTGTACAGGTCCCGCCTTTCCCAGAATCGGTCCAAATGCCCTTGGAATTGAAACCCCTCCCTCCTACACCATCTCTCAAGCCACGCATTCATCTGGTCTATTCTTCTATTTCTGCTCTCGCTACCACGAGGCATTGGGAGTAATCCTGAGATTACTACCTTAGAGGTCCCGCTTTTTAATTTATTTCCTAACTCCCTATATGCTGCTTGCAGGACCTAACCCCTTTATTTAACGATGTCGTTGGTACCAAAATGGACCAGGACCTCTGGCTGTTCACCCTCTCCCTTTAGAATGTCCTGCAGCCTCTCCGTGACGTCCCTGACCGTCGCACGAGGGAGGCAATATCCAAAGAGGAATATTTGTTTCGGAGGGAGATGTTCCCAGGGGACCCCTGCTCTACCTGCCTAATCCTTTTATTCTGTTTGGCGTTCACTCATTTTATTTCTGCCTGTGTAATCTTTACCTGCGGTATGACCACCTCACTGAACGTGTTGTCCCCCACGATAATCTCAACATCATGGATGTTCCACAGTGAATTAACTCTCAGCTCCAGCTCCGAACCGCGGTTGCCAGTAGTTGCATCTGGACACACTTCCTGCAAACACGGTCGCCAAGGACACCGGTAGTGTCCATGACTTCCCACATAGCGCAGGAGGAGCATATCAAGGGTGCGAGCTCTGCTGCCATGACCTGCCTTAAATTAAGCTCGTTTGTTACTCCCTTTAAAGAGTTTACTCCTTTAAATTACTATTAATTTTCAGAATGTTAGCTACACTAAGGACATTGATTCACTTAAAAACGTTACTTGCTATAAGACCTGCAGACCTTACCTTTCATTTTAATCACGTTACTGCACTGTAGAATAGTAGAAATACTCACCTGAAGCTACGAAGCACACTGTGTCAGTGATGCATAGTATCATAGTATGATAGTAAGATACAGCACAGGTGGAGGCCATTCGGCCCATCGTACCTATGTCGGCTCTTTGAAAGATCTACCCAATTAGTCATTTTCTCCAGCTCTTTCGACATCGCCCTGTAATTATTTCATTCAAATAGAATCATAGAATCATAGAATGCTTACAGCACGGAAGGCTGCCACTTGGCCCATCGAGTCCATGCTGTCCATCTGCAAGAACAATCCAGCGAGTCCCACTCCGCCGCCCAATTCCTGTAGCACAGCTATTTATTCCTTTAAAGACTTATCCAGATTCTAACTACTCGCTGTGTAAAAAACGTTTTTTTCTCATGACACCTTTGGTTCTTTTAGCAATCAATTTACATCTACGTCCTCTGGTTCTTTCCCCTTCCGCCAATGGGAAGAGTTTCTCTCGATCTACTCTGTCCAGACCCTTCATGATTTTGAACACCTCTATCAAATCTCCTCTCAACCTTCTCCACTCTAAGGAGAACAATCCCAACTTCTCCAATCTATCCACGTAACTCAAGTCCCTCATCCCTGGAATCATTCTCGTAAATCTCTTGTGCACCCTCTCCAACACCTTCACGTCCTTTCTAAACTGCAGTGCTCAGAACTGGACGCAATAATTCATCGTTTTATAAAGGTTCATCATTCCCGCCTTGCTTTGTACTCCATGCCTCTATTAAAAAGCCCAGGATGCCGTTAGCTGTCTCAACAGTTTTCTCAAACTTCAACGATTTGTGCCCATATACCCACAGATCTCTCTGCTCCTCTACCCCTTTTAGAAATGTGCCCTCTAGTTTACATTGCCTCTTCTCGTTCATCCTACCAAAATGTCGCACTTCGTATTTTTCTGCGTTAAATTTCATCTGCCACGTGTCCACCCATTCCACCAGCCTGTCTGTATCGTCTTGAAGGCTATTACTATCCTCCCCATTGTTTACGACACTTCCGAGTTTTTTGTCATCTGCAAAGTTGGAAATTGTGCCCTGTACATGCAAGTCCAAGTCATTCATACATGTCAAGAAAAGCAGTGGTCCTAGTACCGAACCCTGTGCAAACCACTGCACACTTCCTTCTAGTCCGAAAAATAACCGTTCACCACTACTCTCTGTTTCCTGTTATTTAGCTAATTTCCTATCCTCGCTGCCACGGCCCCATTAATTCCATGGGCTTCAAATTTGCTTACAAGCCGATAATGTGGCACTTTAGCACACGCCTGTTGAAAACACATACACACCACTTCAACTGCTTTGCCCTCGTCGATCCTCTCTGTTGCCTCATCAACAAACTCAATCAAGTTAGTTAAACATGATTTGCTTTGAACAAATCTGTGCTGGCTCTCCTTGAGTAACCCATTCTTGTCCAAGTGAGTGTTAATTTTGTCTCGGATTAATGTTTCTAAAAGTGTCCCCTCGAGCGAGTTTAAACTGACTGTCCTGTAGTTGCTGGGTTTATCCTTACACCCTTTTTTGAACAAGAGTGCAACATTTGCAATTCGCCAGTCCTCAAGCATCACCCTCGTATCTAAGGATGATTGATAGATTATGGCCAGTACCTCCGCAATTTCCACCTTTACTTCCCTTGGAAACCAAGAATGTATCCATCTGGACCAGGTGACTGATCTACTTTAATTACAGCCAGCCTTTCTCGTACGTCCTCTTCAACAATTTTTACCCCATCCAGTATCTGAACTACCTGCTCTTTTACTGTTACTGTGGCAGCATCTTCTTCTAACGACAGATGCAAAGTATTCATTTAGTACCTCAGCCATGCCTCTGCCTCCAAGCGGAGATCTCCTTTTTGGTCCCTCATCAGTCCCAATCCTGGTCTTACTACACGTTTACTTTTAACATGCCTGTCGAAGACTTTTGATTCCTTTTTATATTCGCCGCCAGTCGATTCTCATGCTCTCTCTTTGCCCCTCTTGTTTCCTTTTTCACTGGGTTGTGAATCTTTGGAATTCTCTACCCCAGAGGGCTGTGGATGCTGAGTCATTGAATATATTCAAGGCTTCGATCGATAGATTTTTGGACTCGAGGGGAATCAAGGGATATGGGGATCGGGTGGGAAAGTGGAGTCGAGGTCGAAGGTCAGCCATGATCTGATTGAATGACGGAGTCGGGTTGAGGGGCCGTGTGGCCTACTCCTGCTCCTATTTCTTATGTTCTTACCTGGTCTAAACTAAGCTTTAAAAGCGCGTTTAGTATTAATCACTGGTGATAAATATGAAACATTTGGTGATAAATATGGACCATTTGGCGATAAACATGAAATATTTTGTGATAAACATGGATCCTTTGGTGATAAATTTGGAGCATTTGGTGGTAAATATGGAACATTTGGTGATAAATATGGAAGTTTTGGTCATAAACATGGAGCATTTGGTGGTAAATATGGACCATTTGCAGATAAATATGGAACATTTGGTGATAAACATGCTGCATTCCCTGCCACGTAGTTTAAATATCTGATTAATGGAACCGATCTACAAACAAAGATGGTTTAATAAAACTAAATTTGTATCAGGAGCGGGATTCGATCCCACGCGGATAGACGTCGATTGGATTTTCAGGCCTCGAAGCACGCAAACAACCCGATGACCGGAACTGGACCCCTCAACATCAAATTCCACACGATTCTGGTGCCAGTGTCAGACACTGAACACACAGTCCAGGCTGACGCTCCCAGTGCTGGACTGTCAGAGTTGCCTTCTTTTGCTGTTTGTCGGACAAAACTGTGAGTAAATTGGCTGCCGCGTTTCCAACATTACAACAATGACCAAACTTCAAAATGCTTCATGGGCTGTTAATTGCTTTGGGCGTTCACATCTTGAGGTTGTGAAAAGCGTTATATAAATGCAAAGTCTTACTTTACGTCCCTTTGTCTGCCCAGTATCTAGTTAAGGGATCCCATGACACGGTGATCGGAACAGGTCCATCTCGCTCCACGCACTGGCTCTTGGAATAAAGCACATGTTCGCGGAGGGAAAGTGAGAGAGAGAGAGAAATTGTGTGCGCGCCTGATTCTATCCATTTCCCTGTCTGTTTCCTTTCACATCTGTTTATTTAAAATAACTCTATGAATCAGGACAACTTCCAATGTATTTCAGAGGGAAATATAAAACTAATTGTAAAATGGCCGAATTTTTGCAAATAAATGCGATTTTTCCACCAGTGACCCGAGAGTTGATGTTCTGGGTGATAAAGTGGAAGAGAGGCCGGCAGTCGGAGCGACCCACGCCCCTCTCGGATCCCACGTATACTGGACCTGTCGATGGCGGTTTTAACCCACGAGTTGGTCCTCCGACCTGCTTCAAGTACCGCGTGGCCCACGATGAGCTACAACACTGGCATCCACCCGACAATGTGGAAAATTGCCCAGGTATGTCCTGTCCACAAAAAGCAGGACAAATCCAATCCGGCCAATTACCGCCCCATCAGTCTACTCTCAATCATCAGCAAAGTGATGGAAGGTGTCGTCGACAGTGCTATCAAGCGGCACATACTCACCAATAACCTGCTCACCGATGCTCAGTTTGGGTTCCGCCAGGACCACTCGGCTCCAGACCTCATTACAGCCTTGGTCCAAACATGGAAAAAAGAGCTGAATTCCAGAGGTGAGGTGAGAGTGACTGCCCTTGACGTCAAGGCAG